>NC_135331.1:26960599-27571127 GCF_023851605.1 Tamandua tetradactyla | reverse complement strand
TAGCTTTAAGCATAAAACAGAAATTGTGCCCTGGTTCACCCATGGCTCTGTCCAGGGTGCCTCTACCATACACAGCTGAGAAAAGTTTGCTTCCCCTGAGAGAGCACCACTCCTGCAGCCATCCCTCCCTTCCCATTGCCTGGCCCTCAGTAAGACTTGTTCTGGGCCAGGCCTCCAGATGAGGTCTCAGGATTGGAAGCTGTCTTTCCTGACAGGGAGGGAAAGCCACTGGGAGGGGCCAGGTGACCTGCTTCAGGTGAGCAGCTGGGATTCAGAACCAGGTGAGCTGGCTCCCAGGTCACGCTTCTTTCTCCTACTCTTTCTACGCCATCAGTCAGCTGACCCAGTAAATTCTCAGGGAGCTGTGAATAGGCTGCAGTGCCTTGCCCAGGGAGCCCGCAGATTTCTTTCCAGTGAGTAGCATATGGGTTAGTGAGTAGGAGGAGTGTGAATATTTTCATTACAAGTGGGAAAGGCTGAAGGTCATAGAAGTGCGTGGAAATTGAGGAGCCTGAACCTGGTCCCCAGTGCCTCTGAGTTTGCAGTCCTTTCCTGAACAGTCCACAGCCCTGTCACACGCTGTAGAACGTGCCCTGCTGGCAGGTGATGTCTTGGCGTTAACAATTTCATTCTTTCTGGTTGGAAGGTGGTACATTATGAATTGACTTAAAAAGAAAAATTGGAAATTTCAACTTAAAAGTTGCAAGAATAAAACAAGTGCACAGGACACTCATTTATCTCATGTTAGCATTTTGCCTTTGTTTTGTCACTCCCTCCCCCTCCCTCGTGTGCATGCATGTGTAGATATGTGCATAATTATACAGTATTTTTTTCCTAAACTCTCTGCGCATAAGTTGCATGCATCCTGGCCCCATCCCTCCAAACTCTTCAGACACTGCAGAGAGCAGGCAGCAGCTCCTGTTGAGCTTTCCGAGGCACGTGGTGCCCCCTGGAGGTGAACAGATGGTGCCTCCCCACCTGGCCAGGACCTGCTGCATGCCAGCCCTGCGTGTGGTGCCAGGAGGGGGTGGGGTCTGGAGGGCTCAGGAAGCGGCTGCAGCTGGGCCCCCCCTCCTGCAGAATGTCAACACAGGTGGAAACGTGTGGGTTGCCCGGGTCAGGCTGTCACTGTGGTTGGTGTGGAGTGGAGACTCTGTTCTGTTGGTGAGTGGTTTGGCAGGTGTATTCCTCTGCTTTTGGGCTGCTGTGTGGTGGGGTCTTTTCTGTACTCCTGCCACCTTCCTGGACCCACTCCAGGCTGAGCTTGCAGCTCTTCTCACCCTTTCCCTTCACACCTTCCCCTCCCCTGGGGATACCCACAACCTCCTGCAGGCTCTCCCTGGTCTACTTTCCAACCCTCCCTGGCCGGATTTAATCATTTGAGTGGCAGGGATGATATTTTCTCTCTGTGTCTTGCCTCACTTGGTGCTTGGCATAGGGAAAGAGTCTACTATGTGTCAGTGACAACATTTAGAACCTGTTAGCGCACAGAGGCATTTTGCAGGGCTAGACTGTTCCCTTCTCCGAGTGCTTTTGTATTTGGGGTGCTGAGGTGGTGGTGCCTGGCTCACATCCCCTCCCATCTGCAGAACAGGTGAGTGATCCTGAGAGCTCTGTTAGGGGCCAAGTTTGCCAAGCAGAGTGGTGGGCAGCTCGCAGTGTGGTTATTGTGTGACGTCTTGTGTTTGTTTCTGGCATGATTTACTCATTGGCTTGAGATGTTTGGTGAGAACTGTCACATCCATCCTGCCGTTCCTGGAGGGGCCGTGTCCATGGCAATGTGGGCTTGGTGGGTCCTGACAGGGCAAGTCCAAGCTGCAGTGACCTGGGATGTGGACCCAGGAGGTAGGAAAGCCTAGACCTGGCTCTCCCCAAAGAATGATCTCTCTATAAAAGGGGGTGGGGGCAGGATTAGATCAAGGCTTCTTAGCGGGGCAGGAGGTACAGGAAGTACTACACGGCAGCCCAAGGGCACAGGATGCACCTGCAGCTGATGGCAGGCAGCCCGCGGAGCCCAGAGCTAGACTGCCCAGTTCTAGTCCTGGCTCCACTGCTCCTGCTGTGGCTGCTGTATGCCACAGTTTCCTCATTTGTAATCATCATCATAGGGTTTCCTTCATAGAGGTGTTAAGAGGATTAAAATGGACAAATATCAAGTCACAAAAACAGTGTCTGATATAAAGCAAATGCTTACTAAAGGCCTGCTATTATTGTTATCCACAGATGGACACCAGGGATTCCAGGGAGCCCCTGGAAATTGTGTGTGAGGTTGTGCGCACAGGAGTGCATGTGTACCCTTTGGGGAAGTGCTGGTGCTCCATGTTGGAGGTGGCCGAGCTGTGGTGTGCAGCAGTTTCTGACACCTGGTGCACACTGGGACGTCCTGGCTGCTCCTGAGCCACCAGGGAGCACGTGGGGCCTGTCCGGAGCCCTGGAAACAGCCGCTGCACTTTGCACAGGCCAGGATTGTTGGTGTTGACATGCCTTGCCATGTGTCACATCACTCAGCATCCCCAGGCCTGGTCAGGGACAGCGGGTAGTCAGAGCTCAGTTATTGAACAAATGCAAAAATGGCCATTTATGTTTTGCCATATAGAGCAGTGAATCCTGTAGCCAGCAGGCCTCTGCATCTGCCCTGTGGGATGCCTGAGGAGCACCCGGCCTCCCACAGGGAAGTCTGCTCCCTGCAGGTGAGCAGGGCTGACCCGTGTGAACAAGTGGGACTCCCACCAGCATGGATCGCTGCACCTGGCCTCCAGCGGGAATCACTGTCCTCCTTCAGCAAGGTTTAGTTTTATAAAAATCGCAAGATTCTTTTTCGAGGTGGTCATACTATTTTCCCATCAGTATTGTATGAGTTCGGGTTGCTCCACAACCTCACCAGCATTTACTGTTGTCAGGCTTTTAAGTTTCACCGTTCTATTGTGTCATGATACCTCACTGTGGTTGCATTTCCCCCTGACTGATGATGTTGAACACCTTTTCAGGTTCTAATTTACATTGGATTATCTTCTTTTGAGAAGTGTAAGTTCAAATCTCTTGCCCATTTTTTTTTTCTTAATGAGGTTTACTGCTCTTTTATCTTTGAGTTGAAAGAATTCTTACATGTTCTGGATTGGTATGTTGTACATATTCTCTCTCAGTTGGTTTTCCTATTCATTTATGTAATTATACTTAAAAAAATTAATTCATTAAATTTCATTCTTTTTGGTTATATCGTCCTTTGAGTTTTGGCATATATGGAGAGTCATGTAACAAACTCCACAATGGAGATACTGAACAATAGCCCCCTCCCCAGTTCCCTTGTGTGCCACTTTGTAGCCAGTGACTCCCCTGCCTCTGTGGTGCCAGCTGGCCAGCACCCTAGGATGGAATCCATTCTGTAACCTGGCTTTCTTTTATAAATTGTGCTTTTGAAATCCTATCTAAGAGTTCTTTGCCCAACCCAGATTCACAAAGATTTTCTTCTGTGTTTTTTTATGGAAGTTCTGTACTTTTAGGTTTTTGATCCATTTGGAGTTAATGTGTCAGATGTGACATATGGGTCAAAGTTCACTTTTCTGCACGTGGATGTCCAGTTGTCCCATACCGTGTGTTGGAAAGATGATCTTTTCTCCACTGAGTTGTTTTGCAACTTTGTGAAAAATTAACTGATCAAATTTGAGTGGGTCTGTTTCTGCACTTTCTGTTCTGTTCCTTTGACCTGAGTTTTTTTACTGAAGTTTTAGTGAAGAACTTTTTTTTTAATTTTTAAATTTTTTTAAAAATACCAAAAAACACCAAACAAATGAAAACGTTCTGAACTTTTGATCAATCCGTTCTACATATATAATTAGTAATTCAAAATATCATCACATATTTGCATGTTCATCATCATGATCATTTCTTGGAACATTTGCATATATTCAGAAAAAGAAATAAAAGAAAACAGAAAAAAATTCATACATACCATACCCCACCCCCTACCCCCCTCACCGATCACCAGCATTTCAATCTAAATTTATTTTAACATTTGTTCCCCCTATTATTCGTCTTTATTCCATATGTTTTACTCTTCTGTTGATAAGGTAGATAAAAGGAGCATCAGACACAAGGTTTTCACAATCACACAGTCACAATTGCAAAAGCTATATCATTATACAGTCATCTTCAAGAAACATGGCTACTGGAACACAGCTCTACATTTTCAGGCAGTTCCCTCCAGCTTCTCCACTACATCTTGACTAACAGGGTCATATCTATTTAATGCGTAAGAATAACCTCCAGGATAACCCCTCAACTCTGTTTGGAATCTCTCAGCCATTGACACTTTATTTTGTCTTATTTCACTCTTCCCCCTTTTGGTTGAGAAGGTTTTCTTGATGCTGAGTCTCAGCTCATTCTAGGGTTTTTCTCAATCCCTTGATGCTGAGTCTCAGGTCATTCCACGATTTCTGTCCCACATTGCCAGGAAGGTCCACGCCCCTGGGAGTCATGTCCCATGTAGAGAGGGGTAGGGTGGTAAGATTGCTCGTTGTGTTGGCTGGAGAGAGAGGCCACATCTGAGTAGCGAAAGAGGTTCTCTTGGGGGTGACTCTTAGGCGTAATTTTAAGTAGGCTTAGCCTGTCCTTTGCGGGGATAAGTTTCATATGAACAAACCCCAAGATTGGGGGCTCAGCCTATTGCTTTGGTTGTCCCCACTGCTTGTGAGAATATCAAGAATTCAACTTGGGGAAGTTGAAGTTTCCCCCTTTCTCACCATTCCCTGAAGGGGACTTTGCAAATACGTTTTTATTCACTGTTCGGATCACTCCAGGATTTATTGGGGCATCACTCTGGACAAACCAACAAAATCTCATGTCCTACTCAAGGTTCCATGTACTTATGGTGTTCAGTTAAGCTGTCTACATAAGTTATATTAGGAAATGTACTAGTCAAAGTATAAGTTTTGTACCAAATAAACATTTTTTGCTTTAGTCAGTGAAGAACTTTTTAGTTTGAAGAAGTTCAGTTAGTCACTTTTTTCTTTTATGGTTAGTACTGACTGTTTTTCTCTAAGAACTCTGCCTGCCCCCAAATTGCAAAGATCTGCCACCATGCTAGAATTTGAGCTCTACGGGGCAGCTCCCTTGTCTTTCTCCTGTGCTGCTGGCTCATATTCGCCCGTGTCCGCCCAGCCTGCAGCCCCTAAGGAGGGACAGGACTTTGCCCATTGAAGGAACTAATGGATTTGTCTATGGGATTTGGTTTATAGCAGTGAATTCTGGACACATGCAAAGTGAGCAGTCAAATCTGATTTTGCTGCAGTGTCTTTTTTTTTTTTTTCCCCTGAGGGGCCTCTTTGCCCCACAGGTGAAGGAATGCCGCCCCAGGGAGGCTGAGCAGGGGTGGGCTGGGGCTGCTGCAACCTGAGCAAGGCCTGTAGTTTGTCTTTGTCTTGTGATGGACCCTCCAGGCTTCTTTCAAGCTGATCTCTAATCCATGATTCCAGGAAGCCGGAGGGCAGAGAGGTTCCTGGCAGGCCTGCTGGTGCCTTGGAAGAGTAACAGCTGCTGGGAAGTGGCCTGAGTGGTGCAGGTGCAGGGGAGGGCCACAGGAGACCCCCAAGAGCCCATCTGTGGGCCCTGGGCGAGTACCTTCTTGGATAGGGCAGATGATACTTAGTGAGCTGTGAGGGAAGGCAGGGGAGTCTGGTGCATTCAGCAGTTATAGGGGCCACTGCACCTGCCTGGTAAGGCTTTTCCTTACCTCCTCGTTCTCCCCACCCCACTCCTCGCCCTGGTACCCAGCAGAGTTTGTGATGAAGGCCTTCCCCGTGGCCAGCAGTCTCTAGTCCCAGAAGCGGCCTGGAGGCCCACTGCCTTTTTTCCTTCCCTCCGGCTGGTGTAGGCAGAGTGCAGCAGTCCTTTCCAGGGTCTGCTGCCCGTGCTCAGGCCGGGCCCTGGCGCCCTGATTGTTCAGATATCACCCGTCTCGGCCCAGTTCATGACCCTCTCGCCTTGTGACATAAGGCTACACTTCTGCCTCAGAAGCCCCACTTAGCAGGGATGCCCTTCGGTTTGTATTTGGTTATTTATGTTATGAAGGCCCATGGAGCAGGTGGTGAGACCCTGGGGCCTGTCCTGAAGCTGTTCTGCTCATGTGGTGCCACTGGGCTGAGCTGCTGGACTTTCAGATGCCTTCCCCTCTGCAGGTAGTTTTAAGTGTGGTGCTTGATAAGTTCCTTCTCTCACTCATGCAGCGTGGAGGCAGAGGGAGGACCTGTGGGAAACTGCTGGGGAAGCTATGACCCCCAGGACCTAGGTGCCCCAGCAGCTCACGGGTGGCCCTTCTCTGTGGGCAGGGGTCAGCGTCTCAGGGCACTCTGGCTGAGACCCCTTGGAGTAGACCGTGGACACTGGGAGGAGAGGGGACAGGAATTTCTCTTTACTGGAAAGTTCTTGGTTTCCTTAGCAAATGTGGCCATGAACACGTGTCCTTCCACCAGCATTCCGTCTGCTCTGTTTTCTTTGTGGGTGAACGTTGAGAAGAAATCAATTCCAGACAACTTTGGCAGCATACTAAATTTCACATGGTAATTTGAGACAGCTCAGTTTACATAATTTAAAATGAGGCCAAGACTTGCTGACCAAGGAGAAACTGAAACTAGAGAGGGAATCTATATTGCAGAGACTTGTGAATTTCTGTGGGGCACGGATCCTCTAATTCCCAGACTTCACAGCTCTCCAATTGTGGACTTCAGGGGGCTTGCGAGGTCAGAACTATTTTCTTAATACATGGCAGGCTTGGATTTGCCTTTTCTCATTCTCTCACACATGGTCAGGGGCGTCTTCCAGAGGCTGCCTGGCATGTGATGACATCTGGGCTTTGATGGTTGATGGATTGCAAGTTGGGGTTGTCTCTCTTTGGTTGAGATATAATTGACATACTGTACAAATTCAACCATTTAAAGTGTACAATTCACTGGGTTTTAGTGTATTCAGAGTTGTGCTACCATCACCACAATCAGTTTTAGAGCAGTCTCATCACCCCCCCAAAAAAACCCCTACCCATCACCAGTCACTTCTCCTTCCTCCCAAACTTCCCAGCCCTAGACAACCACTTTCTCCTTCCCGTCTATGGATTTGCCTGTTCTGCACATTTGGTCTTCATGGAACCATGCCAGGTGCTGTCCTCTGTGACTGGCAATTTTCACTTAATGTGATGTTTTCAGGGTTCATCCGCAGTGCAGCACAGATCAAAACTCTACTCTTTTTTATTTATCCATTTAGCTTTGGTGGCTGTTAGGAACAATGCTGTTAGAAACATTTATGTACAAGTCTTATGTGGGCATGTTTTTGGTTCTCTAGGGTAGTGCATAGGTACGGAATTCGGGGTCATAGAGTAATTCTGTGTTTAACCTTTTGGGAAAGTGCTTGGATTTCTTGCATTTTAAAAATTTTGCATTTTTAAATTTCTAATACAGAAAATAAAAACAGATAAAATCTTTGTTAGAAAAGCTGTTTGGGGTCAGTAAATATAAACAGATAAAATCCTTATAAGAAAAGCTACTTGGGGTCCTTATTAATTTTAAATATATAAAGAAGCCTTGGGGGTGAAAAAAGTCTCACAACTGTTAGTCTGATGGGAATTCTTATCTTGGTGTTATTGGCTATGCGTGATGCAGCCATGGATTCTTTTAAAAAGCTTCACCAGTCTGCTGGCTCGTAAGAGCTAGTCTGTTCTATCCCAGTTTACATACAGTGAGGAGATGTTTATCACAAAAGTGGGGCCGGGATAGGGCCTTGACAAAACCGGGAGTGGGAACTATTACAATAGTGGGGCGACTATTTTGGAGCAACTTTGTATGTGGCAGAAATTGTGTTGGCTCTTTACAGAGGGACTGGGGAGAAAGAAAAGAACAGGAATGCTGACTTAGAGCCAAAGTAATGCCAACTTTCAAGTCACTGCCCTATGTACATGACTGTGTCTGTCTCCTGGCACACGGTTGAGCTCTGGGAAGACCCACATTTTACCTTGTGCCTTCCCCAGTATATTCCCACCACTGGAGAATGACCTGGCACAGAGTAGGTGCCCTTAAAGACTTACTGAACAGGCGATTCCCTTGTGTTAGCCATTGAGCCACGTGAGCGATTTCTGTCAGAGCTGCCCTAGTTACAGGTGAATCAGGAAGAGTGGGGACCATCCCTGTTGGAGAGCTGGTGACACTTTGTTACAGATGTAAAGGGTTTGAGGTCTTTGAGCAGTTAGTGAGTTTGTGAGCGATTAGTGAGTGCCTCCTCCTGCTGTGTGTTTGGTTTAGTATGTGGAGTCAGGATAAAGGTATGTTCCTGCAATGACACTCAAGAGCCAGGTTTGGAACCCCCCACCCTGTGGCTGGCCACTGGTTTTGCGTTGCAGTACAGCTTTATTGGCACGGCCATGCCCGTGTGCTCATGCATTGTCCATTGCTGCTTGTGCTCTATGGTGGTTGCATTCAGTAAGTACAAGGACAGGGCTGGCATGACCTGGAAAGCAGAAAAGATTTATTGTTCGGCTCTTAAAGGAAACGCTTGCTGACCCCTGCCCTAGAAAATAAGTATATAACGGGCTACAAAGGAAGGAAGGGATAGAGGAGAGCTGGCATTGCTTACAGAACAGAGGTAGGAGAAGTCAGGCCAGGTGTAGGCGTTTGAAAAGGGTTTGCGGAAGACGGTACATCTGGACACACTGGGGCAGGTGGTGAGGAGGGTAAGAGTTTTAACACCTGTCTAGATAGGCGTAACCACCACAGTGAGGGTGTGAAACGGTTCCACGGCCCTGTAAACCCCATGCCAGCCCTTTATCGTTGCACCCTTCCCCACCCCAGCCCTGGCAGCCACCATTCTGTTCATCATCTCATGGTTTTGCCTTTTCCAGAATGTCATCAACATGGAATCAAATAGCATTCTTTTACTGAGTCTGATTATTTTGATCGTTTTTGTTGCTGAGGAGTAGTCTATTATATCACTATACCACAATTTATCCATTCACCTGTGGAAGGACATTTGGGTGTTTTACAGCTTATGGCTGTTACCAGTAAAATAGCTGTGAACATTGGCATGCAGGTATGCATGCCCATCAGCAATGCAGGAGATGTCCAGTTGTTTCACATACTTGCCAGTCTCCTAAATATCTTTTGAAGAACAAAAATTCTTAATTTTGTTGAAGTCCAGTTTACCAACTTTTTCTTTGAGAGATCAGGCTTTTGGTTGTCCCAAACCAGAAAATTTATTCCAGAAATTTTTGCCTAGCCTGACGTCATAAACACACAAATTTTTTTTCCTATGTTTTCTTCTGGGAGCTTTATAGTTTTAAGTTTTATTTTTTAATAACTCAGTTTTGTCTGTCACGTGAGGAACGGATAAAAGTTTTATTTCCTTTTGTGAATCGATAATACAGTTCTTCCAGCTCCATTTGTTGAGAGGACTGTCATTTCTCCAGTGGGTCTCTTTTGCCCCTTTGTCAGAAACCAGGCACCCATGTGTTGGGAGGGGATCTGTCCCGGGACTGTGTTCTGCCCCATTAGTATGATGCCTGGCTTGGTGCTTACACCACCCAGTCTTGATAACTGTCTGTACGTCTTGAAGTTAGCTCTTCCAGCTTTGTTCTTCCTTTCTGAAGTTGCTTTGTCCAAGCTGACATCTTTGCATTTCCATATGAATTTTAGAAACAGTTTGTCGATGTCTACAGAAATGCCTGCTGAAATTTTTTCGTTGTCTTTTTTAAGTAAACTTTTTTATGAAACAAAATACCTACAGGGAAGTACACAAATCAAAATGTGCAGCTTGGGAAATTTTCATGAGGTGAAATCATAGGGTACCCAGCCTCCAGATCGAGAAAGAAGGCATCAGTCTCAGAAGTCCTCTTCTGAGTGAACGGAAAATTTGCTGCCCTGTACCTCCCAGGGTGATCACACTCTTCAGTTCAGAACTGTAGGTTAATTTCACCTGCTCTGAATTTTTTTGGAACATCGAATTGTCTAGCATGTGTTTTTTCTGTCTGCCATCTTTTGCTCAGGATCGCGTTTGTTAGAGTCATCCGTTTGTTTTGTTTGCTGTTTATTTGTTCTCATTGCTATATGATGTTCTATTGCGTGAACATACTGTAGCTTACTTGCCCTCCTGTTCTGTTAATGGACATTGCATTTGTTTCAAGCTTGGACCATAATAAATAGTGCTACTAACAATGTTCTCCTGAATTTCTGGCTGGTTGTGTATCTTATGAGTGGGTATGCTGGGGCAAAAGTTGAGCTTTGGTAGATACTGCCAAATGGTTTCCAAAATGGTTTCACCAAATGGCGTTCCCACCAGCATTGTCTTGTATTTTCCATTTGCTCCACATCCTCACCAACACCAGCCTTTTTCAGCTTAGCCATTCTGTTAGGTGTGCAGTGCCAGGATATTATGATTTAGATTTGCATTTGCCTGATAGCTGATGAAGTTGAGCACTTTTTCATTTGTTGATTGGCCATTGGATATCTTCTTTTCTGAAGTGCCTGTTTACATTCTGCTTTTTTTTTTTTTTTTAACTTTTTAAATAGTTTCAAACTAAATTGGTTACAGAAATATTACAAACCCTATACGGAGAACTCCAACATACCCTTACTCCCCGACATACCCAGAGCCACCGATTTTAACATTTCGCTACATTTGTCTTATTAAATACTATCTTATCTGTCTGTCTGTATTTTTTATCAATCCATGTTTTTTGAACACTTCTCCAACACTTAATACTACCATGCACAAAACCATAAGAACAAGGGTATTCAAATATATCACCACTTTAAGTGCAGTTATCAAGTTCAAGAAATTAAACATTGGTATAAAGTTTATGGTCTATATTCCAATTTTTTTCATATGTCCCAATAATGTCCCTTTGAGCCATCCAGGACATGTATTGCATTTAATTGTCATTGTCTCTTTTTTTTTTTTAACTTTTTTTATTGATTAAAAAAATTAAAACATTAAGATATCATTCCATTCTACATATACAATCAGTAATTCTTAATATCATCACATAGTTGCATAATCATGATTTCTTAGTACATTTGCATCGATTTAGAAAAAGAAATAAAAAGACAACAGAAAAAGAAATAAAATGATAATAGAGAAAAAAAAAGATTATACATACCATACCCCTTACCCCTCGCTTTCATTTACTGCTAGCATTTCAAACTGAATTTATTTTAACATTTGTTCCCCCTATTATTTATTTTTATTCCATATGTTCTACTCTTCTGTTGATATAGTAGCTAAAAGGAGCTTCAGAAGCAAGGTTTTCACATTCACAGAGTCTCATTGTGAAAGCTCTATCATTGTTCAATCATCATCAAGAAATATGGCTACTGGAACACAGCTCTACATTTTCAGGCAGTTCCCTCCAGCCTCTCCGCTACATCTTGAACAACAAGGTGATATCTACTTAAGGCATAAGAATAACCTCCAGGATAACCTCTGGACTCTGTTTGGAATCTCTCAGCCATTGATACTTAGTCTCATTTCACTCTTCCCCCTTTGGTCCAGAAGGTTCTCTCAATCCCTTGATGTTAATTCTCAGCTCATTCTAGGGTTTTTCTCAGTCCTTTGATGCTGAGTCTCAGCTCATTCCAGGATCTCTGTCCCACGTTGCCAGGAAGGTCCACACTCCTGGGAGTCATGTCTCACGCAGATAGGGGGAGGGTGGTGAGACTGCTCGTCATATTGGCTGGAGAGAGAGGCCACATCTGAGCAACAAAAGAGGCTCTCTTGGGGGTGACTCTTAGGCCTAAATTTTAAGTAGACTTGACCTATCCTTTGTGGGGTTAAGTTTCATATGAACAAACCCCAAGACTGGGGGCTCAGCCTGTAGCTTTGGTTGTCCACACTGCTTGTGAGAATATCAAGAATTCAACTTGGGGAAGTTGAATTTCTCCCCGCTCTCACCATTCCCTGAAGGGGGCTTGCAAATACTTTTCCAGTCACTGATCAAATCATTCTGGGATTCATCGGGGCATCCCTCTGGACAAACCAACAAAATCTCATGTCCTACCTGAGATTCCAAGTACTTATGACATTCAATCAAACTAACTACATGAGTTATATTAGGAAATGCTCTAGTCAAAATATAAATTTTGTAACAAATAAACATTTTTTGCTTTAGTCTCACACATAAGGTGACATTTTATCTATTTTCAGCACCCTGCAATAATGACATTCCTTTGTTCTTCCTCATGCAAAAACATTTTTAAAATCTGTACATTGTACATTTCACTATTATTATACACTCTAGGCATTCCTAGATTATACCATCTCGATCTTTAACATCTATCTTTCTTTCTGATTTCATTTATGTCCCCAGCCCTCCTCCCTCTATCATTCTCACATGCAGCTTCATTCAGTGTTTTAACATAATTACATTACAGTTAGGTAGTATTGTGTTGTCCATTTCTGAGTTTTTATATCCAGTCCTGTTGCACAGTCTGTATCCCTTCAGCTCGAATTACCCAGTATCTTACCCTATTTCTATCTCCTGATGGTCTCTGTTACCAATGACATATTCCAAGTTTATTCACTAATGTCAGTTCGTATCAGTGAGACTATACAGTATTTGTCCTTTAGTTTTTGGCTAGTCTCACTCAGCATAATGTTCTTAAGGTCCATTCATGTTATTACATGCTTCATAAGTTTATTCAGTCTTAGAGCTGCATAATATTCCATCGTATGTATATACCATAGTTTGTTTAGCCACTTGTCTGTTGATGGACATTTTGGCTGTTTCCATCTCCTTGCAATTGTAAATAATGCTGCTATAAACATTGGTGTGCAAATATCCGTTTGTGTCTTTGCCCTTATGTCCTCTGAGTAGATACCTAACAATGGTATTGCTGGGTCATATGGCAATTCTATATTCAGCTTTTTGAGGAACCGCCAAACTGCCTTCCACAGCGATTACACCATTTGACATTCCCACCAACAGTGACTAAGTGTGCCTCTTTCTCCACATCCTCTCCAGCACTTGTCATTTTCTGTTTTGTTGATAATGGCCATTCTGGTGGGTGTGAGATGATATCTCATTGTGGGTTTGATTTGCATTTCTCTAATGGCCAAGGACGTTGAGCATCTCTTCATGTGCCTTTTGGCCATTTGTGTTTCCTCTTCTGAGAAGTGTCTGTTCAAGTCTTTTTCCCATTTTGTAATTGGATTGGCTGTCTTTTTGTTGTTGAGTTGAACAATCTCTTTATAAATTCTGGATACTAGACCTTTATCTGATATGTTGTTTCCAAATATTGTCTCTCATTGTGTAGGCTGTCTTTTTACTTTCTTGATGAAGTTCTTTGATGCACAAAAGTGTTTAATTTTGAGGAGCTCCCATTTATTTCTTTCTTTCTTCAGTGCTCTTGCTTTAGGTGTAAGATCTGTAAAACCACCTCCAATTATAAGATTTGTAAGATATTTCACTACATTTTCCTCTAACTGTTTTATGGTCTTAGACCTGATGTTTAGATCTTTGATCCATTTTGAGTTAACTTTTGTATAGGGTGTGAGATACTGGTCTTCTTTCATTCTTTTGCATATGGATATCCAGTTCTCTAGGCACCATTTATTGAAGAGACTGTTCTGTCCCAAATGAGTTGGCTTGACTGCCTTATCAAAGATCAAATGACCATAGATGAGAGGGTCTATATCTGAGCACTGTATTCGATTCCATTGGTCGATATATCTATCTTTATGCCAGTACCATGCTGTTTTGACCACTGTGGTTTCATAATATGCCTTAAAGTCCGGCAGCGTGAGACCTCCAGCTTTGTTTTTTTTCCTCAAGATACTTTTAGCAATTCGGGACACCCTGCCCTTCCAGATAAATTTGCTTATTGGTTTCTCTATTTCTGAAAAGTAAGTTTTTGGGATTTTGATTGGTATTGTGTGGAATCTGTAAATCAGTATAGGTAGAATTGACGTCTTAACTACATTTAGTCTTTCAATCCATGAACACGGTATGCCCTTCCATCTATTTAGGTCTTCTGTGATTTCTTTTAACAGTTTCTTGTAGTTTTCTTTGTATAGTTTTTTTTTGTCTTTTTAGTTAAATTTATTCCTAAGTATTTTATTCTTTTAGTTGCAACTGTAAATGGAATTCGTTTCTTGATTTCCCTCTCAGATTGTTCATTACTAGTGTATAGAAACACTACAGATTTTTGAATGTTGATCTTGTAACCTGCTACTTTGCTGTACTCGTTTATTAGCTCTAATAGTTTTGTTGTGGATTTTTCAGGGCTTTTGACATATAGTATCATATCATCTGCAAACAGTGATAGTTTTACTTCTTCCTTTCCAATTTTGATGCCTTGTATTTCTTTTTCTTGTCTAATTGCTCTGGCTAGAACCTCCAACACAATGTTGAATAACAGTGGTGATATTAGACATCCTTGTTTTGTTCCTGATCTTAGGGGGAAATTTTTCAGTTTTCCCCCCTTGAGGACGATATTAGCTGTGGGTTTTTCATATATTCCCTTTATCATTTTAAGGAAATTCCCTTGCATTCCTATCCTTTGAAGTGTTTTCAACAGGAAAGGATGTTGAATTTTGTCAAATGCGTTCTCTGCATCAATTGAGATGATCATGTGATTTTTTCTGCTTTGATTTGTTGATATGGTGTATTACATTAACTGATTTTCTTATGTTGAACCATCCTTGCATACGTAGGATGAATCCTAGTTGGTCAAGATGTATAATTCTTTTAATGTGTTGCTGGATTTGATTTGCTAGAATTTTGTTGAGGATTTTTGCATCTATATTCATTAGAGAGACTGGTCTGTAGTTTTCTTTTTTTGTAATATCTTTGCCTGGTTTTGGTATGAGTGTGATGTTGGCTTCATAGAATGAATTAGGTAGCTTTCCCTCCACTTCAATTTTTTTGAAGAGTTTGAGCAGGATTGGTACTAATTCTTTCTGGAATGTTTGGTAGAATTCACATGTGAAGCCATCTGGTCCTGGACTTTTCTTTTTGGGAAGCGTTTTAATGACTGATTCAGTTTCTTTACTTGTAATTGGTTTGTTGAGGTCATCTATTTCTTTTTCAGTCAAAGTTGGTTGTTCGTGCTTTTCTAGGAACTTGTCCATTTCATCTACATTGTTGTATTTATTGGCATAAAGTTGTTCATTGTATCCTATTATTCCCTCCTTTATTTCTGTGAGGTCAGTGGTTATGTCTCCTCTTCCATTTCTGATCTTATTTATTTGCGTCCTCTCTCTTCTTCTTTGTGTCAACCTAGCTAAGGGCCCATCAATCTTATTGATTTTCTCATAGAACCAACTTCTGATTTTATTGATTTCCTCGATTGTTTTCATGTTCTCAATTTCATTTATTTCTGCTCTAATCTTTGTTATTTCTTTCCTTTTGCTTGCTTTGGGGTTAGTTTGCTGTTCTTTCTGCAGTTCTTCCAAAGGGACAGTTAATTCCTGAATTTTTGCCCTTTCTTCTTTTTGATATCGGCAATTAGGGCGATAAATTTCCCTCTTAGCACTGCCTTTGCTGCATCCCGTAAGTTTTGATATGTCGTGTTTTCATCTTCATTCGCCTCGAGATATTTATTGATTTCTCTTGTGATTTCTTCCTTGACCCACTGGTTGTTTAAGAGTGTGTTGTTGAGCCTCCACGTATTTGTGAATTTTCTGGCTCTCTGCCTATTGTTGATTTCCTACTTCATTCCTTTATGATCTGAGAAAGTGTTTTGTATGATTTCAATCTTTTTAAAATTTATTGAGACTTGCTCTGTGACCCAGCATATGGTCTATCTTTGAGAATGATCCATGAGCACTTGAGAAAAAGGTATATCCTGCTGTTGTGGGGTGTAATGTCCTATAAATGTCTGTTAAGTCCAGCTCATTTATTGTAATATTCAAATTCTCTGTTTCTTTATTGATCCTCTGTCTAGATGTTCTGTCCATTGACGGGAGTGGGGAATTGAAGTCTCCAACTATTATGGTAGATGTGTCTATTTCCCTTTTCAGTGTTTGCCTCATGTATTTTGGGGCATTCTGGTTCGGTGCATAAATATTTATGATTGTTATGTCTTCATGTTGAATTGTTCCTTTTATTAGTACATTGTATCCTTCTTTGTCTCTTTTAACTGTTTTACATTTGAAGTCTAATTGGTTGGATATTAGTATAGCTACTCCTGCTCTTTTCTGGTGTTATTTGCATGAAATATCTTTTCCCAACCTTTCACTTTCAACCTATATTTATCTTTGGGTCTAAGATGTGTTTCCTGTAAACAGCATATAGAAGGATCCTGTTTTTTAATCCATTCTGCCAGTCTGTGTCTTTTGACTGGGGAGTTCAATCCATTAACATTTAGTGTTATTCCTGTTTGGGTAGTACTTTCCTCTACCATTTTGCCTTTTGTATTTTATATGTCATATCTAATTTTCCTTCTTTCTACACTCTTCTCCACACCTGTCTGTTCTGTCTTTTCGTATCTGTCTCTAGTGCTCCCTTTAGTATTTCTTGCAGAGCTGGTCTCTTGGTCACAAATTCTCTCAGTGACTTTTTGTCTGAAAATGTTTTAATTTCTCCCTCATTTTTGAAGGACAATTTTGCTGGGTATAGAATTCTTGGTTGGCAGTTTTTCTCTTTTAGTAATTTAAATATATCATCCCACTGTCTTCTCACCTCCATGGTTTCTGCTGAGAAATCTACACATAGTCTTATTGGGTTTCCCTTGTATGTGATGGATTGCTTTTCTCTTGCTGCTTTCAAGATCCTCTCTTTCTCTTTGACCTCTGACATGCTAACTAGTAAGTGTTTGGAGAACGTCTATTTGGATCTATTCTCTTTGGGGTGTGCTGCACTTCTTGGATCTGTAATTTTAGGTCTTTCATAAGAGTTGGGAAATGTTCAGTGATAATTTCTTCCATTTTTCCTCCTTTTCCCTTCTCTTCTCCTTCCGGGACACCCACAACATGTATTTTTGTGCACTTCATATTATCATTCAATTCCCTGAGTCCCTGCTCATATTTTTCCAGTCTTTTCCCTATAGTTTCTGTTTGTTTTTGGATTTCGTATGTTCCATCCTCCAGTTCACTGATCCTAACCTCTGTCTCTTGAAATCTACCATTGTAGGTTTCCATTGCATTTTTTTCATCTCTTCTACTGTATCTTTTATTCCCATAAGTTCTGTGATTTGTTTTTTCAGTCTTTCCATTTCTTCTTTTTTGTTCATTCCTTGCCTTCTTCATGTCCTCCCCCAATTCATTAATTTGGTTTTTGATGAGGTTTTCCATTTCTGTTCGTATATTCTGAATTAGTTGTTTCAGCTCCTATATCTCATTTGAACTATTTGTTTGTTCCTTTGACTGGGCCATATCTTCAATTTTCCTGGTGTGATTTGTTATTTTTTGCTGGCGTCTAGATATTTAATTACCTTAATTAGTGTATTCTGGAGATTGCTTTCACTTATCTTACCTAGGGTTTTCTTGCTAGATGAGTTTGTTGTCTATCTGTTCTTTGACCTTCAGTTCAGCTTTTTCTGGACCTTTAGCTTAAGTTTTGTTTAACAGAGGGTAATTTTTCAGTTCTTGTTTTCTTGTTTCTTGTCCTGCATGTAAGGTGCCTTTTCCCTCCCCACCCTTAGTAGTGTCTACATAGGTATTATAGACTCCAGCTGGGTTTTCCCGGACTAAACTGGCCTCCTATCAGGGGGAAGGAGTCACCTGCATCAGTTTTCCCTGAGGGTGAGACCCAGCAGGTTGAAAGACTTTCCTGTGAAGTCTCTAGACTCTGTTTTTCTTATCCTGGCCAGTATGTGGCGCTTGACTAACTGCAGGTCCCACCAGCATAAGATGATGCAGTACCTTTAACTTTGGCAGACTCTCCCTGCTGGGGGCGTGGTGGAGACAGAGTAGAAGTTGTAGGCTGATTTTAATGGCTTCAAATTGCCAAGCCCTGGGGTCTGAATTCCTTGAGAGAGGAATTCCACCTAAGTTGGGCTTCACCCCTCCCCTGGGGAAGGCACAGGTGGGAGATAGCCCTGAAAGCAGCCGTTTCTGCCTATGCCTGGGGTAGTTACAGCCCGAGTAGTCCCACCACTGAATCCAGAGGCAGCCAAGCCTCAGTAGAAACAGCCACAAAAACCTCTGTTTCGTCCCCTTTCCTCTTTTTCGGTTAGCCTAATAAGCGACCTCCGCCTTGACCAGTTTTGCCTGAGCTGGGGGCCTATTTTTAGTAGTCAGAATTTGTTTATTAATGCCACAATTGGTGTTTGGTTGGACTCAGTCCCTGCTACTGTTAGCATCTCATTCCTTTCCCTCTGGGAAGCCGCCTGTTGGGGAGGGGCACTGTGGCTTGGGGAACTCACGGTTCTGGAGACTCGCAGCCGGTCCAGCTGGTCCAGACTGGGGTATGCTGTGTGTCCGGTCACTATCGTGGCTCCGGGAGGTGTTTGGTACTGTTTCTGGTTATTTAGTAGTTGTTCTGGAGGACGAACTAAAATGCGCACATTGCTAAGCCGCCATCTTGGCCCCTCCCTCTCTTTCCTCATTTTCTGTTTAGTCGCTCTTTCTTTTTTTTAATTGCCAAATAAACTCCCATTTCAACCACTTCCAAGTAACCATTCAGTGGGATTAAGCACATTCACAATTTTGTAGTACCCCACAACATTTGATCACTGAAACTTTCCCTCTCCCCTTTCCCCTTTCCTTTCTCCCCAAACTAAAGAACTCTACCCATTATATATAAGCTTCCCATTCTCCCTGTACTCTGTCCCCCACCCCCCGCCCCTGACAACCTGTATTTTAATTTCTGTCTTTATGAGCTTGTATAGTCTGATATTTTCTTGGTAGTACCATGGGACTTTAGCATTCTAAATCTGTCACACTTTTGCGTTGATACCAACATAACTTCTCTTTCCCATTTCTTCTCCTTCTGGGACTCTCTCAACACACATGTTGGTACACTTGATGGTGTCCTACAGGTTCCTCAGACTCTGTTCACCTTTCTTCATTCTTTCTGCTCCTTAGACTGAACTATTTCAAATGTCTTATCTTCATATTCTTGGGTTCTTTCTTCTACTAGTTCCAATCTGTTGGTGAACCCTTCTAGGCAATTTTTAACTTCTGTTACTTTGGTCGTCAGCTCTGTTTGCTTCCTATTTGTAATTTCCATCTCTCTGTTGATAGTTTTTTTGTGTTCATCTGTCATTTTCCTAATTTCTTTTAGATCTTTTGAGTTTGTTTTTCAGGTTAGCAATTTTTAGTGTTGTATATAAGATATCTGCCTCTCCTGAAGAGTTTCTTCCTTATATTTGCCTTTTTCCTTTCCTACTTGGCAAGATTCGACTTTGAATAAAGTTCAAGGATCTTTATATGGTTCTTATCCAATTATTGCCTAGTGATTCTCTCCTTACTGGGGCAAATGCCCCCTGGGCAATTGTGCCTTTAACATTCTCTCACTGCACCTGTTTAATGTAGGTGACATATTTCTTCCTGTAAACTTGGACTACCTTTGCCATTTTGCTGATCTTTTTAGTGTCCTTGTACAATCTGAACATCACTGTCTTTTAGGATAGACGTTGTGCATTGTATTTCTGTCTTAGCTCGTTGGGAAGAGGGAAGAAAGAAATCTTTGTATGAATGTGGAAATGAGTGTGGAAATACCTTTAACAGTTCTTGCTCTAATCAGAAGACACAAAGGAATTGAATTTCATTTTGACTGCTCTTGGTTCTGCAATGGCCACAAAAAGGAAAACTCCTTTAGTTCTTTCTCCGTGTTTTCCTTTAGCTGTTTGAGCTATTTAGGACCCTTTTTTTAAAAAAATATTTTTACTGTAAAAACTTAACATACAGACATTCCATACATGGTGTAAAATCAATGGCTCACAATTTCATCACATAGTTATATATTCATCACCATGATTGGTTTGTTTTGAACATTTGCATCACTTCAGAAAAAGAAAGAAAAAAGAAAAAACTCATACATCCCATAACTCTTACCCTTTCCTCTCATTGACCACTAGTATTTCAATCTACTCAATTTATTTTAACCTTGTTCCCCCTATTATTTATTTTTTATCCATATTTTTTTACTTGTCTTTCCATACCTAGGATAAAAGGAGCATCAGACACACGGTTTTCACAATCACACAACACAGTCACATTGTGAAAGCTATGTCATTATGCAGTCATCTTCATGAACCAGGGCTACTGGAACACAGCTCTACAGTTTCAGGTACTTCCCTCTGGCCAATCCAATATACCATAAAATGAAAAGGGATAGCTATATAATGCATAAGAGTAACCTCCACGATAACCTCTTGACTCTGTTGGAAATCTCTCAGCCACTGAGACTTTATTTTGTCTCATTTCTCTCCTCCCCCTTTTTGGTCCAGAAGGCATCTCAATCCCTTGATGCCAGATCCTGGCTCATCCCGGGAGTCCTGTTCCACATTGCTGGGGAGATTTACACCCCTGGGAGTAGGACCATTTTTAAATTCTTTGTCTGGTATATCCCAGATACAGTCCTTCTTGTTCATGGTTTCTAATGCTTTCATTTTGTCCTTCTTCTGGGCCATCCCTTCTTGGTTCTTTCCATATTTTAACATTTTGTTGAAACCTGGACATTTTGATAATTTAATGTTTTATCGCTGCAACTTAGATATAAAATGTTTGCTTCTGAAGTTTATATCCAAGTAGTGTTATGACAGAGCTTTCCTTGAGTGCCAAAGGAGCTGACGAAAAAGAAGAAGGGTAAAAGAAAACACCTTTCCAGTCCTTGCAGATTGACCCATGTGAGGTCTCTCCTTCATGGCTTATCCTTACTGTGAATTTGGAGAATACTCCAGGCTGTCCTTCTCCTGGTTGCTGGTTTCACATAGCTCTCTGAGTGTTTTCAAGCATGTGTGCCTCTTGGTTTCATCTCTCTGCTCTCTGTGTTGGCTCTGAGTTCTCTGTATGTTTTCTGCCTTTTATTCTCTTCATATAGGGTTCCATTTTGAATGGGCAGAGTCATGTTTCCTTGGAAACAACCTAATCAAAAGGTCCCACCCACAATAAGCCTGCTCCCAGAAGATTGAATTAGAAGAACATGTTTTTTCTGGGGTACATGACAATTTCAAACCAGCACATTCCACTCTCTGGACCCACAAAAGACAGTCTTTTTCCAGATACAAAATACATTAGTCCCATCACAATATCACAAAAGGCTTAAACCATTTCTATAGCAATGCAAATGAAATGCCAAGTCAAAAACAGTACACAATCTCATCAAAATCAGCTATAGGAATGGTTTGTTCTAAGACAGAATTCTCCTCTGGCTGTGGACCTGTGAAGTTCAGAGCAACTTGTCTGCTACCAATATACAAAAGAGGGACAGTCATAGGATAAACATTCTGATTTCCATAGGGGGAAATTGAAAGGAAATCAGGAGTCACTAGACTCCGTTCTGAAATCCTGCAGGGCAAACGTCATTAGATTTCAAAGTCCAAGAGTCATTTATAGAATGACGTTTCCTCCTCAGGGCTTGAGAGAGCAGCAGTCCCACCCTCTCCAAGGGCTTATGTGGCAGCCCTGCTCTCTGAAAACACTGGGGTGAGGGTTTTAACATATCCAAGCATTGGGGAGACTACATTGCTCTTGGTCCCACCCTCCTCAAGTATCTGGGCGGCCCCCGGACCCTCTGCCATCTCTAGGGTACACACTCAACCTCCTTAGAACAATGGGGTGGCAGCCAAGTCTCCCCAGTTCCCAGGGAATGTGTTCCACTCTCTCTGAGGACTGAGGTGGTAACATTCTTCCCAAGCAACAAAGCAGAAGGCCTACCCTCCATCTCCAGGGCAAACTTACCCTCTTCACATGTATGGGTAGGTCCGCTCTCACGTCCTGAGATTTCCTGGCTATAGACCTTAGCTTCCATGTTTCTGCCTCTGAAGTCATTTTTCCTTCAAATTGGCCCTTTCTGTCCCGTTTAGCCAGGCTAGCAGTGGTTCCATTTATACACAACACTTTTGTCTGTTTTCCATATAGTATACAGGGATCAAAGCCATCAGACATTAGGATTTTCCACACATCCTTTCTGTATAGCTCCATCTCCAGTCCTAGCTTGTGTGGAAATGATTGACTGGTTCCATGTTTGGTTAAATCCTCATGTGCGGCACTATTCATTGGACTCTCACTTTCTTGAAGCCCAGAATTTTCCATACTATCAATTTCTGGTTTCTTTGTCCCCAAGAGTTTAGTTCTCAGTTTATAGTATTTCCTGTCGTATTTTACTATAAGCTACAAGGAGAAGCCAGGCTGAATTTTCCATGTTTATTTGGAAATCTGTTCAGCCAAGTATCTCACCTCGTTGCTTTCAAATTCTGCCTTCCATTCAACACCAGGACTCAAGTTTTTGAGGGGGTTGGGGAGGGCAGGGGCAGGGGTGGGGCATGGGCTAGAAATCCAGGACTCAATTTTTGTGAAATTCTTTGCCATGTTAAAACAAGGGTCACCTTTCTTCTAGTTTGCAACATCATTTCTGTCTAAGGCCTCATCAGAAGTGTCTTTTGAGTCCACATTTTTACCAAAAGTCTGTTCAAAGCAATTCAGGCTTTTCTATCAAGCATATCCTTAATATTCTTCCCAGAATTTTCCCCTTATCCATTTAGAAAGCAGTCAGTATTTTTGGTATTTGCAATTCACAGCACCCCACTTCTCTGGAATCCAAATCTGTTTTTGTTTGTCAAAGCTGCTGAAATGCAATATACCAGAAATGGCTTGGCTTTTACAAAGGGAATTTATTAAATTACAAATTTACAGGTCTAAAGCCATGAAAATGTCCAAATTTAGGCATCCAACAAAAGATACTCTGATATTGAAGAAAGGTCTCCGGCATCTGGAACACCTCTGTCAGCTGGAAAGGCAAATGGTTGGCGCCTGCTGTTCTTGTTCCCAGTTCTTTACTTCTAGTTTCTAGTCTCTGATTCCAGCTTCTTCTCTGTTTGTAGTGAGCCTCTCAGGTCAGGGTTTTCTGTTGGTCCCGAGGCCCACTGTATATCAGCTGGCGCTCGGTTCAGGAGTCTACAGCTGCTGCTTGAAGCTCCAGTTAGCAAATATTTCAGCTCTTTAGCCCATGTGGCCTCTGTCATAGCTACTCTGCTGATGTGGCTCAAGAGGCACATACAGGTTCGTGCCCATGTTCAAATAAAACTTTAAGAAAACAAGAAGGGAGGGCAGAATGTGTCCTATTGCTGGCCCCTGCTTCCACTTAAGCCCTTTTTTTGCAGTGTTAAATTAATTAGTATTTCCATCTAGTTCCCCAGTTATAATTGCTTCCAGAAACCATTGCTAGTTTTACCTTGCTTAAAACCCAGATCTTATCATGTTACTTATTGGCTAAATAACCTCTGGCTCCCTACAACATGCCAATTGAAGGTCAGAATTACCTTACGACAAGAGCCTCATGCCTAACATTTCTGATATTAACTCTGGCAGTGCCTGCCTGTCAGCTCCGTGTGTCCTAGAGCCACCAGTCTACCCATTGGGCTCTGTACTCCCCTGCTCCGTGATAGTCCCTCAAGCCCTGCCTTCTCTGGAGCGCTCCTCCCCTTTCCTGCTGAACCGCAAATCTTACTTGGAACCCTGTCACAATCCCCCTTCTTTAGGAAGCTGTCTGAACCCCTTGGTTGGAGACGTTTCCTCCTTCCTTCATGTTGTAGCATGCTCTTGGAGCCGTCTGTGGGGGCTGCCACCGTTTGCTCTCAATGAAACGTGCATGTGTCCACCCTGCTGACCTGAAGCCCTGAAGAGGAAGAGGGAGAGGAGGAGGAGCTCCTCTCTCCTCCAGCCCAGCCCAGAGCCCGAGTCCGTAGACACCTGGCTAGCGCGTGTTGGTCATGACCTGCGAGAACGAGTATCTTGGGTTGGGGTGGCTGGAGTGTGCCCTGGGAGCTGGTTATAGTGTTGTTATAACAGCCCTTCTCCATCTTTGGGAGCGGGGACCTGGGCCCACCCCAAGGAGGTAGACTGGGCAGTTGCCACCAGGTCCACCCATGCACCCCAGGCCTCCGCACAGTTTTGGCTACTGGGCACTGTCACACCTGCCTCTTCCTCACTGGCCTCTTGCCCTTTGGTCCCACAGAGCTGCGGTGCAATCCGGGGCAGTTTGCCTGTCGCAGCGGCGCCATCCAGTGCATCCCCCTGCCCTGGCAGTGTGACGGCTGGGCCACCTGTGAGGATGAGAGCGACGAAGCCGACTGTCCTGGTGAGTCTGGGCAGGCAGGACACGCGGCCCCTCTCTGTCCCAACAGGGCTCTGCCTCCCATACATGGTGAAACTGGTGTGAACATTAACCCATGCTCTTTCCATGTGATGGACAAGTATTTCTAGCTGACTCCCCACCTTTTCTTTCTTCTCTGTTTTTTTAGAGAGATGCCAGACACAGGTAGATCCCCAAACCTGCAAGATGGCAGGGCCAGGACCAGCAGGAGGCAAGAGAGGTGCCTAGTAAGCAGCCCTGAAGGAGGGCCTGCTGACCCCGTGCTGGCGTTACCCAAGAGTGAGCGCCTCTTTCCACGCTGCACCCTGACTCCTCTCCTGCCTCACCCTGGTCCCAGCCCCCCTGGAGGTTTGTCTGGAATCATGAGGAGCATGCTGTTTTGGGCTGACATAGGCCTTGCCTCACCCCTCGTGTTCATTTGCCCACTAGCCATTGTAATTAGTGGATGCCCCCCGGACATGTGGACCCCTCAGGATGGCTAGTGGGTTCTCCTGGTTCCTGTCCCGGCACTTTGAGGAGCACAGCCCACCCCAGGGGTGACTGTGTTCACCACCTCCGGGTTCTCACCTGGGTTAGGATGGAAGACATAGTGTGTTGCATGTGCCCTTGTGTATGCGCGTGTGTGTGAGAAGACACACACACACTCACATGCCTATTTGTTTAAGATCTTGATGGTTCTCATAAGGATCCTAATGGGAGGAGGGTGTGTCTTCCCCCAGCTTGGGACTCGGAGATCTGAACTTCTCAGCTCAGCATTCACATTTCCCAACCTAGTGCAGTTGTACTTTGCTACCTCATTTATCATTATTTCCCCTTAGCAGCTCAGCTGGGCCATTTTCTCTTCCCATCCCATTAATAACTCCCTAACTGAGTGCTTTCCTCATGCCTTTCTCTTTTCCTGGAATTCCATTTCTCAGTTTCTGCATGTATGAATTGTGCTTGGCCTTTGAGGCTGAGCTCAGGTGCTGCTGTCACATGCTGGTGTCTTTGGTACCCCCAGCACCAGGTTTTTCCTCTCCCTCAGTGTCTAGAACCGTCTGCCACTCTATCCATCACTTGTGTCCAGGCCTGATCTCTCCTTCCAGTCTGAGAGCTCTCCGGGGACAAAAGATCTTTCCCTTCCTTACCAGGACCTTGCCTGGCACTGGGGTTCCTCCAGACGTTGAGTGAATTAAAAGTATGCTATTGTCTCGATAAGGCAAAGAAGAAAATCCATAGGGACCTACTGAGGGCGTCAGGTAGGGCATCATAGAGAAGGTGTTGAGGGGTGTTCCAGAATAAGCAGGGATGGTCCATGAAGGTGACCATCTTAAAGGGTCCCCTCCTGATGACCCCTCCAGCCTGGCCTGCCTCTGTTGGATTGCTGTGAGAGTCGGGGTACTGGCATGCCTTTGGGTGTCCCTGGGTCTAGGAACCCATCTGACTGCTCCTTACGGGAAAGCCCAGAGAGAGTGAGTATCCCAGTAAAGGTACAGTCCGGCATATGTAAAGAATTCCTGCAGATAAACAAAAGACAAACATTTCACCAAGAAATTGATGAGAATTGCGATTAAACATAAGAAAATATATTAAACCACATCAAGATTTCTAAGATTTATGGTGAGATACTATTTTCACAGCCAGTTAGATTAGCAGAAATTAAGATGTGTGCCACAACCAAGTGTGGGAGAGGATGTGGATGGCTAGGAAATCTTAATCTACCACTAATTAGAAGAGTAAATTGATAACCTACTTTGGAAAACAACCATTATCTTGGAAAGCTGAACATTCTCATATTCTGTGATCCAGGATTTCCATTTGGGAAAACACTAGAGAGATTTTTGTAGGTGTGTTCATACTAAAATATCTTGGAAACAACCCAAATGTCTGTTTATGTGAAGGAGTGTGTCTTAGTTTGCTAGAGCTGCCATACATAATGAAGGCTTAAAACGATGAAGGTCTCATAGTTCTGGTGGCTAGAAGTCCGAAATGAAGGGCTGTTCTCCCTCTGGAGTTGTCTAGGGAAAACTCTGTGGCTTGCCTCCCACCTGGCTCCTGGTTGTCCCAGGGGTTCTTTGGCTGTGATGCCTCTGCCCCCATCCCCACTTGACCATCTTCTTGGTGTCTCTTTGTCTCTACCTCTCCACCTTCTGAAGACAGTCACTCCGCTCCAGTATGACTTCATTTTAACCTGCCTGTTCCCATCTGGAACCACACTATTTCCAAATAAAGTCACATGCGGAGGGATGGGGGGGTTAGGATTTCAGCATGTTTTAGGGGGATACAGTTCAACCCATAACTGAGTTATTATGCCCCAACAACACTGAATGTTAGGTTCATACAACAACATGGCTGACTCTTAACAACAAGATGTCAGGAGGCTAAAGCAAGTGGCCAGACACTACACACTTCATGATAGATAAGCAAAACTGATCATTGTGTTTGTTTACAGACCTGTACATAAAATTCTGGCTCATGGTTCCTTCCTGGTGGGGAGATAGAGGGATAAGACTGGGAAGAGGTAAATATGCAAATTCAACCCTACAGATGATGTTTGAGTTCTTAAGTGTGGGGCGTGGGGGTCATGACTGTATTTTATTGTTAGGTTTTGTATCTTGCTTGTGCAATTCACCCATAAATTCTTTGGGCTGTTTCACATATTATACAGCTGGGTTTTTAGTTTAAAGAAAAGAAATAAGACTTAGCATAGCAGAGACGCTACATCAGTGGGCCAGTTTGGGAGAGGGAGCAACACATAATGAGCCTCACTGCCCAGCAGCACCCCTCCATCGTATGTCAGAGATGGTGGGCATCAGCATAGGAGTGGAATGGCAGTTGATTAGAATTCTCTTTAACCACCCCTCACTCCCTATTCACTCTGCAGAGCCAGACGACTCTCCCACTGGGAGACATGAGGTTCATTTTAGAAATCTCTGCTGTCCAGTATGGTAGCCACAAGCCACTGTGATTTCTGACCACCTGAAACGTGGCTGTTTGAAACTGAAGTGTGCAACCAAGTATAAAATACACACCAAATGTCAAAGGCTTAGTACAAGGAAAAAAATGTAAAATATTTCACTAATAACTTTTTTATTATTACAGGTTGAAAATTCCTTGATATATTGGGTTAAATAAAATATTTAAATTAATTTCATCTGCTACTTTTTCGTGTTTAAATGTGGCTTGCATTGCATTAGTATTGGGCAGCATTAGGACTTAAAGTCTGGAAAATAGAGGCACCAGGCACCCCACCAGTAGATGGGTTGGTGGGAGTCAGAGAGGTTGAAAAGAGAGGAATTAAGGGACATTCTCTATGCTGACATATATCACCCTCTGTCCTGCACCCCCAGTGCCAGCAGCCAGCTCTGTTTCCCCAAGTAGGAGACTAGAAATTTCTTTCCTGGAGAAACTGGCACTTGAGAAAAGAGATGCTCACATTGTGGAGAGTTCCCAGCTACAAGGCCAACGCCCCATGGTTTCTCATGGGGAAGCTCACCTGGCACCTGGCCAGCACCTCACCCCCTCATGCTTCCAGGGCCTCTGGCAAGCTGGGCTGACATCCTTTTGATAACAAAAGGCTTTGGGAGAAAGCATTCACTATGGAGGGCCAAGGCCCAGATTGTCCACACAGAGTATCCCAAAGTAATAGGTCTGCACAGTATGTTGGCTAAACTTCAGGGCATGGAACCAGGCCCTCTTCCTCGACTGTGGACCTTGAGGTAAGGTGCTTTCTGAACTTCATTTTATCTGTCTGTAAAATGGAGAAAATAATACACACCTCTTAGGGTTGTTAAGATTAAATAAAATGATTCCTATACAGTGCTTGGCACAGCAATCCCTTCATATATATTAGCAGTTATTGTTAGTTAATTCAGGGAATAAAAGAAAACTTGAAAAATATACTCTGTCTGCTAAACATGAGTAGAACATGAAATTAAAGAACTGAGCAAGAAAGAGCTCCTAAATGTTAAAAAGTGAATCCAGAAAGTCCAACATCTGATTAGTAAGAGTTCCCTTGAAGAAAACAAAGATGGGTGGGGAGGGAACCAAGAAAGAAGGCATGAGGAAAATTGCCCAAGAGCGAAGGGTCATAGCTTCGGATTGAAAGGACTTGGGACGATAAGTAAAGAGTAGACCTGGGCAAGAGCCCTTCTTGAGCCATCACAGGCCCTCGGGGATGCAGAGAGCACTGTGGTGTCCAAAGAGGACAGCGGTCCCATGGAAGTGTCAGTGGCTGCAGCACCCTCATGTGAGGAGGCAGCAGGATATGTGTGTGTGTGTGTGTGTGTGTGTGTGTGCGCTGAGTCCCATGAGGAATTGTCTAACTCAGAAATGTGGTTTTATCTTTATTCAGTTTATTCATGCACACAGTGTAAATAGTCACATGGTTCCATAAGCCTTTTTTACAAAAAAAGTAGCAACCCTGTGGGTCCCTCTGATTTCCACTTCTCAGGAGCAGACTTTTGATTACTTTTAGCTGTTGCATAATGATCTGTTTCTCTAAATTCCATGTTTTTAGGCATTCTTTCTTTTTTTTTTTTTTTTAGCTATTTTATTGTAAATAGAACATATATACAAAGCAGAGAAAGAACAATAACTTTCAAAGTACAATTCAACAAGTAGTTACAGAACAGATCCTAGAGTTTGTCATGAGCTACCATTCCACCATCTCAGATATTTCCTTCTAGCTGCTCCAAAACCCTGGAGGCTAGAAGGAATATTAATATACTGATTCAGTAGTCATACTTATTCACCAAATCTGTTCTCTCTGTTATACCTCCTCCTTCTTCTTTGATCCTTCTCCCAATCTATAGGGATCTTTGGGTGATGCCCATTCTGGCATTTTCTTGTTGAGAAGGGGTGTCCACATTAGAGGATTAAGGGGATGGAATTAAACTGATAATCCTGGAGAGGCTGGTCACTCTGGGTTCCAGGATTTGTCTGACCTAGGAACCCTCCGGAAATTATAAGTTCTAGGAAAGCAAACTTAGTGCTTGAAACCTGTATAGAGTCTCAATTTGAGCCCTAGGTTTTCTCTTTAGAATTTAAGATTGATGTTGGTTGGTGCTTAGCAAACCAACGGCAATCAGCACTATCTAACTGAGGCTTGCATAAAAGCAGCCTCCAGAACAGCCTCTTGACTCTATTTGATCTCTCTTGACCACTGACGCCTTATTTTATTACACTTCTTTTCTCCTTCTTAGTGTGAAAGGAGTTGTCAATCCCAAAGTGCCAGACCAGACCCATCCTCGGGAGCCATGGTCCATGCTGCCAGGGAGGCTTTCACCACTGAATGTCATGTCCCATTCAGTGGGGAGGGTAATGACTGTCCTTGCAGAATTGGGCCCAGAGAGAGAGGCCACATCTGGGCAACAAAGAGGTTTCCTGGGAGTAACTGCTAGGCCTTGTCCTGGGAGTCTTAGTTTCTCCCCTGCAGAAATAAGCTTCATAAGAGCAAGCCTCAAAATCAAGGGCCTGGGGCCGTGCAAGGATAGCTCCGTGGTAGAATTCTCACCTGCCATGTGGGAGACCCGGGTTCAATTCCCGGAGCCTGCACATGCCAAAAACTTAACAAAAAGCCTTCCTTTGTACCAGTGGCAGAGAGAGTCAAGAAGCTACTCTGGAGGTTGCTCCTACACAAGCTTTGGTTAGACCTTGCTACCTATCATAACCTACCAAACCTCAACCAGGACCATTCCAGCCAATCATAAAGAACACCTAGGGCACTATATAAGATTCCACAAGGATTCCATGCACTAGTGTAACTTTCCAGAAACCTACAACCTTCAGATGGGTCCCTGGTCCAGATAAGTCCTGAAACCTAGAGAGACTAGCCTCTCCAGAACATCAGATAATTCCATCTGCCTATCCCATATTAGTGACAGACCCTTCCAACATGAAAAAGTTTGAATGGCCATAGCCCAAACACCCCTAAAGAGCGGTGTGTTAGTTAGATTCAGTTGTCAACTTGACCAGGTGAGCATACCTAGTCTTGTTGCTGTGGACATAAGCCAATGGTGCGTGAACCTCATCTGTTGCCAATTACATCTGCAGTCAACTAAGAGGCGTGTCTGCTGCAGTGAGTGACATTTGACTTAATTGGCTGGTGCTTAAATGGGAGATTGCAATGTAGCACTGCTAAGCAGCTCAGCATTCCTCATCTCAGCACTAGCAGCTCAGCCCAGGCCTTTGGAGATGCAGAAAGAAATCACCCCGGGGAAAGTTGTTGGAACCCAGGGGTCTGGAGAGAAGACCAGCAGAGACTATCTTGTGCCTTCCACGTAAGAAAGAACCTCAGTGGAAAGTTAGCTGCCTTTCCTCTGAAGAACCAACAAAATAAATCCCCTTTTATTAAAAGCCAATCCGTCTCTGGTGTGTTGCATTCCGGCAGCTAGCAAACTAGAACAAGCGGGATAGAAATATCAAAGGTGATGGTGGAGTTATACAGAGGATTTAACAAATGAATATGATTGCTGAATCAGTACGTTGCTATCTCTTTTAGCCTCCAGTATCTTAAAGCAGCCAGAAGTAAAAACCTAAAATTGTGGAATTGTAACCCATGCCAAGCTCTGATATATATTCTACCACTAACTGTGCTGTGCTTTGAAATTTATGGCTTTTTTGTATATATGCTATTTTTCACACACAAAAAAAGTCGAGTGTAATGATAAAAAAATATTTATACCTTCTAGCCTATATTCTGGAGCAGCTAGAGGGAAAAATCTGAAAGGATCCTATGATAACCCATAACAGACTCTGGAATCTGCCTTGTAACTACTTGTTGAAGAGTGCTTTGAAACTATTGCTTTTTTACTTCTTTGCTTTGAATATATGTTATATTAAACAATAAAAAAAGTTAAAAGAAAAAATCAAGGGCCTGATACTTATCCACTGTTGGTGGGAATGTAAAATGGTAGAACTGCTGTGGAAGGCAGTTTGGCGATTCCTTGGGAAGCTAAGTATAGAAGTACCATATATGATCCTGCAATCCCATTACTGGGTATATATATTCAGAGGACCTGAGGGCAAGGACATTTCACACCAGTGTTTATAGCAGCCAGTATTTAAGATTGCAAATGATGGAAATAGTCCAAATGTCCATCAGTGGATAAGTGGCAAACAAGCTGTGGTATATACATAACAGTGGAATACTACACAGCTGTAAGACAGAATAAAGTCATGAAGCATATAACAACGTGGATGAAACTTGAGGACATTATTCCTAGTGCAATTGGCCAGAAACAAAAGGACAAATACTATATGGTCTCACTAATATGAACTAACATTGATGAGCAAACTTGGAGAATTGGAGTTAAGAATGTAGGTTAGCAGGAGATAGAAATAGGGTAGAGATTGGACAGTTGGTGCTAAAGGAGTACAGACTGTACAACAGGACTGATTATAAAAATTCAAAAATGGATAGCACAATTATTTCTGTAATTGTTGTAGCACAATAATGTAAGTACACTGAATGAAGCTGAATGTGAGTGTGATAGAGGGAGAAAGGCTGGGGGCACATTTTCCAGAAGGAAAGGTAGAGGATAAAGACTGAGATGGTATAATTTAGGAATGCCTAGGGTGGACAATGATGGTGATTAAATGTACAAATAAAAAAATTATTTTTGCAAAAAAAAAAATAAAGATTTTATATATATATATATAAAATCAAGGGCCTGGTCTATTTTCCTGGGAGTTCCCAGTCGTTGCAAGGGTACCCAGGCTTCCCAGATGGGAAAGTTCAGTAGTTCCATATATATATATATATTTCCCCCACTTTGGATCCTCTAGGAACTCCACCAATATCTCCCCAACATCAGCCCACCACAGTCTGAGATGTGTCCCTGCCCTACACTAAGCCACATGGAACTACAAGACCTCACTCCCGCTCTGGACCCAGGAACCTGGGTCGTTCAAATGAGCTAATCAGACAGGTTGATTTAGATAGTGTGTTACAGAAAATCTAGGTCTAGACGTGATGAACCTCTCTGCCTTTGGTCCCATACAGTTAGGTGACGGTCTAGAGTGCAAGCACTATCATTTTTTACCCTGTATTCCAACTTAACTTAGACCCAGCCAGAGACTGGCTTTGTTTTTATTTTTATTTTTATTTGGTTTTCAATGCTTATAATGGCTGTATTCAAAATAGCTCCAAACTGGAAACAACGCACATGTCATTCGTCTGGTGAATGGATAGATACCAGCCCAACTTGGACAACTCTTAAAAAATACGTTATGCTTAGTGGGCTCTACCTACTGGGGGTTAAAGTGAAAGGCTTGTGGTAGATAGTCCTGGACTGGTCTGGCGTCAGCAGCTCAGTCTGCAGAAGTTTCCGTAAGGCAGTGCTTCCCAAACTCTGCCACACCTTCGTATCAACTGGGGATTTTGAAAAAAGCTAATGATGTTCAGTTCCCACCCCGACATTTTAACTTGACTGGTACACAGCGTAACCTGGGCACTGGGGTTTTCTTTTCTTTTCTTTTTTTTTCCTTACCATGTAATCATCCAAAGTGTACAATCAATGGTTCACAGTATCATCATTTAGCTGTGCATTCATTATCACAATCAACTTTTTACTTTTTTGTGAAAAACAGCATATATAAAAGAAGCAGTAAATTTCAAAGCAAAGCACAATAATTAGTTGTAGAACAGATTTCAGAGTTTGGTATGGGTTTCAGTTCCACAATTTTAGGTTTTTACTGCTGGCTGCTCTACAACACTGGAGATTAAAATAAATATCAGTATAATGATTCAGCAGTCATACTCATTTGCTAAACCCTACCTTTTCTGTATAACTGCACCATCTCCTTTGATCTTTTTCCCACTCTTTAGGGTTATTTGGGCTATGGCTATTCTAACTTTTGGGTGTCGATAATATGAGATGGGGGATGAAACTAGTTGATGTTCTGGGGAGACTGGACCCTCTGGGTTTCAGGACTTATCTGGCCTGTGAACCTATCTAGAGGTTGTAGGTTTCTGGAAAGTAATCATAGTGCATGAAACTTTTGTAGAATTTCAGTTAAAGTCCTAGGATTGGCAAGAATGGTTCTGGTTGGAGTTTGGCAGACTATAATAGAAAGTAATATCTGGCTGAAGCCTGTGTAAGAGTGGCTTCTAGAGTAGCCACTCTTATTTGAACTCTCTCAGCCACTGATAGTTTGTTACGTTTCTTTTCTCCCTTGTGGTCAGGAAGGGATTGTCAATTCCTTGTGCCCCAACCAGACTCATCCCCGGAAGTCATATCCAACATTGTCAGGGAGACTATCACCCTGGATATCATATCCCACGTATGGGGCAGGGTCATGATTTCATATGCAGAGTTGGGCTTAGAAAGAGAGGCCACATGTGAGCAACAAAAAAAAAGTCCTTGTTGAGAAAAGAAAACAAAACCACCTCCTTCCTGTCGCCATTAGTGCAAACTTTTCTGTTCTAACAAGTTTGTATTTTATTTTGCATTGCCACGGATGTGCTTGTTTTAAAAAGTACATCCCTTTGGTAATAATGGCTCAGTATTTGTTTGTGTTTAGAGCAGTTAAGGCAAATGTAAAGACAGTTTTAAAAATGCATTATAAAGTAATAAAAGGTAACAATTTAAAAAAGAAAAAAAGGTCATCTGGAAGCAACTCTTAGGCATATCTTAGGTAGGCCACCAACAAAATAAGCTTCACAAGAGCAAGCTCAAGATCAAGGGCTTGGCCTATTGATTTCGGTGTCTCTAATGTTTGAGAGAGTATCAGGGAATTCCCTCGTGGTAAAGTTTAATAGCTCCATATTTTTACTCCCATCCCTCAAGGGGCTTTGCCAATACTATTTTTTTGTTTTAAATTTTTTTATTAATTAAATTTTTAAAAAATATAACAAAAGAAACACAAACATACTTATCATATGATCATTTCTTAGCACATTTGCATCAATTCAGAAAAAAAATAAAAAGAAAACAAAAAGAAATAAAACGAAAACGGAAAAAAAAATTATGCATACCATACCCCTTACCCTTCCCTTTCATTAATCACTAGCATTTCAATCTAAATTTAACATTTGTTTCCCCCTATTATTTACTTTTATTCCATATGTTCTACTCATCTGTTGACAAGGTAGATAAATGGAGCATCAGACACAAGGTTTTCACAATCACACAGTCACATTGTGAAAGCTGTATCATTATACAGTTATCAGGAAACAAGCCAATATTTCTATAATTATCTGCTCAACACATTCTGGGATGTGTCCAGACGTACACCATTCACTTTCAACGTCTTTCGTTTTTGTAGCCACACCATATTCCATCATATAAATGGGTCACTGTTCTCCATTGTGCTTCGCAGTCCTTAGATCCTTCGGGTCCCTCCATCTATTGGGCATCATGGATGATGTCCAAAATAAACAAACCATGTCTTACAGTACCCTTGCTTGGTTGTACAATTGGCAGCACTCTCAATTTTAGACAGTTTTCATTGGTCTGTAAGGACAAAGAGCCGACAAATACAGCGTCACCAACTATCAAACCAAAACTACCACTTATCGCGTGTCCCTCCCTCCCAGTTAGTTGCTCTGGTACTGTGCTGTGGTACTGTTGATACCTTCCTGTTAACTGTTGGCCATAGCATTAGCCATTCTCTCTTAATTTTTCCTATAGATGAGGAAGGCTCAGCTGACCTTTACCCATCATCTCTTCTTTCTCTGCTGAGTCTTCCTCCCAGCTGGGCTGGAGAAGAGGATTCCATTTTCTTACTGTTCTGGCTTAACATCTTGTTTTTTTAACCTGAATTGATCATTGCCACCTTCATTTCTTTGTGTGTGACAACTTTATAAGTTTAAGTTTCACATACCATACAATTCTTCATTTAAAGCACACCAGTGGCTTGTAGTATGTTCTCAGGATTGTGCAGCCATCACTATAATCAATTTTAGAACATTTTTACCATTCCAAGAATAAACCCTGTACCCATTAGCAAGGCACTTTGCATTTTCCCCAAATGGCCCAGCTCTAGGCAACCATTAATCTATGGTGTGTCTCTATGGAGTTGTGTACTCTAGACATTTCCTATAAATGGAATCATACAATATGTGGTCCTTTGTGCCTGGCTTCCTTCACTCAGCATAATAATTTCCAGGTTCATCAGATCATTTTTTACCTACAGCTGTCTTTAATTTTTTAGGTTTTATTGTGATATAATTTATATAGCATGAAATGCACTTGATTTAAGTGTACAATTCAGTGATAGTAAATTTACAGAATTCTGCAGTTATAGCCGCAGCTCAATTTAAGAACATTTCTGCTCATGCCCATTTGCATTTGTTCCCTGTTCCCTCCTCCAGTTCCTGGCAACCACTTATCTATTTTCTCATTTATAGAACTGCCTTTTCTGGACATAGATCATAACAGCATTCAGTTGTTTGTGTTTGGCTCCTGTCATTTAACAATGTTTTTGAGGCTTATCTCTGTCATAGCATGTATCAGTATTTCATTCCTACCACATGTTGTTTATCCATTTATCAGTTGATGGACATTTGGGTTTACACTTTTTGGCTATTGCAAATAATGCTGCTATGAATATTTGCATACAAATTGTGTGGATATGTCTTTTCATTTCTCATGGGTGAATAAATAGGAATGGAGTTGCTGGGTCATACAGAAAATTTTTGTATGTTTCAAATTTGTTTTGTTTTGTTTTCTTTTTAAACTTTTTATTTTGAAATACTTTCAAACTTTTTGGATAGTTACACAAATAATACAGACCCCATGCAGAGAACTCCAGCATACCCCTATTCTCCCAGATACCCAGAGCCACCAATTTTAGCATGTTGCCATGTTTCCTGTATCATTCTATCTATCCATCAATCCGTCTCTCTGTTCTAACCATTATCTTCTGTATCAACCCATTTTCTGAACACTTGATGTAAGTTGCGTAATCGTGCTCCTTGAACACATAATTGCCATGTACATTTTCTAAGAACCAGGATATTTACTTACATAACCACCTTAAGTTCATTTATCATCAAGTCCAAGAAATTTAACATTGCTATAAAGCTTGCAGTCTGTTTTCCAATTTTTATATGTCCCAATAATGTCCTTTTGAGCCTTTTCTCTTCCCTTGTTCAGTCCCATCCAATATTGCATTTAATTTATAGTGTCTCTTGAGTGGCTTCTTTTTTTTTTAATTATCCCTTTTTTTTTCTGATTCTTTTGTTTAAATTTATTTATTAATTAAAAAAATAGAGAAACAAAATAAAACAGCATACATAATCAGTAATTCACAATATCATCACTTAGTTGCATATTCATCATTTCTTAGAACATTTGCATTAATTCAGAAAAAGAAATAAAAAGACAATAGAAAAAGAATACGAACACAGGAAAATAAAAATTAAAAAAATTACAAAAAGATTATACCATACCATACCTACCACACCTTGCTTTCATTGATCACTAGCATTTCAAACTAAATTTATTTTAGCATTTGTTCCCCCTATTATTTATTTTTATTCCATATGTTCTACTCCTTTGTTGACAAGGTAGATAAAAGGAGCATCAGACACAAGGTTTTCACAATCACACAGTCACATTGTGACAGCTGTATCATTATTCAGTCATTCTCAAGAAACATGACTACTGGAACACAGCACTACATTTTCAGGCAGTTCCCTCCAGCCTCTCCATTACATCTTGAATAACACAATGATATCTACTTGATGCATAAGAATAACCTCCAGGATAACCTCTGGACTCTGTTTGGAATCTCTCAGTCATTGACACTTTGTCTCATTTCCCTCTTCCCCCTTTTGGTTGAGAAGGTTTTCTCAATCCCTTGATGCTGAGTCTCCGTCCCAAGATCTCTGTCCCATGTTGCCAGAAAGGTCCACACCCCTGGGAGTCATGTTCCACGTAGAGAGGGGTAAGGTGGTGAGACTGCTCGTTGTGTTGGCTGGAGAGAGGGGCCACATCTGAGCAACAAAAGAGGCTCTCTTGGTGGTGACTCTTGGGCCTAAATTTTTTTTTAACTTTTTTTATTGATTACAAAAAATTAACAAACAAAACATTTAGATATCATTCCATTCTACATATATAATCAGTAATTCTTAATATCATCACATAGTTGCATATTCATCATTTTTAGTACATTTGCATCAATTTAGAAAAAGAAATGAAAAAGAAAGAAAATGATAATAGAGAAAAAAAAGACTATACATACCATACCCCTTACCCCTCGCTTTCATTTATCACTATTTCTAATTGAATTTATTTTAACATTTGTTCCCCCTATTATTTATTTTTATTCCATATGTTCTACTCTTCTGTTGATATAGTAGCTAAAGGGAGCATCAGACATAAGGTTTTCACATTCACAGAGTCTCATTGTGAAAGCTATATCATTGTTCAATCATCATCAAGAAACATGGCTACTGGAACACAGCACTACATTTTCAGGCAATTCCCTCCAGCCTCTCCACTACATCTTGAACAACAAGGTGATATATACTTAATGTGTAAGAATAACCTCCAGGATAACCTCTCAACTCTGTTTGGAATCTCTCAGCCATTGACACTTTGTCTCATTTTACTCTTCCCCCTTTTGGTTGAGAAGTTTCTCTCAATTCCTTGATGTTAATTCTCAACTCATTCTAGGGTTTTTCTCAGTCCCTTGATGCTGAGTCTCAGCTCATTTCAGGATCTCTGTCCCACGTTGCCAGGAAGGTCCACACCCCTGGGAGTCATGTCCCATGCAGAGAGGGGGAGGGTGGTGAGACTGCTCATTGTGTTGGCTGGAGAGAGGGGCCACATCTGAGCAACAAAAGAGGCTCTCTTGGGGGTGACTCTTAGGCCTAAATTTTAAGTAGACTTGACCTATCCTTTGTGGGGTTAAGTTTCATGTGAACAAACCCCAAGACTGGGGGCTCAGCCTGTAGCTTTGGTTGTCTACACTGCTTATGAGAATATCAAGAATTCAACTTGGGGAAGTTGAATTTCTCCCCGTTCTCACCACTCCCCGAAGAGGGCTTTGCAGATACTTTTCCACTCACTGATCGAATCACTCTGGGATTCATCAGGGCATCACTCTGGACAAATCAGCAAAATCTCATGTCCTACCTGAGATTCCAAGTACTTATGACATTCAATCAAATTATCTACATAAGTTATATTAGGAAATGCACTAGTCAAAATATAAATTTTGTAACAAATAAACATTTTTTGCTTTAGTCTCACACAGAAGGTGACATTTTAAAATATTAACTATCATCTATTTTCAGTACCCTGCAATAATGACATTCCTTTGTTCTTCCTCATGCAAAAACATTTTTAAAATTGTACCTTCTACATTTCACTGTTATTATACACTCTAGGCATTCCTAGATTATACCATCTCAATCTTTAACATCTATCTTTCTTTCTGATTTCATTTATGTCCCCAGCCCTCCTCCCTCTATCATTCTCACATGCAGCTTCATTCAGTGTTTTAACATAATTACATTACAGTTAGGTAGTATTGTGCTGTCCATTTCTGAGTTTTTGTTTCCAGTCCTGTTGCACAGTCTGTATCCCTTCAGCTCCAATTACCCACTATCTTACCCTATTTCTATCTCCTGATGGTATCTGTTACCAACGACATATTCCAATGGAGGTTCTCTGGGGGTGACTCTTAGGCATAATTATCAGTAGTCTTAGCTTCTCCTTTGCAGGAATGAGCTTCATAGGGGCAAACCCCAAGATCAGAGGCTCAGTGGTTGGATTGATTGTCCCCACTGCTTGTGAGAATATCAGGAATTCCCTAGATGGGAGAATTTGAATATTTCCTTCTTTCTCTCCACTCCCCCAAGGGGAGTTTGCAAATACTTTTTTATTCTCTGCTCAAATTACTCTGGGCTGTATTCACACTAAGCTGTACAAAGCAACAAGATCTCACACCCTATTCAAGATTCCATGTAATTATGGTGTTCAACTAAACTGCACAGGCAAGTTAAATTAGATAATATGTGTAGCTCCTTTCTTACAGCTTTCGAAATTCTTATGTTTGGCTTTTGACAGTTTGATTATTATATGACACTGTGTGAATCCGTTTGGGTTTATCCTGTTTATAGAGTTTGTTGAGTGAATTGGATGTATGTGTTCATATCTTTCATTAAATTTGGTGAGTGTTCAGCTGTTATTTGAACAATCTTTCTTTCTTCTCCTTCTGGCACCCCCACAATGTATGTATTTGTAGACTTGATGGTGTTCCACAGTTTCCTTAGCCTCTGGTCACTTTTCTTCTTTCTTCTTTCTGCTCCTCAGACTGGATGATTTCAATTGTCTTTTTCTTCAGGTTCATTGTTTCTTCCTTCCTCCAGCTCCAATCATCCAATGAACCCTTCTAGGGAATTTTAGATTTCTGTTACTGTGGTATTCAGCTCTGTTTGGCTCCTTTTCATAATGTCTATCTCTGTTACTATTCTTTTTGTGTTTGTTGTTTTCCTGGTTTGCCTTAGTTCTTTATATTTTCCTTGAGCTCACTGTGATTGTTTTAAAAATACAGTCTTTCTCTGGTATGCCCCAGGTCTGGCCCTGCTCATTGATGGTTTCTTTCTAATGCATTCATCTTGTCCTTTGCTTAGGCCATCACTTCTGGTTTTTTGTAGGTTTTTTTTTGTATGTTCTGTAATCTATTGTTGAAACCTGGACATTTTGATATTTTAAGGTATCATTGGAATTTAGACACTGAAGATATTCTTTAAATTTGTGTCCCGCCAATATTATGATGGATCTTTCCTTGAATGCTAGTAACAAAAAAAAAAAAAAAAAAGGAAGGAATGAAAGAAAATATTTTCCCATTCTTTGCAGGTTGACCTGTGCAAGTATTCTCCTTCAGGACTTATCCATACAATGGGTTTGGAGAATAGTCCCAGGCCAAAGCATGGGGCCTCCTCCCTTATATTTTCTGCATATGCCTCTTGTCTTGGGCATGCACATGTGTCCCTAGGAATTTCCCCTGTACATGGATATAAATGCCCCTTCTTCCCCTAGAGCTAGTAGTCCCTTGCCCCAGGCAGTCAGTGGACTGCTCTCCTACCTCAAGCTCAGTGAGCTGCCACCTTATACGCAGGGCAAGTTCTGAGGCAGTGAGTCCCTCAGACTACCCTAGACCTGTTCCCAGGATGTACGTGAAGGTTACTGTTCCCTCTGGAACCGGGACCAGGGGTGAAGGATGGGGGAAGGGCCAGCCGGATACCAGCAGATAGTAGTGCTTTAAGCAGCCTTTTTCTGGATTTGGTGCCCACCCTATCACTGCATCCTTTAACTGTTTTCTGGAGCTTTGAGAAAGATGTTTCTGCCAGTTCTTAATGGTTGCTGTGCTGCAGGGAATGGAGCCCTGCAGCATCTCCCCCACTTCTTGATTGGGGGGGCTACCACAGTTTTTTCTAGTTGTTTATTTTGAAATAATTTCAAACTTACAAGACAGTGGCACAAATAATACTAAACCCATACAGAGAATTCCAGCATTGCCTCCTCCCCAGATACCCAAATGTAGCAATTTTTAACATTGTGCTCCATTTGCTATATTTATCTGTCCATCCATCTATATATCTACCTGTTTATCTTCTTATCAATTTTCTAAAAGTTTGAAAGTATATACATCGTGCTTCTTAAACCCATAATACTTCCATGTACATTTCCTAAGAACAGGGATGTTCTCTTATTTAACCACTGCAAGTGCAATTTCAAGTTCAAGAACTTCAGAACTGAGGTAAAGTCTTCAGCCTATATTCCAATTTTTCATATGTCCCAATCTTTTGCACCTTTACTCCTCCATTATTAGATCTTTTCAATTTCATGCATTTTATTTAATTGTCAAGGTCTCTGTTATTGCTTTTTTATTTTTTTTAACTGTGGAAACACATACACAACATGAAGTTTGCTGTGTCAGCCCTGCCAGGCCCACTACTCAGTGGGCTTGATAACGTTCCTCATGCCCTGCAGCCCTCACCGCCCTCAGCCCCAGAACTGTCACGTCTCCCCAAACAGAAACCTCCCAGCCATTATCTTTTTTTAAAAACATTTTTTATTACGAAATATAGTACATTTATATACAAAAAAGTGATAACTTTTAAAAGTTCATTTTAATATGTAGTTTTAGAATAAATTTCAAAGTATGGTATGGGTTAGTTTCTACCATTTAAAGTTTTTCCTTCCAGCTATTCTAAGACCCTGGAGACTAAAAAGAAGTATCAGTGTAATACTTCAGCGGTCATACTCATCTGTGAAATCCTGTCTTCTCTGATACAGCTCCTCCTTAACCTTAATCCCTCCTTAAAAGGGATGTCAATATTATGACATAGGGGGGTGGCAACTGTTGGATGCTCTTGGAGAGGCTGGTAACTCCTGACACTAATTGAAATCTCTTAGCCACTGATCCCTTATTTTGTTACATCTCTTTTCCCCCTATTGGTCAGGAAGGCGTGTCAATCCCATGGTGCCAGGGCCAGACCCGTCCTGGGAAATCATTCACATTGCCAGGGAGACTTTCACTCCTGGATGTCATGTCCCATGTAGTGGGGAGGGTAATGATTCTCCTTGCAGAGGGCTGAGAGAGAGAGAGGCCACATCTGCACAACAAAAGAAATTGTCCAGAAGTAACACTTAGGCATAGTGATAGGTAGGCTTAGCTTCTCCGATACAGATAAAAGTTTCACAAGAGCAAGCCTCAAGATTAAGCGCTTGTCTATTAACTTGGGAGTCCCTAATGTATGAAAGAGTATCAGGAATTTCCCAGGTGGGAAAGTTTAATAATTCCATATTTTTTCTAACAGTCCCTTAAGGGAGTTTGCCAATACCTTTTAATTATCTGCCCAACATACTCAGCCATTATCTTTTGCCATTTTTTTTATTGTATTGTCTTTTTGTTGTTCAGTTGTAGGATTTCTTTATATATTATCTCTATATTAAACACTTATCAAATGAATAATTTGCACATATTCTCTCCCATTCTGTAGATTGTCTTTTCACTTTCTTGACACAAGACTTTTAATGCAATTTATCTGTTTTTTTTCCTGTGTTGCTCGTGCTCTTGATGTCATCTCTAAGAATCCATTGCTTAGAACAAGATCCTGAAATTTCCCCCTATGTTTTCTTCTAAGAGATTTATGGTTTTAACTCTTATATTGAAGTTTTTCATCCATTTTGAGTTTCTTTTTTATATGGTATGAGGTAGGGATCCAGTGTGATTCCTTTGCACGTAGATATACAGTTTTCCCAGCCCCATTTGAAACAGAGAATCATGCCAGTTGGTCCTAGATATGAGGATTCATTTCTGAACTCTCATTTCTGTTCCATTTGTCTGTGTTCTAGTTTGCTAGCTGCTGGAATGCAATACACCAGGAACGGAATAGCTTTTATCTTTTTCTTTTTTTTTTTATTAATTAAAGAAAAAAAAAGAAATTAACACAACATTTAGAAATTATTCCATTCTGCATATGCAATCAGTAATTCTTAACATCATCACATAGATGCATGATCATCATTTCTTAGTACATTTGCATCGATTTACGAAAAGAACTACCAAAACAACAGAAAAAGATATAGAATGTTAATATAGAGAAAAAAAATAAAAATAATAATAATAGTAAAAAAAAAAAGAAAAAAAAAGACAGACAGACAAAAAAAAAAACCTATAGCTCAGATGCAGCTTCATTCAGTGTTTTAGCATGATTACTTTACAATTAGGTATTATTGTGCTGTCCATTTTTGAGTTTTTGTATCTAGTCCTGTTGCACAGTCTGTATCCCTTCAGCTCTAATTACCCATTATCTTACCCTGTTTCTAACTCCTGCTGGACTCTGTTACCAGTGACATATTCCAAGTTTATTCTCGAATGTCGGTACACATCAGTGGGACCATACAGTATTTGTCCTTTAGTTTTTGGCTAGACTCACTCAGCATAATATTCTCTAGGTCCATCCATGTTATTACATGCTTCATAAGTTTATCCTGTCTTAAAGCTGCATAATATTCCATCGTATGTATATACCACAGTTTGTTTAGCCACTCATCTGTTGATGGACATTTTGGCTGTTTCCACCTCTTTGCAATTGTAAATAACGCTGCTATAAACATTGGTGTGCAAATGTCCGTTTGTGTCTTTGCCCTTAATTCCTTTGAGTATATTCCCAGCAATGGTATTGCTGGGTCGTATGGCAATTCTATATTCAGCTTTTTGAGGAACCGCCAAACTGCCTTCCACAGTGGTTGCACCATTTGACATTCCCACCAACAGTGGATAAGTGTGCCTCTTTCTCCGCATCCTCTCCAGCACTTGTCATTTTCTGTTTTGTTGATAATGGCCATTCTGGTGGGTGTGAGATGATATCTCATTGTGGTTTTGATTTGCATTTCTCTAATGGCCAGGGACATTGAGATCTCTTCATGTGCCTTTTGGCCATTTGTATTTCTTCTTCTGAGAGGTGTCTGTTCAGGTCTTTTTCCCATTTTGTAATTGGGTTGGCTGTCTTTTTGTTGTTGAGTTGGACAATCTCTTTATAAATTCTGGATACTAGACCTTTATCTGATATGTCGTTTCCAAATATTGTCTCCCATTGTGTAGGCTGTCTTTCTACTTTCTTTTTTTTTTTTTTTTTATTAATTAAAAAAAGAATTAACAAAACAATTAGAAATCATTCCAATCTACATGTACAATCAGTAATTCTTAATAACATCACATGGTTGCATATTCATCATTTCTTAGTACATTTGCATCGATTTAGAAAAAGAAATAAAAAGACAACAGAATAAGAATTAAAACAATAATAGAAAGAAAAAAAAAACAAAAAACCTATACCTCACATGCAGCTTCATTCAGTGTTTTAACATAATTGCATTGCAATTGGGTAGTATTGTGCTGTCCATTTCTGAGTTTTTATATCCAGTCCCGTTGTACAGTCTGTATCCCTTCAGCTCCAATTACCCCTTCTCTTTTTTTCTTTTTTAATTAATGGAAAAAAAGAAATTAACCCAACATTTAGAGATCATACCATTCTACATATGCAATCAGTAATTCTTAACATCATCACATAGATGCATGATCATCATTTCTTAGTACATTTGCATTGGTTTAGAAGAACTAGCAACATAACCGAAAAAGATATAGAATGTTAATATAGAGAAAAAAAATAAAAGTAAAAATAATAAAATCAAAACAAAACAAAACAAAACAAAAACCTATAGCTCAGATGCAGCTTCATTCAGTGTTTTAACCTGATTACTTTACAATTAGGTATTATTGTGCTGTCCATTTTTCAGTTTTTGGATCTAGTCCTGTTACACCGTCTGTATCCCTTCAACTCCAATTGGCCGTTATCTTACCCTGTTTCTACCTCCTGCTGGACTCTGATATCAAGGACATATTCCAAATTTATTCTCGGATGTCTGTTCACATCAGTGGGACCATACAGTATTTGTCCTTTAGTTTTTGGCTAGACTCACTCAGCATAATATTCTCTAGGTCCATCCATGTTATTACATGCTTCATAAGTTTATCCTGTCTTAAAGCTGCATAGTATTCCATCGTATGTGTATACCACAGTTTGTTTAGCCACTCTTCTGTTGATGGAGATTTCGGCTGTTTCCATCTCTTTGCAATTGTAAATAACGCTGCTATAAACATTGGTGTGCAAATGTCCGTTTGTGTCTTTGCCCTTAAGTCCTTTGAGTATATTCCCAGCAATGGTATTGCTGGGTCGTATGGCAATTCTATATTCAGCTTTTTGAGGAACTGCCAAACTGCCTTCCACAGTGGTTGCACCCTTTGACATTCCCACCAACAGTGGATAAGTGTGCCTCTTTCTCCGCATCCTCTCCAGCACTTGTCATTTTCTGTTTTGTTGATAATGGCCATTCTGGTGGGTGTGAGATGATATCTCATTGTGGTTTTGATTTGCATTTCTCTAATGGCCAGGGACATTGAGCATCTCTTCATGTGCCTTTTGGCCATTTGTATTTCCTCTTCTGAGAGGTGTCTGTTCAAGTCTTTTTCCCATTTTGTAATTGGGTTGGCTGTCTTTTTGTTGTTGAGATGAACAATCTCTATATAAATTCTGGATACTAGACCTTTATCTGATATATCATTTCCAAATATTGTCTCCCATTGTGTAGGCTGTCTTTCTAGTTTCTTGATGAAGTTCTTTGATGCACAAAAGTGTTTAATTTTGAGGAGTTCCCATTTATTTATTTCCTTCTTCAGTGCTCTTGCTTTAGATTTAAGGTCCATAAAACTGCCTCCAATTGTAAGATTCATAAGATATCTCCCTACATTTTCCTCTAACTGTTTTATGGTCTTAGACCTAATGTTTAGATCTTTGATCCATTTTGAGTTAACTTTTGTGTAGGGTGTGAGATATGGGTCTTCTTTCATTCTTTTGCATATGGATATCCAGTTCTCTAGGCACCATTTATTGAAGAGACTGTTCTGTCCCAGGTGAGTTGGCTTGACTGCCTTATCAAAGATCAAATGTCCATAGATGCGAGGGTCTATATCTGAGCACTCTATTCGATTCCATTGGTCGATATATCTATCTTTATGCCAATACCATGCTGTTTTGACCACTGTGGCTTCATAATATGCCTTAAAGTCAGGCAGTGCAAGACCTCCAGCTTCGTTTTTTTTCTTCAAGATGTTTTTAGCAATTCGGGGCACCCTGCCCTTCCAGATAAATTTGCTTATTGGTTTTTCTATTTCTGAAAAATAAGTTGTTGGGATTTTGATTGGTATTGCATTGAATCTGTAAATCAATTTAGGTAGGATTGACATCTTAACTATATTTAGTCTTCCAATCCATGAACACGGTATGCCCTTCCATCTATTTAGGTCTTCTGTGATTTCTTTTAGCAGTTTTCTGTAGTTTTCTTTATATAGGTTTTTTGTCTCTTTAGTTAAATTTATTCCTAGGTATTTTATTCTTTTAGGTGCAATTGTAAATGGGATTCGTTTCTTGATTTCCCCCTCCGCTTGTTCATTAGTAGTGTATAGAAATGCTACAGATTTTTGAATGTTGATCTTGTAACCTGCTACTTTGCTGTACTCATTTATTAGCTCTAGTAGTTTTGTTGTGGATTTTTCCGGGTTTTCGGCATATAGTATCATATTGTCTGCAAACAGTGATAGTTTTACTTCTTCCTTTCCAATTTTGATGCCTTGTATTTCTTTTTCTTGTCTAATTGCTCTGGCTAGAACCTCCAACACAGTGTTGAATAGTAGTGGTGATAGTGGACATCCTTGTCTTGTTCCTGATCTTAGGGGGAAAGTTTTCAATTTTTCCCCATTGAGGATGATATTAGCTGTGGGTTTTTCATATATTCCCTCTATCATTTTAAGGAAGTTCCCTTGTATTCCTATCTTTTGAAGTGTTTTCAACAGGAAAGGATGTTGAATCTTGTCGAATGCCTTCTCTGCATCAATTGAGATGATCATGTGATTTTTCTGCTTTGATTTGTTGATATAGTGTATTACATTAATTGATTTTCTTATGTTGAACCATCCTTGCATACCTGGGATGAATCCTACTTGGTCATGATGTATAATTCTTTTAATGTGTTGCTGGATACGATTTGCTAGAATTTTATTGAGGATTTTTGCATCTATATTCATTAGAGAGATTGGTCTGTAGTTTTCTTTTTTTGTAATATCTTTGCCTGGTTTTGGCATGAGGGTGATGTTGACTTCATAGAATGGATTAGGTAGCTTTCCCTCCACTTGGATTTTTTTGAAGAGTTTGAGGAGAGTTGGTACTAATTCTTTCTGGAATGTTTGATAGAATTCACATGTGAAGCCGTCTGGTCCTGGACTTTTCTTTTTAGGAAGTTTTTGAATGACTGATTCAATTTCTTTACTTGTGATTGGTTTGTTGAGGTCATCTATTTCTTCTTGAGTCAAAGTTGGTTGTTCATGTCTTTCCAGGAACCCGTCCATTTCATCTAAATTGTTGTATTTATTAGCGTAAAGTTGTTCATAGTATCCTTTTATTACCTCCTTTATTTCTGTGAGGTCAGTAGTTATGTCTCCTCTTCCATTTCTGATCTTATTTATTTGCATCCTCTCTCTTCTTCTTTTTGTCAATCTTGATAGGGGCCCATCGATCTTATTGATTTTCTCATAGAACCAACTTCTGGTCTTATTGATTTCCTCTATTGTTTTCATGTTTTCAATTTCATTTATTTGTGCTCTAATCTTTGTTATTTCTTTCCTTTTGCTTGCTTTGGGATTAGTTTGCTGTTCTTTCTCCAGTTCTTCCAAGTGGACAGTTAATTCCTGCATTTTTTCCTTTTCTTCTTTTCTGATATAGGCATTTAGGGCAATAAATTTCTCTCTTAGCATGCCTTTGCTGCGTCCCATAAATTTTGATATGTTGTGTTTTCATTTTCATTCGCCTCGAGGTATTTACTAATTTCTCTTGCAATTTCTTCTTTGACCCACTCATTGTTTAAGAATGTGTTGTTGAGCCTCCACGTATTTGTGAATTTTCTGGCACTCCTCCTGTTACTGATTTCCAACTTCCTTCCTTTATGATCCGAGAAAGTGTTATATATGATTTCAATCTTTTTAAATTTGTTAAGACTTGCTTTGTGACCCAGCATATGGTCTATCTTTGAGAATGATCCATGAGCACTTGAGAAAAAGGTGTATCCTGCTGTTGTGGGATGTAATGTCCTATAAATGTCTGTTAAGTCTAGCTCATTTATAATAATATTCAGACTCTCTATTTCTTTATTGACCCTCTGTCCAGATGTTCTGTCCCTTGATGAGAGTGGTGAATTGAAGTCTCCAACTATTATGGTATATGTGTCTATTTCCCTTTTCAGTGTTTGCAGTGTATTCCTCACGTATTTTGGGGCATTCTGGTTCGGTGCATAAATATTTATGATTGTTATGTCTTCTTGTTTAATTGTTCCTTTTATTAGTATATGGTGTCCTTCTTTGTCTCTTTTAACTGTTTTACATTTGAAGTCTAATTGGTTGGATATTAGTATAGCTACTGCTGCTCTTTTCTGGTGTTATTTGCATGAAATATCTTTTCCCAATCTTTCACTTTCAACCTATGTTTATCTTTGGGTCTAAGATGTGTTTCCTGTAGACAGCATATAGAAGGGTCCTGTTTTTTAATCCATTCTGCCAGTCTATGTGTTTTGATTGGGGAATTCAGTCCATTAACATTTAGTGTTATTACTGTTTGTATAATATTTTCCTCTACCATTTTGCCTTTTGTATTATGTACATCATATCTGACTTTCCTTCTTTCTACACTCTTCTCCATACCTCTCTCTTCTGTCTTTTCGTATCTGACTCTAGTGCTCCCTTTAGTATTTCTTGCAGAGCTGGTCTCTTGGTCACAAATTCCCTCAGTGACTTTTTGTCTGAGAATGTTTTAATTTCTCCCTCATTTTTGAAGGACAATTTTGCTGGATATAGAAGTCTTGGTTGGCAGTTTTTCTCTTTTAGTAATTTAAATATATCATCCCACTGTCTTCTAGCTTCCATGGTTTCTGTTGAGAAATCTACACATAGTCTTATTGGGTTTCCCTTGTATGTGATGGATTGTTTTTCTCTTGCTGCTTTCAAGATCCTCTCTTTCTCTTTGACCTCTGACATTCTAACTAGTAAGTGTCTTGGAGAACGCCTATTTGGGTCTATTCTCTTCGGGGTGCACTGCACTTCTTGGATCTGTAATTTTAGGTCTTTCATAAGAGTTGGGAAATTTTCAGTGATAATTTCTTCCATTAGTTTTTCTCTTCCTTTTCCCTTCTCTTCTCCTTCTGGGACACCCACAACACGTATATTTGTGCGGTTCATATTGTCCTTCAGTTCCCTGATCCCCTGTTCAAATTTTTCCATTCTTTTCCCGATAGTTTCTGTTTCTTTTTGGAATTCAGATGTTCCATCCTCCAAATCACTAATTCTATCTTCTGTCTCTTTAAATCTATCATTGTAGGTATCCATTGTTTTTTCCATTTTTTCTACTTTATCCTTCACTTCCATAAGTTCTGTGATTTGTTTTTTCAGTTTTTCTATTTCTTCTTTTTGTTCAGCCCATGTCTTCTTCATGTCCTCCCTCAATTTATTGATTTCGTTTTTGAAAAGGTTTTCCATTTCTGTTCGTATATTCAGCATTAGTTGTCTCAGCTCCTGTATCTCATTTGAAGTATTGGGTTGTTCCTTTGACTGGGCCATATTTTCAATTTTCTGAGCATGATCCGTTATCTTCTGCTCGCATCTGGGCATTTAGTCAGATTTCCCTGGGTGTTGGACCCAACAGGTTGAAAGATTTTTCTGTGAAATCTCTGAGTTCTGTTTTTCTTTTCCTGCCCAGTAGGTGGCGCTCGTGGCACTCGTTTGTCTGCGGGTCCCACCAGTAAAAGGTGCTGTGAGTCCTTTAACTTTGGAAAACTCTCGCCGTGGGGGAGGTTCGCCAGCCAAAGCGGCTTGGAAGAGTGCCAATCCGAATCTCCCAGCCGGCCCGGTGATCCCAACGCAGGGAGGGTCGCCGGCCGCCGCAGCCCGGGAGAGCGCCCGTCTGAATCTCCTAGCCGGCCTGGGGTGCCAAACGTGGGGGGAGGGCGCCATCGCCGTGGCCCAGGGGAGTGCACCGTTCCCAGCCGGACCGGGAAGCCACGTGTTTGGAAGGGACCCCGGTCACCGTTCTCCATGCCCTGGCTATCTCCGATCCAATTCTCCCAGCTGGTCCGCGGGGCAGCGCGTGGAGGGGGCGTCAGCCGCCGCGGTTTGAGGGGACCGCCTGTCCTATTCTCCCAGCCGGCCCGGGAAGGAGGGAGGGAGGGACTCCGGCCGCCTGCCGCCTTGGGGAAGCCTGCGCCCCTCAGCGATCTCACTGGAGCGGGTTCTCCCAGCCAGTCAGCCGTTCCAGAATGGGGTACGCTGTCTTCTTGATCTCTGTCGTGGCTCCCGGAGCTGTTCTATCAGAATAGCTTTTTAAAACGGGAATTTAGTAAATTGCTAGTTTACAGTTCTAAGGCCGAGAAAATGTCCCAATTAGAAGAAGTCTTAAGAAATATCCAATCAAAGGCATACAGAGAAAGATACCTTGGTTCAAGAAGGCCAATGAAGTTCAGGGTTTCTCTCTCAAGTGAGAAGGCACATGGCAAACACAGTCAGGGCCTCTCTCCCAGCTGAAAGGGCACATGGCGAACACGGCGTCTTCTGCTAGCTTTCTCTCCTGGCTTCCAGTTTCATGAAGCTCCCCAGGAGGCGTTTTCCTTCTTCATCTCCAAAGGTCGTTGGCTCGTGGATTTTCTGCTTCATGGTGCTGCAGCATTCTCTACTCTCTCTGAATCTCTTTCATTCTCCAAAATGTTTCTTCTTTTATAGGACTTCACCCAAATGGGTGGAAACATGCCTCCATCTAGTCCAGTTTAACAGCCACTCTTGATTAAATCACATAAGATATAACTGCCTTTATAAAATGGGATTAGGATTAAAACATGGCTTTTCTAGAGTACATACTTCCTTTCAAACCAGCACAGTCTGTATGTGTGGCCTTATGCTAGTACCATACTCTTTTGATTATTGTAGCTTTGTAGTAAGTTTAGAAATCAGGAAGTGTGAGGCCTCCAACTTTTTTCTTTTTTTTTTTCTCCAAGATGTTTTTCGCTGGGTCACTTGCCTTACAGATACATTTCATTTGATGGTTAGGGGAATGGTATTTAGAAACCAAGATCTGGGTGTTAGCTCTGTTCCTTGATACTGCATGTTGCTGCTTCTAATGTATAGAGCTAGGGAACTTGTTTTTAAAATTGAGTTCATATTTATTGATACCTCTAATTCCAGTCTACACTAGTGTTACTCCTCTCCGCCTCTTCTCCTCTTCTCCATTCGCATCTCCCTTTTCCTGCTGTAAGAATCCTGACATCTTATGTGTATTTATGCATTTGGCCAGTCCTACTATATATACACAGTCGTGTTGGGATTGTTACTCCTTTGCCAGCACCAATAACAAACCTGCTAAGTAAAAGTCGTGATTTCTTTGTGGTCTTTGTTCCTCACTGAGTGTATATAGCCAGAGTTCTGTTATCGAAAATTACTTGTAGTCATTCTTTTTGTTTCTTTTGTGGGGTTATACGAACATTTCATAATGTTTTAATTTGGTTTTAGGACTTTGCCTCCTAGTCTTGTGGATTTAATTTGTTTTAAGTTTCTTATTGAGCCCTAATTTGCATACCATAAATTCACCCTGTTATATTGTACAATTAGCTGGGGTTTTTTGTATATTCATAATGTTGTGTAACTGGTTTAATTTTATTAGTAGAATATTAAAAAAATAAGATTAAGAAGTCATAATAGTGTAATAACTGTATACTTTGAAGTTTTATTTGTTTTCCTATCTCTTCACCCTTTTCCTACCCATAGCTAACCAACTTCATTAGTTTCTAGCCTATCTTCAGTTTTTCTTTTCATAAATAAACAAATATACATACACATAATTTCCTCCTTATCTTTGATCCTTCTTTCTTATAAAAACAGGTATCTATTATGTATACCATTTGCATTGTGTTTTTTTCCTTTTAATTTAACAAAATATCTTTAATATCACTATTAACTCAGAGATTTTTCTCCTTTTTTATAGCTACATTGCAGTCCATTTTAGGGAGGTACCATACTTTATTTAACCATTCTCCAGTGCTGGTTGTTCCCATTATTTTGTTATTATAAATAATGCCACAATGAATAACTGCAGATGTTTTTCCTTGCCTCGAATTGTTGTAGATGTACCTTCAGCGTAAATTACTAAAACTGGGTTAAAGGGTAAGTGCAAGTGTAGTTTTGTTCAATATTACCAAGTCTTTGTTCTTTCACTTCCCCAGCTGTTGGCCTAGTTTTTAGCTCTCTGGGCTCTAATGAGTTTGGAATGCTTTACTTCCAAAACAAGAATGCGAGAAATGCTAAACTGGGCAGGATATTGAGACAACCTGCGTAAGCCAGAATTGTCCCCAGGATTATTACATTTCTCGGTCACCTCCCCAAGTTGATTATCACTTGTCCTTCTTGCCTTCTTCTTTCCTGCTCTGTTTGTCCCTGCAAGTATGTGTCTTTTACAGAATTCCATTGCTGTTGTCTAGCGGGTTTCGGGAGAGACTGGAGGTAAATGTATTTGTTTGAGCTGATGTTTTTAATTGGAAGGTTCAGTGATGTTATTAATCTGCGATTTTTTATACTCAGAGAAGTCTCCATTGAGCATGAGGGAAGAGTCAAGAAATTTTCAGATATAAGTAGACTTAGGAAAAGAAGAAAAAGGTTTCCTTACCCTTTTCTTAGGAAGATAATATAAGATGTGCTCTTACTAAAAGGAGAGGATAAAGCAAGAAGGAAGAGGCCTGGGATCAGGCACCAGGAATCAGGGTCCCAACGCAGGAGTAGGCTCTGGGTCGTAGCTATGCCCGGCGCAGGGAGCAGCTCCACTGGGGCCAGGGGCTGGAGGGAGAGGTTCTGCAGGAAGCAGGTAGAGCTGTCGGGCCCTGAAGTCGTGTGTCTGGAGTGTTTAAAAAATGTAGAAAGACAAAAGGTCAATTGTGATGATAAATGCACAGTTATATGATGAATTGTGAACCATTGATTGTATATGTTGGATGATTATAGGATATGGGAATATATAATATCTATCAATAATAAATAAATAATTTTTAAAAATGAAAAAGCAGTATATTGCTAGCCATTTTTGTCTGTTGTGGGATCTGGCAAAATTAGTGGTAGACATTAAGAAAACTAAGTTTAAAACTTGACGTCCGGGGCCATGGTGGCTCAGCAGGCAGAGTTCTGCCAGAGTTCGATGGCCAGTCCCTGCCCATGAAAAAAGAAAAAACCCTTGATGTCCAAAAAAAATAAAAATTAAAAAATTAAAACTTAAAGGACAAAGAACTTGAGGTCTATATTAACTCCAGGAGAAAAGAAACTTGTTGGAGAAATGAAGCTATCTTAGTGTGCTCCTTGGCTTGAAGGTGGAGAGTGTTGACGTTACTACAGTATTGTACTGACTTGTTTTATTTAAGTTGATTCTACTCTACTGGGAAGGTGGGATAAGAAGGTATGTGGGTAGACTTCCAGGTCAAGATGGCGGCTTAACAACATGCGCATTTTAGTTCGTCCTCCAGAACAACTACTAAATAACCAGAAACAGTACAGAATAGCTCCCGGAGCCATGATAGTGACCAGACACACAGCGTACCCCAGTCTGGACCAGCTGGACCGGCTGCGAGCACCCTCGAGAACCGTGAGTTCCCAAAGCTGCAGTGGCCAGCGCCCCTCCCCCTCAGGCCACTTTCCAGAGGGGAAAGGAAAGGACTTTACCAGCAGCAGGGACTGGGCACAACCAAACGCCAGTTGTGGAACTAATTAACAAATTCTGACTACTAAAAATAGGACCCCAGCTTAGGTGAACCTGATCAAAGCGGAGGTTGCTAATTTTTGCCCCGGCGCCAAAGGGGCAGGACTGACAGAAAAAGGGGGAAAAAAAAGAAGGAAACAGGTTTCTGTGGCTGTGTATCTCCAAAGGCTGGACTGCCTCTGGATACAGCGGCAGGACTTTTCAGGCTGCAACTGCCCCAGGGATAGGCAGAAGTGAGCTCTTTTGGGGGCTTATCTGGAGCCTGTGCCTTCTCCAGGGGAGGGGTTACGCCCCACCCAGGTGGAATCCCTCCATCAAGGAATTCAGACACCAGAGCTTGGTAATTTGAAGCCATTAAAACCAGCCTACAACCTCTCCTCTGTCTCCACCACACCCCCAGCAGGGAGAGTCTGCCAAAGTTAAAGGTACCGCATCATCTTATGCTGGTGGGACCTGCAGTCAGACAAGCGCCACATACTGGGCAGGATAAGAAAAACTGAGTCCAGAGACTTCACAGGAAAGACTTTCAACCTGCTGGGTCTCACCCTCAGGGAAAACCGACGCATGTGACTCTTTCCTCCTGATAGGAGGCCAGTTTGGTCTGGGAAAAGCTGGCTGGGGTCTACAGTATCTAAGTAGACCCTCCTAAGTGTGTGTGTGGGAAAGGCAGCACACAAGCAGGGCAAAAAACAAGAAAACAGGAATTGAAAAATTCTCCTCTGTTAAACAAAACTTAAGCTAAAGGTCCAGATAAAGCTGAACGGAATGTCAAAGATCAGATAGACAACAAATTCATCCAGCAAGAAAACTCTAGATAAAAGAAGTGAAAGCAATCTCCAGAATAAACTAATTAAGGTAATTAAATGCCTAGACACCAGCAAAAAATAACAAATCACATTGGGAAAATTGAAGATATGGCCTAGTCAAAGGAACAAACCAACAATTCAAATGACATACAGGAGCTGAAACAATTAATTCAGAATGTACAAACAGACATGGAAAACCTCATTAAAACCAAATCAATGAATTGAGGGAGGATATAAAGAAGGCAAGGAAAGAACAAAAAGAAGAAACTGAAAGTCTGAAAAAACAAATCACAGAACTTATGGAAATGAAAGACACAGTAGAAGAGATGAAAAAAACAATGGAAACCTACAATGATAGATTTCGAGAGGCAGAACATAGGATTTCTGAACTGGAGAACGGAACATCTGAAATCCAACAAGAAACAGAAACTATAGAAAAAAATGGAAAAATATGAGCAGGGACTCAGGGAATTGAAAGACAATATGAAGCGCACAAATACACGTGTTGTGGGTGTCCCAGAAGAAGAGAAGGGAAAAGGAGGAGAAAAACTAATGGAGGAAATTATCACTGAGAATTTCCCAACTCTTATGAAAGACTTAAAATTACAGATCCAAGAAGTGCAGCATACCCCAAAGAGAATAGATCCAAATAGACATACTCCAAGACATTTAATAATCAGAATGTCAGAGGTCAAAGAGAAAGAGAGAATCTTGAAAGCAGCAAGAGAAAAGCAATCCATCACATACAAGGGAAGCCCAATAAGACTATGCTCAGATCTCTCAGGAGAAACATGGAGGCAAGAAGACAGTGGGATAATATACTTAAATTATTAAAAGAGAAAAACTGCCAACCAAGAATTCTATATCCGGCAAAATTGTCCTTCAAAAATGAGGGAGAAATTAAAACATTTTCAGACAAAAAATCAGTGAGAGAATTTGTGACCAAGAGACCAGCTCTGCAAGAAATACTAAAGGAAACACTAGAGACAGATGCGAAGACAGAAGAGAGAGGTGTGGAGAAGAGTATAGAAAGGAAGACTATGAGTAAAGGTAAAAAGAAGGAAAATTAGATATGACATACAAAATCCAGAAGGCAAAATAGTAGAAGAAAGTACTACCCATGCAGTAATAACACTGAATATTAATGGATTAAACTCTCCAATCAAAAGACATAGTCTGGCAGAATGGATTAAAAAACAGGACCCATCTATATGCTGTCTCTACTCAAAGGACACGAGGCCAAGGACACAAATGAACATTTACACACCAATGTTTATAGCAGCATTACTAACAATTACCAAGAGATGGAAACAGCCAAAATGTCCATCAACAGACAGTTGGCTAAACAAACTGTGACATTTACATAAGATGGAATATTATGCAGCTGTAAGAGAGAATAAAGTTATGAAGTATGTAACAACATGAATGGACCTTAAGGACATTATGCTGAGTGTGATTAGCCAGAAACAAAAGGACAAATACTGTATGGTCTCACCGATATGAACTGACATTAGTGAATAAACTTGGAATATTTCCTTGGTAAAAAAAAGATAGCTGATCTAGTTGGGGCTAAGATATATCAGAATATAGGATAAAGGATGATACTATATGCAGTCTGGAGCTTTACCTACTGTATGAGACCAAAGGCAGAGAAGTTTATTGTGTCTAGAGCCTAAATCTTCTGTAACACACAATCTAAGTCAACCCGTTTGGACAGTTCAGTTAAACAACACAAATACATGGAGCCCAGAATGGGAATGAAGTCCGGTAATTCTGTATAACTTAATATAATACCCGGATACATCCCAGACTGCGGTGGGATGATAATTTAAAAGTATTTGGTAGTGTCTCTTGAGAGACTGGAAAAAATATATGAAATTACCAACCTTCCCCATCTGAGAAACCCCTGGTTCTTTCTCAAACATTTAGGGAGTCCTAAGAAAATAGGCCAAGCCCTTGATTTTGAGACCTGCCCTTAATGAAACTTATTTTAGTAGTGGAGAAGCTAAAACTACCTATAATTATGTCTAAGAGTTGCTTTTCGGGAAATCTCTTTTGTTGATCAAATTTGGCTTCTCTCTCACTAAGCCCACCTCTACAAGGAAAGCCATTACTCCCTCCCCCATGTGGGATGTGACAGTCAGGGATGAAAGTCTCTCTGACAGCGTGTGACATTACTCCAGAGGATGAGCCTGGCTCTGGCACTGTGGGATCAGTAATGCCTTCCAGACCAATAGGGGGAAAAGAAATGTTACAAAATAAACTATCAGTGGCTGAGTTCAAATGGAGTCGGGAGGCTTCTCTTAGGCAAGCTTCAGCTAGATATTGATAATTGCCACTGTTTGCCAAACCTGACCAGCATCATTCCTGTTAACACTAAAGAACACCCAGGGATCTTTCTGAGATTCTACAAATTTTCATGCATTAAGTTTACTTTTCAGAAACCTAAAACCTTCAGAGGGTTCCTAGGCCATGTAAGTACTGAATTCCAGAGGGGCCAGTCTCTCCCAGAACACCAACCAGTTCCATTCCCCCTATCCCATATTGTGCACACCCCTTTTCAACATGAGAAAGTTGAAATGGGCATAGCCCAGATATCCTTAAAGAGTGGGAGAAGGTTCAAAGGAGAAAGAAGGGTTATAACAGAGAAGTTAGGATGTAACAAATGAGTATGACTGCTGAATCATTGTATTGATATTTCTTTTTAGTCTTCAGTATCTTGGAGCAGCTAAAAGTAAAAACCTGAAATTATAGGATTGTAACCTATACCAAACTTTGAAATCTGTTTTTAACTATTTGTTAAAATGTACTTTAAAATGTATTGCTTTTTTGTATATATATGTCTCATAATAAATAATGTTTAAAAGATAAAAACAAAAAACAAACAACAAAAAAGAAGGTATGTGAAGTAAGTCTTCCTCTACCACAATAGCAAGTCAGTGGGTGATAATTAAAATGGCTAAAACTAGGAATAGCAATGTAAAGCTGCTATTTGTAAATATGGAGGTAAATGGGAAAAGAAATAAGGGGGAAAGGTACCCCTGAGACATGGGACTGGAAACAAATGTGAGTCAGAGCTTGGGCGAGCATTCCCGCTCAAGCCAGACTCCTTCTCTCACATCGCTGCTGGCCGTTGAGGCCCAAGCCCCCGGCTTGAATATGTCACGGGACAGGCAGTCTGGTCATAGCAGGTGAGATTGCCTTCTGTGAATCTGTGCCTGACGCACTCCTGGACCCAGCAGAAAGAGGAGGGGCAGATTTTGAACCTGGAACTTGCAAGACTGTTTATTTGCCATTCTTTTCTGGGTTGGGTTATCTGTTGTCCGCGTGGGTATAAAATGGAAGTGCATTCAGATTGGTGTTGAGAAAATATAGGGCTCCAAACCTTAATAGAATGGAGACAGATGTCCCCAAAGGGAGAAAGACTGAAGTTCCGGAAGGAAAACCTTCATTGCCAGAGGCACAGTAGCTCCAGATGCTGTGCAGGGGATAAGATCTGGTGCACTGCCTGGACCCCAGCCTACCTTCCACCTTCTGCCTCTCCCTGTTCCCCAGGCTTTCCCCAGGACTGGGGCTTGTTGGCCAAGCCCCCCTTTCTCCACCGTTCCCTTCACCTTCTTGCTGGCAGAAGCATAAGTCTGTGCTGGTTGGTTTCTGGGTGGGCATGTAATAACTGCTTGGTGAACATGTGCTGAATAAATGAGTGAAGGAAGGAATGGCTATGAAGAGAAATGATGGACAGGAGAAGGGCCCATAATTACCACCCAGCTAAGGAGATGCCTGTCCAGCCCAAAATAACTTCTTGTCACCATGTCATTCTTGTTAATTTACATAAACATTCCATCTGTCCCCAACCCCTCTTCCTTCCCCGAGCTGCAGAAAGCTTCCCTTACAGTGTCCACCCCCCCGGTAAAGGGGCCAGGTCCCCCAGCAGCAGTCTCTGTCAGCTTTTCCTTCTCCTGCCCTTCCTCTGCCCACTCTGGATTCAGCTCATCCTGCTGGCGCCTTGCCTTTCTCATGGCAGGTCCTGCGTGTGGTCTGGGGAGAGGTCCAGGCACAGAGGAGTGGCAGTTCTTGCTTGTCTTGAGCACACCTAAGTGGATGTGACGTTTCGGTGTGGTAAAATGTGCTTAGCCACACCCAGGCTTGTCCTCAAGCTCGTCCCAGCTTTCACCTTTGTCCTTTACCCAAGTTGTTCCCCCACCTCCTGTATTTCCGGTCCAGAGTCCTACCTCCATCGCTGGCATGGCTCTTTCTGATGCCCCCTTCGGACACCCCTTCCCCTGCCGCCTCTGGGCAGACCAAGCCAGTATTGGGCCATGTGCCCTTCCAGGCAGGCAGGGACCTCGCTTCCACTTGCTCCTTGCTCTGTGATCCTAGGAGCTTGGCTCCCTTCTCACTGCAAGATGGGAAGGGGGGAGCCCTCTTCCCCCCAGGGGGTGGAGTATGCATCTGTGAAATACCATGAGATAACGGTGCATGCAGCCAGAATTCTCCCCCGCCTTCAGACACAGTGTCCCGTTTACAGCCTGGCCTGCGTTGCTGCTGCATGCCAGGGCCCTTGCCCAGAGTTGGTCTTGAGGTTTGCCCAGGCCAGAGGCCCCTCAGGGAGGTGACAGCTGCACGTGCTCCTGCAAGCTGATGGGGGAGGCTCCCAGGTGGGTTCATGGGGACCCGGTGGAACTCGATTCATCTCCTGGCCATGGGGCTTGCTGCTGAGGGCAGGAGTGGCTGATGCCTGGCTTTGCTAGCAAACTGTTGGGAAATGCCATGCAGAAAAGACTCCATTTCCTAATTGTAGTAAAGAAACAAAGACTGCCAAGGCTCACTTTGCATGAGGGCATGTGCTTCCTACTGGGAGTAAATGGCCACATTTTACAGCATTCTAAAGAAAACCTGACATGGTAGCCTCTGAGCCCAGCGGGCTCCGCTACGGTGCTGTTGGCCTTGGTCCTGGCCCAACAGCAGGACTCATGGGTGCTTCTCCTTTTCTTTCAGAAGTGGCCGGGGAGGCACGTCCCCACCACGGGAAGGAGGCTGTGGACGCGCGGCAGGGCCGGCCCCGCGGCGGCGACCCCACACACCTGCACACGGTGAACATGGCCCAGCCTGTCCGCTTCAGCAGTAAGTTGCAGACCTGCCCTGACTGCTTCCCTGGTCCCCACGCCTGCTGTGCATGTGGCCCTAGAGCAGCCCTTGGCTGGTGCTCGGCCACAACTTGCCTCTGCAGTGGGGACTGGGGGCCCCGGCAGGCCCATGCCACTGTGGGGCGCAAAACCAGCCTTGCAGCCCCCTGCTGTGTGTTGGGACTGTGTCCTACCCACCACTGCCACCCCAGAGCTGGACAGCAGAACCCTGGGGGTCCCTTTCGGGGGTGAAGAAGCAGGCTCTGAGGGACGAGGTAGCCTTGAATGGTTGTGCCTTTCCCCATGTCCTCAGACTGCCATTGGGCCAGCAGGTGGTACCATGGGACTGTGCGAGGGGTCTCTGATACAGGTGGCTGGGTCCCCACAGAGCTCTCACTCCTTGGGACACTGGGTGGGGACTTTTCTTCCTGATGCCACAGCCCACGACGTGTGGGGAGTGGGCGACGCCGGCTGCCCCCGCCCTCACTGCGTCCCTGGGCAGAGCATGGATGCACTGTGCTCCTTCCCTTCCTCCCACCAGGAGCGAACCTTGTTTGTGCCAAGAGACCCCTCAACTCTGCTGTTCACCCAGGCCTCACCCACGGGCAGGCCGTCCAGCTTGCGTGGCCCTCCCCTCCCCACGGCAGACAAGCCACTTGCCCTAGCCAGAGCTCCCACTTGTCCCCTGTGAGCTGTGCGCTCTTGTCACGAGTTACACACAGGAGAGCCTTGGCAGCAGGGTCTCCGACTGGAGGAGCTCTCCCTGGGTCTGCAATGGAAATGCATTAACAACGGCATTTTCTCCCAATTGGCTTTGCTAAATGTTGTTGCTCATCAGTGTGCTGATGGGAGGCCCCACATAGGGCTTGTGGGACAGGAGCTTCTCTTCCCTGAGTACAGCCCTGAAGCACCAGGGCCATTTGTGCCTGGGCCCTGACCCCGTGGTGAGAGAGGCCCCGGCTCACATGCGCCCCTCACACTTGTCGACCCTGTGGCACCTGAGCCTCAGCTGCCCATCTGAGGAGGTGGGGGTGGGTCACACCATCTCTGTGGCCCTCCCGGCTCTGCTGTACTGCGTGCAGGAGCACAGGCAGGCCCAGGGCACGGGTGCTGAGGGCTCACTGGCAGGGCCCTGTTCACCAAACGGAATTTGCTTTGCAAAAGTGAATACAGGGGGTGCAAGGGTAGCTCACAGGTAGAATTCTCACCTGCTGTGCAGGAGACCCAAGTTCCATTCCCAACCCATGTACTTCCAAAAACAAATAAACAAAATCCAACAAATGGTGCTGCAATAACAGGATACTCACAAGGAAAAAGAATGAAATGTGACCCCGCCATACAGCATACCAAAAAAAAAAAAAAAAAAAAAAAAGTGCAGCTGTTGTAATTTTAAAAGAAAAAGTTGTCTAGTTTTTATTTTCTAATGATCATTTTAAAGTTTGTGTGCATTTAAAATCTGAGCAGAGCAAAGTGTTTAATTCATATGCTCCTATTCATAAAACAAAAAACATGCCCCTATTTTGTTGTGAAAAGTTTGAAAATATTCACAGGTGTGAAGGAAATACAAAATAAATTAAAAATAAAATTCACTTATAATACCAAAATATATATATATGTATATATATATATGCACATACACAGCAGCCATTGTTTACTGCTAAGCAAATTCAGGGCTGAGAAATTGGGGCATTTCAGCCAACTGCATTGCCTCAGAAGCAGGAGCTTGCCCTCTCGAGCCTCAGTTTCCCTATTTCTCCTGTGTGATCGCTGAGGCATGCCTGTCATTTCTGGATAGGATCCTAATTTGGGGGTCTACCCCCTCCGCCCTTCATGTTTCCTAGGGAAGTGCCCGACAGGGTGGCACCACTACGAAGGCACGGCCAGCTGCTACCGCGTCTACCTGAGCGGGGAGAATTATTGGGATGCCGCGCAGACCTGCCAGCGCGTGAACGGCTCCCTCGCCACCTTCTCCACGGACCAGGAGCTGCGCTTCGTCCTGGCCCAGGAATGGGACCAGCCAGAACGGAGCTTTGGTTGGAAGGACCAGCGCAAGTAAGCTTTGGGGGCGCCCGAGGGGCTGGGGGCTGCCTGAGTGTGGACACAGTCACCCCACACACCCCACACAGTCCCACGGAAGGCGGCTGGAGGTCCAGGGCTTGCGAGTGCACGTGGAGGTGGAGCTGGGGCTTGCGGGGGCAGGCCTGGGCTGGGCCCTGTGCCATGTGGGACCCACACTGCCCTTCCTGGTTGCTGAGCATTGGGGGGTGCCAGCCCACATCAGGAGGTGCTGCTTCATGTGGGACCTCATGGGCCAAGTCCTGTCAGATAAGGTGTCCTAGGCATGTGCATTGGGTCGGGTGTCTCCCTCATGGGGCCCTGGGGAAGCAGCCAGCAGTAGGAGGCCCGTCACTTGGAGGAGACAGACTCTGCAGCTCTGCCTCAGCTCTCCGTAGACCACTCAGCAGCCTTTCCAGAGACCTGGGGGCCAGTATCACGTGAGGGACATGGTCCCCTGGACAGCAGCAGGCTGGGGCGTGCTGGACCAGGCTGGTCTTCTGCCTCCACAGTCTGCTGCAGCCTTTCCCCCATCTAGCACTTCTGGGGTGTTGTTTTGGGGCCAGGGGTGTGCTGAGGCCTGTGGTGGCAGCCTGCTGTTCCTCCACACTGCCTGGGATGGAGCGCTGGCTGGGCACCGTGTCCCTACCTGAGGGAGATGAGGCTTGTGGGGGTGTGAGTTGCAAAAGAGTATGCTGCCCCACAGCTGTGTCCAGGGAGTGGGGTCCGGGGATCACGGGGACACACTGGGGCTCACTTCCTCCTGCCCCAGAGAAAAGCATGGCCCTTAGCGCCAAGGACGGCTGTGTGGCTCCTACCAGGACACACGAAGAAGCCCCTGGGAGCCCTGGAGGAGGAAGGGGGGCATCGGCTCAAGGGAGAACCGCCATCCCTAGGTGTGGGGCAGTGATGTGTGCGCACTGCCCAGAGCAGGCCAACATCCCAGGCACCTGTGCGGGGCCAGGAACTGGGGCCAGTCATGCTGGCTGTCAGGTGGGCCCGTGTGTACGGTCCCCCAGCGCTGATGCCAGTGGGTGTGCAGGAGGCTGAGGCAGGGCAGGGTGGAGCCAAACGTGGGGCAGGACATCCACATGCTTAGCCAAAATGGCAGTTATGAGTCCTAGGGGGGTCGAAGGGGGTGTTTTCAGTTTAGATGGAACTCAGTGGAAAGGGATTCACCCCTTAGCGGGTACAATCAAGTGGCTTTTAACGTATCCACAAAGTCGAGGTCACTGGCTTTTCTGTCCTCCAGGAATAAGGTTGGTCTTGTATGAAACCACAAAGCCTTACTGGATCAGCTTAGTGAGAACAGTTTTGCTGGGACTTACGTGAGATAAAACTTTTTCTGACCTGTGAGTTTGGTGTTTAGAATTTTAATACACCTTATGAAAATGAAGTATTAACACTTCAATAAAAAAGCACAAATGTTGTAGACATTCAGCTTTTTATAGGTCTCTTAACACCCGCCTGCACAGAGCATTGATGGCTGGCTCCCCTGCCCTCGCTGAGGCCCCTTTCTCTGGCTCCACTCCAGGTTGTGGGTTGGCTACCAGTATGTCGTCACGAGCCGGAACCGCTCCTTAGAGGGCCGCTGGGAGGTCGTGTTCAAAGGTAAGCTTCTCCATGCCCCCAGGACCCGGGGGGCATCGCCCTGATGGGGCAGGGCTGGGCTTCCCACCCCACAACGTTCCCGGCTCCATGACAGTTGCAGGAACATGGGGGGTGTGGGCCCTGAGAGTTCTGGGGGTTGTGTTGATCGGGGACAGGCAGCCTGGGGGCAGCAGACCCTGGCTGTGGAGGCCCCTCTTCTAGCCTTTTCTCAGTCCCCTATGACTTCTCACTTGGGGCAGATTTCTAGCCCGTTCACCCTCCTTTAGGTAAGGACTTTGTTGGGGCTTCAGTATGAGCTTACGAGGGATGCAGCTCACAGGCCAGGGAAGAAGGGCAAGTTCTCTAGACAGAGATCAGATTTGTAATCCAAAACTTGAAGAAAAACTATCAGGCAGATAGGTTAGAATAAATTATGTGTGTTTAAGGATTACATGCGGAGTTGCTTGGAAACACCAAGGTAACATAAAAGAAAAGAAGCCAATGTGAGCAGCTGTGCCCCTGTTCCCTGGCCAGATGCCTGCCTCCCGCCCTGGCCCTGGGTGGGTCCCTGCCTGTGGTCTAACCGAGCCCTGTTTCCTTGCCATCCAAGCCACACCTTCCATCTTGCCCTCACCAGGCTTTGCTTTCTGGCTCCTCTTTGGGCATTTGGCTTGAGCTTGGGTAAGGTTTTCTTTTCCTGCTGTCGATGTCACCAGTGTCTCTGGGTGGGGACAGGTGAGGAGGGTCCAGGGCTGAGCAGTTGGCCTGTGTGGTACCAGCCATCTCTGTCACCTGGCTGCTGAGCACAGAGGGCTGGTGGCGCAGGCCGAGCCCAGCTGTGCCCCTCCACCCTGTGAGCCAGGTGACCCGGCTGGGTATCTGCACGGAGGGGTGAAGGCACAGACTTGATCAGCGTCCAGTGGATCAGGCCCTGGGACGTGGCTTCTGGAGAGGGGCATTCCCATGCCAGGGCAGGAGCCGGGAAAAAGCCTGGAACACAGGAGAGAGCAGAGGCCTGAGCTGGAGGACGCTGTCTTCTGAATGCCCTGCTGAAATGACCCTTGCAGGTTTGTCTTCCAGAACTTGTCCCACGGGAAGAGTAGCAGCAGGGCTTGGGCTTTGCCCTAACACCGCAATGTGCCCTCTAGAGACTGCACCTCCTAATCGCAGCAGCTGGTGGAGGTGGAGCTGAACGCTGGGGTCTTCCCTGAAGCCCCCTCCCCCAGCAGTGGTACTGGCCTCCAGGGCAGTGTGGACACACCTGGACATGGTTGTCTTCTTGGCCTGGTGCTAAAAAGTACAGACATCTGTCCACATGGCATCCCTGCAGGCTCTGGGCTGGGGGCTTGGGCCCTACGTGGGCTCTGCAGTCGGAGCTCTAGCAGCCCCTCTGGGGCGAGAAGAGGAGAGTCAGCCTCGAGTTTAGGAGAAGATTTCCCTGGCCGGAGTCCAGCAGGTGTCGACACTGGTGGCACATACTGGTCAGTGTGTGAGCTATCTTGCAACCGGGGGCTGTCCCTGCCCTGGTGGGGGTGGTGGGCTGCACGTGCAGTCAGCAGCTCTGTGAGCGAGTGAACAGCACAGTGGTGCTGCCTGGTGGAGGGGATTCAGGGGTTGGATTACCCGGATTTAACTAATGGCCACAGAGTGAGTAAATGGCTTAGACTAGAGAACTGGCCTGGACTCTGACATAACTCAGTACCAAGAGTTGTTCCAGCATCAGAGAAAGCCAGATGGTGATCTCAGTGGCGTCCTGAACTGGGGAGGGCTGTGCTCTAGAACCTTTGCGTGGGCTTTACAGTGGATGGCATCGGGTGGCCATGGCTTCCTTAGGGGCAGCAGTGGGACTGTGCTTGGGTTCCTGGGCCTGCAGGGGAAGGAGATTTGGGGTGAGGTGGGGTAAAGGGGTGGCAGATGAGCGGGTACAGCCACGGTGGGTTCAGCACCTCCTCTCTACCTCCATACCTGCTTGGAAGCTCCCCAGTTAAAGTATTCAACACCATTCCTGCCAAGGAGCTGTGGGTTAAAGAGCTTCGAGATACAAACCACCCCAGGCTGTGAGCCAAGCCCTGCTCTGAGCGAGCCTTTGGCCAGCCAACATGGGGCTCAGCAGAGGTTTGGGGAGGCTGTGAGGAGATGTGAGCCTGACAGTGTGAAATGGCTGCAGACCTCCCAACACTCACGGCGAGCATTTCCTGAAGGGCCTCTTTTATGATGGCAGCACAGTCAGGAGCTTGAGAATGTCTGTCTGATCTACCTCTTGTTCATTTTCCCTCTGCTTTTGTGTGTTTTATGACGTCTTAGATGTTGACACAGGAACGCACACACCCACACATGCTCCCCATGTAAATTTTAAGCTTGGAGCTCTGCTCTGAAGTATGCTCAGTTCCCGCTGGGGTCCTGGGGCTTTTGGGGGAGAACTCCTGCCTGGCCATCCCCGGGCGTTCAGGGGCATGGCATGCCCTGTAGGCTGAGGGCTAGCTGCTGCCCCGGGTCGTGCTGACCTTCAGGCCACCTGCCAGAAGCCTGAGAAAGCAGGTTCCAGTCCTCTAGAGAGCAACACCCCTCTCGGCCCCTCCCTCAGCTGTCACTGGCAGTGACCTGGCACCTCAGTTTCTGCTGATTCATGCTCAACGCTTATTTAAAAATATAATAGCTGGACTCTGTTGTGTGTTTCATGTGCTCGCTGCTGGGTGACTGGCCTCCATAATGCATGCTTAGCTGTCCACCTCATGGCCAGCCTGACCACCCCTGGGGCTCACTCCTGCTCTGGCTGGCTGAGGTTGGAACAGGTGCTGCCTGGGAAGCAGTGCTGTCTCCCCTTGCACTGCTAGCCATCGTTGGGGTCTTTGTCTTCTCTGCCTTGGTGCCCCCACACTGGGGGTGGGAGACCAAATGGAGGTCGAGGCCCATGTTTTAGTGCTCGTGAGCTCAGCAGACAGGGCTGCGGCCGGGACCTGCCTGTAGGGACCCTTGTCAGCAGGAAGGTGGCTGTGCCAGGAGAAGGCTCAGGCTGGCCCAGCAGGCGCTAGAAGGCGGGCAGTGCAGAGACCCTGCGTCTGCATATGGGGCTCTCAGGCTGGGGTCAGCCTGGATCAGAGTGGGATACCTGCCTCCAAGAGTGGGCCTTTCAGGCAGAGTCCAGGGCCTTATTCAGAAACTTGGGTGTGCACTGTGCCCACTGGGCAGTGGGTGCTCAGATGACAGGTGAGGCCCTGCCTCGAGAGGCCGATGGCCTGCTGGTAGGGGGCAAACAGTAGCCTGACTCGGAAGGGGTTGATAGGGAGGGCTCTTCGAAGTGTGGGAGCAGGGGGACAGAGACCAGGAGAGATGACTTCTCGGACGGAGCCCAGGGACAGGGATGTCAGGGCACAGGGGGCAGGAGGCCTTGCTAACACCCTGCATTCCAGAGCCCAATGTCCCCTGCGGCTGCCAGGGCCCAGCCGAGGCATTTGGGAGCATTTTCCCCTGCAGCCTGTCTGCAGAGCAAGCAGAATGGGATCTGGAAACTGTTGCTGTCTTCCACCACCCCCATCACCGAGGGCCTCACCTATCCCAGAGCAGTGGGGCGGGAAGCAGGGAAGACCTGGAGAGGAAGTTTCCATAGGTGGGAGATGGAGCCGTGCTATTTTTCACTAGGGTGACTCCACCTGGGACACCTTCCTCTAAGAGAGGAAGCTGTGGGAAGGGAGATGTTGGAAGTGGGGAAGGCTGGGAGACAGATACAGAAGAGACCTCTGTGCTGAGCTGGAGGGGCAGGGGCAGGGCCACGTGGAGAGAGAGGGTCATTCTCCATCTCACTTCGCCCCGGGCACCGCTTCCCCCTGCTGCAGCATCCCGGGCGTTGCTCTTACAAACTGTAGCTGTGGGTACAACTCTGCGCTGAACTGTACGACTCTAGACTGCGGAGGACTGCGGGACTCTGACACCCCTGCCCCCTTCCCTTTCTGCTCAGATGTCAACCTCTGAGGCCTCCTCCACCAGGCAGCCTCCCGCCTGCTCCCCTTTCTGGTTTCCGCCAGTGTCCATCCCTTTTGGCACCATATACACTGCACTCGCTCACTGGGCCTGCCATTCCTTGTGTGTCTCCACCCTTTGTGCCCCTCACTCACCTGTAAGCTGTGCAGGAGGAGGATCTTTGCTTCTTTTGTTGGCTGATGTGTCCTGAGTGCCTGGGACTAGCAATGGCCTGCAAATTAGGTGTTGATCCATGAAGAGTGATAGGTGGTGGTCTTAGTTCCCCACGACATGTTACTGTGAACCCGGTAATTGGAAGAACAGAAATTTATTTTCTGACAATTCTGGTGGCCGGAAGTCAGCGATCAAGATGTTTGTTATTCTGCTTTATGGAAAAGGTTGCTTTTATATTTCCGGTGAGGGGGCCCAATGTGGGAGAGCCTTCTGAGGAGGAGAGCAGGCTCGAGCTGGGTGTGTAAGCACCCGCCTCCTGGGGCATTGCAGAAGAGCAGCTTGGAGGTTCCTGCCCCACCCCACCCCCAGCTGCATGGATAATGTGGATTCTGACTCCCCGTCCCCATTTGGAAGGCAGGAGGATGCACAGATGAGAGAGAGAGGCTCCCTGGAACTTGGCTGGCATCCCAGGAGCCAGTGCTTGCCAGTTATCCCCCTGCCGTGGGAGTGCAAGCTCTCAGGGGGCGTGTTGGAGCAGGCAAGTCTGCTGGAGCCTCATATTCTTCTGGCAGGTGCACTCTGCTGATTTTCTGGATCCTTCTCTGTTGGTTGGTTGATATTCTGTTGTAAGGGTGTACTTTTCCCTGCCCTTCCCATTTATTTATTGATACGATTGTAATCCAATATATGATAATCTGTTGCTTCACTATTTGTGTTGTGGCTCTAACTTGAAACATCACCCACTAATCAGAGCACACCCTCTTATTTTGATTCTCTGTGTAGCGCTTATTGCTACTCAGAGTTGTGCTTTTTGTTTTGTGTACTTGCCGGCTCTGCTCTCGGGCTCCCCAGGAGCAGGGGAGGCCCCGGTGGGCTCAGGGCAGCTGTGGGGTGGGGGCATGCAGGGAGAACAGTCACGGCCAGTCCTTCCCGGACCTCAAAGCCGGGAAGTTCCTCCGGGTGCTTGGCACCTTGAGGACTGTGGCGTGATTCATACGCTGACAGCCCGTTGTGACGTCCAGCCTACCCTTTGTCTCCCGCAGGCTCCTCAGAGGTGTTCCTGCCACCAGACCCCATCTTCGCCTCTGCCATGTCTGAAAACGAAAACATGTTCTGCGCCCAGCTGCAGTGCTTCCACTTCCCCACGCTCCGACACCACGACCTGCACAGCTGGCATGCCGAAAACTGCTATGAGAAGTCCTCGTTTCTTTGTAAAAGAAGTAAGCCCCCTGGGCCTTGACAGTGAATGGGAAAGGGAGGGTACTTCTGAAAAGGTGACTGTCCAATTTCCGGACCATGCTGCCAGCCTTGAGTGGAGCACTGGTCCCATGGAGCACTGAGGCAGAGCCCCCACTTTGTCGTGTTGCAGCTGCTGCCCCTTGCCTGGCTGACCCCATCCTTGATGGCTGCAGGGGTGCCCCTGAGCAGAAGGGCTCTAGGTGGGACCCCAGGGCTGGGTATGCACCCAGCTGGACCATTGCTTAGTTCTGGGCAGTGAGCATATGTTCCTCTATCTGAGGGTAGAAATGATAACCCCAATCCTGCCTGCTTCTCAGTTGTTCAGAGATTCACATGATTGGTGCCACGGAACTTGCCAGATCTCGTGGCATCTCCTCTGGTTCCCTCTCTCCACTCTCTGTGGGTGTTGCAATCCCTCTCTTCCCTCCTGTTTGCATGTCTGGATTGCTCCCTCAGTTTGTTAGGTCACAGGTCCTTCCCTGTCCCTCAGCCAGCTAACTCACTTGCACCTGACCAGTCTCACCCATTCCCTTGTCTTCAGGTAACTCCGCTGCCTCTTGCACTGTCTCAAATTCCAGATCACCATCTCCAGCAGTTTTGGCGATTGTGCACTCCAGCCAGCCCTCCAGTGTATTTGGGATTGTGAGGGTAGGGGTGCAGGGAATAGGATTGGCATTGACCAGCTGTTCGCATGGTTGTTTGGAATGTGAGGTGGGTCTGGCTGTGGCCACTGACCTCTGTGCCTGTTTGGGGGGCCTCTGCTTTCCTTGCTGGTGTGTCATACATCACCTTTTCGAACATGCTGAAGTCTGTCTCGGCCCCTTTGCTGTCTGTCCATCAAGATCATACACCCTGTCTTGTCATGGCTTTGTAATAAACCTTGATGGCTGCTAAGGCCCTGACTGATCCAGGGGCTGGTTGTGACCCTTTTCTCTTTGGTAGAATCTCTTTTCAGAATCTTTTTTAAACTCTCTCATTAGTTCTTTTAGTTTGTAAATTCTCCTAGATTTTCTATGCAGACAGTTACATTTTCCTTACCAGTCTTTAACGTTTCTTCCTTTACCTTTTGTTTGTTTTCTGACTTGACTTTTCTTACTAAGGTCACCACCGTTGATCAGAAGTGGTGGTAGTGAGCATTCGTATCTCATAGCTTAAATGGGCATGCTTACAGTGTCCCAGCAGGAATACTCATGCTTTCTGTACGATTTTGGAAGATACCCTTCATGAGGTTAAGAAAATGCCCTTCTGTCCCTAGTTTGCTGGGAATTTTTATTCTACATCAATGTATTGATTTTTTGTTTTGTTTTGTTTTGTTTTGAGTGAGTGGTCTACTTTATTTTGGTATTGTTCAATTTCATGAGGGAATAGTATCTTCTTTTTTTTCATTTTTTTATTAATTAAAAAAAATTAACAACCAACAAAACATTGATATCATTCCATTCTACATATACAATCAGTAATTCTTAATATCATCATGTAGTTGCATATTCATCATTTCTTAGAACATTTGCATCAATTTAGAAAAAGAAATAAAACGATAACAGAGAAAAAAAGATTATACATACCATACCCCTTACCCCTCGCTTTCATTTACCACTAGCATTTCAAACTAAATTTATTTTATCATTTGTTCCCCCTATTATTTATTTTTATTCCATACATTCTACTCTTCTGTTGATAAAGTAGATAAAAGGAGCATCAGACACAAGGTTTTCACATTCACAGAGTCTCATTGTGAAAGCTATATCATTGTTCAATCATCAAGAAACATGGCTACTGGAACACAATGTATTGATTTTTATCAAATGCTTCTCTGCATTAATTGGGATTGCATGGTTTTCCTTCTCAGTCTGTTCATTTGCTGTAGTTCATTAATAGATTTTCTGACATTAAACCATCCTCATGCTTTTTTTTATATGTAGTGCCAGATTCAATTTGCTAATATTTTATTTCAGATTTTTGCAACCTTTTTAAAAAGTGAGCTTGATCCATCCGCTTCCTTTTCTGAACCCTCATCTAATTTTGTATCACATTTATATTACATGTGAAGCAAGTTGGGAAGCATTCTCTTTTGCCAGTCTCCAAATCAGTGTGTAGAAGTTGGTGATTATCTTGTCCTTGAGTAGTTGTAGAACTTCTGGGCCTGGGGGTGGGGGGGTGGGCTGCATGGTGAAGTTGGGAGATCTAATTTTTTTTTTGTAATTTAGATAGAATTTCAAACTTAAAGAATTGCAAGAAGAGTACAAAGCACTCCCTCTTATACCTTCTACACAGCTTCATCAGTTGTTTATATTTTGCCATGTTTGCTTTATTCTCTCTTCTAAACCATTTGAAAGTAAGCTGGAGATATTGTGCCTGTGAACCCTAAATAGTTCAGGGTATATTTCCTTAGAACAAGGACTCCCTCTTACATACCCATACCATAGAAATCAAGTAAGGACATTTAGCATCAATGCAATAATATTATCTAATCCACAATCCATTATTTCAATTTTGTCAGTTGTTCCAGTAATATCCTTTGAGACTTTCTTCCCTCAGTCCAGTAGTCTAGACCAGTCCAGGTTCATGCATTGTTGTCACATCTCTTTTTTTCCTTCAGTTTCAGTAACTTCTACTGACCTATCTTTGGGTCACTGACTCTTTCCTTGGCTGGGTCAAGTCTACAGATAAGGTCGTCGAAGGCATTCCTCACCTGTTTTTTTTTTTTTTTTAAATTTATTAATTTAAAAAAATTAAGAACAAACAAAAACATTAACATATAATTCCATTCTACGTATATATTCAGTAATTCTCAATATCATCACATAGTTGCGTATTCATCATTTCTTAGAACATTTGCATCAATTCAGAAAAAGAAATAAAACAATAACAGAAAAATAAAGATTATACATACCATATCCCTTACCCTTCACTTTCATTTATCAGTAGCATTTCAAACTAAATTTATTTTAACATTTGTTCTCCCTATTATTTATTTTTATTCCATATGTTCTACTCGTTTCTTGACACGGTAGATAAAAGGAGCATCAGACACAAGGTTTTCACAATCACACAGTCACATTGTGAAAGTGACTTCTTATCATTATGCAATCATCATCAAGAAACATGGCTACTGGAACACAGCTCTACATTTTCAGGCAGTTCCCTCCAGCCTCTCCATTATGTCTTGAATAACAAGGTGATATCTACTTAATGCATAAGAATAACTTCCAGGACAGCCTTTCAACTCTGTTTGGAATCTCTCAGCCATTGACACTTTGTCTCATTTCACTCTTCTCCCTTTTGGTCGAGAAGGTTTTCTCAATCCCTTGATGCTGAGTCTCAGCTCATTCTAGGATTTCTGTCCCACGTTGCCAGGAAGGTCCACACCCCTGGGAGTCATGTCCACATAGACAGGGGGAGAGATTCTTCACCTGTTTTTATTTTCACTGCATCTGTAGTTTTCATTTCTGTTATCTATTTGATTCTATCTTAGAGTTTGCATCTCTGTTGAATCGCTGATCTGATCTTGTGTGGGTGATTTTCCCTTATTTTAAGTCCCCCTGGGATATCGTCTGGGTCATAACTATGTCTGATTCTTTTGTTCATTTTGTCCCTGGAGTGTGGTGTTTTTTCTGGACTTTGCAGGACAAAGTAGAGACCTGGGTAGTTTTGGTGTTCAGGAAGGGCACATCTTTCCTTCTGCTGGGCCGTCAGTGTGTGTGTGTGGGTGTTAATCTAGGCAGGAGGTGGGCTGGGTTTAGGGCTTGTTGATGCTGTGCTTACCCCCCATGTGCCTCAGGCCTCACATTTCTCTGGGGATGCCTTGGGTTTAGGGTGGGGGGCTGGTTTGCCACAGGGTTTTCTTGATACCTCACTCGCAGCTTTAGGTCCTCCCTTTGGGCTGCACCCATATGTCTCTTGCTGCTCTTCTAGCTGGTGTCCACTGCGACTTTTACTCAATGCTTGTCCTTCCACTCGTGGCAAAGGGAGTTGCGGTGTTCTCATCTATTCTTTTGAAACCTCCATCCTAGGCAGGCAGCATGCCCTGTGTTTCCAGGATATGACCTTCACAAGTGCTTCTACTCCCCCTCTGGCTGTCGTTTGGATTCAGCACGGTGGGTTTTCACCAGGGCCCCAAAGGCTCAAAGCATGCTCTGATTGGAGCCTGGTGGCATAGGGAGGCTGCAAGCGGGCTAATGAGAAGCGGGGCTTCCAGGGTATTGGTTTGGGGCACATGCTTAGTTTTCCTGGTAAGTTCTGAGTTCGCCAAGAGTTAGACAGCTGGGTAATCCTTGACCAAGTCCTGGCTTGCTGGGCCCATGGTGCAGAAGTCCTTGTTTGGCATCCTGGGTGCTCACTGTAGAAGTTCTGGCCAGAGTTTTGTTGGGCCCAGCCATTGTCATTCATGTGTTCAGTTTCTTAGATGTCTTGTCCTTCTCAGCTCGTCAGTCACGAGGTGCAGATGTCACTTTGCCCCAAGAGTGGTGGCGTCAGCTTCCTCTCCAGGTGTGGTGTCTCCATGGTGAAATCCTACTTCTTCCTTTTTTCACTTAGTGAGTGGTTTGGGGGAGGGTACTTGGCAGCAGTGTGAAGACCCTGTTAACCTATCAAGCTACCACACAACAGTTTGAGCATCCATTAGTGATTTTCTAACTCCCTCCCTCCTGTATTTCATAGCTGACACCTTTGTAAGCAAGAACTTTCCCTTCTCCCCTATTTATTGATTTCTTTATAACAGAATGGACTCATTGAATTTTTATTTTATCAGATGAGTCATAATTCATTGCTACCATTATCTTTTTATGCTGAATTGGCCCATTCAAGTTGCACTTTTTATTTTTAATTGAAATTTTTACTGAAATTATTGTAGAGTCACATGTGGTTAAAAGAAACAGCACAGAGAAATATGGTGTGCATTTTGACCAGTTTGCCCCAATGGTGACGTTTTGCAAAACTGTAGTACATTTAATGTCACGGCCCAGATATTGACATTCACACAGTCATCTTAATGTCCTAGGCCCTAAGGTCACAGCCGGGATGTTACATTGACACAACCCACCGATCTTATTCACATTTCGTAAGTTGTGCATGTACCCGTTTGTGTGTGTACTGAGTTCTACATAAATTTATCACCTATGTAGGTTCCTATATCTACCACCAAAGCCAAGATGCTGAAAAGTCCCCACTCCAAAAGGTTTGATAACCATGCCTACCTCTCTCCTGTCCCCTTCCGTATACCCACCCCCTAGCCACCACCAATATGTCCTCAATGTCTAAGATCTTTTCATTACAAATGTGTCATATAAATGGAATCACATAGTATGTAATGTGTGGGATTGGCATTTTTCACTCAGCCTGATTACCTGGCCGTTCGTCCAGGCGTGTGTATCAGTGGTTCATTCCTTCCTGTTACTGAGTAGCATTGCATGGCTTTGTTTCCCAGTTTGTTTAAATGTTCACTGTTGAAGGGCATCTGGACTGATTGCAGTTTTTGACTATGGCAAACAATGTGCAGGTTGTTTTGTGAACTTAAGTTTTCATTTCCCTGGGGTGAATGCCAGGATTGCCTTTGTTGAGATATATGGTAGTTGTTTTTTTGGGTTTTTGAGAAACTGTCAGTTTTCCATAGTGATACCATCTTATTTTCTCCTTAGCAGTGTATGAGTGATACAATTTCTTTCTCTAAATGCTTGCCAACATTTGGTGTGGTCACTATTTTTAATTTTAGCCGTTCTGGTAGGTGTGTTGTGCTATCTCATTTTTGTTTTGATTTGCATTTCCTGGAGGCTACTGATGCTGAGCACCTTTTCCTGTGCTTATTTACTTCTGGAATAGTCTCTATGGTGAAATGTCTATTTATGTGTTTTGTCCATTTTCTGATTGAATCATAAGTTTGTTAATTTTTCAGCTTTTGAGAGTTCTTTATATCCTCTGTATACTAGTCCTTCATCAGATACATGATTTGCAAATATTTTTCCCGGATTCTGTAGCTTGTCTTTTCATCCACTTCACATGGGCTTTCACAGAACAAAAGTTTTACTTTTAATGAAGTCCAGTTACCAGTTTTTCTGCTATGGATCCTTCCTTTGGGGTCAAGTCATAGAATACTTTGCCTCCCTAGATCCTAAGATTTTCTCCTATGTTATGTTTCTAATAGTTATAATTTATAGCCTTACATTCCATGCTTAAGTCTGGATCCCTTTTGAGTTAACTTCGGCATAAGGTTTGTGGTTTAAGGCAGGCTTCATTTTTTTGTGTACGGGGTCCAGGTGCTCCATCCCCAGTCCCTCATTGAGTTGCTTTTGCACCTTTGTCAAAAGTCGGGTGAGCAGATGCGTGCGGGCCTCCTCCTGGGCTCTCAGTTTGGTTCTGCTGAGCTCATGTCTGACCCTCTCCCAACACAGCTACATAATAAGCCTTGAAATCAGGAAAAGTGATTCTTCCCACTTTATTCTTTGTCAAGACTGTGTAGCTTTTCTAGGGCTTGCACCTTTCTATGTAAATTTTAGAATAAGTTTATCTGTGTCTACAAAAAAACCTTGCTGGAACTTTGATAAGAAATGCATTTAACCTATAGATAAATTTGGGGAGCATTTATTTCTTCTTTTTTGATAAATATTGTTTTATTCCACTTATATGAATACAAAGAATAAACAAATTCTTAGAGACAGAATATAGATTACAGTTTTCCAGGGATCAGAGGAAGGGAGAAATGGGGAATTACGATTTAATAACTATGGAGTTTGTCTTTGGGGCCATGAAAAACTTTGGTAACGGATAGTGCTAACGGTAGCACAACATTGTAAAGGTAACTAATGCTGCTAAATTGTACATTTAAAACTAGTTAAAATGGCAAATTTTATTTTACATTAAATGACCACGATACATTTTTTTTTGTAAGTTTTTTTTTTTTTAATGTAACAACATACAGGCACATTCTTACCATATGATCATACCATTCTTGGTATATAATCAATAACTCACAATATCATCACATAGTTGTATATTCGTCATCATGATCATTTCCTAGAACATTTGCATCAATTCAGAAAAAGTAATAAAAAGAAAAAAACTCATACATACCATACTCCTTACCCCTCCCTCTCATTAACTACTAGTATTTCCATCTACCCAATATATTTTAGCCTTTGTTTCCCCTATTTTTTTCCGTACCCGTTAACACTCCCTTTAATTGACCACTAGCATTTCAATCTACTAAATTTATTTTAACGTTTGTTCCCCCTAGTATTTATTTATTTTAATCCATGTATTTTACTCATCTGTCCATACCGTAGATAAAAGGAGCATCAGACACAAGGTTTTCATAATCACACAGTCTCATGGTGAAAACTATATCATTATACAATCATCTTCAAGAAACATGGCTACTGGAACACAGCTCTACATATTCAGGCACTTCCTTCCAGCCTCTCCAATGTACCTTAACTGAAAAGGTGATATCCTTATAATGCATAAGAATAACCTCCAGGATAACCTCTCAACTCTGTTTGAAATCTCTCAGCCATTGACACTTTATTTTGTCTCATTTCTCTCTTCCCCTTTTGGTTGAGAAGGTTTTCTCAATCCCTTGGTGCTGAAGTCCCAGCTCATTCTAAGATTTCTGTCCCACATTGCCAGGAAGGTCTACACCTCTGGGAGTCATGTCCTATGTAGACAGGGGGAGGGCAGGGAGTTTGCTTGTTGTGTTGGCTGAGAGAGGCCACATCTGAACAACAGAAGAGGTTCTCTGGGGGTAATTCTTAGGCCTAATTTTATTATTTTTTTAAATTAATTTTTAATTTTTTAAAAAATGTAAGAAACACAAACATTCTTAACATATGATCATTCTATTCTACATATATAAACAGTAATTCACAATAGCATCACATAGTTGCATATTCATCATCATGATCATTTCTTAGAACATTTGCATCAATTCAGAAGAAGAAATAAAAAGGCAACAGAAAAAAATTCATACATACCATAACCCCTTACCCCTCTTTCATTGATCACTAGCATTTCGATCTAAATTTATTTTAACATTTGTTCCCCCTATTATTTATTTTTATTACGTATGTTTTACTCGTCTGTTGATAGGATAGATAAAAGGAGCATCAGACACAAGGTTTTCACAATCACACAGTCACACTGTGAAAGCCATATCATTATTCAATCATCCTCAAGAAACATGGCTACTGGAACACAGCTCTACATTTTCAGGCAGTTCCCTCCAGCCTCTCCATTACATCTTGACTAACAAGGTGATATCTATTTAATGCGTAAGAATAACCTCCAGCATAACCTCTTGACTGTGTTTGGAATCTCTCAGCCATTGACACTTTACTTTGTTTTAGGCCTAATTTTAAGTAGGATTAGCCTATCTTTTGTGGGGATAAGTTTTCATATGAACAAACCCCAAGATTGAGAGCTCAGCCTATTGCTTTGGTTGTCCCCACTGCTTGCGAAAATATTAGGAATTCTCTACATGGGGAAGTTGAATTTTTCCTGTGCTGGTTTGAAATAATGTATGTACCCTAGAAAACCCTATTTTAATCCTAATCCCATTTTGTAAAGGCAGCCGTTTCTTCTAATCCCTATTCAGCACTGTATGCTTGAAACTGTAATTAGATCGTCTTCCTGGAGATGAGATTTAATCAAGAGTGGTTGTTAAACTGGGTTAGCTGGAGGTATGTCTCCACCCATTTGGGTGGGTCTTGATTAGTTTCTGAAGTCCTATAAAAGAGGAAACATTTTGGAGAATGGGAGATTCAGAGAGAGCAGAGCAGAACGATATAGCCACAAGAAGCAGAGTCCATCAGCCAGCGATCTTTGGAGATGAAAAAGGAAAATGCCTCCCGGGGAGCGTCGTGAAAGGAAGCCAGGAGAGAAAGCTAGCAGATGATGCTGTGTTTGCCATGTGCCTTTCCCGATGAGAGAGAAACCCTGACCATGTTCACCATGTGCCTTTCCAGATGAGAGAGAAACTCTGTGTTTGCCATGTGCCCTTCTACTTGAGAGAGAAACTCTGAACTTCATCAGCCTTCTTGAACCAGGATCTCTCTCCCTCGATGCCTTAGATTAGACACTTCTATAGACTTGTTTTAATTGGGACATTTTCTTGGCCTCAGAACTGTTAACTAGCAACTTAAAAAAGCCATTCTGTTTCTGGTATATTGCATTCCAGCAGCTAGCAAACTAGAACATCCCCCTTTCTTGCCATTCCCCCAAGGAGACTTGGCAAATACTTTTTTATTCACTGTTCATATCACTCTGGGATTTATTAGGGCATCACTCTGGACAAACCTACAAAATTTCATGCCCTGCTCAAGGTTCCATGTGCTTATGGTGTTCAAGAGCATTTACTTCTGAATTAAGTTGAATCTTCCGGTACATGAACATGATACATTTCTTCATTTAGTTAGGCCTTCTTTTATTTTTTTCATCAGAATTTTGTAATTTTCAGCATATAGATCCTGCACACAATTCGGTATATACCTAAGTATTTTAACTTCTTTAGACCAATTATAAATGCTGTATATTTCCACATGTTTGTTAGTGTGCTGGTTTGAAAGGAAGTATGCCCCCTAAGAAAAGCCATGTTTTGATATAAATCCCATTTCTTAAAGGTAGAATACTCCCTATTCAATACTGTATATTTGAAACTGTTAATGAGATCATCTCCCTGGTTGATGTGATTTAGTTAAGAATGGTTGTTAAACTGGATTAGGGGGTGTATTAGTTAGGGTTCTCTAGAGAAACAGAATCAACAGGGAACACTTGCAAATATAAAATTTATGAAAGTGTCTCACGTGACCGTAGGAACGCAGAGTCCAAAATCCACAGGGCAGGCTGCGAAGCCGATGACTCCAATGGATGGCCTGGATGAACTCCACAGGAGAGGCTCACCAGCCAAAGCAGGAATGCAACCTGTCTCATCTGAGTCCTCCTTAAAAGGCTTCCCATGATTGGATTTAGCATCACTAATTGCAGAAGACACTCCCCTTTGGCTGATTACAAATGGAATCAGCTGTGGATGTAGCTGACGTGATCATGACCTAATCCTATGAAATGTCCTCATTGCAACAGACGGGCCAGCGCTTGCCCAATCAGATGAACAGATACCACAACTTGGCCAAGTTGACACCTGTCCCTAACCATGACAGGGGGTGACATGTCTCCACCCATTTGAGTGGGTCTTGATTAGTTTCTGAAGTCCTATAAAAGAGGAAACATTTTGGAGATTCAGAGAGACTCAGAGAGAGCAGAGAATGCTGCAGCACCATGATGCAGAGTCCACGAGCCAGCAACCTTTGGAGATGAAGAAGGAAAGTGCCTCCCGGGGAGCTTCATGAAATAGGAAGCCAGGAGAGAAAGCTAGCAGATGATGCTGTATTTGCCATGTGCCCTTCCAGCTGAGAGAGGAGCCCTGACCGTGTTCACCATGTGCCTTTCCAGATGAGAGAGAAACCCTGAACTTCATCAGCCTTCTTGAACCAAGGTATCTTTCCCTGGATGCCTTTGATTGGACATTTCTATAGACTTGTTTTAATTGGGACATTTTCTCAGCCTTAGATCTGTAAACTAGCAACTCATTAAATTCCCCCTTTTAAAAAGCCATTCTGTTTCTGGTATATTGCATTCTAGCAGCTAGCAAACTAGAACAGTTAGTTATATAGAAATCCATCTGGTTCTGCATCTTAATCTTTTATCCTGAAACCCTGCTGAACTCACCTATTAGTTCCAGGAGGATTATTTTTCTTTGTTTGTTTTTGTTTTTTTGTAGATTTCTTGGTATTTTCTACATAGACAATCGTGTCATCTGCTTTCCAGTCTGTATGTCTTCTATTTTTTTACCTTGCCTTATTGCAATGATTAGAATTCCTATCAGTATTTGAATAAGAATCAGCAGACTGTACATTCTATGCCTTGTTTCCAGTCTTAGGGGGAAAGTAGTCAACCTTTACCATCAAGTATGCTGTTGGCTGTAGATTTTTGTAGATGTTCTTCATCAAGTTTTGAGGTAATCTCCCTGTTCCTAACTTGCCGAGAGTTTTTCTCCTGAAAGGGTGTTCTAGTTTGCTAGCTGCCAGAATGTAATATACCAGAAATGGAATGGCTTTTTAAAAGGGGAATTTAATAAGTTGCTAGTTTACAGTTGCAAGACTGAGAAAATGTCCCAATTAAAACATGTCTATAGAAATGTCCAATCAAAGGCATCCAGGGAAAGATACCTTGGTTTAAGAAGGCTGATGAAGTTCAAGGTTTCACTCTTAAGTGAGAAGGCACATGGTGAACATGGTCAGGGTTTCTCTCTCATCTGGAAAGGCATGTGCTGAGCATGGCATCATCTGCTAGCTTTCTCTCTTGGCTTTTGGTTTCATGAAGCTCCCTGGAGGCGTTTTCCTTCTTCATCTCCAAAGATTGCTGGCTGGTGGCCTCTCGGCTTCTCGTGGCCATATCATTCTTCTCTGCTCTCTCTGAATCTCCCTCCAAAATGTTTTCTCTTTTATAGGATTCCAGTAAACTAATCAATACCCACCAGAATGGGTGGAGACATATCTCCACCTAATCCAGTTTAACAACCACTCTTGATTGAGTCACATCTCCAGGGAGATGATCGAATTACAGTTTCTAACATACAGTACTGTGGCTTTTCTAGGGTTCATACATTCTTTCAAACTAGCACAAGGGGTGTTGGATTTTGTCAGATTTTTTTGTTTTTGTTTTTTTTATCCTTTGATGTGATGATACAATATTTCTTCTTTGGCTTATTGATCTCATGGAGTACTTGGTTAATTTTCATATTGTGAACCATCATTGTATGCCTGGAAAAATCCGACTCACTCATGATCTATACATTGTTAGATTTGGTTTATTAATATGTTGTTGAGGATTTTTTGCAGTGTCCCATGAGAAATATTGGTGTGTAGTTTTCCTTTGTGTGCAGGCTTTGGTTTTACAGGTAATACAGATCTCATAAAATGAGTTAGGAAGTTCTCTCCTCTCCTCTATTCTGGAAGAGATTGTAGAGAGTTAGTATTAGTTCTTTAAATACTTGGTAGGTACAATTCTCCAGTAAAACCATCTGGGCCTGGAAATTTATTTTGGGGGGAGCTTTTTAATTATGAACTCAATTTCTCTGATGATTATAGGGCGGTTCAGATTATATGTTCTATTACAGCTTGGATGAGTCTGGGTAGTTCGTGATTTTCAAAGAATTGGTCCATTTCTTGTAAGTTGTCAAATTTATGATTGTGAGGTTGTCATCATGTTCCTTTATGAGGTTGTCATCATGTTCCCTTATTTTCCTTTTAATGGGTGCAGATCTGTCGTGAGTATCTCTACTTCATTCATGATTTTGTGATTTATATTTTTCTTTTTGTTTAGATCAGCATTGCTAGTGGTTTGTCAATTTTGTCAATTTTTCCCAAAGAATCAGTTTTTTATTTCATTTATTTTTCTCAGATTTTCTACCTTTTTCAATTTCTTTGATTTCTGCTTTATTAATTTTTTTCTTTAGCATTGCTTTCTTCCTGTAGTATTGGACTTATTTTGCCTTTCTCTTAAATAGTTTCTTAAGGTAGGATCTTAGGTGGTTGATTTGAGACCTTTCTTCATTTTTAGTTTAAACATTTCATGCTATACATTTCCCTCTTGGCACTGCTTTAACTGCATTTGTCATATTCTGCTATGTTGTATATTTATTTTCATTCAGTTCTGTGTATTTTATTTTTGTATAATCTTTGACTTCCTCTTTGACGCATGGATCAGTTAGAAATCTTGTTTTAATTTCTCCATTTAGAGATTTTCCTGTGTCTCTCTCTGTCACTGATTTCTAGTTTGATTCCATTATGGTCAGGGAATACACTCTGCAAGATTTAAGTTCTTTTAAATTTGTCAGGGTAGGTTTTCTGCCCCAGGATGGTCTATCTTGGATAATGTCCCATGGATGATTAAAAGAAATGTATATTCTGCTGTTTTAGGGTGGAGTGATTTGTGTTAGATACTGTTGGTTGATTGTGTTATTCAAATGCTCTGTATCCTTGCTGACTTTCTGTCCAGGAATTCTATCAGTTGCTGAGAGAAGGATGTTGAAGTGCCCCACATGATTTGGAATTGTCTATTTCTCCCTAGTTCTCTGAGTTTTTGTTTCATAAGTTGTCCTTTTGGCATATTCCAGTCACTCCTTAAGCACTTCCTTACTGTTGCACAGGATGTTCCAATTTCACCTGGTAATCTCTGGAATGAGCCACTGATTTCCATCTGGTCACCAACATTGCCTGGGGTGCAGATTGCTCCATAGACTACTCCAGTCAAAGCCCAGCTCCCTTGAAGGAATAACTCCAGGAGTCCGCGTTTGATATTTCTTGAGACCCCAGGAGGGCTCACCCCAGCTCTCTCTTTTTCTGGTTCTCTCCTGCAAACTAGTCAGCTTACAGTTTAGCCTGTATCTTCACTCAATTTACCAGTCTCTTTCCAGCTGCCTGTCCCAACCTCAACTGTTTTTGTGAGGGCTGTTAGGCTTGAATTTCACCATGCTCTATTGCAAGTGAAATCAGTACCTTTGGAAAGAGAGTAGGACTTTTTTTTTTTCTTAAATGGGCCTCTTCTACCCTTAAGAAAAATGTCTGAGCCAAAAATATATAAATATAAAATGAATAAAAAGAAAAAACAAAAAAGAAAAAGAAAAGAAATTTTAAAAAATTAAAAGAAAGAAAAATTAAAGTATCTATGTCAGGTCTCTAGAGCAGAGGTGGGGACAGTGGCAGGCTGCTGAGAGACATGTCTGCTTTTGGAGCTGAGCTTTTGGTTGTGGGAGCAGCCTGTGGTCTACCGGCTTGCTTCTCCCAGTGGGGAGCCCATCTGCCTCCTGAGCTGGGCAGGGGCATTCAGGGCCCGAGTATTCTCAGTGGTGCCATGCCCAGGGTCGAATGTCCGTTCCCCAAGTGGGGCCCTGTGTTCTTGGCTGTGTGATCTGGGGTGGCCGTTCTTTGTCTCTGAACAGCAGGGTGGAGGGAGGGAGCGGTCTTGGCTCCAGGTACCAGCACTCTCGCTTTTCTTAATTGTTTTATATATGGTCTTGATTCATTTGCCAGATTCCTATAGGGCTGTTTCCAGAGGCTTTAAATGGTTGTTTTATTCAATAATTTTCAAGAATTCAGATGCTCATTGGGAAGCAGGTCCTCAGAGCTCTTTATTCCATCATGCCAGAGGTTCAACTCCCTCAGCCATTATCTCTGCAGTTATCACTTGTCCCCTGTTTTCCTTTTCTTCCAGTACTGTTAGTTGCAGGTTAGATCTTCTAACTCTACTCTGCAAGTCCTTTTTAAAAATTAATTATTTAAATTTAATTGCAGTAAGATATTTTAACTATTTTCAGTGGACAGTTCTTTGACATTAGTGCATTGATAATCTGTATAACTTTTATCACTATATACTTCTATTTTCATTATCATAAACTAAACCATGTACTCATTTAGTAATAACTCCCCATTTCTCTCTACATCCAAACCCTGGTAACTCCTGTTTTGTTCTCTGTCTCTATGAATATCCTTATTCTGAGTATTTCATATACAAGAAATCATACAGTATTTGCCCCTTTGGCTTATTTCACTCAAGATAGGCTTCAGGACTCATCCATATTGTAGCAGGAACCAGGATGTCACTTTTAGAGGTGAATCCATCGCACAGATAAACCCCATTTTGTTTATCCGTTAATCTGTTGATGGAACCCATCTGATGCTTCCACTTTTCAGCTACTGTGAATAATGCTGTGATGAATTTCCATGTAAAAATCTCTACTCTAGTCCCTGCTTTCAATCCTTTGGATATATACCTACAAGTGAAATTGTCAAGTCATATAGTAGTTCTGTTTAACTTTCTGAGAAACTGCCAAACTTTTCCACAGTGGCTACACCATTTTACATTACCTCCAACAGTCTATGAGGATTCCTTTCTTTCTGTATCCTCGACAATACTTGTTATTTTTACTTTTTAAAAAAAAACTCTCCTAGTGAATATGAAGTAATATGAAATTGTCATATTAAGTTTTATTTCTCTAATAGCTAATGATGTTGAGCATCTTTTCATATATTATTAGCCATTTGAATATCTTCTTTATAGAAGTTCTTTATATTTTTGAATATTAAACCCTTATCAGATATATAGTCCACATATTTTCTCCCATTCTATTGATTATCTTTATACTTACTGATAATTCCTTTCATGCACAAAAACTTTTCATTTAATGAAGTCCATTTTGTCTATTTTTTTATTTTGTTGCTTGTGCATAAGATAGTTCCTTAGGTTTTCTTGTAATTTTTATAGTTTCAGCTCTTATATTTAGGTTGTTGATCCATTTTGAATTAATGTTTTTACACTTGATCTTAGCCAAAAGGCTGAGAAGCGATGAATTAATGTTTTTATATGGTGAGAGTAGAGGTCCACATCCTTTTGCATGTGGATTTACTGTTCTCTCAGCCCATGTATCAAAGAGACTGACTATTCTTTTCCCATTGAATGAACTTGGTGCCCTTGTTGAAAATCCGATGACCATGGATGTGTGGATTTAACTCTAAACTGAATTCTATTCCTTTGGTCTATACATTCATCCTTAGGCCAGTACCATACTATTTTAATTGTTGTAGCTTTGTAGTAGGTTTTGAAGTCGGAAAGTGTGAGTCCTCCAACTTTGTTCTTGTTCAAGATCATTATGGCTATTCAAGGCCCTTTGCCACATCACATGAATTTGAGGGTCAGCTTTTCCATTTCTGCAAAAAAGCCTACTGGAATTTTGATAAGGGATTGCATTCAATATGTAGGTTGCTTTCAGCAGTATTTAGATCTTAACAATATTAAGTGTTCCATCCACAAACATGGGATGGCTTTCCATTTATTTAGGTCTTTAGTTTTTTCCAGCAGTATTCTGTAATTTTCAGTCTACAAGTCTTTCACATCCTTGGTTAAATTTATTCCTAGGTTTTTATTCTTTTAAGTAGTGTTATAAATAGAATTGTATTTTCTTGATATCCTTTTCAGAGTGTTCATTACTGATGTATATAAAGAACCCAACTGACTTCGGTTTATCTTATATCCTGTAACTTTGCTGAATTCGGTTTTTAGTTCTAGTAACTTTCTTATGGATTCCTATGGACTTTTCTTTATATACGATCATGTCATCTGTGAATAGGGATAATTTGACTACTTACTTTCCCGTTTGGATGGTTTTTATTTCTTTCTCTTGCCTGATTGCGCAGGCTAGAACTTCCGGTAGAATGTTGAATAACAGTGGTGGCAGCAGGCATCCTTGTCTCGTTTCTGATCTTTGTGGGAAGGCCTTCTGTCTTTCATAATTGAGTGTGATGTTTACTGTGGCTTTTTCATAAATGCCCTTTATCATGTTGAGAAAATCCTCTTCTATTCCTAGTTTTCAGAGTATTTTTATCATGAAAGGAAGTTGAATTTTGTCAAATGACTTTTCTGTGCCAATGGTGATGATCATGTGCTTTTTTTCTTTCCTTCATTCTATTAATGTGGTATATTACATTGATTTTCTTATGCTGAACTGTCCTTGCATACCTGGAATAAATCTTACTTGGTCATGGTGTATAATTCATTTAATATATTGTTGAATTCAGTTTGCAGTATTTTGTTGAGAATTTTTGCATCTGTATACATGAGAGGGATATTGTCCTGTAATTTTTTTTTCTTGGCTTGTCTTTTTTTTTTTTTTTTTAATTTTTTTTATTAATTAAAAAAAGAATTAACAAAACAATTAGAAATCATTCCAATCTACATGTACAATCAGCAATTCTTAATAACATCACATAGTTGCATGTTCATCATTTCTTAGTACATTTGCATCGATTTAGAAAAAGAAATAAAAAGACAACAGAGTAAGAATTAAAACAATAATAGAAAGAAAAAAAACCAAAAAAAACAAAAACAAAAAACCTATACCTCACATGCAGCTTCATTCAGTGTTTTAACATAATTGCATTACAATTGGGTAGTATTGTGCTGTCCATTTCTGAGTTTTTATATCCAGTCCCGTTGTACAGTCTGTATCCCTTCAGCTCCAATTATCCCTTCTCTTTTTTTTTTTTTTTTTAATTAACGGAAAAAAAGAAATTAACCCAACATTTAGAGATCATACCATTCTACATATGCAATCATTAATTCTTAACATCATCACATAGATGCATGATCATCATTTCTTAGTACATTTGCATTGGTTTAGAAGAACTAGCAACATAACCGAAAAAGATATAGAATGTTAATATAGAGAAAAAAATAAAAGTAATAATAGTAAAATCAGAACAAAACAAAACAAAACAAAACAAAAACCTATAGCTCAGATGCAGCTTCATTCAGTGTTTTAACATGATTACTTTACAATTAGGTATTATTGTGCTGTCCATTTTTGAGTTTTTGTATCTAGTCCTGTTATACCATCTGTATCCCTTCAACTCCAATTGGCCATTATCTTACCCTGTTTCTACCTCCTGCTGGACTCTGTTATCAAGGACATATTCCAAATTTATTCTCGAATGTCTGTTCACATCAGTGGGACCATACAGTATTTGTCCTTTAGTTTTTGGCTAGACTCACTCAGCATAATGTTCTCTAGGTCCATCCATGTTATTACATGCTTCATAAGTTTATCCTGTCTTAAAGCTGCATAGTATTCCATCGTATGTATATACCACAGTTTGTTTAGCCACTCTTCTGTTGATGGAGATTTCGGCTGTTTCCATCTCTTTGCAATTGTAAATAACGCTGCTATAAACATTGGTGTGCAAATGTCCGTTTGTGTCTTTGCCCTTAAGTCCTTTGAGTAGATACCTAGCAATGGTATTGCTGGGTCGTATGGCAATTCTATATTCAGCTTTTTGAGGAACCGCCAAACTGCCTTCCACAGTGGTTGCACCCTTTGACATTCCCACCAACAGTGGATAAGTGTGCCTCTTTCTCTGCATCCTCTCCAGCACTTGTCATTTTCTGTTTTGTTGATAATGGCCATTCTGGTGGGTGTGAGATGATATCTCATTGTGGTTTTGATTTGCATTTCTCTAATGGCCAGGGACATTGAGCATCTCTTCATGTGCCTTTTGGCCATTTGTATTTCCTCTTCTGATAGGTGTCTGTTCAAGTCTTTTTCCCATTTTGTAATTGAGTTGGCTGTCTTTTTGTTGTTGAGATGAACAATCTCTTTATAAATTCTGGATACTAGACCTTCATCTGATATATCATTTCCAAATATTGTCTCCCATTGTGAAGGCTGTCTTTCTACTTTCTTGATGAAGTTCTTTGATGCACAAAAGTGTTTAATTTTGAGGAGTTCCCATTTATTTATTTCCTTCTTCAGTGCTCTTGCTTTAGGTTTAAGGTCCATAAAACCGCCTCCAGTTGTAAGATCCATAAGATATCTCCCAACATTTTCCTCTAACTGTTTTATGGTCTTAGACCTAATGTTTAGATCTTTGATCCATTTTGAGTTAACTTTTGTATAGGGTGTGAGAGATGGGTCTTCTTTCATTCTTTTGCATATGGATATCCAGTTCTCTAGGCACCATTTATTGAAGAGACTGCTCTGTCCCAGGTGAGTTGGCTTGACTGCCTTATCAAAGATCAAATGTCCATAGATGAGAAGGTCTATATCTGAGCACTCTATTCGATTCCATTGGTCGATATATCTATCTTTATGCCAATACCATGCTGTTTTGACCACTGTGGCTTCATAATATGCCTTAAAGTCAGGCAGTGCAAGACCTCCAGCTTCGTTTTTTTTCCTCAAGATGTTTTTAGCAATTCGGGGCACCCTGCCCTTCCAGATAAATTTGCTTATTGGTTTTTCTATTTCTGAAAAATAAGTTGTTGGGATTTTGATTGGTATTGCATTGAATCTGTAAATCAATTTAGGTAGGATTGACATCTTAACTATATTTAGTCTTCCAATCCATGAACACGGTATGCCCTTCCATCTATTTAGGTCTTCTGTGATTTCTTTTAGCAGTTTTCTGTAGTTTTCTTTATATAGGTTTTTTGTCTCTTTAGTTAAATTTATTCCTAGGTATTTTATTCTTTTAGTTGCAATTGTAAATGGGATTCGTTTCTTGATTTCCCCCTCAGCTTGTTCATTAGTAGTGTATAGAAATGCTACAGATTTTTGAATGTTGATCTTGTAACCTGCTACTTTGCTGTACTCATTTATTAGCTCTAGTAGTTTTGTTGTGGATTTTTCCGGGTTTTCGACGTATAGTATCATATCGTCTGCAAACAGTGATAGTTTTACTTCTTCCTTTCCAATTTTGATGCCTTGTATTTCTTTTTCTTGTCTAATTGCTCTGGCTAGAACCTCCAACACAATGTTGAATAATAGTGGTGATAGTGGACATCCTTGTCTTGTTCCTGATCTTAGGGGGAAAGTTTTCAATTTTTCCCCATTGAGGATGATATTAGCTGTGGGTTTTTCATATATTCCCTCTATCATTTTAAGGAAGTTCCCTTGTATTCCTATCTTTTGAAGTGTTTTCAACAGGAAAGGATGTTGAATCTTGTCGAATGCCTTCTCTGCATCAATTGAGATGATCATGTGATTTTTCTGCTTTGATTTGTTGATATAGTGTATTACATTAATTGATTTTCTTATGTTGAACCATCCTTGCATACCTGGGATGAATCCTACTTGGTCATGATGTATAATTCTTTTAATGTGTTGTTGGATACGATTTGCTAGAATTTTATTGAGAATTTTTGCATCTGTATTCATTAGAGAGATTGGTCTGTAGTTTTCTTTTTTTGTAATATCTTTGCCTGGTTTTGGTATGAGGGTGATGTTGGCTTCATAGAATGAATTAGGTAGCTTTCCCTCCACTTCAATTTTTTTGAAGAGTTTGAGGAGAATTGGTACTAATTCTTTCTGGAACGTTTGGTAGAATTCACATGTGAAGCCATCTTGTCCTGGACTTTTCTTTTTAGGAAGCTTTTGAATGACTAATTCAATTTCTTTGCTTGTGATTGGTTTGTTGAGGTCATCTATGTCTTCTTGAGTCAAAGTTGGTTGTTCATGTCTTTCCAGGAACCCGTCCATTTCCTCTAAATTGTTGTATTTATTAGCGTAAAGTTGTTCATAGTATCCTGTTATTACCTCCTTTATTTCTGTGAGGTCAGTAGTTATGTCTCCTCTTCCATTTCTGATCTTATTTATTTGCATCCTCTCTCTTCTTCTTTTTGTCAATCTTGATAGGGGCCCATCAATCTTATTGATTTTCTCATAGAACCAACTTCTGGTCTTATTGATTTTCTCTACTGTTTTCATATTTTCAATTTCATTTATTTCTGCTCTGATCTTTGTTATTTCTTTCCTTTTGCTTGCTTTGGGATTAGTTTGCTGTTCTTTCTCCAGTTCTTCCAATTGAACAGTTAATTCCTGCATTTTTTCCTTTTCTTCTTTTCTGATATAGGCATTTAGGGCAATAAATTTCCCTCTTAGCACTGCCTTTGCTGCATCCCATAAGTTTTGATATGTTGTGTTTTCATTTTCATTTGCCTCGAGGTATTTACTAATTTCTCTTGCAATTTCTTCTTTGACCCACTCGTTGTTTAAGAGTGTGTTGTTGAGCCTCCAGGTATTTGTGAATTTTCTGGCATTCCGCTTATTATTGATTTCCAACTTCATTCCTTTATGATCCGAAAAAGTGTTGTGTATGATTTCAATCTTTTTAAATTTGTTAAGACTTGCTTTGTGACCCAGCATATGGTCTATCTTTGAGAATGATCCATGAGCACTTGAGAAAAAGGTGTATCCTGCTGTTGTGGGATGTAATGTTAAGTCTAGCTCCTTTATAGTAATATTCAGATTCTCTATTTCTTTATTGATCCTCTGTCTAGATGTTCTGTCCATTGATGAGAGTGGCGAATTGAAGTCTCCAACTATTATGGTATTTGTGTCTATTTCCCTTTTCAGTGTTTGCAGTGTATTCCTCACGTATTTTGGGGCATTCTGGTTCGGTGCATAAATATTTATGATTGTTATGTCTTCTTGTTTAATTGTTCCTTTTATTAGTATATAGTGTCCTTCTTTGTCTCTTTTAACTGTTTTACATTTGAAGTCTAACTTGTTGGATATTAGTATAGCCACTCCTGCTCTTTTCTGGTTGTTATTTGCATGAAATATCTTTTCCCAACCTTTCACTTTCAACCTATGTTTATCTTTGGGTCTAAGATGTGTTTCCTGTAGACAGCATATAGAAGGATCCTGTTTTTTAATCCATTCTACCAATCTATGTCTTTTGATTGGGGAATTCAGTCCATTAACATTTAGTGTTATTACTGTTTGGATAATATTTTCCTCTGCCATTTTACCTTTTGTATTATATATATCATATCTGACTTTCCTTCTTTCTACACTCTTCTCCATATCTCTCTCTTCTGTCTTTTTGTATCTGACTCTAGTGCTCCCTTTAGTATTTCTTGCAGAGCTGGTCTCTTGGTCACAAATTCTCTCAGTGACTTTTTGTCTGAGAATGTTTTAATTTCTCCCTCATTTTTGAAGGACAATTTTGCTGGATATAGGAGTCTTGGTTGGCAGTTTTTCTCTTTTAGTAATTTAAATATATCATCCCACTGTCTTCTAGCCTCCATGGTTTCTGCTGAGAAATCTACACATAGTCTTATTGGGTTTCCCTTGTATGTGATGGATTGTTTTTCTCTTGCTGCTTTCAAGATCCTCTCTTTCTCTTTGACCTCTGACATTCTAACTAGTAAGTGTCTTGGAGAACGCCTATTTGGGTCTAATCTCTTTGGGGTGCGCTGCACTTCTTGGATCTGTAATTTTAGGTCTTTCATAAGAGTTGGGAAATTTTCAGTGAAAATTTCTTCCATTAGTTTTTCTCCTCCTTTTCCCTTCTCTTCTCCTTCTGGGACACCCACAACACATATATTTGTGCGGTTCATATTGTCCTTGAGTTCCCTGATACCCTGTTCAAATTTTTCCATTCTTTTCCTGATAGTTTCTGTTTCTTTTTGGAATTCAGATGTTCCATCCTCCAAATCACTAATTCTATCTTCTGTCTCTTTGAATCTATCATTGTAGGTATCCATTGTTTTTTCTATCTTTTCTACTTTGTCCTTCACTTCCATAAGTTCTGTGATTTGTTTTTTCAGTTTTTCTATTTCTTCTTTATGTTCAGCCCATGTCTTCTTCATGTCCTCCCTCAATTTATCGATTTCGTTTTTGAAGAGGTTTTCCATTTCTGTTCGTATATTCAGCATTAGTTGTCTCAGCTCCTGTATCTCATTTGAACTATTGGTTTGTTCCTTTGACTGGGCCATATTTTCAATTATTTGAGCGTGATCTGTTCTCTTCTGTTGGCGTCTGCACATTTAGACAGGTTTCCCTGGGTATTGGATCCAAAAGTTTGGAAGATTTTTCTGTGAAATCTCTGGGTTCTGTTTTTCTTATCCTGCCCAGTAGGTGGCGCTCGTGGCACACGTTTGTCTGCGGGTCCCACCAGTAAAAGGTGCTGTGGGACCTTAAACTTTGGAAAACTCTCGCCGTCCGGGGGATTCGCTAGCCGAAGCAGCTTGAGCCGGCCTGGGGTCCGAACGCAGTGAGGGTTGCTGGTCGCCTCAGCCCGGGAAAGAGCCCGTCCGAATTTCCTAGTCGGCCCTGGGCAACAAGCGTGGCGGGAGGGCGCCAGCAGCAGCGGCCCGCCCGAGAGAGTGCACGTTCCCCGGGAGTCACGGGTTTGGAAGGGGCCTCCCCCACCCGTCACCATTCTTCGCAGCCTGGGGGTTTCCGATCCAATTCTCTCAGTTGGTCCGGGGGGCTGTGCGTGGTGTGGGCGCCAGCCGCCACGGTTTCAGGGGACCACCTCTCCAGTTCTCCCAGCCGGCCCGGGAAGGGGGAAGGGAGTAACTCCGGCCGCTTGCCACCCCGCCCGGTGAGGCCCGCGCGCCTCGGCAATCTCACCCGAGCTGCTTCTCTCAGCCAGCCAGCCGTTCCAGGATGGGGTATGCTGTCTTTTTTATCTCTGTTGTGGCTTTGGGCGCTTTCTGTATCGTTTCTACTCCCCTAGTAGGTGTCCTGGAGAAGAAACCAAGATCCGCGCGTCTTACTAAGCCGCCATCTTCCAGGAAGTCCTCTTGGCTTGTCTTTATCTGGCTTTGATATTAGGGTAATGCTGACCTCATAGAATGAGTTAGGAAGAGATTCTTCCTCTTCTGTTTTTTTGGAAGAGTTTGAGAGTATTGAAGTTAAGTCGTCTTTAAATGTTTGGTAGAGTTCAGCAGTGAAACCACCTGGTCTTTGGCCTTTCTTTGTTGAGAGAGTTTTGATTACTGATTCAATTACTGATTACTATTGAGATTTTCTATTTCATATTGTATGAATTTACGTAATTTATATGTGTCTGGTAATTTGTCCATTTATATATTGGCATATGATTGTCCCTTGTACCCTCATACAATCATTTTTATTTCTGTAAGCTCAGCAGTAATATCCCCTTTTCATTCTTGATTTTAGTTGTTTATGGCTTCTCTTTTCCTTTGTCAGTCTGACTATAAAGGATTGTCTGTTTTATTGATCTTTTCAAAACAACCAAAGTTTGGTTTTGTTGATTCTATTGTTTTCTGTTTTCTATTTCATTTATCTCTGCTATAATCTTTACATCTTTCTTCCTTCTCCTAACTTTGGATTTCGTTTGTTCTTCTTGTTCTAGTTTTTTAGGTATGAAATTAGGTTATTAATCTGTCTTCTTTTAGTACAGGCATTTAAGAGCTATAAGTTTCTCTCTGAGCACTGCCTTCATTACATCCCATAAGTTTTGGTATGTTGTGTTTTTGTTTTCATTCGTCTCAGGATATTTCCTAATTTCCCTTATGATTTCTTTTTTTGACCCTTTATTCTGTTTAATAGTGTGTTGTTCAATTTCCACATTTTTGTAAATTCTCCCATTTTTGTTTTTTTGGTTTTCTTCTGTTATTGATATCTGGCTTTATCCCATTGTGGCCCCAGAAAATACTTTGTTATGATTTCAGTGTTTTTAAATTTATTAAGATTTTATTTGTGGCCTAACTTGGTCTGTCCTGGGAAATGTTTTCCATGTATACTTGAGAAGAGAATATATTCTGCTGTTGATGGGTAGAGTGTTCTGTAAATATCCATTAGGTCTAATTGATCAGTTGCGTCCTTCAAGTCCTCTGTTTCTTTGTAGAGCTTCTGTTAAGATATTCTGTCAATTGTTGAAAGTGGTGTATTGAGGTTGCCAAGTAATTATTGTAGTACTTTCTGTTTTTCCCTTCCGTTCTGTCAATTTTCACTTCTCATATTATGGGTCACTGTTGCAAGGTGCATATATGTTTATAATTGTTATTATCTTCTATTGGTTTGAAACTTTTATCAATTTTTATCCTTTTTTGTGTCTTGTAATCTCTTTTGACTTAAACTCTGTTTTGTCTGACAATAATATAGCCACTCAGGCCTTCTTTGGATTACTGTTGGCATGGACCTTTTTCCCTCTTCAGCTTTGTGAGTCTCTTGTAAACAGTACAGAATGGATCATATTTTCAAACTGCCAATCTCTTCTCTTTAATAAGGAAGCTTATTTCATTCACCTTTAAGGTAATAACTGAGAAAGATGGATTTTTTTTCCATTTATCTGTTTGTGTTGTGTATATCTTGGACATTTTTTGTTCTTTACTCCTCACTGCCTTTTTTTTTTTTTTTTTTTTAAGTTCCTTTTTGGTAGTGTACTGTTTGGATTCCTTTCTTTCCTTTTCTTTATATTTTTTAGTTATTTTCTTAGTGGTTACTTTTGTAATCACCATGAACATCTTAAACTAATAATAACCTAGTTTGAGTAGTACCTGCCTAGTTTCAGTAGTGTACAAACTCTCTACTCCTATATATTTCTTTCCCTCCCCCTTTATGTTATCATCAAAGATTACATCTTTATTTATTGTGTGCCCATTAACATAGTTTTTTTTTATTTTTTATTTTTATACATTCTTTTTCTGTTTCATCATGTGGGGGGAGCAGTTACAAACTAAAGGTACAATAATTCAGGACTGTATATTTACCTTTACCAGATGTCCTTTATTCCTCTTATGGCTTCAAGCTATTGTTTAGTATTCTTTTATTTCTGCCTGAAGAAATTCCTTTAGCATTTCTTATAGGTCAGGTCTTCTGGTAAGAAACTCTTTCAGCTTTTATCTATCTATAAGTGTCTTAATTTCTCTTTGATTTTTGAAGGATCATTTTGCCGCCACATATAGAATTCTTGGTTCACAGGTTTTTCTTTAAGGATTTTAAATATGTCATCTCACTGTCTTCTGGCTTCCAATTCTGATGAGAAATACAGTGTTAATCTTATTGGGGGTGGCTGATTTGTGACATGTTACTTCTGTCTTGCTGCTTTCAAAATTCTTTGAATTTTGGCAGTTTCACTATAATGTGGCTTTGTGTAGATCTCATAAAGTGTATCTCACTTGGAATGTGTTATGCTTCGTAAATGTATATATTTATGTCTTTCATCAGATTTGGGAACTTTGGGCCATTATTTCTTTAAATACTTTCTCTGGCCCATTCTCTCTCTCTCTCTGTCCTTCTGGGACTCCAATGATTCATAGATGGGAATGTTTGATAGTGTCCCAGTGGTCCCTCAGGCTCTGTTCATTTGTCTTCATTACATTTTCTTTCTGCTTCATGAACTTGCTTGTTCTTTGTATTTCATATAACAGAAACTACAAAGTATTTGTCCTTTGTTGTCTGACTATATTCACCATCATTTTCAAGATTCATCTGTGTTGTAGCATTTGCATTTCCCTAATGGCTAATAATGTTGAGCATCTTATCATGTACTTATTTGTCATTTGTTTATCTTCTTTGGGGAAATGTGGATTCAAGTCCTTGGCCTGTTTTTTTGTTTTTTTAATATTTTTGGATTTGGCAATTGACTATTTTTTTCTTTTAGCACAGTTTTATTCACATTCCATACAGTCTTTGGCTCACTTTTGTTTTAGTTTGTTTGTTTTTTGTCTTTTTGTTGTTGAATTGTAGGAATTCTTACGTATTCTGGAAATTAAACCGTTAGCAGATATTATTTCCAGATATTTTCTCCTGTTTTATACATTGTGTTTTCACTTTGTTGATAATGTCCTTTGCATAAGAAATCTAACTTACCTATTTTGCATTTGTTGTAAAATCTAAAAATCTATTTCCTATAATTAAGGTCCTGAAGCTGTTTCCCTGTTTTTTCCTAGCAATTTATAGTTTAAGCTCTTATATTTAGGGTTTGTTTATGATGTGAGGTAGGTCTCCACTTTCATCCTTTTGCATGTGAATATTAGTTTTCCCAGCACCATTTTTTTAATAGTGCACTATTCTTTATACTTTGGGTGGACTTGGGAACTTTGTCAAAAATGAATTGGCCATATATGTGAGGGTTTATTTCTGAGCTCTCAATTCAGTTCCATTGCTCAATATGTCTATTTCTATGCCAGTGCCACACTGTTTTGATTACTGTTGCTTTGTAATAAATGTAAAATCGGGATGTGTGCGTCCTCCAACTTCATTCTTCTTTTTCAAGGTGGTTTTGGTTATTCACATTCCTTGCACTTCCATAGGAATTTGTGGATTGGCTTTTCCATTTCTGCAAAACTGTTATAATTTCATTTGGGATTACATTGAATCTTTAATTCTCATTGGGTAGCATTGACATTTTAATAATGCTAAATTTTCTAATCTCTGAACACAGAATGTCTTTCCAGTCGTTTAATTCTTTAATTTCTTTCAGTGATATTTTGTAATTACAAGTCCTCTGCATCCTTGGTTAAATTTATTCCTGGATGTTTTATTCTTCTGTTTTCCTTTTATTTTGTGATATTTTCTGTGTTTTTTAAAAACTAATCTCTTGTCGCTTTTTCATAAATTCTTGTTCTTAATGTTTTGTTGCCTTTGTGTGCATGTATTTTGTCTTGTTAATACATAGTGTATATTCTGTATCTGATAGTCATATTATCTGAAGATCTTAGGGGTTTTTCATCCTGCTGTTGTGTCTGCTGATCCCATTCATAGTGGAATTTCATAATTTTGGATTATAAACTCATACGAAGCAGGGTGTGTCCATGAGAATTCTTTGCAGCCTGAGGGTTGGGGGCTTCAACTGCAGGTACCCTTGCGGCCTCTCCAGAGGGTACTTGTTCTGAGTTGCTTGCTATGAGTCCACATGGGCTACATTTGACCCTAATCTTGAGCCCCACACCCATGGTAAGGAACTCTCTGATGAGTCTTTTCCTGACCGTACCTGCCCTCTCCCATTTAGCAATCAGAACAAACTCCCATCTCCAGAGCCTTTGCCGTGCACTGAGCTTGTGCCTTGTCAGGCATGTGTCCCTTTGAACACATGTCACCTCACGCCTCAGCCCTTTGCCCTAACATCTTTCCTGTCTGCCTGCCAGCTTAAGTCTCTGGCTTTCAGCCCCTCCTCTCCTCTGCCAGGGTGATCCCTTTACTCTGGTCACAGGTCAACTCTGCATTGTTTCCCGCATGTCTTGGGTTTGGGGTGTCCCGGGTGCAATGAGCCATCTTATCCAACAGATCCAGCAGTTTCTCTTGTGGTTCATTCATTCGAGACTCATTTCTGATTTTAAAGCCATTAAAATGTACAGCAGCTGCGTCTTAGAGTCAAGACAATCTATAAGTACAACTACCTAGGCAGCTTAGAAACAAGCTCTTCACGTACTTTTCCCCAGGCCCTGGCATTCCTCTCTCTCCTGGCTGTCCTGCCTCCTGGAGTCAGATCACTCTGACCAGGTGTGCCTGGTCACAGGTGAGGGTTTGTGGCAACCCTCCCAACTCCCACTTCACGGACTCCAGCACTGGTATGGCTCAGAAACATGTTGCCACTTCCTCGCCAGTCAGGTTCCCCCAGGCTCAGGTAGTTGGGGCGAGAAACTGCTCCTGAAAGGTCCCGGCTTGGAGACTGCTGATTGAGGCCTGCTGCTAACGCACACGTGTGTGTTCATGCCTCTTGCAGGTCAAACATGTGTTGACATCAAGGACAACGTGGTAGACGAAGGGTTCTACTTCACCCCCAAAGGGGACGACCCATGCCTAAGCTGTACCTGCCATGGTGGGGAGCCAGAGATGTGCGTGGCCGCTCTCTGCGAGCGGCCCCAGGGCTGCCAGCAGTACCGCAAGGACCCTAAAGAATGCTGCAAGTTCATGTGTCTGGACCCAGGTGAGACTGGGGAGGGGGGTAGCACTCAGCCCCCACTGGGCTGGCATCTGATGCCTTTTGCTCCCTCAACAGTTAGGCCTCACATGTGTTCCTGTCATGTGTTGTAGCAGAGAATGGCAGGGTGTGTTGCAGGAGCCATCCTGGGGCTGTGGTCTCTGGCCTCCCCAGTGGGCATGAGTCCACAGCATCCTACTGTCTCTGTCCTCACAAGGCGGCTCTTTCTGACTCTGCTAGAAGGCGCCATTCACAAATGCTGAGAGCGTGAGTGTGGCTGTGTGTTCATATACCAGCCATGCCGACAGCTTCAAACCTGTTCTCCCACTGTCTTTTAAGGCTCATAGTAGGACTTCCAGCCATGCCCACACCTGAACACCTCCCATTGCTGTGCATAGTGAATGTAGAGGGTCATGGCTGTGACCATCACTCACTGTCATCAGATTTACTGTTGGAATCTTTAAGAAAAAGTTTAAATATTTCCCTCATTTTCAAGATAAAGTCCTCGCCGTCAGGTACTGCTTTACAGGTAGACACTGCACGAGTCTCTGCTCTCTGGGTAATACTTTTCCTCCTAACTCCAAAATGGCAGCACTGGGGTCCTTCTCTTCCGGGATCCTTGTGCCTGGTTGCTCTCCATGCTGGCGCCATGGATAGCATTGTATGAATTCAGAATCTCAGGCATGAGAGGTGTAAACCTAATCCCTACGGTCTGAGTTCATTTCTTTCTCGGGAGCCACAGTGAGTTCAGCTTAGGGCAAGAAGGGCTTTGTGGTGACCTCCAGGCTCAACCTTGCAGCCAAGCAGCCCAAGAGGGGTGTGGGGCCATTTCTGTAAAGCATCCCATGCTTGTGGGGGCTCCACAGCAGTGCGAGCCAGCCCAGAGTGTGATTCACCACAACCCCTCCTCACAACCCCTTCTCACCTCACCAGAGGGCTGCGGTGTGGGGGCGTGGAGTGTCGTTGAGAGGCTGAGGCCAGCAGGTGGAGACACCCCAACCACATGCTGTAGGAGGTATGCTGTTACTGCAAGGGACGCAGAGCCCCAGTGTGCAGCGGAACACTCCAGAGGCCATGGAGCTGAGGTTGCTGAGAGCGGCTCTGCAGGCCTTGCCATTTGCAGGGCAGCAGCCTTCTGCAAATACAGGGTCATAGGAAACCCTACCAGGGATCTGGCTAAGTGTCCTATGCCACAGCCATCACTTAGAACTCATTACCTTCTTTGTAAAATTTGTCCTTCACAAGTTGCTTTACAGGAATTCCTGGTTCCATTGCCCAGGAGTCTCTCCCAGTTCTTCCTTGTCACCCTGCCCTGGCTCTGTGATCGTGCCCAGACATGCACAGGGATGGCCTGTCTGGCTCATGTGGTCTTGACGGTTCCCTGAGACCCTCAGGCTGACTAGGGGGCTGAGCCTGGCCCCTGCTCTGTGCTGTGGCCTTGATTCTACAAGCTCCTGATCTCTCAGGGACTTACTCTCCCTCCAAGGAAGGGCACTTTCTTCTGCAAAGTGCCTATACTCTGCCAGCGCAGAGACACTGCCACTGAAAGCGGAGACACTGGAAATGGATGTTAGCCTTCTCTCCTCAGCGAGGCAAGGGTCTGCTCTTGCCACATTCAGCCTTGTCCTAGAGGTAAAGGCCAGTGCGGAAGGCAGAAGTCCAGAGTGGAAGCGGAAAATGAAGCCATCTCTCTCTTTGCAGATGACATGATTGTCCACCTAAAAGATCCCAGAGAATCTACAAAAAAGTTATAAGAACTAGTAAATATGTTTAGCAAGGTCTGCAGATACAAGATCAGTATGCAAAAGTTAATTATATTTAAAATATACCATCTCTGAATAATTGGAAAGTGAAGTTTTAAGAAAAGCACTACTTACAATAACACCAAAAACATGAAATTCTAGGTATAAATCTTACAGAATTAGCATATGATCTATATACTGCAAACTGTAAAACACTGATGAAAGAAAGTAGAGGCTTAAATAAAAGGAAAGCTGTTGTGTTCATGGCTCAGAGCACTCAGCTGTCGTTGAGGAGTCAGCTCTCCCCACAGTATCTGCAGCTTCAGCATAATCCCAGCTAAAATTCCAGCAAAAGTTTTTGTCTACATCTAGAAGCGGATTCTAAAATTTACATGGAAAGGCAAAGGAATTAGAAGAGCCAAAGAAGCTTTTAAAAAGAACAGAGAAGGGGAACTCATAGTCACTGGTTTAAGACCTACAGTCATAGTAATGAAGCAGTGTGCTACTGGTGAAAGAATAGACACACAGATTGGTGGAGCGAGTAGAGGATCTGGAAGTAGACCCTCACTTCTACGACCCGCTGATTTTTACTAAAGATGCAAAAGCAATTCAATGGAGAAAAGTCTTTCCAACAAGTGGTTCCCCGCCACCACTGTTTACAGAAACTGAGTCAGCATGGTTGTGGGCCTCACTGTAAACCTAAAGCAGAGGAAAATGGGAGAAAATCTTTGTGACCTTGGGGTAGGCAGCATTTTTAGATAGAGCACCAAAAGCATAATCTATAAAATAAAAAGTGGTAAATTAGACCATCAAAACTGAAAACTTCTGCTCTTTGAAAGACACTGTTAAGGAAATGAAAAGACAAACTGCTGGCCAAGAAGAAACACTTGGAAAACTCATAGCTAACAAAGGCCTTGTATTCAGAATCTGTAAAGAACTCTTAAAACTCAATAACAAGAAAATGAACAACCCTATTTAAAAAAATGAGCAAAAGATTTAAAGTGATGCTTCCCTGAAGAAGATACATGGACTCAGTCAAGCGCATGAAGAGATGCTCAGTATCATTGGTCATTAGGGGGTACAAATTGAAACGAATGGGCTGCCACTCCGTACCCAGTAAAAAGGCTGAAACAGTAAAGGCAACAGTGCCAAGTGTTGGCAGAGACACGGGGCTCCAGGACCTCTCCCCCTGACTCTTCCCTTTCTCTTGCACTGGCACCTTGGGGCAGTCCTGGGACCGTGGACTCCGAAAATGGATGTGCCTTGTCTGGCTGGTGGAGCTGCAGGTAGCAGAGCCTACTCGGGGTGCAGGAGAGTGCCCTCCAACTCTGCTGGCGGCAGGCTTCCAGCTGCTACCTCGGAGGGTGATTTACAGACTGTTACCACGTAACTACGCTCTGGAAATGGGGGCTCCCTGTCACAGCCGTGCAGTCACTTGGGGAAGGTGTTGCAGAGTGGTTAGGCATCAGATTCAGGGCCGGGCCAGGAGGACTTCAGGGCACCTTCAGTTCCAAAAGCCTCTAGCCCAGCAGGACATGTCCTCTTTGCCTGGGGCCCAGGGGTCGCTGGGAGCTGGAGACAGCCCTTCTGGCCCTGAGTGAGCACCGTGACGTGAACAGCTATATCTGGGGGCCCCAGGCAGTGTCTGAACAGAGGTGGCTTGGCTCTAGGAGACACTTCACCTGCTGCCCTTTTGGAGGCATGAGCAGGACTTTCCTCAGGTCCTTGGGTTTATTTTGAACTAAGAGCTCATCAATGCAAAGGGGCTGCTGCTTTAAGAGCTTTCCGGGATCTCTGAGCTGGCTGCCAGTTAAGACATTTGCTAGCCCCCAGGGCTGATGGCCTGCCACCTACGGGCAGGGACAAAATGTTCCCTAGAGGCTGGAGGACTGTCTGAGGCATCAGGGAAAGTATTGATTGGTGAGAGACGTTTCCTTTTCCCATGTGCACATCTCAAGTGTTGTCAGCTACAAACATGGCTTTAGGAGAATGCATTGGCCTCATGGGGGGAGGGCAGGACTGAGCTTGGGCATGTGTTGGGTGCCCCGGCAGGAGGACCGGAGGCTGACTGCTGGCTGCTCTTGTGAGGACCCAGGTTGGCAGTGCCATGTCCACCTGGCGCTAGGCAGGTGGGACCTGCCAGGCCTCCCCAGCCTAGCTGTGGTGGAGGGCAGGCATGGTCCCTGGGCTCCCTGTACCCCCACGCCCTCCTCCCCCCAGGAGCTGAGCAGGCCGTGCCCCCATCGCAGTCAACCCTGGGCCCATTCCCTGTTGCATCCTACTGTGACTGAACGGGGGTTACGTGAGTGAGCATGTGAAGACGCTGTCACACCACAGGACTCGGCCAATGGCCTCCTCTTTCACCTGGCAAACCCCTGTGTGTGGGGCCGGCAGCACCCACAGCTGTCACCCCCTGGGCAGGGGCAGGTGACCCCTGGGAGAGAGCCCAGTCCAAGAGTTGGGCCAGGTCACAGGCTCTTGGTCCTCTGGGCACAGCACTCAGCCATGTCCTCGCTGGAGGACCCTGTGGGTCTGAGCAGAATGCACCCCCTAGGATGGATGGCCACACGCGCTAGGGGCTGAGTTCCTGTCCACAGCACCTGGGACACAGCAAGGCCTGGAGCGCCCCTCTGCCTTGGGCCTGCTCGTCTCTGACTCTCGCCCCTGGCCACGGAACCGCAGGTGCACCCAGCTCCGCCCCATGCAGCCAACCATGGGGTGCTGGCTCAACCTCACCACCGCCTTAGGCCCCTTGGGCAAGGGTAGGGGGCAGGAGGGGGGCAAGCTGACTGGCAGCATCTTGGGTTCTGGGTGTAAGTATGCTCCTGCGTGTCCCCTGCTGGTTCCCAAGGTTGTGAGGGCCTGGGTGGAGCACAGCCACAAGGGGACGCTTGCTGAGAATGGGGTGTGGGGAGGGGAAGAGTCAGATCACCTCCGAGGAGAAGGGAGAGGGTCCAGCCTGCGAGGCTCCAGGGCCCATACTTCCCAGGCCCTGGAGCCCAGGCATGGCTGAGAAGAGTCCCGGAGGTGGGGGGCAAGTGATGCCTTCCCCCAGGCAGGCGGGCTGTGGGGGCCCACATGGAGCCCCAGAGTCACCAGCACATGCGATCCAGTGCTTTTGGCCATGGGACCAGCCAGGTACAGCGGCAACATTGCCCTTCACACACAGCCCATGTGATGGGCACCACATGCTCAGGGCTGGTGGGCTCTGGCTATGGGGGGGTGTCCCCTGCTGCCATGGCCTATTAACGGTTTGTGCTCTGGCCATCCTTGGCAGCTGCAGTGGGACCACAGTGGTGAAGCAAGGTCAGGACTGATTGTCGTCCTGGGGTACATTGACCCCTGCAGGCTGCCAAGGCCCCACTGCCACAGCTCAGTGGGTCCTAACTGCCCCCATCCCGGTTCTGTCCCTTCTCACCATCCCTGCCACCACACTGGGAGATGCTGTCATCTCCCCCTTGCATGCAGGAGCCCCCTCACTGGATCCCTACTGCTCCCTGAATCTTCACCATAACATCCTCTGTACAGCAGCTGCCATGAACCAGAGCTCTGCTCTTGGGGCACACTGCTCCCAATCCAACACCCCCCCCCCCCCCGTGGCTCCCACTACATGCTGGCAGAATGCCAAGACCCTGCCCCTCGGGCCCAGCCCTCAGCTCCTTCTCTTGGGTCCTTGCTGTCAAATAGAACACCTGTCTCCCTTTATTTCCTCTCTTACATGGCCTCCTTGTCAGAGCATGTCCTGACAGTCACCACTGGGGTCACTGCTCTGTCGGCCTCACGCCCAAGCACGAGCTCAGTGGGGGCAGGGGCTGGGGTTGTGTCCCTGGCACCCAGCCTCGCCCTGTGGGTGAGGAGGGAGCTGTAGCCTAGCTCCTCTGCAGGTGGCCCTACACCCAGAAGCAGCTGCAGCCTCATGGTGGCCATGCACACCTGGGTGCTGAGGAAGGGGCCCTGCAAGGGGCGTCAACATGCAAGTGCTGGACATCTGCTCGTGCCGGGTGCGGGGCTCAGAGCTCACCCCGCACGGGGCCTTTGCCTGTCCCCTCCTGTGCCCGACAGATGGCAACAGCCTGTTTGATTCCATGGCTAGCGGGATGCGGCTCATCATCAGCTGCGTCTCCTCCTTCCTCATCCTCTCGCTGCTGCTCTTCATGGTCCACCGACTGCGCCAGCGGCGCCGCGAGCGCATTGAGTCCCTGATCGGAGCCAACTGTGAGTGCCTGCCACAGGGACTGTGCGGGGGGCGGCCCTGTCTCCTCGGTTTGGGTCTGGGGTCAGGCGTGCGCAGTGGGATCGGGGCACCTGGTCAGTGGCTCGGGAGAGAGGGGCTGGGGCACGGGCAGAGCCAGGGCGCAGGCAGGGCTGCAGCAGGATCCCAGTGGGCTGCTGCCTGCGGCCACCAGCCATAACCTTGCACCCGTCCCCGCCCGGCTGACAGTGCACCACTTCAACCTGGGCCGCCGCATTCCCGGCTTCGACTACGGCCCAGACGGCTTCGGCACAGGCCTCACGCCACTGCACCTCTCCGACGACGGCGAAGGGGGCACTTTCCACTTTCACGACCCCCCGCCCCCCTACACGGCCTACAAGTACCCGGACCTCGGCCAGCCCGATGACCCGCCACCGCCATATGAGGCCTCCATCAACCCTGACAGCGTGTTCTACGACCCCGCAGGTGCCTCATCTGGGCAGGGGCACCTCACCTCACCCTGCTCCTTGCCACCACCACCCCTGCCCCGGCTTATGGGTGAAGGGAACTCTGGGGGCCCAGGCCCACTTCTATATAACCACACCCTGGAGCAACTGGGCACCCCAGCAGGTTCCTTCGGGGCCTGGGGCAGCCGTCAAGGGGGGAGGCTGGTCCAGAGCCTCCACCAGGGCCCAGAGGTCAGCCCATGTGCACCCCAATGAGCAGCAGGCTCCCAAAGGCCAGTCCCTCGTGTCAGGAGGCCACACCACAGTGTGGGACTGATTGTTTGTACCTCTTGCCCCATGGGAATGCCACGGAAGGAATTCCCCCAGGGCTGTGGAGCAAGAAGGAGCGGCAGGTGGCTCGCTCATTGTTGGACCCGTCCCATTGCCCCGCACCCATGGCGACAGCTTCCTGTACCATCAGCCCATCGATACCAGCACCCCGATGTGGCCCTGCTGGTGCTGTGATGGGGCCCGGCCACGTTGTCATTAGTCAGCTTCAGCAGCTCTTGTGCGGTCTGGGAAAGGCTTGGACTTAACTTCTGGTCCCGGAGCACAGATTGTCCCAATAGCACTGTCAGGGGCTGGGGAGGGACAAGCTTCTGCCAGGGAGGCTGCTGAGGGCAGCGGGTCCCACACCCCTGCTGGCCAGGCTGCCTCTGCTGCTGCTGGGTGAGCTGGGCCTCATGCCATGAGCTTCCAGAGATGGCCCCATGAGGAACCAGCCAGAGGAAGTGGGTGGACGACCCCAGAGCCCTCAGACCAAAGTCTCCCAGGCCCGGGGGGCAGCACCCTTCCTTAAGTTCTGAACACCCTCCTGCCCTCCACAGCCCAGCCCTCCCCTCAGTGCCTTGGCCCTCCCAGTAGTGTTCCTGCCCCTTGAGTGTTCCAAGTGCACAGGCTGCGAGGCCATCAGTGTGCCCTGTGGGTCTGCACCCCCTTCCCAGGAGGCCGTGGTGGGCGTGTGCAGGTGGGTTCCCAGTTCTTCCCAGCCGCCCTGCCCCTCACCCCCGTCTCTTCTGCAGACGACGACGCCTTTGAGCCCATCGAGGCTGGCCCGCCAACCCCAGGGGCTGGGACCAGTGACGGCATGTCACTACATCCCCCGGAGCAGCTCCTGCCTGCCGCGGGGGCCCCTCTCGCAGACCTGGAAGACTCGGGTGACAGCAGCAGTGCCCTGCTTGTGCCCCCCGCCCCTGCCCCAAGCGAGAGTGCCCTGGTGACAGAGGCCCTGCGGGGAGCCGGCCGGCATGGCCGCAGCCCCCTCAATACCATGGTGTAGGGGACAGTTCACCCGTGGCCACGACTCCCATGGGTGCAGAACCAGCCCCAGCACCACCTGCGTGCTGTGTATGGACAGACACGCTGCCCCTTGTAGGCCATGGACATGCAGTTCACGTGACCTGGACGGCAGAAGACACAGTTTCAGAGACTGGGACAAAGAGGCCAGGAAAGGGGGCTCCCTGGTCACAACAAACATGTCTGGTGAGCCCCACATGCCGTGCTGAGACACCTATGCCCAGATCGCCAAGCAGCTGGCACCCACCAGGGCCGGCACCGTCCAGGTAGGGGACCAGCCTTGGAGATGCTGTGAGGCTGCCCTGGGATGGCCCTTGGTACGAGCCGCCAGCCTCCAGTGCGGCCCTCCCAGGCTGGGGGCTGGCTGAGCACTCTGGCACCTGAGCCCCCGGGCAGGCAACTGGGCAGGGAGGTGCACGCTCTGCTCCGTCTCCAGTGGGCCCCACGCAGCCTGGTTCTGCCCAGGGTGCAGCTGAACTGGGGGTCCCGCTGCTGCCCCTACCCCCTGCTGAGTCAGCCCCTGGGCCTGCCTCTACCCACCTTGTTTGTGCCATAAGGGGTCTTTCATTTGCGGGGAGGAGTGGCTTCTGCGACCACCCTGGGCTGTTCCCATCCCTGAAAAGTCCGCATCCCATACACCATCACACCAGCCAGGGCATCCATCCTCAGCGGCCCTGGGCGGTGGTGGCTGCCCGCGGAGGCCTTTTGGCTGAGGGAGCTATTGCCTGCCCCTGTCCAGGGGCCCCATCTCCTGAAATGGGGCTTTTGCATTCTGAGGTTTGGAGATTAAGTGGGTTCTGTGCGATTTTTAGCACATCCATAACCTTTTCTACGTGAACGTCTGGAGCATTTGTTTGTGTGCGTGTCTGTGTATGTGTATATGTGAGTGTGTGCAGGTGGGCGTGGTACGTGGGAGCCCAGCTCTCTTGGGTACTTTGAGGCTCTCCCGGGTCTTGGCTGCCCACGGCAGGGCCGGGCTGGGCTGGGCCTTGGCTCATTGCTCCATGCATGGTCTCTGCAGCCCCCTCATGGTGCAGGGAGGGTTTGCTTGAAGGGAACGCCCTGTGGGGCTGACAGCTGCATGCATCAGCTGGTGCTCTGCTTGGAAACTCCCTCTCCTTCCTGGGTGGAATCAGAATTTCTAAGAGAGTGGCCCCAGACCTGACCTCCAGTCCCCAAAGCCAGGGAGCTGGGCCGTGGACCGCCCAGCCCTGTGCTCAGCCCACCTTCAAGCAGGCCTGCTCCCTGCTTGCCAAAGGGCTACCACCCGCCGTGGCTCCTCAGCCTGGGCTCATTCGACTCCGTGCTGACTGCTGCAGACCCGCAGGGACTGCGGGGTGCCCTGGACAGTGCTGTCTGCCAGGAAGCTGCGTCATGGCACAGCCGGCCCCAGTTTTGTAACTGCTGGGCAAGTGTCCTGCTCTGGAGCAAGCCTTGGCAGCTCAGGGTCCCTCCTGGCCCTGGGTGTCTGCTCAGCTGATGGGGAGGGCACTGGGTCTGCCCTGCCGGCCACCAGGTTCCTGTGAGAGCCAGGCCTTCCAGGACCAGCCCTGGCCCCCAGAGGAACCGACCACGCTCCTGGGAGGGCCCCTGCTCAGGACATATCTGGCCACTGTGCCTGGGAGCAGGTGCCTCTGCCCTGTGGCAGCGGCGGAATTGGATACTGTACATTGTCTCGAGGCCTCTTTTTTATGTTTTCCTTTCACTTAAGGGTTTTTAGTTTGGGTTTATTTTTTGTTGGGTTGGCACTAATCCTTTTCTTAAGATGTTGTGAGAACCATTTCATCCAAATGCCAAATAAATTTGTGTTCTGAAAGATGCTTGGTTTTGACATGACTGCCCCCCCCTTGTGACAGCCACAGGCCGGGGTGGGGGCAGCTGGGACAGCCACCTCCCAAGAATCCAGCGTACCCAGGAACCCTCGGCCTGAAGACCAGGCAGAGCTGCGTTTGGAGCCCCCGGGCTGGGCGGGCACTGAGCGTGGCCAGCCCAAATGCCTGTGCGGTGCCCTGGTGGCGCAGCCCTGCCCGGGCCACAGCAACTGGTGGAGAACTCAGGCCTCTGCTACACCTGCTGAGCTGTGCGGCGCCCCCGAGGCCAACTGTGCAGGTGGGGTGATCAGTGGAGCCCCCAGCCCCTTCTTAAGGCTGCCCCTCATCATCAGCCCTTCCCTCTAGTCCCAGCACCTAGTTTCCCAGGTGGCCGTGGCCCCACATCCCTGCAGTCCAGCAGAAACCAAGGGGGCCTTTCCTGAAGTGCCCCCCCCAGGTGTAAGTCCCAGGGTGGGGCTTCCTGCGCTGGGCTTTGGGTGGAGTGGGAGCTGGACTGAGATGGCTCCTCCCGCATGTGCTGTGTGAATGGGGCTGCAGACCCTCCCTGTGGGCCTTGCAATTCCTTGTTAACTGTAAAGCGGCCCCCTTCTTCATCCTCCACGCAACTGCGAAGGGCCCAGGGAATTTTGTCAGCTGGAGCTGGGTCCTTGGCTGGGGGCGCCAGCTGCTGCTATGCCCCTTCCCTGCTGGCTGCCCTCCAACCCCATCCCAGCACCGGCAAGGAGCTGGGTTGCAGATTCGGGCCGAGTTGAGGTGCCATCGGTGGACGCCCGCGGGGGGATGGAGGCTTGAGACCTTCCTATTCCCCTGTTCTGGCTCTGCTCTCTGCCCAAAGGACAGTGGCTCATCGGATAAAGCCCTACTCAGTGTTGCGGGGATGAGAGGGCTCAACCCAGGGAGTCTTGGTGCCTTCTCCCAGCCCTGGGCCAGGCGTCCTAGCCACTGCGCACACGGCCACCGGGTTGGGGGCTCGGGGCTGGACGGGCGAGGGAGGTCTTGCGGGAGAATGGGGGCGCCCATCAGCACCGCCCCTCCCCGCCCCGGGCACCGTCAGCACCGCGGACAGCTCCCCAGGTCCGGTTGGCGGGAGGCGGGAAACTCCTGGCTCAGCCGCTCTGCGCGCCGCGGGAGGGGCACCTGGGGAGGGCGCGGGGCGCAGGGTCCCCTCCCCGGCCGACTCTTTCCGGGCAGCGGTGCCCCCTCTCCCGGCCACACCAAGAGGGGGTGTTCAGGGCCCCACCCTCTGAGCCGACAGGGAGGTCTGGGGTCTGCGGGACACTGGAGGTGCCCGAGCTGCCCCCGCCTCCCTCCGGGGTACAGCGGCTGCTCGAGACCCGTCGATGGGGTCGTCCCCCCCCGGAAAGAGAGCGGAGTGGAGCAGTGCTAGGAAGGAGACCGGGATTTGGGGGCGTCTCTCTCCCCCCAGCCTTGCAGTCCCACATTCTGGAATCCTAGGACATCCCCTCGCCCCGCGGTGTCCCTGGCATGTCACTCCGGCTCCCACGTCTCCCTCCTCACCTGTAAATGGGGTAATAATAGCCTCCCCTCGGGTGTTTCCCTAAAGCGCTTAGTTTGGGGAAAAGCCAGTCAGGGCCTGGGAACAGGTCAGATTGCAGCCTCCGGGAGACGGAGGGGCGGAGGGACTCGTGGCCACGCCCCCTCTATGAATATGCAGCAGCCTCGCCGCGCGGCCGCCGCCACTCTCCCGCCCTGCCGAGTCGCGGCCGCCGCCTCCACCATGCAGGCCCCGAGTTTGGCGCTCGCCCTCCTTGCGGTGCGGCTGGCGGTGCGCGTGGACTCCCAAGGTGAGCGCCGGGGTCGCTGCCCACCCCCCAGGGGGATCTTCTGGGGAAGAGAGGAGATGCTGGGGTCGCTGGGGCGCCTCTGGCCCCCTCTGAGAGTCCGCGCCGGGCCGGGTCGGGTTTCTAAGAGCGCCCAGGTGGGTTGTCTCGCAGCCTGGCCCCCTGCCCTGCCCACAGGCACCTGGTGCTACGACTCTCAGGACCCCACGTGTGGTGAGGACCGAGCTCTGCGCGGGGGCGTCGGGGTCATCAGGGCAGGTGACAGTCGGGTGCAGGTGTGGCCCAAAGGTCTCTGGTCCCTACTGGTTTCTGTCTACAGACCTGGGTGGCCGTGGCTGCGTGGACACCAGGTGTCACGGTGTCACTGGCCTTCTGTGTGTGTCCTGTCTGTATGACTGCGCATGCCAGTGGACACCCGCGAGCCTATCGGTGTTGGACGGGGTGGGTGGGTGCCAGCAGAGCCTTGCCCCTGTCCCTGTGGGTCAGCCTGCGGGTCAGAAGTGTCTGTCTGTCTGTGTGTCGGTGGTGGCAGCTGTACCCTGTCCAGGTTGGGGTAGAGGGAATAACTGGCTCTTCTTGGGCATGTGTTGGAGGGGGGGTCCTCTCACCCTCCCCTGTGCACCCCCAAGCTGCCTCCTTGACCCCCTTCCCTACAGACCCCAGTCCTTGTCCCCTCAGGCCCCACCCACTGGAAGGAGATGGCCCCTGCCTGCGGGGGTCCATCCCAGTCCCCCATCAACATCTACCTTCGGTGAGTCCGGCGGGACCCCACTCTCGGGCCCTTCATCTTCCAAGGCTACCACTCAGCAACCCCAGGCCCGTGGACCCTGGAGAATGATGGCCATACAGGTCAGCTGCCAGAGGGGGAGCCTGGAGCGTGGGTGCTGAGACACCCCCGCCCACGAGGTCAGGAACCCCACAAATATGTTAGTGGCCTCCCACAATGGGTTAGGAACTTCTACCCAAGAGTTTGAACACTCCACCCCTACTCGGCAGGAATCAGAGGGTGAGATGCCCTCCCCAGACAGGTCAGGACTCACTTCACCCCCCCAAAAAAAGTGGGGATCAGAACCCCACACAGGGTTTCTGCGGGGTGGGGCGATTTCCGCTGTGGTCGGTGTGTGTCTGTATGCCCTCCTGCGACGGCGGCACTGAGCAGGCAGGGTGGGGGGAGAGACGCGCGCGTGCGGTGCTCCCTCAGTGCTCCTCCACCTGGACGCGGACCCGCGGGGCCACCTGGAGATGCGGGGCGCCGGGCTGCCCCCGCCCGCCTACCGCGCGCGCGTGCGCGTGCGCGCTGCAGTTGCACCTCCACTTGGGGGGGGGCCCGCGTGAGCCGGCTCCAAGCACAGCCTGGACGTGCGGCGCCATACCACGGAGGTGCGGCTCAGGATGCAGGGACTGGCAGGGGTGCGGGGCGGAGGGGTGACCCCATGGAGAAGGTAGGGGGTGGGGGGCAGCCCGGGGACCCCTCCCGCCCTGTGTCTGTGCTTCCCCAGATGCACGTGCTGCATGTGAACACGCGGTACCCAAGCGTGCAGGAGGCGCGGGGACGCCCCGACGGGCTCGCAGTGCTGGCAGTGCTGCTGGCGGTGAGGGAGGGGCCCTCGGGACGCCCTCCACTCCCGGACTGGGGCTCCGGGGTGGAGGTGGGGGGCCCTTTGGAGTCCATGCGGGTTGTTGAGTTTAAAGATCCCGGAGAGGTGAGCCGTTGGGGGAGGGGGGAATCTGCGGTGTCAGGGCCCCCACCCTAACCCCACCCATCACCCCACTTGGGGCCTCCCCTAGACCCGCCCCCCACCCCCCACTCCACTAGATTCCTTAGGTGCCCTGCTCCCACCCTCACCCGTCACCTCCCAGGAGCGGGACTCTGACAACGCCAACTTCTCAGCCCTGGTGTCCCGGCTGAAGGATGTGTCCCCGCGCGGTGAGGACCCACAGGGGGGTATCCCGGGTGGGTGGCTGGCTGGGGGGCCAGAGGCCAGAGGGCACGGGGCGGTGGGAGGGCGCTTCCCAGCCTGCCCCTCAACTCCTTCCCCGCCCAGGGATCTCTGCAGAGCTGGCCACCACCTTCCCGCTGGCCTCGCTACTGCCCAGCGCCACCAGCCTGTCCCGCTACTATCGCTACCGGGGGTCGCTGACCACGCCCGGCTGTGAGCCCGCCGTGCTCTGGACCATCTTCGAGGACCCAGTGCCCATCGGGCGCGCCCAGGTGGTGGGGTGGGGGGTCCCGGCCCTGGCCTCGGTCACCACTGTCGTCCCCTGGGCCCCCCGGTCATGACCCACCCTTGCCAACACGTCCCCCCGCCCATGTCCCCCATCAAATCCTCAGGTGGCCCAGTTCCGGACCATGCCCCAGGCCGGGCCCCCGGGCTCGCTCCCTGCGCCGCTCACGGATAACGTGCGCCGGCAGCAGCCTCTTGTGGGGCGCAGGGTCTCGGCCTCCCCGGATGCTTCCATCCGCGTGGCGGCCGCACCTTCCACCCCGACCCGGACCCGCGCGTGGGGGGGCCCTGCTGGGCCTGGGCCTCGGCCTGTGGCTCTGGAGGTGCCTCTAGGATCCGGGAACCCTCACCCACAGCCCCTCCCCCAATAAATGATGCATAGAAGGACCATTGCAGTATGCGACTGGGGTGGGTTCTGGGGACACTGCCCGGTCACCAAGGCAGGGCTCCCACCCCATTCCCACCCCCTTCTGAGTCTTCAGTGTGCCCCACCAGGGAGACCCCTGGGTGACTCTCCCCTGTCCCCAGCACAGCCCCAGCCCCCCACCCACCGCTGCCCCTCCCCCCCATTCTGTCTGAATCCCCAGGCCAACTGCAAGGAGGAAAGCTGGCAGGTCATCCAAGGGCCACCATTAGCCTAAGGTCACATATTTTATTTTAAAATGAGCTGGCACAGGAACCCAGGGTCCCCTTTGTGGTTAAATGACTCTGTGGCCGTTTCTGAGCCCAGGAGGTGGGATGCTGCTGGCTCCCTGCTTATAGCTGGGTAACAGGTGCTAGGTGTATGGGGTGGAGGGGACAGTGCCCTGGACTGACAAAGGGCTGCCTGTCCCGTGTCGTCGCCTCCAGGTGACACTCTCCCAAGCTAGACTGTGGAGTCTCAGTGCAAACTGACACTTTATGGAGAGAGACTTGTGTCCAGGTGGCTGCCTGTGGTGAGGCTGTGTCCCTGAAAAGGTGTCACTGTGCAAGGTGAAGCTAAGAGTTCAAGGGACACTGTCCGGTGGGGCTGGCCAGAGTCCGGTTCTGCGTCCAGTTGTCGCCCCGTGGGATGCAGTTGCACGTGTGGTGTCTGTCTTTGAATGGGGCTGTCAGAGTGGCGCTGGGATCTGTCCCTTGGAGTGGGTGACACCTCTGTCCTAGTCCACGGAGACCCGGCCTCTTAAGACCCTTAAAGAAAAAGAAAACTTGTGAGCCCTTCCCCGAGGCAGAGGAGTCGGAAGGACTACTGGGTGACAGCCCAGCCCACCCCACCCCAGCCTACGACCCCACCCAGTCCCGCACCTCTGTGCATCCTGCCCGCCTCTCCCGGCAGCACAGGCGCAGGACCCTTCCCGCTCCGGCCACGCAGCTTACCTGGACCCAGCTCTCTGTCCCCGCCGCCCTGCGGGGCCCCGGGCGCCACCGGTGTCTTCTTGGGGCCCTTGCGCGCGGGGACCCGGGTCCCGGTGCCGTCGGCGGGGACCTCGGGGGCGTCTTCCGCGGACCGCGCCGCGGCCGCCAGGGCGTTCACGGTACCGAGCGCGCGCAGTAGGGCCGGGCCGCGGGGGGCGCGCGGGGCGGCGCGGGGCTCGCGGGGCGCGGGCGCGGGCGGCGGCAGCGGCGGCGGCGGGGGCAGCAGCTCCCGCAGCGCCTCCAGCTCCGCCCGCAGCTCCGCGCGCAGCGCCTCCAGCCCCGCGCCCAGCTCGGCGCGCACGGCCGCCAGCCCCGCCTGTAGCCGCCGCTCGCTAACCTCCAGGACGCCCGCGGGGTAGGTGGCCCCGCCGCGCGGCTCCCCACAAACCGAGCACACCGAGCCCCGGCTGTGCGCCTCCGTCCGCTCCCCGGCCCCGGCTGCCCCGGCTGCCCCGGCTGCCCCGGCTGCCCCGGCTGCCCCGGCTGCCCCGGCTGCCCCAGTTGCCCCGGCCCCCGCGGCCCCCGCGCGCTCCACCAGCCGCAGCAGCCGCGGCGCTTCCGCCCGAGCCACCGCCGCCGCCGCTGCCCCCTCGGCCCGCAGCTGACCCCGCAGACGGGCCAGGCGAGCCGGGGCGCGGGTGTCATCGGGGCCCGGCCCGTTGGGCTGCGGCCCGGGGTCCCTCCTGCGGGCGCCCCCGCGCCGCAGAGCCTCGCTTGCGCCGTACGCTCTGCGCGCCTGGGCCCACGAGCGCCCGGGCTCCGCCGCCATCCGCGCCGCCACCGCCGCCCGACCCGCCCGGAGCCCCCGCCGCAGCCTAGCGACAGCTGGGTCCGGGCGACGCACCGTGGAGAGGGCCCCCGGGACGGCTGTGGGAACGATCGAGGCCCACCCACACACCCCGGGGAAAGGAGCGTGGGGAAGCCCTGCACGGCTGGACCCCGGGGACGCCCAGGACCGTGCCAGCAGGCGAGGCCTGTGCGGGATTCGCCCCGCGGGGCCACCAAGAGGAGGGTGGCGCCGCCTTCTGGGCAGAGGCCACAGACCCAGGGGCGTGTTTAAAGCCCAGCTCCTACTTCTCGGGGCTCCTCTCTCCGCGATCGGGGACGCCTCGCCCCTTCTCACTGGTCACCTGCTTCCGTGGCATGGGCCAGGCCGCTTAGAACTGTCCTTTCGGTCCCCTTTGGGCCACAGGCAACTGCAGGAAGCCACACATGGGGCTCCCCAGCCATGCCCCCCTCTGAAAACTCTTGGTGGACCCCAAAGTCCCCCTGAGCTCACCGGGTTCCCTTGTTTGCTCCCACTCATGCTTCAGGCTGAAAGCTACTTAGCAGACAAGACTTCCTTGACCACGCTCTACCCTCCTCCCCACCTGGCAACTCAAGCACCCCACTCCCACATAGCACCCCTCTTGGGTAAAAAATGGTGCTCTGTTGCCTGAGCCCCTCCATCCCCCGTGGGCAGGAACCTGTTGTGTCCTGGGCCAAGTCTTCCCCCCACCCACCCACTCCTGCCCCAGATTGTGTTGGGGCCAAATATGCGGAATGCCTAGAGGAAGGAGTAAATGAATGAATGGTTCTGGGTAGGAAGGTCCTCTGTGGGTGGGGCTGGGAGCCCCCTCCCCACTTTATAGTTGAGGGCTGCTAGGAAGAGCCAGGCTGGAGTGTGAGTCAACTTTGTCCCTAGCTCCGCGCATGCCCTCCGCCCCCTTCCACCTCTGTGGGAGACCCCAGAACCTTTGCACAAGAAAGCATCACAGGGCCTTGAGCTGTGACAGGCCCTGCGACCGGCAGACACCTGCCAACTGCCCCCCCCCCCGGCAGTGTGTTGTTTCCACTGCACCCCCAGGGGCTAATTAGGGCACTGGGTGACCTGGGCCCTGGGGGCTCCCCAGCAAGTAGTGAGGGGGAAGGGCCTGGCGTGGGTCCAGGTGAGGATGGCAGGGGAGAAAGGCAAGACAGACAGCCACTGGGAACTCTGTCCCTGGGGGACTGGCAGGGGGGCCCCGGCTGTATGCTGCTCTCTCTCTGTAGCTGTGTGTGTGAGTGTAATTGGGGAGGGGAGCAGGGGTGCTGCGGACCCCCTTGGAGTGGCTGGGGTCCCTTTGCTTGTTCCATTCCTTCCTTCCCTGCAGCCTGCATCTCTGCCAAGGGTAGAAATGGGAATAACCTGGCACTAGACCCATGTCAAATCCTCAGAACTGGACACCTCCACCTCATTCCTGATGAGTCACCTGCTCCCCCTTACCCCCACCCCAGTGCATCTGGCATCTGGCTCTGCTGCTCCCTGGAGCCTCGTTAAGCCATACCTCCCTGCCCCCCCCCCACCACACACACACCCAAACCCCACAAGGATTAAAATACTCCTGACAGAAGAGCGTGGGCTCCTTCCCAGGCGTGCTGGGTGCCCTCTCTGAGCCCCCTGTCCTCAAAATGGGGCCAGCACAGAGGCCAGGAGGATGGGGGTGAGGTGGCGTCGAGTCGGGGTGTGGGGGGGACCCAGAATCAGGCTTGGCAATGCTGGCTGGTGCTTCCTGGGTGGCGGGGCGGCTGATGCACAAGTCAGAATGGGGCCAGCCTGGGCCAGGCTGGGGAGGGAGGGTGGCCTGCGTGGAGGAGGCAGCAGAGCAAAGGAAGCCGTGATTGAGCCAGAGCTGGGAGGTGAAGAGAGGCAGGTGGGTGGCAGCGGGACACATACAGCCCCCTCACCCCAGTCCCCAACCCCCTGTCCCCACCCTCTGTGTCCCCGGGTCCAGCCTAGGGGCTGGGGAGCAGGGCACACGGTGCTGGCCGAGTAGGCCTGGCCTGTCCCCAGCCTCAGCTGGCCCCAGCTCTGTGCCTGCAGGCTTGGCTGTTCCCCGACCACCAGCTGCCACTCACAAACTTCTGCAGCAGGGCAGCCTTGACAGGGGGGTTGGGGGGGGGGGTGGCAGGAGGCAGGGCGGGGCAGCCACTCACTGTGGCCTAATTGTCATCACTCTTGCGCCCTTTTGCCATTAAGCCTGGGCAGCCACCCAGAGAGGAGGCATTATTCCCAGAGCTGGGGCGCGGCGGGGAGTAGAACAGAGCTGGGGGTGAGGTGGTGGTGGGGGATATGGCACACAGACCAGCCTTTCTTTAGGGGGTGGAGGGTGGACATGGAATCTGGTGGCCTCTGGGGATGGGGTGGGAGGGCACCATAGTGCTGTAGTTCTGGGGCCATCAGGGCAGCTTCTGGAAACACACACCCCCAGGCCCACCAAATCCCAAAGCAGAGTAGAGTGTGCAGCTTTGCAGGTGGGGTGGCGGGGTAGAGGGGTGGCTTGCTCCGAGGAGACCTGCACCTGGCCCCGGAATCTATGAAGATGCATGGAAAAGCCTTCAGGGAACATCCTTAATGCTGGCCCAGGGTCGGGGGGCAGGGGGGTGGAGTGTCCTGGGCTCAGTTGGGGGAGGACCCTGGGGACAGGGGACACACTGCAAAGGCCTGATTGGGGTAATGCAGTGGGGGCCTGGCGGGGTGGGGGGGGCATTGGGGAAGGTTGGAGGGGTGAGATGGCGCGAACTCTGTCCAAGCCACAGAGTTTTGGGAGCACCCAGGAAAAATAGGGTACCCCGGGAGAAGGGAGGGAGCTGGCAATTAGCCACAGCTGAGGACGATTTGCCCTGAGGCTCCCCTGGCCACCTGGGCTGGGGGCTAGCTGTGTGTTGGGGGAGGTGCTGGCACAGGGTCCAAAGAAGGGATGGGCCATGTCTCTTCTCCCACCTGGTCCCGGTCCCCGGTTCTTGGCCTCCAGTGCCATCATCATCTCCGTCTAGCCTGCCCACGGCCTGGACCTGCAGAGCTGACCCCAAAAAAGCCAGCAGGGAGCCCCCGAAGTGGGAACACAGGGCACATTGGCCGGTGGGTCTGGCTTGGGCCAGCCCGCTGCCTTGCCCTAGCCTCAGTTTCCCCCCTTGTCTGAGCCCAGGACACGTCTACGCCGAGATGGCATGGGCTGTGACAGCTCTGACCCCTGAGCAGCTAGTGTCCCCTCTCTTAAGGAAGGGACAGCGACTGACTCCAGTTCTTAGGGCAGAGTTAGGAGGCTGCACCTTGCCCAGGGACACCCCCTGCTCCCTGGGCCCTGGAAATGGGCTCTTGGCCTCCTGGGGTGGGAGGTGGGGGTGGGGTGGGTGCTGGCTGCGCAGCTGTGCCCTGGGAACTGTCCTGGGGCAGGTGGCTCTGCAGGGGGGCAGCTCTTACCTGGTAATGTTCCCGCCTGGCCTTAATATGAGCTCAGTGCCTGCTAATGATCTTGTGTGCCTGGGCCTGGTGTCAGCAGCCCCGGAATGTCAGGCCTGGGGTGGCTGTGACTAGTCTGGGTCATGGGTCTGGCACCACCACCCCCTTTCCCCTACTCCCCCACCTCCCGCCTGGGCTGTCCAGGTGGGACAATTCCAGGCTCTTAACTCTGTCCCCTCCCGGCTGCACAGTGTGGGCAGCAAGTCTCTTAAGCAGTTTGCAATGGAAGAGGCTGCATATGGGGTGGTCTTGGGGAGGGGGTGCCTGACTCCACGGGGGCCCCTCAGATCTTCCCTTTCCCTGCCAGCTGAGCAGTGCCGGGGTCTGCCCTTGTCCTGTCATTTCTAGTGACAGGGGCTAGGAAGGGGTGTCCTACTGCCGGGTCCTGACCCCCAAACAACAAAAAGAAGAAACGGTGTGGAAGATGGGAATGGGGGGGAAGGAAACGCAGCAGGTCTAAGTAAAAGCAAATTCATGTGTAAGCTGAGGGATGGTGAGAGACGTCAGATCAGGGGCTGGTTGCCCGATGGCAAGAGGGTGGGTGGGAAATTGACTGCAAGAGGGCTCGAGAGAACTTTCTGGAATCATGGAAATGTTCTCTCTAGGGGGGTGGGGTGACACAAGCATAGACGTTTGTCAACAAAGTCATGGCCCTGCAAACCTCAGGTGTGCCAGTTTTTATTGCATGCAAAGTAAACCCCCAGTAGAGGGGAGTTTTCAAAATCCTTGGGCTGGAGGGTGGGAGAAAACAAAACAAAACAAAAAATTCAACATCATGTGTCCTGTTTGCAGAATGGGAGAGAAAAAAAAAGTGATCTGGTCAATAGAGCAAGAAATAGCATTTGACAGAATTCAAGAAAAAAAATTTTTTTATACTTTTTTAAAAATCAAAAAAATTAAAAGATGTTCATCAACGTCCCCGTCAATGTCCCCGGGACCAAAGTCCGATTCTCAGGGCTCTGCGGCCTTGGCCTTGCAGCAGCACCCACCCAGCTGGCCCTGTCCTCCTGCTCACACCTTCTGGGTGACCCCTGACACCTCTCTCCCAGCACCCACCCCCATTGCACCCTGGCCACCGCCAACCCCTGCCCCCAAAGGCGTTCCTCTGAGCTCTCTGGGGTAGCTCCTCCTAAGGCCTTCCCTTACCCCCTGTGCCTTCCTAGCTTTGTTGTGACTCCTGGCCCTGCTCTCGATGCCACTTCAAAGTGATTCCCCTCTCTCCAGAACATCAGCTAGTTCCATCCCCCTATCCCATATTATCGACAGCCCTTTCCAACCTGAAAAAGTTAGAATGGCCATAGCCTAAATACCCCTAAAGATTGGGAGAAGGATCAAAGGAGAAGGAGGAGTATATCAGAGAAGATAAGAGGCAACAAATGAGTATGGTTGCTGAATCACTCTATTGACATTTCCCTTAGCCTCCAGTGTCTTGGAGCAGCGAGAAGGAAATAGCTAAAATTGTGGAGCTGTAGCACCCATACCAAACTCGGAGCTGTGTTCTATAACTAATTGTTGCAGTGTGCTTTGAAATTTATTGATTTTTGGTATATATGTTATTTTTCACAATTAAAAAAAAAAAAAGTGAGTCCTCACCTGATGGGCAATTAAGGGGCACCAGGATTTCAAGAAGAGAGTTTATTTAGCAAAGGCTAGCTTTGCAAAATCTGTCTCCCCAATCAGAGAAACACGCAGGATTTTATAGCATTCATCCAGAGGCCAGCAGGTTTACATGATGGGCTTAAAGACAGCGGATTCCCTGAGTATGCACCGATGGATTACAAGCATAGCTCACTCGAAGTTGAAGCTTTAGGCTATTGTGTACTTCCATTGAGAAGCTAGCTCTGCTTGGAACTGGGTTGGTCAGTTCTGGGGTGATGACTTGTGTTATTCCGTTAGTAAGCACTGGTGCAGGGAGGCAACACAGGGGTTGCAAAACGAGATAAGGGAATACATTCTGGGCCCCTCATGAGTTATCTAGTTACTCTCCAGTTACAAAGCAACACTTGTGGGCTTACAAAATAAAGCATTCTCATCAAAGAAATGCATCTTCTGGGGCCCAGTTCCGTGAGTCACAATAAGTTACAGATAATTGCTAATGGCTACGTCACAATCCATGGGAAAGATAGGGAGCATTTAGATAGCGCTGCGGTAACCATGATCAAGTGTATTGGCACTTGGTCACACTCCTTCCCCCACATTGGACTTGGCTTCCACTGGGGCAGGGACTTCCTTTCTCCCCAAGGCCCAGGAAAGTGCCTGAAACACAGTCGGGGCATAATGAATGCACATCCACCATCAGCTAGTGAGGTTGTCTGCACAAGGCCTGCTATTCAGTAGGCGCTAAATAAATGCTAGGTTCATTTATTTCCCGTCTGGGGTTGTGCCTGCACCAGGCCTGAGGAGCTCTCCGGGTGGCAGGGGGTGGGGGTGGGGAGCGGCTGGCTGGGTCCCTGGTGTCCCTTGCCCAGGATGAGGGCCAGTTATGGCCTGGAAGGGGGTGGGTGGATACTCGAGGTTTCCCGGGCTTGAATGGGTTCTGTGCAGGGGGGCAGAAGGGAGGGGGCGTGACTTGCTGGGGAGGGGGCGGGGCGTGCACGTCAGGGCGCTTAGGTTGCACCCTCGCCTTTCCCTGCCCCACCCCACTGAGCCGTGGCGAATTAAATGTTCTTGGGTGGGGGGGTGAGGGGAGAGACAGATGGGGTTCGGGTGGGGGGGGCATGGGAGGGCGAGTGTAAACCATTTTCCAGGATTCGAACCAAGTAATGTCTTTCCTCTACATTTTCCTTACTCAAAAGGAGAAAACTGCCCCGAAGGGGATTATTCTCCTTATTATATGTTTAATGTAATATGTGATAAACACGGAACGCTACATTCCATACATGGAAGTTATAAGCAGCATAACATGATAACTGCCTGCCAGTGGCTATTCAACCCCACGACCTATAGCCCCGCCTTCCCAGAAGTACAGGTTACCCTGAATACCTGGTTTCCGTTTTTTTTTTTTTTGTATGCTGCATGGAGGGGTCACATTTCATTCTTTTTCTATCTGAGTATCCTGTTATAGCAGCACCATTTGTTGAATTGTTTGTTTTCATTGATTTCTTTGTTTGGGAAGTGAAAGGGCCAGGAATCAAACCCGGGTCTCCCACGTGGCAGGTGAGAATTCTATCACTGAACTACCCTTGCACCCCTCCCTTGTTTTTAATATATATATTTTTCTTGTTTGGAGGTTGTATTAACTTGTAAGCTGCCAGTAAATGCGATATAACAGAACTGGAATGGCTTTTAAAGGGGGGAATTTAATAAGTTACCAGTTTATAGTTCTAAGCCTATAAAAATGTCCAAACTAAAGCATCCAGGATAATATACCTTAATTCAAGTAAGGCCAATGGGTCAGGAACACCTCTGTCAGCTGGGCAATCACGTGGCTGGCCTCTGCTGGTCCCTTGCTCCTGGGCTCCATTGCTTTCAGCCTCTCCTCCTGTGGGGGTTCCTCACTTTGCTTCTCCAGGGCTGGCTTTCATCTCTTGGCTTCCCTTGGCTCTCTCCAGGTTCTAGCTTGCTTAACATCTCATGGTGATGTCTTCTGGGCTCCAAGCATCTCCAAACATCTGTGTTTCTGTTCTGTGAAGCAGCTGTTCTCCAAGCAGCTGTTGGCTTTTTCATTTCTGAGGTTTCTCCAAAAATATTTCCCCTTTTAAAGACTCTAGTAAACTAATTAAAACCCACCTGGAATGGGCAGAGTCACATCTCCATCTAATCAAAAGCACAACCCCAATTGGGCATGCCACATCTCTGTGGATGTAATCTAATCAAAAGTTTCTACCTACAACATCAAATCAGGATTAAAGGAAACATCTGCTCCCATAAGATTGAATCATGATTAAAACATAGCTTTCCTAGGGTACATAATACTTTCAAACCTGCACAGAGGCATCCTGTGAACAGTGTGTCATTTGATTTTTCCTGTCTTTGTGTTTTTTTGTACATATGTATTGTCATTAGGTTTTGTGCTTTTTCTCACACATTTAGTTTTATTGTACATGTTTAACGTTTAAAACAGAGCCTCACCTTTCGTTTCCACGAACCAAGAAAAAAATTTAGAAGCAAACAGGAATAAAATGACAATACTGAGTGTCAAATTCAAATAGGATCCTACAGGTTCTGCTTATTCTCCCAATAAGTGGCAAGACTCAGTCATCATTAGAAGAGAATTCTGTTTTGAAGTGTCATCTTAGACTTCAAGGATGCCCACTAAATGTCACAATTGAACATGCCAAAGGAGAAGCCATGTTGTCAAAATGCCCACTTAACCCACCCAAGCATCTCAAACCCACCCCTTGCTGACCTTCTATAACTCCATTTTTTCCCTTTTATTTTTTAAACAAGAGCAAGTAGACAGCTACATGTTGGTAAATGCGGACTGTCCATCATTGCTCTAATGTACTGTTCTCAGCCCCTGAAAATGTCCCAATTAAAGCAAAGCTATAGAAATGTCCAATCTAAGCCATATTTTGGTTCAAGAAAGGCCGATAATGTTCAAGAAGGTTTCTCTCTCAACAGGAAAGGCACATGGTGAACACAGTCAGTTTCTCTCTTGGCTGGAAGGGTACGTGGCGAGCAAGTTGTCATCTGCTACTTTCTCTCCTGGCTTCCTGTTTCATGAAGCTCCCAGGGAGGTATTTTTCTTCTTGATCTCCAATGGTCACTGGCTTGTGGGCTCTCTGCTTCTCGTGGCTATGTCGTTCTCCTTTGCTGTCTCTGAATCTCTTTTCATTCTCCAAAATGTTTCCTCTTTTATAGGACTCCAGAAACTTACCAAAGACCCACCCAATCCAGTTTATCAACCACTCTTGATTAAATCACATCTCCAGGGAGATGATCTAATTACAGTTTCAGACATTCAATACGAATAGAGCAACATTTTGACTTTACAAAATGGGATCAGGATTGAAACGTGGCTTTGCTAGGGCACATCATCCTTTCAAACCAGCACAGTCAGCAGCATCATGACCTTGTTCTCTTTCCCGTTCTTCATCATCCATATCAGGAACCAAACAGTACTGTAATGGGTTTGAATAAATGCCCTCTTTGATGACCTCCCCTAGCCCATGCCCACCTGCATCAGTGTGGTCAGCAAACCAGGTAAGGAAGCTCTCTGGTTCTTCACGCTGCCTCCCTCTTCCTGCTGGCTTTGTTCTATATTTGACTTGAAAATTTCCTCAAGTCCTTTCCAGATTTCCTTTCGATGCCAGCCACTTTGAGGATGGATCACCACTCTCATTCAGAAGACATTCTTTGGAGAGGACTTCGTTTTCAACATAAGGATTTTCATCAAAATGAACATCTATTCTGTAACCTGATTCAATACCTTCAAATTCTGACACTTCAACTCTGGTTCAATAATGCAGCACCTCTTCATCCTCCTTTCCAAGCAGTGTGGCCACTTGTGAATGGTTGACAAATGTTGTCACCCCAAAATGTGGGATATTGGTGGTAAGTTCTGACATCTTCGGAAAGAATGCTTGGGGGGTGGTTATTGTATTTCTGTTCTACTTTTAAAATCTCCTCAATGGCTTGTTCATTAAGTCTGTCTAATTCATTTTGGACTTCATCACTATGTTCAAATGCATCCTACTTTTCTTTTTCTCCTTTTGGCAAGGAGAGCAGCCGATGCCTGGGGGGAACCTTTCCTTGAGGCGGGAGTGAAGACTGGCATTCAGGAGCTGTGTGATTAGGAAAGTCCAGTAACCAGAGCCAAAGAGAAATGTTCACCTGGAAGAAGCTCAGAGAACTTGTCATTGGTTTTTTTTTTTTTTTTTTTAATATTTGTACTGAGAAATCTTCATATACATAAGTCCATCCACAGTATGCAATCAGTGGCTCACAATATCATCACATCGTTGCGTATTCATCACTATGATCATTTTAGAACATTTGCATCACTCTAGAAAAAGGAATAAACATAAAGATAGTGTTCTTTCCTGCTCCACCTGCTGATATTTACTTTTGAGAGACTTCAAATAGCTGTGCTGTGCATTTTGATCAGTTTTTTTATTTGCATTCAATGGTTGAGGAGAGTTGTCATATGTCTACTCCATCTGGAACTGGAACTTTTATTTGAGTATTTTTAAATAGCTTCAATTTCTCTCATCATTATACTCATGTTTTCCTCCATTTTTCAAAAACTTTTTAATTGTATAATATAACATATATACAAAGCAAAGGAAGAAAAAAGCAATAGTTTTCAAAGCACTCTTCAATAGGTAGTAACAGAACAGATCCCAAAGTTTGTCATGGGCTACCATATACTCATCTGATTTTTCCTTCTAGCTTCTCCAGAATATGGGAGGCTAGAAGTAATAAATATATATTTTTAATTTTTTATTAATTAAAAAAATTTACAAGAAAGAAACACATTCTTAATATATGCTCATTCCGTTGTACATATATAATCAGCAATTCACAATATCATCACATAGTTGCATATTCATCATCATGATCATTTCTTAGAACATTTGCATCAGAATAAATATTTTTATCATCTTTTTTCTTCTTTTTCTGTGAGAAATAACATACAAACAAACAAACAAAAAACAACAATAAATTTCGAAGCACAGCACAACAATTCATTGTAGAACAGATTTCAGAGTTTGGTATGTGTTACAGTTCTACAACTTTAGGTTTTTACTTCCAGCTGCTCTAAGATACTGGAGACTAAAAGAAATATGAATGAAATGAGCCAGCAATCACACTCATTTGTTAAACCCTACCTTCTCTGTATAACTCCACCATCACCTTTGGTCTTTCTATCCTACTCTTTAGGGGTATTTGGGCTATGGCCATTCTAACTTTTCCATGTTGGAAGGGGCTGTCAATAATATGAGGTAGGGAGAAGGAACTAGCTGATGTTCTGGAGTTCCTATAATTTTTTAACATATAGAGTATATATTGTTTTTAAGCCTTATTAGGGCAGGCTCGGTACAGTCTTTTAGTCCAGAGTCACTTTTTAGAACATTTGCATCACTCCAGAAAAAGAAAAATGAAAAAAAACTCGTACATCCCATACCCTTTACCTCTCCCTCTCATTGACCATTAGTATTGCAATCCACCCAACTTTTTTTTTTATCCCTTATCCTCCCTACTATTTATTTTATTTTTGTCCTTATTTTTTCATCTGTCCATATCCTGGATAAAGGGAGTGTCAGCCACAAGGTTTTCACAATCACACAGTCACTGTAAAGGTTATATAGTTATACAATCATCTTCAAGAATCAAGGCTACTGGAACACAGTTCAACAGTTTCAGGTACTTCCCTCCAGCCACTCTAGTACACCATAAACTAAAAAGGGATGTTTATATAATGCATAAGAATTACCCCCAGGATACCCTCTTGACTTTGTTTGAAATCTCTCAGCCATTGAAACTTTGTCTCCTTTCTCTCTTCCCCCTTTTGATCGAGAAGGCTTTCTCAATCCCATGATGCTAGGTCCAGGCTCATTCCTGAGGTCACGTCCCGTGTGGCCAGGTTGATTTACACCCCTGGGAGTCATGTCCTACAAAGAGGAGGAGGGCAGTGAGTTTACCTGCTGCGGTGACTTCAAGGTATAGTTTTAAATATGGCCTACTGCTTTCTGATGGTTCTTTCCCTGGTCCCACACATACACAAGTACTGAGTTTAAAACATGAGTGACTCCATTGGCAGATTTCCAGACCCTTCTCTTTTGCAACTTCCTCTTCTCTGCTACTTTGTCCTGTAAATTCTCACCACTTTGGTTTTCTCAAATTTCTATCTCTGTCTCCTCAACTCAGCAAGATTACTGAGTTCTGCTTGGATTCTCTGCCCCTTGCCTCCCCCCTTCAGTCTGGATACTGGAGGCATATTTAGGGGTCACTTTAACTTCTACCTGGGAACACAGTCTTGTGTTGCCTATTGTCCAATGTCTGAAAACCACTGCTTCATATATTTTCTCCAGTGTAACAGGCAGAAAGGTAAAAACTGTCCCCTTTCTGGCAAGTCAGAAATGAAAATCACTTAACTTCTCTGAGCCTCAGTTTCCTGACTCATAAAATGGCGATGATGAAATTGTTCATTGTTAATATTAAATAAGGGTGGCTGGAACAGTAGATATATCAGTAAATATTAGCTACTTAAATTGTCATATAGTTCAGAGCTTCCATATATCAATTTATAATTATTTTTGACTACTTCTTCTGCTAAGATAGGTGAATTAGGCAGGTTGCCGGAATTAGCGGCGGCGGCGGTGGCTAGGCCTCAGGGGCCTGCTGGCTGCAGCGGCCTCGGGAAGTGCGGCGGCGGATGGGCAGGTGCATTCTGTTGCTGAAGCATGAGCTTTCGGAACTTCTGGAGAGACTACAAAGTTTTGGTGGTTATGGTACCGTTAGTTGGACTAATACATTTGGGGTGGCACAGAATCAAAAGCAGCCCTGTTCTCCAAACGCTTAGTAAGGACAGTCTTCTTGAGCCAGATAGTCTGGCACTTGCAAGTCCTCAGAAGAGCCATCCCCAAGGAAAATAGCCAGCTTGCCATCATCAGGTGTTATATTCACTAAATGATCTTATTGTATTAAAATATACACTGAGCTTCGCGGGCCTGGGAGAATTGGACAGGCGGTCCCTTCAAGCCGCGGTGGCTGGCGCTCCCCCACCCCATGCGCGGCCCCCTGGACCAGCTTGGAGAATTGGATCGGAGATCCCCAGGCCACGGAGAATGGTGACCGGGGTCCCTTCTAAACACGTGGCTTCCCGGTCCGGCTGGGAATGGTGCACTCCCCCGGGCCGCAGCGGCTGGCGCCCTCCCGCCACGCTTGGCGCCCTGGGCCCGGTTGGGAGATTTGGACGGGCGCTGTCCTGGGTCGCGGCGGCTGGCGACCCTCCCCGCGTTCGGATCCCCGGGCCGGCTGGGAGATTCAGATTCGCACTCCTCCAAGCCGCTTTGGCTGGCGAACCTCCCCCACGGCAAGAGTCTTCCAAAGTTAAAGGACCTACAGCACCTTTTACTGGTGGGACCCGCAGACAAACGAGTGCCACGAGCGCCACCTACTGGGCAGGATAAGAAAAACAGAACCCAGAGATTTCACAGAAAAATCTTTCAACCTGTTGGGTCCAATACCCAGGGAAATATGACTAAATGCCCAGATGCCAGCGGAAGATAATGGATCACGCTCAGAAAATTGAAAATATGGCCCAGTCAAAGGAACAACCCAATAGTTCAAATGAGATACAGGAGACAACTAATGCTGAATATACGAACAGAAATGGAAAACCTCTTCAAAAACGAAATTGATAAATTGAGGGAGGACATGAAGAAGACATGGGCTGAACAAAAAGAAGAAATAGAAAAACTGAAAAAACAAATCACAGAACTTATGGAAGTGAAGGACAAAGTAGAAAAGATGGAAAAAACAATGGATACCTACAATGATAGAATTAAAGAGACAGAAGATAGAATTAGTGATTTGGAGGATGGAACATCTGAATTCCAAAAAGAAACAGAAACTATAGGGAAAAGAATGGAAAAATTTGAACAGGGGATCAGGGAACTGAAGGACAATATGAACCGCACAAATATACGTGTTGTGGGTGTGTCAGAAGGAGAAGAGAAGGGAAAAGGAGGAGAAAAACTAATGGAAGAAATTATCACTGAAAATTTCCCAACTCTTATGAGAGACCTAAAATTACAGATCCAAGAAGTGCAGCGCACTCCAAAGAGAATAGACCCAAATAGGTGTTCTCCAAGACACTTACTAGTGAGAATGTCAGAGGTCAAAGAGAAAGAGAGGATCTTGAAAGCAGCAAGAGAAAAACAATCCATCACATACAAGGGAAACCCAATAAGACTATGTGTAGATTTCTCAACAGAAACCATGGAAGCTAGAAGACAGTGGGATGATATATTTAAATTACTAAAAGAGAAAAGCTGCCAACCAAGACTTCTATATTCAGCAAAATTGTCCTTCAAAAATGAAGGAGAAATTAAAACATTCTCAAACAAAAAGTCACTGAGAGAATTTGTGACCAAGAGACCAGCTCTGCAAGAAATACTAAAGGGAGCACTAGAGTCAGATACGAAAAGACAGAAGAGAGAGGTATGGAGAAGAGTGTAGAAACAAGGAAATTCAGATATGATGTACATAATTCAAAAGGCAAAATGGTAGAGGAAAATATTATCCAAACAGTAATAACACTAAATGTTAATGGACTGAATTCCCCAATCAAAACACATAGACTGGCAGAATGGATTAAAAAACAGGATCCTTCTATATGCTGTCTACAGGAAGCACATCTTAGACCCAAAGATAAACATAGGTTGAAAGTGAAAGGTTGGGAAAAGATATTTCATGCAAATAACAACCAGAAAAGAGCAGGAGTAGCTATACTAATATCCAACAAATTAGACTTCAAATGTAAAACAGTTAAAAGAGACAAAGAAGGACACTATCTACTAATAAAAGGAACAATTAAACAAGAAGACATAACAATCATAAATATTTATGCACCGAACCAGAATGCCCCTAAATATGTGAGGAATGCACTGCAAACACTGAAAAGGGAAATAGACACATATACCATAATAGTTGGAGACTTCAATTCACCACTCTCATCAATGGACAGAACATCTAGACAGAGGATCAATAAAGAAATAGAGAATCTGAATATTACTATAAATGAGCTAGACTTAGCAGACATTTATAGGACATTACATCCCACAACAGCAGGATACACCTTTTTCTCAAGTGCTCATGGATCATTCTCAAAGATAGACCATATGCTGGGTCACAAAGCAAGTCTTAACAAATTTAAAAAGATTGGAATCATACACAACACTTTCTCGGATCATAAAGGAATGAAGTTGGAAATCAATAATATGCGGAGGGCCAAAAAATTCACAAATACGTGGAGGCTCAACAACACATTCTTAAACAATGAGTGGGTCAAAGAAGAAATTGCAAGAGAAATTAGTAAATACCTCGAGGCGAATGAAAATGAAAACACAACATATCAAAACTTATGGGACGCAGCAAAGGCAGTGCTAAGAGGGAAATTTATTACCCTAAATGCCTATCTCAGAAAAGAAGAAAAGGAAAAAATGCATGAATTAACTGTTCACTTGGAAGAACTGGAGAAACAACAGCAAACTAATCCCAAAGCAAGCAAAAGGAAAGAAATAACAAAGATTAGAGCAGAAATAAATGAAATTAAAAATATGAAAACAATAGAGAAAATCAATAAGACCAGAAGTTGGTTCTATGAGAAAATCAATAAGATTGATGGGCCCTTAGCAAGATTGACAAAAAGAAGAAGAGAGAGGATGCAAATAAATAAGATCAGAAATGGAAGAGGAGACATAACTACTGACCTCACAGAAATAAAGGAGGTAATAACAGGATACTATGAACAACTTTACGCTAATAAATACAACAATTTAGATGACATGGACGGGTTCCTGGAAAGACATGAACAACCAACTTTGACTCAAGAAGAAATAGATGACCTCAACAAACCAATCACAAGTAAAGAAATTGAATCAGTCATTCAAAAGCTTCCTAAAAAGAAAAGTCAAGGACCAGACGGCTTCACATGTGAATTCTATCAAACATTCCAGAAAGAATTAGTACCAACTCTTCTGAAACTCTTCAAAAAAATTGAAGTGGAGGGAAAGCTACCTAATTCATTCTATGAAGCCAACATCACCCTCATACCAAAACCAGGCAAAGATATTACAAAAAAAGAAAACTACAGACCAATCTCTCTAATGAATACAGATGCAAAAATCCTCAATAAAATTCTAGCAAATCGTATCCAACAACACATTAAAAGAATTATACATCATGACCAAGTAGGATTCATCCCAGGTATGCAAGGATGGTTCAACATAAGAAAATCAATTAATGTAATACACCATATCAACAAATCAAAGCAGAAAAATCACATGATCATCTCGATGCAGAGAAGGCATTTGACAAGATTCAACATCCTTTCCTGTTGAAAACACTTCAAAGGATGGGAATACAAGGGAACTTCCTTAAAATGATAGAGGGAATATATGAAAAACCCACAGCTAATATCATCCTCAATGGGGAAAAATTGAAAACTTTCCCCCTAAGATCAGGAACAAGACAAGGATGTCCACTATCACCACTATTATTCAACATTGTGTTGGAGGTTCTAGCCAGAGCAATTAGACAAGAAAAAGAAATACAAGGCATCAAAATTGGAAAGGAAGAAGTAAAACTATCACTGTTTGCAGACAATATGATACTATACATCGAAAACCCGGAAAAATCCACAACAAAACTACTAGAGCTAATAAATGAGTACAGTAAAGTAGCAGGTTCCAAGATCAACATTCAAAAATCTGTAGCATTTCTATACAGTAGCAATGAACAAGCGGAGGGGGAAATCAAGAAACGAATCCCATTTACAATTGCAACTAAAAGAATAAAATACCTAGGAATAAATTTAACTAAAGAGACAAAAAACCTATATAGAGAAAACTACAAAAAACTGTTAAAAGAAATCACAGAAGACCTAAATAGATGGAAGGGCATACCGTGTTCATGGATTGGAAGACTAAATATAGTTAAGATGTCAATCCTACCTAAATTGATTTACAGATTCAATGCAATACCAATCAAAATCCCAACAACTTATTTTTCAGAAATAGAAAAACCAATAAGCAAATTTATCCGGAAGGGCAGGGTGCCCCGAATTGCTAAAAACATCTTGAGGAAAAAAAACAAAGCTGGAGGTCTCGCGCTGCCAGACTTTAAGGCATACTATGAAGCCACAGTGGTCAAAACAGCATGGTACTGGCATAAAGATAGATATATCGACCAATGGAATCGAATAGAGTGCTCAGATATAGACCCTCTCATCTATGGACATTTGATCTTTGATAAGGCAGTCAAGCCAACTCACCTGGGACAGAACAGTCTCTTCAATAAATGGTGCCTAGAGAACTGGATATCCATATGCAAAAGAATGAAAGAGGACCCGTATCTCACACCCTATACAAAAGTTAACTCAAAATGGATCAAAGATCTAAACATTAGGTCTAAGACCATAAAACAGTTAGAGGAAAATGTAGGGAGATATCTTATGAAACTTACAATTGGAGGCGGTTTTATGGACCTTAAACCTAAAGTAAGAGCACTGAAGAAGGAAATAAATAAATGGGAGCTCCTCAAAATTAAACACTTTTGTGCATCAAAGATCTTCATCAAGAAAGTAGACAGCCTACACAATGGGAGACAATATTTGGAAACGACATATCAGATAAAGGTCTAGTATCCAGAATTTATAAAGAGATTGTCCAACTCAACAACAAAAAGACAGCCAACCCAATTACAAAGTGGGAAAAAGACCTGAACAGACACCTCTCAGAAGAAGAAATACAAATGGCCAAAAGGCACATGAAGAGATGCTCAATGTCCCTGGCCATTAGAGAAATGCAAATCAAAACCACAATGAGATATCATCTCACACCCACCAGAATGGCCATTATCAACAAAACAGAAAATGACAAGTGCTGGAGAGAATGCAGAGAAAGAGGCACACTTATCCGCTGTTGGGGGGAATGTCAAATGGTGCAACCACTGTGGAAGGCAGTGTGGCGGTTCCTCAAAAAGCTGAATATAGAATTGCCATACGACCCAGCAATACCATTGCTGGGAATCTACTCAAAGGACTTAAGGGCAAAGACACAAACGGACATTTGCACACCAATGTTTATAGCATCGTTATTTACAATTGCAAAGAGATGGAAACAGCCAAAATGTCCATCAACAGACGAGTGGCTAAACAAACTGTGGTATATACATACGATGGAATATTATGCAGCTTTAAGACAGAATAAACTTATGAAGCATGTAATAACATGGATGGACCTAGAGAACATTATGCTGAGTGAGTCTAGCCAAAAACTAAAGGACAAATACTGTATGGTCCCACTGATGTGAACCGACATTCGAGAATAAACTTGGAATATGTCATTGGTAACAGAGTCCAGCAGGAGTTAGAAACAGGGTAATGAAAATGTTCTAAAATTGAATGTGGTGAAGATTGTGCAATTATGTGATGATACAGTGAGTAATACATGCTATAGATTTGAGCGTAAGGCACTGGGAATTGAACCTGGGTCTCTGGCATGGCAGACAGAAGCAGCTTTGAATCTGATCTTGATATAAAAGAAGATATGAAAATCAGTTGGATTAAAAAGAACTGGCTTCTTGTAGCTGGGATTTCTTTCGTAGGCATCCATCTTGGGACATACATTATACAGAGGACTGCAAAACAGTCTGTAAAATCTCAGTCCAGAAGCAAACCAAAACATATTGAGGAATGAAGTAAAATAAATATTTTGAATTACTAAAAAAAAAAAAAAAAAAAAAGATAGGTGAATTAAGATGTTGGCTTCTCAATAGGCTGAGCCCTCCATCTTGGAGTTTGCTCATATAAAACTTAACCCCGTAAAGCATAGGCTAAGCCTACTTAAAATTAGGCCTAAGAGTCACCCCAGAGAACCTTTTCTGTTGCTCAGTTGTGGCCTCTCTCAGCCAACATGACAAGCGAACTCACTGCCCTCCCCCTCTGTGCGTGGGACATGACTCCCAGGGGTGTGGACCTTCCTGGCAATGTGGGATAGAAATCCTAGAATGAGCTGAGACTCAGCACCAAGGGATTGAGAAAAACCTTCGTGACCAAGAGGGGGAAGAGAGAAATGAGACAAAATAGTGTCAATGGCTGAGAGATTCCAAGCAGAGTCGAGAGATTTCCCTGGAGGTTATTCTTAAGCTTTAAATGGCTATCACCTTTTTAGTTAAGGTGTAATGGAGAGGCTGGACGGAACTGCCTGAAAATGTAGAGCTGTGTTCCAGTAGCCATGTTTCTTGAAATGATTGTAAGATATAGCTTTCACAATGTGACAGTGTGATTGTGAAAACCTTGTGTCTGATGCTTCTTTTATGTACCTTATGGACAGATGAGTAAAACATATGGATTAAAAATAAACAAATAATAGGGGGAACAAATGTTAAATTTAGTATATTGAAATGCTAGTGATCAATGAAAAGGAGGGGTAAGGGGCATGGTATGTATGAATTTTTTTTGTTTTCCTTTTATTTCTTTTTCTGAATTGATGCAAATGTTCTAAGAAGTGATCATGATGATGAATATACAACTATGTGATGATATTGTGAATTACTATTTATATATATAGAATGGAATGATCATATGGTAAGCATGTTAATGTTTGTATGTTGGTATGTATAATGATAATAATAATAAGAATAATAATAAGAAGACTATAAAGATGTCAGCTTCTATTTGTTTGTTTCTGATTTTTTTTTTTCCTGGCACTTTCTTGAAGTTTCTGTCGGATCTATCCTCAGGCAAACACCTCGTGGATTAGTGTCTTAATCATTTATCAGTACTCCTCTCTGTCTGTCTTCCACCTTGGCCTCAGGACACACAGAAAAGCTAGATGGACAGGCACTGGGCCGGTAGTACAAGTGGACAGGGCGACACGTCTGGGACATCACAGAAAGACAGACTGGATGACAGATTGACAGTACGACAGAGGACAGGTGGACAACGGGACAGGTGTGGCGCACAAAGGTATCTTAAAGATACCTCCCTCCAGGTGTCTTAAAATCAAAGCTAGACACGACACCGAGCCGGCGGAAGACCGCAGCCAGCCTGACGCGGCCGGGTCGGGACGAGACCCACGCGGACCCACCAGCCTGCGCAGTGGACATGGGCGGCAGCGCACCGCCCGCGGGCGGAGAGGCTGGACTACATTTCCCGTGCGTCCCTGCGCCACAGCTCTCGGGTTTGGGCGGTGCAGGCCCCCGCGGGCCTTCTGGGAAATGTAGTTTGGAAGCCTGACGGGCGGCCCCTCTGCGCTTGCGTGGTTCGCACCGCTGACCCACGTGGCTCTCCTGGCACCCCCGGAGCTGGAGTGTCCCGGGTGGGTGTGTGTCCGCTTGTGTCGCGCGTCTCCTCGGAGTCAGTGTTCACGGTGTCTGCCTCGTCGCGTATGCACGTGCTCTGTGGGCCAGTGTGTGTGCCATGTGTCCATCTCGCGGAGGCTGTATCCAGGTGTAACCTCTCCAGGTGGGGACATTTTACCCCTCAGGGGGACAAGGGTCCCCATCTGTCTGCCTGACTTGAGGGATACCCTGAAGGAGCAGGTGCTGGCAGCCCCACGGTGTCAGTGGCCCCCGTAGGTGGTGGCGTTTTGGGGTCTCAGGCCAACGCTAATTCATCGGACGGTGGGGACTGGGGGCTTTAGGGCAGAGCCGCCCCCTTCCCACCATCTGCCTTCTTGGAGTGCTGTGGAGAGGAGTCCCCAAGTCCTGTCCTCGCAGATGGTGTCCTCTCAGGCAGAGCCCCCACACCGACTTTGAGCAAGGTGGGCATGGGGCCATGAACCTCAGGAGTAAATGAGAATGTGGGGTTCACTCTTAATCTGGGAGCTGGGTGGGGAACACCCAACCTGTCTCATGGTGGTAGGCACCCCTCAGGGGTGAGAGAATTGCCAGGAACCTGATTGGGGATGAGAAGCCCCCTCCTGTTTGGACCCTGGAACTGTCAGGGCCATAAGGTAGGATTCACAGCTTTGGGGGTTCCCATCGGATAGGGAAGCCTGGATGCTCTCCATCAGCTCCCAGAGATGTTGAGCTTCCAGGTACCTTCCTGGACTGGGGGCAATGTGATGGGGGGATGGGTTCCCCTTTCCCTTGGGGATGAGGCAGGTGCCAGGAAGAGCCAGATTTGGTGGGTCTCCTGGTCCCCTGGTCACTGGGTCCCCTGTGGGTGGGAAGGGTCTGCAGCTTGGGTGCAAAGACTCTTTGGGATCCTCTCACATTTAAAGAAGACTTCTTTACATGTTACTGTTGTCCCTTGGCCTCTTTTGGGGTATCCAAAGAATACCTCTGTCCACCCCTAGGGCCAGTCATCCAGCTTTCTTTGTGACCTGGCAGGAGCCCTTTTTTTCTGCACGTGCCAGCGTGCAGCCTGTATGACTCTTGTATTAGAGAAACAGAATCAACAAGGAACACTCGCAAGTACAAAATTTGTAAAAGTGTCTCACGTAACCGTGGGAACGGAGAGTCCAAAATCTTCAGGGCAGGCTGTGAAGCCAACAGTTCCGATGGAGGGTCTGGACAAACTCCACAGGAGAGGCTCGCTGGCCGAAGCAGGATGAGAGCCTGTCTCTTCTGAATCCTTCTTAAAAGCCTTATGGTGATTATATTAAGCATCGCTCATTGCAGAAGATGTTCCTCTTAGCATATTACAGACACAATCAGCTGTGGATGAAGCCAACATAATCATGATTTAAGTCTGTGAAATGTCCTCGTAGCAACAGACAGGCCAGTACTTGCCCAACCAGACAAACAGGTACCACCACTTGGCCAAGTTGACACATGAAGCTGACCATGACAACTCTCTTAGGCCAGAATGGCCTGTGCTAGGGTGCGTGGCACCCCCTTACTTCCAACCCTCTGCTCTCCTTGAGTCACTTCTGGGCCTGGGCAGCTTGTGAGTCCGGTTTGCTCACCGTTGCTCGGATCTGCAGGACTCAGAGCTTGTGGGCATTCAGGCAGAGCCTCAGCTGACCTGAGCTTTGCCCATGGATCCCAGCCCCCACCCCTGCACTCCGCTTCTGAATCCATTTGGGGCTGGGTTGGAAGTTTGCCCAGTAGATTTCACTTCGAGTTTTGTTAGCTCCTGGACAATCTGCAAGGGAACTGCTGAGACACAGTGCTGTCAGTTTTTGCCTTTGTGACACTCCCATGGTGTGGTAGGCTGGGTACCCTGTTGAGTGTAATGAGCAGATCCACCTGCAAGGACCCCCCACCCCCCCACCAAGGCTACCGTGTTTCAATTACAGAGACTCTGGAAGGGGCCACAGGTGGCCCAGTGCTTTTATTACTTTCCAGAAACACTAGAACAACATGCCTCTTTATGTCCCATGCTCTTACCTCTTAAGAACCTCCTTAAATTATTATAGCAATGCATATATTTCAAAGTGTGCTCCAAGTGTGGTGAGCCTCTTGTTCACTACTTGTGATAAAAACCAGGCTGTTGATCCTGCATTTGAGTGGATCGAGGGATAGTACAGTCAATTCTCCTTATTCAAGGTAGTTATGTTCTATAAGATCACTGTAAACCTTGCGTTAGCGAATACTGAGCCTTAGAAGAAATATAGAAGTGCTAAAGGGAGCCCTTCAGGTGGCAATAAAAGGACACAAGGTGGTAACATGAAGCCTTAAAAAGAAATAGCATCGGTAAAGATAAGTACGTAAGTAAATGTAAAATCCTGTATTATTATATTTTTGGTTTGTAACTGCTTTTCCGCCATGTGACTTAATAGGCAAATGTGTAAAATAACATCATAAATCTATGTTAATGGGTAGACAATGTATAAAGATGTAAACAATAACAACAACATATAGGAGAGTTTGTATACTATTAAAACTAGATTGATACTAGTTGAACTAGGTTGTTATTAGTTGAAGATGTGTATTGTATTGCTCTAAAAAACATAGAGAAAAGGAAAGAAGAAGGAAATGGAACTGTTACGCTACAAAAAAGCAACTAAATAAAAAAAAAATGGGCAGTAATGGGGTAGTTGAAGAACTAAAAACCTAAAAGACATTCATAAAACAAATAGCTAAGTGGCAAAAATAAGTTCTTTCTTCTCGTTACCTTAAATGTCAATGGATTAAACTCCCCTATTAAACAGCAGAGATTGGAAGATTGGATGAAAAAGCATGATCCGTGTAATATGCTGTCACAAAGAGATTCACTTTAGGTACCAAGATAAAAAGAGGTTGAAAATAAGCAGGTAGAAAAAGACATTCCATGCAAACAATAACCAAAAGAGAGCTAAATTACTTTCAGAAAAAATAGATTTCAAGTCAAAAAAGATTATGAGACAAAGAGGGATATTATACATTTATAGAAGGTTGAACTCAGCGAGAAAATATAATGATTGAAAATACATATGCATCTCACAACAGAGTCCCAAAATATATGAGCAAAAATTGACAATACAATGACATTTGTAGACTTCAGTATATCACTTTCAATAATTGATAGGAAGCTAAGCAAAAGACAAACAAGGAAAGAGGGGATTTGAACATCTCTATTAACCACTTTGACGTAATGGACACATATAGAACGTGCTGCCCCATCGCAGCAGACCACACATTCTTCACAAATGCAAATGGAATATTTTCCAGGATAGACCCCATGTTAGGCCGTAAATAAAATCTTAGTAAATGATAAAATATTAAAGTAATACAAAGCATCGTCTGGGACCACAATGGAATAAACCTAGGAATCAATTACAAAAGGAAAACTGAACAATTCAACAACCAGTGAGTCGAAGAAAGCACTAAGGGAGATTATGAAATGTCTTGAGATGAGCACAAATGAAAACACAATGTACTAAAACTCTTGGAGTGCAGTGAAAGCAGTGCAGTGAGGGAAAATTATAGGTCTAAATGTCTGCGCTTAAAAAGAATAGGGGAAGATGGCAGAATAGGATAAGCTGAGTTCATCCCTGCTCCATGGAGCAGCTAGAGAAAGGACAGAAAAATGACCGGGACAGCAGTGACCAGAGAGGGTCTTCTATGTGATATAGGGAGGACCTAGATGAAAAGTGGAGAAATTATAATTGAGAGGATGAGGTGGTTTACTCACTTGTGACTGCACCTGGGGCAGGCTGCTACATGTGAGCCAGTATGGGTGCCAAAGGAGCAGCACATGCCCACATTCCCACTTCTGCAGCTAGTTTGGGAGATATTCCCACTCAGCTCTGCAACTGGGACTCCTGTGGGGAACCCAGAAGCCAGCAGACTTGGTTTACTTGTGCGCAGAGACCTTCCAGCCAGTGCACTGTGCCTGCCCCCTACCCTTGAAGCAGGCAGATGTGGGTGCCTGGTTTGGGTGGAGACTGGGGGTTTCTCCCCTGGAAAGGATGGAAGAATGCAGAGCAGAGGCGATCTAACAAGGGAAAGAGATTTCTCTCTTGGCCAGCAGAAGAGACCCATTACCTCTAGATGTTCTCCATGGAGGCCCAGGGCACTCACCCGGGAGAGGCCAGGATGAGGGAACCATCTGCACTGCAGCACCAGGCACACCTGGGCCAGCTGTGGACAGGAGTAGTTGAAATAGTCCACCAGCCCAAGTTCATTTCATTTGGGAGCCTGGGAACCATCAAACCCATCGTGTCCACAAGTGGATTCTCACCGAGGTCCACGGTGTCCAACCCTCCAATCTCCACTCTCCAATCCTCCCCACTCCTGAGGGATCCGTGGCTTTCAGTACCCATGGAGACCCTTGCCTTGCCTAGATTTACACCTGGTCTCCATCCTGCTGCACTCGGAAAGAGGCAGACCTGAGGGGAAGAGGTGGTCCAAGTGTACCATCTGCTGGGAAGAAGTGGAAAGTGCAATCTGGCAAACCACCTTTCTCCCTGGCTTTTAAGAGATCTCCAAATTAGAGCTGCACTCCTTGCATGAGGTACTGGCCTTGCTGTGACTAAGAATCACTGCAAATCAGGTACAAAAGGAGACCATCAACACAACAAATCCAAGCAACTAAAAAATCTTAGACGAGTGAGGGAAATCAATTTTCAAATAGCCTTATCAAGATAATCAAATGCAGAAATGTCAACAAAAAGTCACTCAGTGTATGAAGATTCAAGAAAATATGGCCAAGCCAAGAAAGCAAATTAAGACTCTTGAGGAGATGCAGAACTCAGAGCAGCTAATCAAAGATGTTCATACAAATTTCTGAAATGACTTCAATGGGTTGGCTAAAAACATAAAGGATATCAAGATGATACTAGAAGAGGGCGGGCCACGGTGGCTCAGCAGGCAAGAATGCTCACCTGCCATGCCAGAGGACCCATGTTTGTTTCCTGGTGCCTGCCCATGTAAAAAAAAAAAAAAATTAAAGATGATACTGGAAGAGCATAAAGAAGAATTTGAAAGGATAAATAGAAAAGTAGCAAATGTTAATGGAAATGAAAGCTACTGTAGATCAAATTTAAGATGTACTGGAGATACACAACAGAAGGTTTGAAGAGGCAGAAGAAAGAATCAGTGAACTAGAGGATGGTACAACCGAATTTAAATGCACAAAAGAACAAATGGTGAAAAAGATGGGAAAAGTTCAATGGCTCACAGGGAAATGATGGACAATATGAAGCACTCAGATATAAGAATCATTGGTGTCCCAGAAGGAAAAGAGAAAAGGGCTAAGAAGAGTATTTGAGACGATAAATGAGGAAAACTTCTCAACCCTCATAAAAGGCAAAAATATGCACATTAAAGAAGCCCGATAAATTCCAAGTAAGATAAATCCAAATAGACCCACTCCAAGATGCATACTAATCAGACCATCAATGCTCGAAAGAAGCAGAAAGTCCTTAAAGGAGCAAGAGAAAAGTGATTCTCCACCTACAAGGGAAGCCACATAAGACTAAGTTTGGGCTACTCAATGGGCATCATAGAGTTGAAAAGGCATTCTGATGATATATTTAAGATTCTGAAAGAGAAAAATTGCCTCTTTTCCCAGCAAAATTGTCCTTCAAAAGTGAAAGAGAGTGTTCTAGTTTGCTAGCTGCCAGAATATAATATACCAGAAACAGAAAGACTTTTAAAAAGGGGAATTTAATAGTTTGCTAGTTTACAGTTCTAAGGCCGAGAAAATGTCCCAATTAAAAGAAAGGTCCAATTTAAGGCATCCGGGGCAAGATACCTTGGTTCAAGAAGGCCGACGACGTTCAACGTTTCTCTCTCAGCTGGAAGGGCACATGGCGAACATGGTGGCATCTGCTGGCTTTCTCGTGGCTCTACCAAAAAGAGACTCTCTCCAGAATGTTTCCTCTTTTAAAGGATTCCAGCAAGCAACTCCACCTTCAGTGGGTGGAGACACACCTCCATGGAAATCATCTCATCAAAAGTTACCACCTGCAATTGGGTGGGTCACATCTTCATGGAAACAATCAAAATGCTCCCACCCAGCAATATTGAATGAGGGTCAAAGGGCATGGCTTTTCTGGGGTCCACCCCAGATTCAGACCGGCACAGAGAGGGTGCGTGGGTGGCTCGGTGATAGAATGCTTGCCTTAAATGCAGAGACCCGGGTTCGATTCCCAGACCATGCACACCACCCCCACCCCACCCCCCCAAAAAGTGAAGGAGAGATTAAAGACTTAACATTTTAAAGCTTATTATAAAGCCACTGTGGTCAAAACAGCATGGTATTGATACAAAGATAGGCATATTGATCAATGGAATTGAATTGAGAGTTCAGAAATAGACTCTCAGATCTAGGGCCAATTGGTCTTTGACAAGGTTCCCAAATCCACTGAACTGGGATAGAATAGTCTTTTCGATAAATGGGACTGGGAGAACTGGATATCCATAGCCAGGGGAATGAAAGTGGACTCTTACTTCACATTCTAAATTTAGGTAGCAATGGGCAGGTTTGGAAGGTCCAGTGTAGGCTAGTTCATATGATAGCATCTTGGCACTGGCTATAGGCAGAGGCCCTCAGTTCACCTCCATATGGCCTCTTTCTCCATGTGATCCCTTCCCCCTCTCTCCCTCCTCATTACCCGCCCCCTTCTCCCTCTCTGTCCAGCAGGACACTCTGGATTCATTTCCATGATAGCTGAATATGACATTGATCAAAGGAAGTCAGAGGCCAGCCCAAATTTAATAGGAAGGACATAGACCCCACTCTATGTTGAAGTTAAAATATAGCTGCAAATTTTTTGACACTCCTCCCATTGAGAGGTGGAGCCTGTGTTCCCTTTGGATCTAGGAAGTCTTTGATAGACTATGGAAGAAGAAATGTGTGGTTTCCGAGGCTAGGCCATATTAAGCTATACAGCTTCTGCCTGGTTCTCTTAAAACACTCTCTCTTCAGATACTTCCTTTCAGGTTACTCATCTCTCAGACTGAACTGCAATGCCAAGAGAACCACAAGCTCATGAAGAAGCCATGTGAAAGTTTTCAAGTTAATAATTGAAACCTAGACTTCAAGTCATCCAGCCGCGGCTCCAGATATGTGGGTGAAGATGCCTCCAGATGATTCCAGCTCCCAGTTCTTCCTGTCTGCCTCACTGAAGCTCCAGAAGTCAAGGACAAAGTACCATTCCTTTGGTGTCTTCTCTTAATACCTGACTCATATATGGAATGCATGAATATCATTTACTCTATCTCTATTAGTGTTATGGAATTCAGATAACCAGAACAGAATTTGGCACCCGAAATGAGGTGTTGCCATAACAAAAAATAAAATGCGTGGCAATTAGTTGGGGACAGTGCAATAATCAGAAGTATGGTGGCCCCTGAAGAGGTTGCTTGTCATGGCTTTAAGGAAAGCAAATACTATATTGTTGGAAGCTTGAGGAAGGAGACCCCGGTCATGTAGTGGTAGAAAGCATAGAAAAACTGTCACCTGTGGGAGAGTGGAAAGTAGAAAAGGTACTTAAAGAACTAGTAGGTTTGGCTAAGGAGATGTCCAGGCAGAGTGTTGAAGGTGCCCCCTGGCTTCTTGCTACTAAATAAAAATGAGAGAGGAGAGAAACAAGTGAGAAAGGAGCTACTCAGTTTTCAAATTGAATTGGGAGCAAATGTTGAGGGCATAAGACAACTTTTCCAACCAGCGAAGGGTTCTCAAAGTAAAGAAAGAGCCTCAGATAATGCAGCATACTGTGAGAAAATATGGTCTTATGGAACAGAGGAAGCCAAAGTACATCTAAATTCTTTCATTAAGATCTTGGAAAGATTTTAAGATGGCGCCTCATAGAAGGCCTTCCTAAGGTCTACAGACCCTCCCTTTTACACAATAGGGTGTCTAAATTTAAAGGGTGTAGTCCCACAGCAGCATCAAAGGGTGCCAGTAGAGAAGGGCTTATACTGAAGAGATCTGGGGGTCTTTGGCTTTTGTCTAGTGAAGCATAGTTATAAATGTATACATAAGAACTCCACAAAGTTTTAAAAGAATTATATCAGCTTTGGCTTAAAAGGGAAGAGAAAGAATGAAACGCAAAGGTGCCTTTGGACCCTGATGGAGACTGAATCATATACCCCCACAAAAGATGTGTTCTTAATCCTAATCCATATTCCTGTGTGTGTGTGAACCCATTTGGAAATTGGACCTTTAGAAGAGGTTATTATAGGTTAAACTGTGACCAAACTGAAGGGGGGGGGGTGCTTAATCCATACTATTGGAAGTCTTGCAAAGCCAGAAGTCAGAAATCAGAGAAAGACAAAGGGGAGAACAAGGACGTAACCACGTGATGGGGGCAGAGATGCAAATCAAGGGGCCCCAAAGATTGCAACAAGCTATTACCAGAATGCCACAGACTACGGGAGAAAGTGTGGCCTTGCTGACACCCTGATTTAGGATTTCTGACCTCTAAAGCCATGATCCCATAAATTCTTGTTGTTTAAGCCAACTCATTGTGCATTCTTTGTCATAGCAGCTCTGACAAACTAAGACACAGACCTCTGAACTTATACAGGCAGGAAGCAGACTGAGAGAACTGTTCAATAGCAATCACAAGCCCTTTCTTTTGGGAAAACTAGGACGACTCAGAGGGCAGAAGCAAAGGCAAGAGCTAAAGCTAGAGAGGAGCGGTCCCAGGGGGGCTGGGACTACATTTCCCAGGAGGCGGTGCGACAGGTGTGGGCGCCCTCTGGGACGTGGAATCTACGCCTGCGCGGGCGCAAAGGCTTCCGGGAGACGTAGCTCCAGCCGCTTTTGCGCAGGCGCACGTCCACGCGGAGGCCGGGTTCCTGATCTTTTGCGGCGATCGCAGGTGTTTGTGGGAGGCAGGCGGCAGGTCGGGCTCGTTGTCTGTCGGTCCGTGTGTCCGGGGAGTGTCTCCGGCGGTACGTGCGCTCGCTGAGCCCGAGGCCCGGCCGTGGTCCCCGCGGTGAGCATTCTCTCGTGTGATGGTCATGATGACGCGTGAGTCTGTGCGCCCAGGCCGGGTTTGCACATGAGTGTGTGCGCGCCCAGTCCGGGGTTCCGTAAGTGTGAATGTGTGTGACTGTGCGCTCAGGCCGGGGTCCTATGTGTGTGAGTGTGTGTGACTGTGCGCCCAGGTCGGGCTTCCGTGTGTGTGACTGTGCTCCCAGGCCTCCCTTAGCTAGCGCTCCGGGAGTGGGCTCGGCGTGCGTGTTTGCGCAGCGCTGAGCATGAGTGTGAGTCCGCGTGTACAACAGCACATAGCTGCCTGCTGCCCCCGCCTCGCTGCCGAGGGGTGCCCCCGAGGCCCCTGCCTGGAAGCCCCAGGACACAGGTACTGCTTGGCTCTTTTGTCTGTGGATTTGTATTTGAGGGGACCGAGGGTTAAGTCTACCCAGAAAACTCCCAGAGTGAAGCTGCTCAAGGATCTAAACCATTTAGCATCCAACAGTAAGGGAAAAAATGACACGCACATACACACGCAAATTGAGACAGAAATGAACCGTAGTAACCTAGCAGTAAAGAGTAAAAGTGGATCGGGGAGGCGGGTGTAAGGATAATACAGTGGTAGAATTGTCACCTGTCACGTGGGAGACCTGGTTGGATTCCAGGTCCATGCACTTCCCAAAGCAAAGAAAAAAAAACAAAAATTCAACAAATGGTACTGCAATAATAGGATACATGGAAAATGAAATGTGACCCTTGCCATACAAGCATACAAAAAAAAAAAAGAAAGAAAGAAAGAAAGAAAATGGATTGTGGAGTTAATATGACACTTAGGTCTAGGCCTGGGTCGGCTTCCAGAATGACCCCGTTTTTGACCTCTACACCTTCTGTTTTCTGGGTAACATTCTTTATGGGTATTGAGGCCCTAACCTGAGTTTGTCTGTTGAGTATACTCCTGGAAAATAAGGACTATCCTGTAAGGGGTTTGAGGCCCTGATCTGAGTTTGTCTGTTGAGCACATGCCTGGAAAATAAATAATTTTTAAATTTACATGCCTGTTAAATTAAGTAGACCTGTTTACTCCAGGTGTGTTGCCTAGGTATAGTAAGTGTTTAATTATTAATCAGTGTGTTAAGCGTTTAATACCTGTTTAATTGTTAGTTTGTGTGTTCGGTGTAGTTATTAATTGGTATGTTACTTAAAGATAATTGTTGAGGGTCTGTTTAAATTTGTGAGTTATTAGGTTCCTGCATTTGTATTGATTGTGTTCCTCATTGCCTACTGATTATGAAAATTGTTTAAAAAGGGAACCTTTGGACTGGATTGAAAATTGAAAAGATTTAGTTATGAGGCTATGAGAAAAAGGGTTATTTTTGAGACATAGTCTGGCTTCAGTATGAGAAATGGCCTGAGAATGGCTCTATAGAGAGTACCATTACAGTCAGAGTTTGAGATGTTCAAGTTGTTCTGCAAAAGAGAGCAAAAATGAGATGAGAGGATGTGTTCAATCTTTTTTTTGTCCGTCTCAAAAGTATTTCGGTGTTTTTGTGTAACTTTCTATTTGTGTCTATCTGCCTGTTCAATTTATAGTCTCATACCTCTGGACGGTAATACCAAATTAACCAAAACATTCTCAAAGAGCTCTGTTTGAACTACTTAAAAATAAACAGGCACATATACATATATTAAATTGGTATTCTGAGATAAAAAAGGAAGAAACTCTGAACAAGATTCAAAAGCCTTTGTTTTGTAATTACTGTAAACAAACCTGGATGTTAGGAAGAAACCACCCTGGAAATTTCCCTAAAGCCACAAAAGACCTTTCCAGTTGCCCTGTCACAGCTTTTAGCGGAATAGGTCTAATAATCGGAAATAGTTAAGAGAGGGTCATAAGAGCTCTCAAATTCCATAGCTCTCACTTAAAAACTTTTAAATCCTTGTTCAATAAACCAGACTTCATTCTTTCTATCCCACCCCTCCCTGCTCCAAGAGCCTAAACATCCAAGGCAGCCAAGATGGAAGATGGGGTGTGTGTGTGGTTTAGAATTCTTTTTTTACCTGGGCCTGGAGAGTGAGCATAGAAAATGCTACAGCATAGGCCATGCTTGTTAAAATTTAGTTTTCATTTATACCTTTGCAATGGTAACCATAGTAATTAAATCATTATTAAAGTATGGATAGCCTTGGGATACAAGTAACTGGATAAAATCTAATTACCACATTTCAGGGAATAAAATAAAAAGTCTTTGAGAGCTATGGAAAAGTTTTTTAGGCTTAGGACAAATTAAATAATTGCAGTGTATTTTCCAGAACTTGATAGTCAGTGTATTTTTAAGGTTGTTTGTAATTTTAAGATATTATGAAAATAAACCTTTTTTTCACTCTCCAACGGAAGGAATTTTATGATAATTGAAAAAAATGAACAGAAACAATTTTATTCCGTTTATCGATTTTCTCCCTAAATTTATATAAGCTTACTGATAAAATATGCTAGTCTTATAAGTACATTCTTCTTAGGCAGTACTCCTTCCCTCATGATGTGACCAATCCCTAGTAAATATTCCAAGAAACTTCCCCACCCCTGATTTCCAGGAAACCCACTGAGCCCACTCAACAGCCCCCTGACCCATCTTGTCCTCCCTTAGCTGCAATCTGGCAATATCTCTGCTTGACTATGGAGGCTCTTAAAATTGAAATGCCACCATTGAAGAACCACCAATTCCTGTTTTAGCCTCTGCTTCTAAACTGACCAATGAGAACCTGTCAGTTTCCCACACCCAAGCTAGGTGATGAAAACCTACCACCTCCCTTTCCTTACTGCCCACCAACCATCCTATATAACCTGTACCTCTTCCCCTGCTAAGGACTGTTGCTGTCTTAGGTTTCAGCCCACCTATGTTTGGCCATGCAGTAAAACTCCTTTGATCAAGTTTTTGTCTCTTCTCCTCCTGGTCAAAAAAAAAAAAAAAACCAACCTAACGGTTTTGAGAATTGTAACTAGACAGATTAGCTTACCTGCCTTATTTCCCTGGATGGTCGTGTCTGTTTATATTTCATTTGGGTTTGCATTGAATTTATTAATTGTCTTGAAATAAATTTATATTTTCCATATTATCACATCATTCTTAAGAACTGTATTATATATCATTTAGATATGTAACAGTACTGATAACATATAATGTAAAACATAAATATTGTTCATATTTGCATGTTTGAACTCTGAATAAATACCTGCTTCATGTAATCATCCAGAATTTGCTTATTTCCCCCTCAACACAACATTCATTTACAGTTGGTACTTGTAGCTGAGGGTAATTAATTTCTTAATCTGTTGGACTATCTTAGTACATTGATTAGACTTCCAGGAGAATTTTAGAGTGGCAGCACTCAGTGTTGTTTTCTTGTTGCAGAATGAGTGAGGACCTCACCAGTGTTTAGTGTTCAGTCTCATAGTCACCACTGCCTCTGATCCGCCTCTGTTTGCCTGCGGGACCAGCCCTGGCCGCTTCCCATGACGCGTGCAGCATCCTTGCTGCCTAGCATCATTGTGGGTAATGTCTCCGGAACTGCTGACCTTCCAGGATGTGGCTGTGGAATTTTCCCAGGAGGAGTGGGAGCACCTGGGTGCTGCTCAGCGGACCCTGTACCGAGAAGTGATGCTGGAGAACTTCAGGAGCCTGGTCTCCCTGGGTGAGGGGAGCTCCTTGGGGAGTGATCATCAGGCCAGGCGGTGCTGTAGGGATGGAATGCATAGACTGCTCTCTTCTTGGGTTGTCTGTTTGGCTGATAGGGAGAAGGGGGAGTTAAATAATTTATTGGTAAATGATTGTTCTTATATTAAGTAAACATGGGTATGTTTACTTAACATGGGTTAAGTAACCCATGTTAAACCTATGGTAAACATAGGTTACCATGAAGATATGCCTAATTTTACAGGATGTAACAGAAAGTTCAGAGATTTTGGATTTGCCGAGGCATGTTGTGTTGTAGACCCTGGGAGGCCCCTGGGCACCCTTTTCTTCCCATCTGTCCTGGAGAGTGAGGACTCTGCCTTCTCTTCTCTGCCTACCCAATGCTGAGTTCCAAAGCCCTGAAACCTGTGAACCATAGAACCATTTTTGATGTCTAGATCTTGGGGTTGAGGGCACCCTAGGACACTAGCTTGCACTGTCTCTGCCATTTGTCCTCTGTGTGGTTGGGAGTGGAAGGCTGAACCAGCTTATCTGAGGTTCACAGTCATTCCTGTTCCAAGGTCCTGAAGACAAAGTAGTGAAGGAGATAGGGTCCTGGGTTCTCACTTGTCACCAGCCCTGACACCCAAGCCTCTTATCTCTCCTGGGCAGGGTACCAGGTCCCCAAGCCTGATGTGATATCCCAGTTGGAGCAAGGAGGATTGCCATGGATGGTGTGGAGGAAAATCCCGATGGGCTCCTCACCAGGTGAACAAGCAGGACCGAAGTCTCAGACATCACACCCAAGAGTGTCCAGCCAGGCAGTGGTTTCTGGGAATTGCAGCTTTGGCGCAGGTGGGATTGTGGATCAATGCTGGCAGTGAGGAACAGCTCAGTGCCTCAGCCTTGCCTCTGGGTGCCTCTGTCTGCACTTGGACCTTCTCAGGCTCCTCATTGGGCCCCATCTGCAAGGCACCTCCCCACCTGTGCTTTGACTCTTGCAGAGTGTCCCCCATGCTGCCCTTTGTTCGTCTCCCTTCTCTCTTTTCTAGACTCCTTCCCTGTGCTTTCAGACATTTTGTCCTAGGTTGATGATGACACTGCTTTCATCCCTCTTTCCTTTCTCTGTTTCCTCTGACATTGCATTTCCCACAGCCATCAGCCCATCAGCCTTCCCCATGTTTTGTTTTACTGAAGTTTTCCCACACCGACCCCATTCGTGTAGTCTACTTCAGAGATTCTTTTAGTCCTCATTTCCTGAATTCTGTGTGGCTTTTGCCACCCCCATGCCCTTTCTTTCCTATTTACTTGACAGCATACCTCATTCATTTGCTTTCCTTTATCTCCCTCTGCTAACCTCTTTCCTCCTCTCTGTGCCCCTCATGCCCTTCAAGGCCTTCCCATGACCACCAGTGCCAAGTGTCTTCTTGGCACTGTCGCTCTCATATCTCCACATGGATCTTCAGTTGTCACATCAACTTCAGCAGAGAAAGTCATCAGTTAGGTGACCCCACCCCATCTCTCACATCCTGTAGTTCCTGTCTCTGATAGAGTCACTCCGACACTGCCACCACCACCTTTGCAAGCTTGGGTGATCACACACATTGCAATGGAATTTCTTGATTCCTTCTTGGCTCCCTTTACTGCTCCTTGAATATTGCTATTGGTTTACTCTTGTAGAAGCAACTCACTAGCCACAGCCACCACCTTCCATTTCACCCGGCCCATTTACATCATTCTCTGTTTCACTTGAGCTCCTTTGTCCTTGTATTCCTTGCATGCCCCCTCAACCTGTAGTGGGTGCCTCATGTGCTTTTTCTGCCTATCACTTGTAAACTTTGTGATGTGGGTCTTGGTCCCTTATTTGGTGAGCCTGTCCAGCCCTTCTGCAGTACTTTGAGAGTGAGGCATTTCCTTCTATTCTGCTTTCCCTTCCTTCCCTTCACCCACTGTGCATTTTGTAAGCACCTTTTAGTAAACATTTTAATGAAACAGGACACAGATGCTCCCTGATAAAAGCATAGAATACAGTTAGGGAGGCAACATTTTACACGAAAAGACATTAAATATCATACTTGTACACCCAAAACTTCTCCTTTTCAATACACAGCTTGCTTGTTCACATGTCAGTGGGGGCTGAAAGTCTGAGTGAGGTGAATTGGGTGCACAGTTTGCCCCTGACAGGCCAGGCAGTGAAACTTGTGTAGATTTCCAGATGCAAACAGGAGGGGATGAGGGGGCCTCTTTTCATAGGCAGTTGGAATTAGGTATGACACTGCTTGTTTAAAGGAGAGTTGGTGGCTGGTCAGAAATAGAGCAAGATTACATGTTGGGCTGTGGTGGAATATGTTTGGATTGGATGGTGTCTGCAGATTGTCCTGTGGTTTATTGTTGAGAGCAGGGATCAAGGTCTGCCTCATGGGTATCCTACAGCTTTTGAGGTTTTTAAATGTTTCACTTAAACCCATAGGTGGAATCCTGAAAGCCAAAACTCAGATGTGCACCAATAGAGGGAGAGATCTAACCATGTTGTGGGCAGGTTGTCAGAGCAAGGGGTCATTGCGGGTCAGAAACAGTAATCTGTTATACAGTGAGTAAGAAATGTGAGTATGAAATTAGTAATAAGGGGTCATGAGACTAAGCAGGCAAACACTTGGGGTAATGGGAAACTAAACTAAGAATTATGTAATACGAATGATGAGAACAAGCAGAAATTATTAGAACCTAAGAGCCAGGTGTGGCATGCTTTCTGGCCTCTACATCTTTGCTTGGGGTCAGCATCCTTGGGCTCAGGCCTATGCATAAATTGCTGAAGTTAAATGGAGAACAGCAGTGCACTGGCTGGAGATCACCACTCATAGCAGCAGGAGATTGTCTAGAATGGAGTGGCCTTACTGTTTAGTGAATTTGTGTTAATTGTAGCAACTTATAAGATGGACAAATGTGAGAGAGGCTGTAGCCTGAGAGATTAATGGTGACATTTCACATTGATACAGGCTTACAATAGATCTGCTCTATACACTAGTCTCCTTCTCTTCTGGTTCTTGGTCCAGTAATTTCCCTTAATCACCTTTGCCTTGTTCTTTCACAGTGTCCCAGTTTTGATCCTTCTGTCGTTTCAAAAGGGCATTCCTCATTTATTCTTATTAGCACCTTTAGAAGCACTTTTCTATTCTTGTTCACATCTTCCCTGCTCTCTGCCAAATCACCCAAAGTACCATATCTCTGGGGAATTAAGGAATTAAAATAACAGTTGCATACATAGGTTTGTATGTGACTTTGACTAGCTAACACCTTCTTGCTCTCTAAAAGTTCAGATCCCTCCATTTTTAATTTCTTTCAGACAATGAAAGCAGACCTGGAACTAAAGTGCCAAATCCAAAGGAAGTCATTTCTGAAGATTTTTTCCAAAGCATGATAATCAACAGAGGTAAAAGGAATGAAATCTGTTATACCAGAAGAGAAGTTCCAGAACCTATTGCTAGTTTACAGAGACATCTAGAGCAAGTGACATTTGCCCATAAGAAAAGCCTGACTCAAAAGAACTCTTCTGAATATAATAAATATGAAAAAGAGTTTAGTTTGCAATCAAACTTTGTTACTCAAAGCAAAATTCCTTTAGAGAAAATAGTGTGTAAAGATGATGGTAGTTTGTTACATAACCCAGATCCAACTAATCACCAAAGAATCTACACAAGTGAAAAACCCTACACATGTGAGAAATACTTTAGTTCTTGTTTGGATCTCACTCAACATCAGAGTACTCACATTGGAAATAATCCATATCTTATTAGACATCAGAAGTTTGATACTAGTGAAAAGCCCTTCAGATGCAAAAATTGTACAAAATCTTTCAGCAGGGGAACCTACCTTATACAACATGAAAGATATCATACAGGAGAACGGCCATATGAATGTAGTGTGTGTGGAAGATCCTTCAGCTGGCACTCGTCACTTTCTCTACATCAGAGAACTCACACTGGAGAGAAACGCTATGAGTGTAATGAATGTGGGAAAGCCTTCACCCAAAATACATGTCTCACACAGCATCAAAGGATTCACACTGGAGAAAAACCTTACAAATGTAATCAGTGTGGGAAAGCCTTTAGCAGTAGTTCATATGTTATTCTTCATCAGAAAATTCATACTGGGGAGAAACCTTATGAGTGTAATCATTGCGGGAAAGCCTTTATTCAGAGAAGTCAACTTACTGTACATCTAAGAATACATTCTGGAGAGAAACCTTATAAATGTACTGATTGTGGTAAAACCTTTAGTCATAGTTCATATCTAATGCAACATATAAGGATTCATACTGGAGAAAAACCCTTTGAATGTAAAGAATGTGGGAAGACCTTTATCCAGAGCATTCAGCTTACTTTACATCTGAGAATGCATACTGGGGAAAAACCATACAAATGTACTGAATGTGGCAAAGCCTATAGTCATAGAGCATCCCTTATTCAGCATCAGAGAATTCATACTGGAGAAACTCCCTTTCAATGTAATGAATGTGGGAAAGCTTTCCGATCGAATAACCACCTTACCCAACACCAGAGAATTCACACTGGAGAGAAACCTTACAAATGCGGATTATGTGGTAAAACTTTCAGCAGAAGTACACACCTGACTCAACACCAGAGAACTCATACTGAAGAGAAACCCTACCAATGTAATGAATGTGGGAAAACCTTTGGGCAGAGTGCATATCTGACTCAACACCAGAGGATACATACTGGAGAAAAACCCTATGAATGTAAGCAATGTGGGAAAGCCTTCAGTCAAAGAACATGCCTCACACAACATCAGAGGATTCATACGGGAGAGAAACCTTATGAATGTAATCAATGTGGGAAAGCCTTTAGCCAAAGTTCACATCTGACTCTTCATCAGAAAACTCATACTGGGGAGAAACCTTATGAGTGTAGTCAATGTGGGAAAGCCTTTATTCAGAGCATTCAACTTGCTCTACATCTAAGGACGCATTCTGGAGTGAAACCTTATGAATGTAAAGAATGTGGTAAAACATATAGTCATAGTTCATCCCTAAAGCAACATAAAAAGATTCACACTAGTGAAAATCCCTTTGAATGTAAAGTGTGTGGGAAAGCCTTTACCCAGTCCTTTCAGCTTACTTTACATCTGAGGACACATGTTGGTAAAAAACCCTATGAATGTGCTGAATGTGGCAAAGCCTATAGTCATAGGTCATCCCTTATTCAACATAAGAGAATTCATACTGGAGAAACCCTTAGAATGTAGTGAATGTGTTAATACATTCCTGTGGGATATCTGCCTTACCCAACACCAGAGAATGCATGCTGAAGAGAAACTTCCAATGTAATGAGTGTGGGAAACTTTTTGGTCAGAGAGCATTTCTAACTCAATACCAGAGGAGGCATATTGGAGGAAAAAACCTATGAATGTAATGAATGTGGCAACGCTGTCAGAGTAAATGCCTACCTTAATGAACATGAAAGGATTTATAAAAGAAGGAAACCCTAAGAATATGTCAGATGCAAATTCATAATGGAGATTCAACAAATTGTTTAATGTGGGGAATATTTCATCAAGGACATGGCATTACTTAACATCGATAAATGAGTAAAGATAGAAACCCTATTAATATATTTACTGTGGATAACATTTCATTTGTTTTATGGCATGGATTCATGTTCTTCATGAAAAGAAATTCCACGATGGTAACAAGTGTGAACTGTTTTAATGCAATATTATCTCACTAAAAATTAAGAGTGCTGAGGAAAACTCAATTTTTTTTTTAATTCTAAAGTCAGAAATTGTGCTGGTTTGAAAGTATTATGTACTACCCAACAGCCATGTTTGGTTTTTTTTCCTTCCTAATTCAGTCATGCGGGTGCAGACCTCTTGTAGGGTGGTTCCTCTTGATTGAATTGTTTCTATGGAAATGTGACCCATGCAGTTGTAGATTTGATCTTTTGATCAGATAATTTCCAAAGAGACACTGGCAGATACTTGGAGAGCTGATACAGAGAGCACTGAGTTCAAACCAGACACAGATGCTAAACCCAGAGATGAAATCCAGAGTGCCTAGAAGCTAAGTGAGGATCCAGAGACACTTAGAGAGAAAGTCAGTTGAAAAAGGAGCTGAGAGAACCACTTAAAACCAACCCAGGAGGGCCAGCATACATTGACCATGTGCCTTCCCCTGTGATGAAGGAACCTGCATGTTCCCTTTCCTCTGAGGAGGTATCCTATTGTTGATGCCTTATTTGAACATTTTATGGCCTTAGAACTGTAAACTTCTAACTCAATAAATCCCTTTTATAAAAGCCAATCCTCAGAATTATGTTCTCAAGGTTCACCCATCTTGTCATGTGGTTCAGAATGTCGCTTCGTCTTACTATTGCATAATACTCCATCGTATGTATATACCACATTTTGTAAATCCACTCTTCTGTGGATGGGCACTAGGATTGTTTCATCTTTTGGCAATTGTGAATAGAGCTGCCATGTGCATCAGTGTACAAATGTCTTTTTGTATCACCACTTTCAGCTCTTCTGGGGATATACTGAGTGGTGGTATTGCCGGGTCATAGGTCAACTCAATATTTAGTTTTCTAAGGAACCACCAACCTGTCTTCCATAGTGACTCTACCAGTATACATTCCTACCTGCATAAGTGTCCCAGTTTCTCCACATCCTCTCCAACATTTGTAGTTTCCTGTTTAATAGCAGCCTTTCTTGTAGGTATGAGGTGATATCTCACTGTAGTCTTGATCTGCATTTCTCTTACGCTAATGAGAATGAGTATCTCTCATGCTTTTGAGCCATCTATATTTGATCTTCAGAAAAATGTCTATTCATATCTTTAGCCCATTTTATAATTCAGCTTCTTTTGTTGTTGATTTTGTATGATTTCTTTATGAGTACGGGATATCAAACCTTATCCAATGTGTGATTTCCAAATATTTTCTCCCATTGAGTTGGCTGCCTCTACATCTTTTTGTCAAAGTCTTTTGGATTCAGAGAGAGCAGAGAATGCTGCAGCACCACGAAGCAGAGTCCACGAGCCATGACCTTTGGAGATGAAGAAGGAAAACGTCTCCTAGGGAGCTTCATGAAACCAGAAGCCAGGAGAGAAAGCTAGCAGATAACATCTTGTTGGCCATGTGCCCTTCCAGCTGAGAGAGAAGCCCTGACTGTGTTCGCCATGTGCCTTCTCACTGGAGAGAGAAACCCTGAACTTCATCGGCCTTCTTGAACCAAGGTATCTTTCCCTGGATGCCTTTGATTGGACATTTCTATAGACTTGTTTTAATTGGGACATTTTCTTGGCCTTAGAACTGTAAACTAGAAACTTATTAAATTCCCCTTTTTAAAAGCCAAAAAAAAAAAAAAAAGTATTTTGAGGCACAAAGGCATCTATTTTTTCTTTTATTGCTTGTGCTTGGGTATAAAGTTTAGGAAACCATGTCCTATTACTAGGTCTTAAAGATGTTTCTCTATACTTTCTTCTAGGAGCTTTTGGTACTGGTTCTTATATTTAGATATTTGATCCAATATGAGTTGGTTTTTGTATCAGGTGTAAGGTAAGGGTCCTCTTTTATTCTTCTGGAAGTATAACAGAGAGGATAGGATTTAACAAACGAGTACAACTGCTGAATTATTATATTGATATTTTTGTCTCCAATGCCTTAGAGCAGCTAGAATAGACAACAAAAATCATGGAATTATAACCCATACCGAACTTTAAAATCTGTTCTATAACTACTTCTTAGAATGTACTTGGAAATGTGTTCCCTTTTTTGGATATATGTTATATTTCACAATTTAAAAAAGTAAAAAAAAAAAAAAAAAAAAAAAAGAAGACGCCAATCCTTTCTGGTACAGTGCATTCTGGCAGGTGTAGCAAACCCAAACAGAAATCAAAGATCTCTTATACATTAAGTATGTTGGACCTAGAAACAATGATATGTATGAAGAGGTGAGGTTCACATTTCAAATGTGATGTTCTATTTCATATAGACATGGCTTTAAATACTCTAGATCAGGGGCTTCATTTTGCTGATGTGTACCAAGAACCTTAAAAATGTTTATACTCTCTGACCACTAATTTACCTTCTGGAAATCTATACTGAGACCTCTCTTATATATAGACAATTTCATTGTGCTTAAAACTCTATCACAATATTGTTAATATGAAAAAGTGAGAAACATGTAACTATGCATGGTTATTATGTAAACATTAGTACATTTGTGGAACAATACATAATAACATAAAAAATGCTCATAAGCTAAGTTAAAAAGATGAACTTTCATTAGTAATATGATTTTAAACTATGGTGTCCATTATGGTAGCTACATGTGGTTGCTGAAAAATTGAAACAGCTGGTCAGAATGAAGACTCACTACCAGGCAAGAATGCACTAGATTACAAAGACTTGGCTTTTCAAAAAAAAAGAATGTAAAATACCATTTAAAAAAATATTGATTGTATTTAAAATGATGAATTATATATATAGGAGTACATAAAATATATTATTAAAATTAGAGTCACCTGTTTCTCTTTCCCTATTTTAGTGTGGATTTGAAAATTGATAATTTCTTGTAGCTCTCATTACACTTCTGGCCAGAGCTGCTCTAGATCTGCCTGTCTCTCCCACCACCTGTGTCTCCCAGCTCATCTCCTGTCACTGTCTTTCTTACTTTCCCTGGCCAACCTTGAAAGTGCCAAGGGCACAGCCAGTGCTTGTTCCTTAAATAGCTATAGGCTTTTATCAGTCAGGTTTATGCTCATGGAAGTCTTCCTTGACTTGTGTTTTTCTTTTTCTTTTTTTCTTTATTAGAGAAATACCATACCGCACCATCTTGCATTGCTGTGGGACATTTATTACACTAGATTAGAGCACATTTTAATAACTTCTTTGATTTTACCACCTAGTATAATACTTGCTTGTTTTATCCTGATTTACTTTTCTTCAGTGCACCAATGTCTATAGTTACCTTACAAGCTGTTAATTTATGTGTCGGCCTCCCCTATCAACTGTAAAATGCGTGGAGACATGGATTATATCTGTGTTTCCCACAACTAAACTGTGCCTGTCCCATAGTAGGTGCTAAACAAGTGTTAATGAGTGAAGTGAAACAAACATTTAAAAGAATGCTGTTAAATGGTGACCACCTTTCTATGAAGAACAATATCTTCCTTTTTACTCTTAAAACCCTTCTAAAATTTTAATTAGCATAGGTGAATTTTGATATTTTTAAAGCTTTCATTGTCTTTTGGTGAACTTGAACATTTTCTCCACATAGTGCTTGATTTTCCTTTGTGACTTTCTTGGGGTATTTTTCTTTTTGACTTGAACTCTTTCTCAAGAAATGATACTAATCTTTTAAAAGACTTCAGACATTTATCCTGAGTTTTGTCTTTTAGTTTTTTAAAAAATTATCATTGATGGGTGTCCCAGAAGGAGAAGAGAAGGGAAAAGGAGGAGAAAAACTAATGGAAGAAATTATCACTGAAAATTTCCCAACTCTTATGAAAGACCTAAAATTACAGATCCAAGAAGTGCAGCGCACCCCAAAGAGATTAGACCCAAATAGGCGTTCTCCAAGACACTTACTAGTGAGAATGTCAGAGGTCAAAGAGAAAGAGAGGATCTTGAAAGCAGCAAGAGAAAAACAATCCATCACATACAAGGGAAACCCAATAAGACTATGTGTAGATTTCTCAGCAGAAATCATGGAAGCTAGAAGACAGTGGGATGATATATTTAAATTACTAAAAGAGAAAAACTGCCAACCAAGACTCCTATATCCAGCAAAATTGTCCTTCAAAAATGAGGGAGAAACTAAAACATTCTCAGACAAAAAGTCACTGAGAGAATTTGTGACCAAGAGACCAGCTCTGCAAGAAATACTAAAGGGAGCACTAGAGTCAGAAACGAAAAGACGGAAGAGAGAGGTATGGAGAAGAATGTAGAAAGAAGGAAAGTCAGATATGATATATATAATACAAAAGGCAAAATGGTAGAGGAAAATATTATCCAAACAGTAATAACACTACATGTTAATGGACTGAATTCCCCAATCAAAAGACATAGACTGGAAGAATGGATTAAAAAACAGGATCCTTCTGTATGCTGTCTACAGGAAACACATCTTAGACCCAAAGATAAACATGGGTTGAAAGTGAAAGGTTGGGAAAAGATATTTCATGCAAATAACAACCAGAAAAGAGCAGGAGTGGCTATACTAATATCCAACAAGTTAGACTTCAAATGTAAAACAGTTAAAAGAGACAAAGAAGGACACTATCTACTAATAAAAGGAACAATTAAACAAGAAGACATAACAATCATAAATATTTACGCACCGAACCAGAATGCCCGAAAATACGTGAGGAATACACTGCAAACACTGAAAAGGGAAATAGACACAAATACCATAATAGTTGGAGACTTCAATTCCACACTCTCATCAATGGACAGAACATCTAGACAGAGGATCAATAAAGAAATAGAGAATCTGAATATTACTATAAATGAGCTAGACTTAACAGACACTTATAGGACATTACATCCCACAACAGCAGGACACACCTTTTTCTCAAGTGCTCATGGATCATTCTCAAAGATAGACCATATGCTGGGTCACAAAGCAAGTCTTAACAAATTTAAAAAGACTGAAATCATACACAACACTTTCTCGGATCATAAAGGAATGAAGTTGGAAATCAATAATAGGTGGAGTGCCAGAAAATTCACAAATACGTGGAGGCTCAACAACACATTCTTAAACAACGAGTGGGTCAAAGAAGAAATTGCAAGAGAAATTAGTAAATACCTCGAGGCGAATGAAAACGAAAACACAACATATCAAAACTTATGGGATGCAGCAAAGGCAGTGCTAAGAGGGAAATTTATTGCCCTAAATGCCTATATCAGAAAAGAAGAAAAGGCAAAAATGCAGGAATTAACTGTTCACTTGGAAGAACTGGAGAAAGAACAGCAAACTAATCCCAAAGCAAGCAAAAGGAAAGAAATAACAAAGATCAGAGCAGAAATAAATGAAATTGAAAACATGAAAACAAGAGAGAAAATCAATAAGACCAGAAGTTGGTTCTATGAGAAAATCAATAAGATTGATGGGCCCTTATCAAGATTGACAAAAAGAAGAAGATGCAAATAAATAAGATCAGAAATGGAAGAGGAGACATAACTACTGACCTCACAGAAATAAAGGAGGTAATAACAGGATACTATGAACAACTTTACACTAATAAATACAACAATTTAGATGAAATGGACGTGTTCCTGGAAAGACATGAACAACCAACTTTGACTCAAGAAGAAATAGATGACCTCAACAAACCAATCACAACTAAAGAAATTGAATTAGTCATTCAAAATCTTCCTAAAAAGAAAAGTCCAGGACCAAACGGCTTCACATGTGATTTCTACCAAACATTTTGGAAAGAATTAGTACCAACTCTCCTCAAACTCTTCAAAAAAATTGAAGTGGAGGGAAAGCTACCTAATTCATTCTATGAAGCCAACATCACCCTCATACCAAAACCAGGCAAAGATATTACAAAAAAAGAAAACTACAGACCAATCTCTCTAATGAATATAGATGCAAAAATTCTCAATAAAATTCTAGCAAATCATATCCAACAACACATTAAAAGAATTATACATCATGACCAAGTAGGATTCACCCCAGGTATGCAAGGATGGTTCAACATAAGAAAATCAATTAATGTAATACACCATATCAACAAATCAAAGCAGAAAAATCACATGATCATCTCAATTGATGCAGAGAAAGCATTTGACAAGATTCAACATCCTTTCCTGTTGAAAACACTTCAAAAGATAGGAATACAAGGGAACTTCCTTAAAATGATAGAGGGAATATATGAAAAACCCACAGCTAATATCATCCTCAATGGGGAAAAATTGAAAACTTTCCCCCTAAGATCAGGAACAAGACAAGGATGTCCATTATCACCACTATTATTCAACATTGTGTTGGAGGTTCTAGCCAGAGCAATTAGACAAGAAAAAGAAATACAAGGCATCAAAATTGGAAAGGAAGAAGTAAAACTATCACTGTTTGCAGACGATATGATACTATACATCGAAAACCCGGAAAAATCCACAACAAAACTACTAGAGCTAATAAATGAGTACAGCAAAGTAGCAGGTTACAAGATCAACATTCAAAAATCTGTAGCATTTCTATACACTAGTAATGAACAAGCTGAGGGGGGAAATCAAGAAACAAATCCCATTTACAATTGCAACTAAAAGAATAAAATACCTAGGAATAAATTTAACTAAAGAGACAAAAAACCTATATAAAGAAAACTACAAAAAACTGTTCAAAGAAATCACAGAAGACCTTAATAGATGGAAGGGCATACCGTGTTCATGGATTGGAAGACTAAATATAATTAAGATGTCAATCCTACCTAAATTGATTTACAGATTCAATGCAATACCAATCAAAATCCCAACAACTTATTTTTCAGAAATAGAAAAACCAATAAGCAAATTTATCTGGAAGGGCAGGGTGCCCCAAATTGCTAAAAACATCTTGAGGAAAAAAAACGAAGCTGGAGGTCTCGCGCTGCCTGACTTTAAGGCATATTATGAAGCCACAGTGGTCAAAACAGCATGGTATTGGCATAAAGATAGATATATCGACCAATGGAATCGAATAGAGTGCTCAGATATTGACCCTCTCATCTATGGACATTTGATCTTTGATAAGGCAGTCAAGCCAACTCACCTGGGACAGAACAGTCTCTTCAATAAATGGTGCCTAGAGAACTGGATATCCATATGCAAAAGAATGAAAGAAGACCCATCTCTCACACCCTATACAAAAGTTAACTCAAAATGGATCAAAGATCTAAACATTAGGTCTAAGACCATAAAACAGTTAGAGGAAAATGTTGGGAGATATCTTATGAATCTTATAACTGGAGGCGGTTTTATGGACCTTAATCCTAAAGCAAGAACACTGAAGAAGGAAATAAATAAATGGGAGCTCCTCAAAATTAAACACTTTTGTGCATCAAAGAACTTCATCAAGAAAGTAGAAAGACAGCCTACACAATGGGAGACAATATTTGGAAACGACATATCAGATAAAGGTCTAGTATCCAGAATTTATAAAGACATTGTTCAACTCAACAACAAAAAGACAGCCAACCCAATTACAAAATGGGAAAAAGACTTGAACAGACACCTCTCAGAAGAGGAAATACAAATGGCCAAAAGGCACATGAAGAGATGCTCAATGTCCCTGGCCATTAGAGAAATGCAAATCAAAACCACAATGAGATATCATCTCACACCCACCAGAATGGCCATTATCAACAAAACAGAAAATGACAAGTGCTGGAGAGAATGCGGAGAAAGAGGCACACTTATCCACTGTTGGTGGGAATGTCAAAAGGTGCAACCACTGTGGAAGGCAGTTTGGTGGTTCCTCAAAAAGCTGAATATAGAATTGCCATACAACCCAGCAATACCATTGCTGGGAATATACTCAAAGGACTTAAGGGCAAAGACACAAATGGACATTTGCACACCAATGTTTATAGCAGCGTTATTTACAATTGCAAAGAGATGGAAACAGCCAAAATGTCCATCAACAGACGAGTGGCTAAACAAACTGTGGTATATACATACGATGGAATATTATGCAGCGTTAAGACAGGATAAACTTATGAAGCATGTAATAACATGGATGGACCTAGAGAACATTATGCTGAGTGAGTCTAGCCAAAAACTAAAGGACAAATACTGTATGGTCCCACTGATGTGAACGGACATTCGAGAATAAATTTGGAATATGTCATTGGTAACAGAGTCCAGCAGGAGGTAGAAACAGGGTAAGATAATGGGCAATTGGAGCTGAAGGGATACAGACTGTGCAACAGGACTAGATACAAAAACTCAAAAATGGACAGCACAATAATACCTAATTGTAAAGTAATCATGTTAAAACACTGAATGAAGCTGCATCTGAGCTATAGGTTTTTGTTTTGTTTTCTTTTTACTATTATTACTTTTATTTTTTTTCTCTATATTAACATTCTATATCTTTTTCGGGTGTGTTGCTAGTTCTTCTAAACCGATGCAAATGTACTAAGAAACGATGATCATGCATCTATGTGATGATGTTAAGAATTACTGATTGCATATGTAGAATGGTATGATTTCTAAATGTTGGGTTAATTTCTTTTTTTCCTTTAATTAAAAAAAAAAAAGAGAAGGGGTAATTGGAGCTGAAGGGATACAGACTGTGCAACAGGACTGGATATAAAAACTCAGAAATGGACAGCACAATACTACCTGATTGTAATGCAATTATGTTAAAACATTGAATGAAGCTGCATGTGAGGTATAGGTTTTTTTTTCTCTCTATTATCGTTTTAATTCTTATTCTGTTGTCTTTTTCTTTTTCTAAATCGATGCAAATGTACTAAGAAATGATGAATATGCAACTATGTGATGATATTAAGAATTACTGATTGTACATGTAGAATGGAATGATTTCTAAATGTTTTGTTAATTTTTTTTAATTAATAAAAAAAATTAAATAAAAAAAAGAATTACTGATTGCATATGTAGAATGGTATGATTTCTAAATGTTGGGTTAATTTCTTTTTTCCGTTAATTAAAAAAAAAAAGAGAAGGGGTAATTGGAGCTGAAGGGATACAGACTGTGCAACAGGACTGGATATAAAAAATCAGAAATGGACAGCACAATACTACCTGATTGTAATGCAATTATGTTAAAACATTGAATGAAGCTGCATGTGAGGTATAGGGTTTTTTTTCTCTCTATTATCATTTTAATTCTTATTCTGTTGTCTTTTTATTTCTTTTTCTAAATCGATGCAAATGTACTAAGAAATGATGAATATGCAACTATGTGATATTAAGAATTACTGATTGTACATGTAGAATGGAATGATTTCTAAATGTTTTGTTAATTTTTTTTAATTAATAAAAAAAATTTTCATTGAGATAAGTAGATACAAGAGTATTTTTTATTATAACCACATTCATGTGAATAATTCAGTGGTAACAATTACACTCACATTGTGCTACCATTAACACCACCCATTAGTAAAACTGTTTCATCACCCCAAGAGAACCTCTGTATCCACCGAGCATTAGTTTCCCATTCCCCACCCCTCCCCACCCCACCTCACAGTAACCTTTAATCTACTTTGTGACTCTGAATTTGCTTATGCTAGGTGTTTCATATAAGTGAAATTATACAGTACGTGACATTTTATGTCCAGCTTATTTCATTCAATATGACGTCTTTAAGGTTGTAGCATGTATCAGAACTTTGTGTGTTGTTTCCTCAGCTTTTAAAATTTTACTTTTATTCTTTTTAAATTGTGAGATATACCTAATATTATTCCATTTTAACCATTTTTTAATTGAAAAATCCTCACACATATAGTCATTTTATCTCTACCATTCACTGGCACTGAATACCTTTACAGTGTTATACAGTGATCACCACCCTCTTTTGCCATTACATTTTCATTGTCCCTTATTGAAACTCTGCCTATTAAGTGATAACTCCCCAGTCTTTCCCATGGCCCCTGGTATCCACTATTGTGCTCTCTGTCTCTATGAATTTGCCAGATCTACATACCTCACAAGAGTGGAATTATACAATATTTGTCCTTTTGTCCCCTGCTTATTTCACTTAACATGATGTATTCAACGTCCTATCCATATTGTAGTGCATATTTATTTTATTTATTTGTATCCTCTCTTTCTCTTTTTTTTTTATCAACCTAGCTAAGGGTCTATTGATTTTATTGTTTTTCTCAAAGAACCAAGTTGTGATTTTGTTAATTTTCTCAATTGTTTTTGTAGTATTGATTTCATTTATTTCTGCTCTAATTTTCATTATTTCCTTTTATTTGCTTTGGGGTTAGTTCCCTATTCTCTCATTAGAGGAAGTGAACTGTTAACTCCTCAACTTTTGCTCTTCTTTTTAAAATATAGCCATTTAAGACAATATATTTCTCTCTCAGCACTGCCTTTGCTGCATACCATATATTTTGATATGTTGTGTTTTCATTTTCATTTGCCTCAAAATATTTACTGATTTCTCTTGTAATTTCTTCCTTGACCCACTGATTGTTGCTTTGGCCTCCAAATGTTTGTGAATTTTCTGGCCTTCTGCCTGTTATTGATTTCCAACTTCATTCCATTATTATCCGAGAAAGTGTTTTGTATGATTTCAACATTTTAAAATTCATTGAGACTTGCTTTGTGATCCAACATATGGTCTATCCTTGAAAATGATCCATGAGCACTTGAGAAAAATATGTATCCTGCTGTGATGGGGTGTAATGTTCTGTAAATGTCTGTTAAGTCTAGTTTATGTATCGTATTATTCAAAATCTCTGTTTTCTTATTAATCCTCTGTCTAGATGTTCTATCCATTGATCAGAGCAGGGAATTGAAGTTATTATGGGAGAGGTGTCTACTTCTCCCTCCAGCGTTGTGTTTGCCTCATGTATTTTGGAGCATTCTGGCTCGGTGCATACATATTTATGATTGTTATGTCTTGTTGAATTGTTACTTTTATTAATACATAGTGTCCTTCTTTGTCTTAATTGTTTTACATTTGAAATCTAATTTATCGGATATTATATAACTTGATCCTGCTCTTTTCAAATTGTTTGCATGACATATCTTTTCCCAACCTTTTGCTGTCAACCTATTATTGTCCTTGGGTCTAAAGTGAGTTTCCTATAGACAGCTTATAGATGGGTCCTGTTTTTAAATCCATTTTGCCTGTCTATGTCTTTTGATTGAGGGTTTAATCAATTAACATTTAATGTCATTACTGTAAAGGCAGTACTTCTACCATTTTGTTGTATGCATTTTATATGTCATAACTAACTTTTTTTCTCTTTTTGCCTTTACTTGTAGTCTTCCTTTCTAGGCTCTTCTCCACACCTCTCTCTTCTACCTTTTTCTGTCTATCTGTAGTGCTCCCTTTAGTACTGATTGCAGGGCCAATCCCTTACACAAATTCTCTCAGTGACTATTTGTTTGAAAATATTTTAATCTCCTCCTTTTTGAAGGGCAGTTTTGCAGGGTATAGTATTCTTGGTTTGCTCTTTTTCTCTTTTAGATTCTTAAATATATCATACCACTGCCTCCTCACCTCCTTGGTTTCAACTGAGGAATCCACATGTAGTCTTATTGAGCTTCCCTTGTATGTGATAGATTACTTTTTTCTTGCTGCTTTCAAAATTTTCTGTCTTTGAAATTTGACCATCTAATAGTAAGTGTCTTATAGTATGTCTTTTTGGATTTCTTCTGCTTGAGGTACACTGCACTTCTTGGATCTGTTATTTTATGTCTTTCAGAAGAGATGTGAAATTTTCAGTGATTTTTTCCCCTTCATTAGTCTTTCTCTTCCTTTTCCCTTTTCTTCTCCGTTCCCTTCTCCCATAACATGTATATTTGTGTGTTTCATTTTCTCATTCAATTTCCTGAGACCTTGCTCATGTTTTTCATTCTTTTCCCTATAATTTGTTTTGTGTGTTGAATTTCAGAAGTCTAGTCCTCTAGCTCACTCATCCTTTCTTCTGCCTCTTCAAATCTATTGTAGGTTTCCATTGTTTTTTCATCTCTTCTGTTTTGCCTTTCATCCCCATAAGTTCTGAAATTTGTTTTTTCAAACTTTCAAGTTTTTGTTCACCCAAAGTCTTTTTTTTAATTTTTTTATTAATCAAAAAAAAAGAAAAGAAATTAACACAACATTTAGAAATCATTCCATTCTACACATGCACTCAGTAATTCTTAGTATCATCACATAGATGTATGATCATCATTTCTTAGTACATTTGCATCGATTTAGGAAAAGAACTAGCAAAACAGCAGAAAAAGATACAGAATGTTAATATAGAGAAGAGAATTAAAATAATAATACTAATAAAAAATATATATATATAAAAAAGGAAAAAAAAACAAAAACAAAAGATACAAACAAACAAACAGAAAACTATATTTCAGGTGCAGCTTCATTCAGTGTTCCAACATAGTTACATTACACTTAGGTATTATTGTGCTGTCCATTTTTGAGTTTTTGTATCTAGTCCTGTTGCACAGTCTGTATCCCTTCAGCTCCAATTGCCCATTATCTTACCCTGTTTCTAACTCCTGCTGGTCTCTGTTACCAATGATATATTCCAAGCTGATTCTCGAATGTCGGTTCACATCAGTGGGACCATACAGTATTTGTCCTTTAGTTTTTGGCTAGACTGACTCAGCATAATGTTCTCTAGGTCCATCCATGTTATTACATGCTTCATAAGTTTAGTCTGTCTTAAAGCTGCATAATATTCCATCATAGGTATACGCCACAGTTTGTTTAGCCACTCGTCTGTTGATGGACATTTTGGCTGTTTCCATCTCTTTGCAATTGTAGATAATGCTGCTATAAACATTGATGTGCAAATGTCCGTCTGTGTCTTTGCCCTTAAGTCCTTTGAGTAGATACCTAGCAGTGGTATTGCTGGGTCGTAATCCATTCTGCCAGTCTTAAGTCTTTTGATTGGGAAATTCAGTCCATTAACTTTTAGTGTTATTACTGTTTGGATAATATTTTCCTCTACCATTTTGCCTTTTGTATTATGTACATCATATCTGATTTTCCTTCTTTCTACACTCTTCTCCATACCTCTCTCTTCTGTCTTTTCGTATCTGACTCTAGTGCTCCCTTTAGTATTTCTTGCAGAGCTGGTCTCTTGGTCACAAATTCTCTCAGTGACTTTTAGTCTATAAATGTTTTAATTTCTCCTTCATTTTTGAAGGACAATTTTGCTGGATATAGAAGTCTTGGTTGGCAGTTTTTCTCTTTTAGTAATTTATATCATCCCACTGTCTTCTAGCTTCCATGGTTTCTGCTGAGAAATCTACACATAGTCTTATTGGGTTTCCCTTGTATGTGACAGATTGTTTTTCTCTTGCTGCTTTCAAGATCCTCTCTTTCTCTTTGACCTCTGACATTCTAACTAGTAAGTGTCTTGGAGAATGCCTATTTGGGTCTATTCTCTTTGGGGTGCGCTGCACTTCTTGGATCTGTAAATTTAGGTCTTTCATAAGAGTTGGGAAATTTTCAGTGATAATTTCTTCCATTAGTTTTTCTCCTCCTTTTCCCTTCTCTTCTCCTTCTGGGACACCCACAACACGTATATTTGTGCACTTCATATTGTCATTCAGTTCCCTGATCCCCTGCTCAAGTTTTTCCATTCTTTTCCCTATAGTTTCTGTTTCTTTTTGGAATTCAGATGTTCCATCCTCCAGTTCACTAATTGTAGCTTCTGTCTCTTTAGATCTACCATTGTAGGTATCCATTGTTTTTTCCATTTTTTCTTCTTTGTCCTTCACTCCCATAAGTTCTGTGATTTGTTTTTTCAGATTTTCTATTTCTTCTTTTTGTTCAACCCATGTCTTCTTCATGTCCTCCCTCAATTTATTGATTTGGTTTTTGAAGAGTTTTTCCATTTCTGTTCGTATATACAGCATTAGTTGTCTCAGCTCCTGTATCTCATTTGAACTATTGGTTTGTTCCTTTGACTGGGCCATATCTTCAATTTTCCGAGCGTCATCCATTATTTTCTGCTGGTGTCTGGGCATTTGATCAGATTTCCCTGGGTGTGGGACCCGGCTGGTTGAAAGGTTTTTCTGTGAAATCTCTGGGCTCTGTTTTTCTTTTCCTGCCCAGTAGGTGGCGCTCGTGGCGCTCGTCTGTCTGCGGGTCCCACCAGTAAAAGATGCTGTGGCTCCTTTAACTTGCCAATCTGAATCTCGCAGTCGGCCCGGGAAACCGCACGTGGAGGGGGCGTCGCTGGCCGCCGCGGCTTGGGGGAGTGCTGGTCCAAATTGCCCAGCTGGCCCGAGACGCCAAGCGTGGCGGGAGGGTCCCGCTATCCAACGTTCCCAGTCAGACCGGGGAGCCACGTGCATGGAGGGGACCCCAGTCGCCAGCCGCCCCGGCCGGGAAAACGCGCGCCCCTCGGGTATCTCACCGCAGCAGATTCTCCCTGCCCGTTCAGCCGTTCCAGAATGGGGTACGCTGTCTTTTTGGTCTCTGACGTGGCTCCGGGAGCTGTTTCGTATTGTTTCTGTTTCTTTAGTTGCTTTTCTGGAGGAGGAACTAAGACCTGCGCGTCTTACTAAGCCGCCATCTTCTCTGGAAGTTCCCAACAGCCTTTTTGTAGAAATGGAAAAGCCAATTATCAAATTTATATGGAAGAGTTTCCTCGTGCCTGCCTCAATTATGTAAGGCCAGAAATTGCTGCAATAAATATTTCAACTCCATGGACAATTTCGCAGTGTGGTCAAAAGATGAAAGCAATTCAATGGTTTAGCAATCCATCCAGTACAATGACAGTTGTTCTTTGCCCATGCTTTTCCGTGCTCCCCAGGCTGCAAACCTCTGTTAACCCCTCCAGCCGCTCCTCCTAACCTGCAGCGCCCGCCGGGCCGCGAGCTCGCTTCGCTCTGCTGCAGCCCCCCCTCCCAAAGTCTTCTTTATGTCCTCCCTCAGCTTGTTGGTTTTATTTTTTATGAGATTTTGCATGTCCGTTTAAATATCCTGAATTAGTTGTTTCAATTTCTGTGTCTCATTTGAAGTGTTGGTTTGTTCATCTGACTGGGCCATTTCTTCAATTTCCCTAGTACGACTCATTATATTTTCCTGGAGTTTAGGCATCTGATTTACTTAATTAGATTATTCTGGAGGTTGTTTTCACTCTTTTACTTAGGGTTTTCTTGCTGGATGACTTTGTTCTCTATCTGTTCTTTGACATTCATTTCAACTTATTCTAGACCTCTAGCATAGGCTCTGTTTAACTGATCAGAATTTTTCAGTTCTTGTTTTTCTGTTTCTTGCCTGCCTCTATGGAGCTTTTTTTTTTTTTAATTTTTATTTATTTATTTATTTTGAGGAGGGTCTCCAGATATAAACCCCAGTCAAGTTTTCCCAGACCAGACAGGCCTACATCTCAGGAGAAAAGAGTAGCCACCATCAGTTTTCCCTGATGGTGAGGCCCAGCGTATTGTCAGATTTCCCTGTGAAACCTCTAAATTCTTTGCTTTTCCTATCCTGCCCAGCTTATGGCACCCATCTAACTGCAGCTTCCCACCAGCTTAAAGTGACCTGGTGCCTTTAGTTTTAGCTGATTCTCACTACCCAGGGCATGGTTGAGGCAGAGGTACAGTAGTGGGTTGGCTTCAGTTGCTTCTGTTTTCCAGCCTCTGGGCCCTAAATTCCTTGAAGCAGGAATTCCACTTGAGGTGGCCCCACCTCATATTCCTGGGGAAGATACACCCTTTAGGGAATTAACCCTTTTACCTGACTAGTTACTTTATCTCGCAGATAAGTTTAGTTCTGCCTTTGCGTGGGTCAGTGCTGGAGCTAAGAGTGCTTCCAATTCTATCTCATGAACTGTTTAAGAAGTAAAAAATAAAAAGCAAAAAGCCTTTTCTGAGCAGGATCCCCACTCCTTGGGTTTGTCAATTAAGAGCTTGAGTTGCTACATGGCTCCATGTATCTCTATGCTCTCTGGGCCCTTATTTAAAAGATTATGTTGTCACCTCTTGCTTACTTGTTTTTCTAGACAAACTCCAGGATCAAGAATCTCCAAAATATATTTCAAAATTCAATCTAGGTGGGTCACAGTGGCTCAGCAGGCAGAGTTCTCGCCTGCCATGCCAGAGATCCTGGTTCAATTCCCAGTGCCTGCCCATGCAAAAAAAAAAAAAAAAAAATTCAATCTTTACTTTTGACTTTCACCTCAGAGGAAGCCAGGGTGCAACTTTCTTGAGCCATACCACAACAGTTTATCCTACACCAGCTCCTTCTGCCATGCCACCCAGGTTTGACTCCAATGAAATAAAAATTGTGGACCTGAGGAGTCTGTCCACGGTTGAGAGCTCTGTGTCACATCTGCTTCAAAACCAGCCTCCTTGGTATGTCTCCAAAAAAGATAGGTGATGATATGGTTAAGGCAACTAATGTATGGTCTAAGGATTACAGTAAAACTGGTCATTTAGAACAGAAAGGCCCCAGTAGAGGGGGTGCATTCTGCCTCCCCTGTCATCAAAGCCTCTAAGGAACCACCTAGAGCGAAAAGCATTAAGCTCAGCAGAAACACCACTTTTGGTGAAATTCTCAACATTGTCCAATAGATGCAGCACTGATCTTGAGCCAGAGAATTCTGGAACCATTAAAGAGATTCTGGAGACTGCCCAGTATGTGGGCTGTAATGTGGATGGATGCCACCTTCATGAGCATTTAACAGCCAAGAAAAAATTCAATCTATATATTGAGACATTTCACCCAGGACAGTGTTTTCTCTATATTTAGTTTAATTTTTTTAACACTTTTTATTGTGAAATACTAAATATATACAGAAAAGTGATAAATTTCACAGTACAGTTTTATAAGTAGTTATAGAGTAAATTTCAAAGTACTGTATAGCTTGTAGTTCCACAGTTTCTGATATTTCTTTCTGGCTAATACACTAGAAAATTAAAAAAAAATCTAGATAAGATTTCAGTAGTCATAATTCTTTGTTATATCCTAACTTCCCTGTTATAGCTCCTCCCTCTCATGATCATTTTCTAAATCTTCAGGGATATTTGGGCTCTGACCATTCTAACTTCATGCTGAAAAGGGGTGTTGACATTATGGGGTAGGGGAATGCAACTGGTTCATGTTCTATGAGAGACTGATACCTCGAATTTTCACAGCTTATCTGTCAAGGGAGCAACCTGGACTTTCAAAGCTGCAAAACTCCAACTCTGGGTCTTAGGTGTCATACAGATACCCAGTGTTCCAGAGGAACACCAGGTTATACACATGTTGTACATCACAGAATCTAATCATAACACTTACAGCTCCAATCTAATTGTGACTGGTATTCAAACCTATAATCTAGGTCCTAGTTTTCTTTCAAGTTTTTTTAAAAGAGACCATACCATATTTGTTCTCTAGTTTCTGGCATATTTTGCACAACTTAATGACCCCAAAGTTCATTCACCATTGATGTATGCTTCCCAACTTCCTTTCTGTAGCCGCACAATATTCCATCTTATTTGTACACCATTGTCCGCCTTTCTGCTTCTCAGTCAATGCACCCCTCAGCCACCTCCATCCTTTGGGTGTAATGGATAATGTCAAAACTAAACAATCCAATGAGAGTGAGGCATAAGGGGTATGGCATGTATGAATTTTTTCTTTTTTCTTTTTTTACTTCTGCTGGAGAGATTTAAATGTTCAAAAAATAATCATGGTGATGAATACACAACCATGTGATGATATTGTGAGCCACTGATTGTACACCACATATATAGAATGTTTGTATGTTTGTTGTTTACAATAAAAATATTTTTAAAAAACCCTGAACAGGGCGGGCCACAGTGGCTCAGTAGGCAGAGTTCTCGCCTGCCATGGCGGAGACCCGGGTTCAATTCCCGGTGCATCCCCATGCAAAAAAAAACAAAACAAAACACTAAACAATCCATGTCTTACAGTGTCCTCACTTACTTGTAGAATCACCTGCTTTCTCAATTTTAGACAGTTTTCATTGGTTCAGAGAGACAAAGAACCTATAAATATGGCCTTACCAAATATCAAATCTAAACCTTCCCCCATCTCTTGTCCCTCCTCCCCAGTTATTTACCCCTAATATGATGTGGTACTGTTGATGTCTTCCTGTTAACTATATACCATAGCATGCAATATTTGTTTTCCCCCATACCTCTCTATTATTAATTCTTTGTGCAAGATCAAACCTTTGAAGTTGTTCATGCAAGAACTTGTTTATAATTGTGGAGTTAATTGTTGGGATATATGACTCTATACAACTGCGTTCAATTGCATTCACCTTCAATATGGCAGTGTTTCTCATTTCCTCACTAATGCACTACTGTCACTGCTATCTTTTCCCTTACATTCAAATTCAATGTCACTGGGTAACCATTTACCCATCTCTAGCTTCTGTGTACTTCTAAGTCCCCTATAATCTACACTGTGAACTTCTGAGTTTACCTTTACCAGAGTCATAGTACTGAAATCATACAGTATCTATCCTTCTGTGTCTGGCTTATTTTATTCAGTATTATGACCTCAAGTTTCATCCATGTTGTTATGTGCTTTGGGACAATGAATATTCTGATTTCTAACATTATAGATTACTTTTTGCTTGGTCTTAACTGCATGAAAATGAAATCATATAACTTATATTCTTTAGAGTTTGGCATCTTTTGATTACCATAACTTTTAAAAATTTGTCAATATTGCATGTATCTGTAGTTCTTTTTTTATTGTTAAGTAGTATTCCATTCCACAGATATACCAATTTGTCTATCCATTCTTCTCTTTACCCCCCCCCCTTTTTTTTCACATGGGCAGGCACCGGGAATCGAACCTGGGTCCTCTGGCATGGCAAGCAAGCATCCTTGCCTGCTGAGCCACCATGGCCCACCCTATCCATTCTTCTCTTGACGAACATTTTGGAATTATTTCCAGTTATTAGCTGTTATGAATAAAGCTGTTATAAACATTCTTGTAGAGGTGTTTTTGTGAACATTTGTTTTCTTTCATTTTGGGAAAATTTCTAAGAGTGGAATCGTTGGATCATGTGGGAGATATATGTGTAGCTAAAAAGAAACTTTTCTGTTTTCCAAAGTGGTTGCACCAATTTACATTTCTACCAGCACTGTATGAGAGGTCCAGTTGCTTCATGATCTTGATAGCATTTGATTTTGTCAGGCTTTTAGTCTTGGCCATTATTGTGAGTATATTAGCACTGTGGTTTTGTTTCATTTCTTTGATGTGCAAGCTTCATGGTGACCCACTGAAGTAAGGACACGGTGCAGGAAACATTAAGATTTATGAGTGCACACTAGTTCCCATCGTTGCTCCTCAAGTGTACCCCTGGGTTGGCAGGCTACATGTGCATACTCTGAGAGAGAGAACTTTGGATCCCACACCATGCTCATTTCTCTGTGTAACAAGAAAGACTTCTGGAATAACATCTATTTTGTCCAGTATTATAGCTACCCCAGCTCTCTTTTGTTACTATTTGCATAGACTATTTTTTCCTTTCTTTCACTTTCAACCTCTGTGTCTACTGGTCACAGTGACTCTCCTGTAACAACATATTGTTGGATCAGGTTCCCCCTCCCCATATAAGAAAGTGGTTTTATTCCTAACTTTTAGTTTCCATACAGTTTACAAACACGTTTTTATTCAGATAATACAGCTCTGTGACTAGCACAACAGTTGAACCACCACCCATAAATACAGGTGGGGTGACAAAGTCCACTTATGTGTCTTGACATAAACTATTCTGTTTATAATTTTAAAAAAGCTGTAAAATAGACTATAAAAAAATACATGTGAAAATATATATATATATATATGTGGGCTGTGCTGGTTTGAAAGTATTATGTGCCCCAGAAAAGCCATGCTTTAATCCTGATTCAGTTTTGTGGAAGCAGACATTTCTTTTAGTCCTGATTCAATACTGCAAGTTGGAAAATTTTTATTAGTTTATTTCCATGGAGATGTGACATGCTTAATTGTGGGTGTGATATTTGATTAGATGGAAATCTGATTCCACCCATTCCCGTAGACACAGAGGTTGAAAGTGAAAGGAAGGTAAAAATATTCTATGCAAATAGTAACAAAAGAGAGCTGGGGTAGCTATAATACCAGCTGGATCTTGATTAGTTAACTGGAAACATTTTAAAAAGGAAACATTTTGGAGAGAGACAGCCAACAGAAATGACAAAAGCCTCAGAGCCAACAGAGAGAGAGCAGATGTAGACACCTGGAGACCAGTTGCTTCAGAGAACAGAGATGCAGGGTGTTTGGAGATGCTTGGAGCCCAGTAGACATCACCATGAAATGTTAAGCAAGCCAGAAACTGGCAACAGCCAAGGGAAGCCAAGACATGAAGGCCAGCCCCAGAGAAGCAAAGTGAGAAACCCACAGAGGAACAGAGGCTGAAAACTACAGAGCCAAGGAACCAGCAGATGCCAGCCATGTGTCTTCCCAGCTGACAGAGGTGTTCTAGACCCATTGGCCTTTCTTGAGTGAAGGTAACCACTTGTTGGTGTCTTAATTTGGACACTTTAACTTTCTTAGAGCTTTAAACTTGTAACTTATTAAATTTCCTTTTTAAAACTGTTCCAGTTCTGGTATATCACATTCCAACAACTTGCAAACTAATTCATGGACAAAAAAGGCAATTAAGTGAATCTCTTGAAACACTAAATGTATAAAAACAATGCATGTTATCAACATTTACATGATTCACATCAAAATGTGATCTCTTATTAGCTTTACCTGTTTTGCCTATCTTTTCTTGTAAAGTCTTTAACATATTTTAATAATTTTTTAAAACATTTTTCTCTGCTAATTCCATCATCTGAGTCATCTGTGAGTTTGCTTATATAGACTTTTTTTGCCATTGTTACTGGTCATACTTCCTGGCTTTTTTGCATATCTAGTAATTTTTAATTGTATATTGGCCATTGTGAATGATACTTTGTAGGGGATTCTAGATTTTGCTATTTTCTTGTAAAGAGTGCTTAGTTTCATCCAAGCAGACAGTTAAAGTACCCCTGATCCAGAGGAAGCTTGTTTTTAGACTTTGTTAAGATAATTCTAAATCAGTTTTGTCAGTAGTCTTAGAGCATGGCCCAAGTCTTGGCTTGTGGTCCTAACCCCTAAGGGTGGATCTTTTGGAGTTCCCTGGACTAACTGAGATGGTTTTAAAATCCCTTGGTTGAATTTGAAAACCAAACTCTGTTGACAGCACCACTGAGATGTTTAGCCTTCCAGCTGATGCTTTCCACTGGTTCCTTGGAATTATTCAATTTAGGAGTTACCCAAGGATTTGAGAGAAATTTTTATGCAATTTTGAGGCTTCCCCGTATATGGCTAACTCATTTCCTGGATTTGTCCTCAATTTATAACCACTCTGGTAGTCCCAAACTCTGATCTCTATATTCTCAGCCCAGTAAAACCACTGCTTTCTCCTTGAAATCTATTCCTCAGTACAAATTTATAACTGTTATTAGCAAGTCGTCTAGTGTGACACAAGCTTCTTTGCCATTATTACAACAGGTATTGAAAACATTTTTAGGTGGTTACAACAAAGATTTCATGCAAGAACACATTATTAATGTTTTGGTCTTAAAATCTTTCATTATTAAATCCTGTTTGCTTTTAAAATGGCTTACACACCACTATTTCATTGGAGTTTTTCACAAAGCCCAAATAACAGTCCTCAGCATTTTGTGTGGATGGAGAACTGAGAAGTCAGAGAAGGACCTGGTATTTGTCTCTATCTATCTGAGACTCTTGATTTAAATGCCTTGCTTAGTTACAGAAATCTACAGGCAACGTGGAGCAATAACAGCATCCTTCCATTTACTCCCCTCTTCCAGGCCATGCACGTCCCTGTTGCTACTGCATTATTACTTCTGAGGATAGAACACTCAACATAGAATCCCAGGGCTCAAACTTACTGATGTAATGCCACACACTCAGCTCTGAGGGGCCCACCGTGACATACACATGTCCTGTGAGTCAACACACACAGAGTAGGATCCAAATCACCAGATGTAGGCACGCACACACACACACAGGTGTACAGATTCACTTGGTCATAGGTACAGGCACACACAAAACACCCAGGTTTCAGACTTTGATGGTATTAAGAGCCATTCCCAAACAATAACAGAAGAGAATGAACAGTGGACACATGCACAATATACACACAGCCGTTCACCCAGACCTAGACCTGTACACAGATACACATGAGCACGTACACATAAAGGCTCAGCAACAGCCACATGCGAACATACCCAAACTCACACCAGACTTGTGAGGCTTACAAACAAGCATACAAGTGCACACAAGGTACACTCCTACAGCCACTCCTGGATCCACACACATACCAGACAGCAGCCACACACAGGCACAGACTCACCTGTATACACCATTACAAAGAAGCACACAGACACAGGTGAAATATGTGAAGCAAGACCCACACAAAGCCAGAAATAAGCATACAGTGGTTGTATACACAAGATATCTAGTCACTAACCTGGACCCACAAGACAAAGAACGACACAAACACATACACAGATGCACATATGCACAAAGACTAACACACTGGTCAGGTCTGTAAACAACAGTCACATGCCAATACACACGCATACACACTCACATGCGGACTAGTGAGGCTCAAATGCAGAGTCCCACTGGGATCAAGGTGGGAGCCGAAGGAGCGTTCGGTCTTCACGGCACCCACAGCCCCAGACCAGCCGTTCCATACCTGGCAGCGAGTTGCGCTTCTGGAGTTACTCAGCCGTGTCAGAACCTGTCTCCACCGCCGCCTGCCTGCTAGACCTGGTCACCCAAACCCTGCACACCAGTTTCTTCATCCCGAAATGGAAATGCCAACAAACCTCGCTGGGCTGTTGCGACCCTTCTGCCAAGTAACATGTCAGGCCCACGCAAACGTGCCTAGCAGCGTCGGTTCTCGATAAATACCGGCAATTACCGTTGCTGGCATTCCCTCGCAGCCAGCATTACAGCGATGTGCCAAGGCATGGGCGCGGAGGGAGGGCTCAGCCCTCGGCCGCCCGCCAGGAACTACACCTCCCAGAAGGCTGTGCGAGAGGCCCGGGGCCCTTAGAGGAAGTGGAGTTTACGCCTGCGCGGCGCAAAGGCTACCGGGAGTTGTAGTTCGTGCCTGTTCCACGCAGGCGCACGTTTCCTCGGCGGCCGCCCGGCAACTCCTTTGTGGCGGTCGCTGGCCTTTGTGGGAGGCCGGCGGTCCGTCGGTCCGTCTCTCGGTCTCTCGTCGGTGTCAGGGTGTCTCCGGCCGTGCCCTCGGGCCGCTGAGCCCGAGGCCCTGTTTTCTCCCAGAGAAGTGTGTGACGGGCGTGATGGCGCGTGTGTGAGTGTGTGGGCCCGGGGTTGCGCGTGGGGGGGGGGGGGGGTCCGGGCCGGGCTTGCGCGTGAGTGTGTGTGTTCCCGGGCCGGGGTTGCGCGCGCGCGCGTGTGTGTGTGTGTGTGTGTGTGCGCACGAGTGTGTCCGCGCCCGGGCCGGGGTTGGGTTCGCTCTTTCCCAGCCGGCCCGACCTGCCCCCAGCTGGGGTTCCGGGAAGGGGTCTCGGCGTGAATGTGCAACGGCGAGTGTGCTTGCGTGTGTGCGGCCCCGGAGGTGTGCCCGCACGCCGGGAGTAGGACCCGCTTCTCTGGGCCTGGCCGGAGACCCAGGAAGCCGCAGAGCTGCCCGCCGCGCCGGGGGACGCCGCCGAGGGGCGTCATGGAGGCCCCCGCCCGGGAGCCCCAGGAGACAGGTACCACCGCTTCGCCCTTCCAGGCAGGGGGGCTGCGGATTGGCACTGGAGGAGACTGTCACCCGGAGAGGTCAGCCAGTTTCCCAGAAGCATCCAGCAGAACCCGACCTCCCACTTCCTCACCCTGCACACCCATTTGTTCCTGCCATCCCAGGCCTGCTGATGGGAGGAAGGGAAGGGCCGCGTTTCTCTCCACTTATTGGGGTGCTTGAGACACTGACACACAGAATCAATCCCTGATGCTGTATCAGGTTGTCCCCAATACCAGACTCACTCCCCACCCCACCTTCCTTCTGGCTCCTCCCTCACCCTCCTCTCTGCCAGGCCTGGGATGGGCTTTGGCTTAGTCTGAGCCTGGTGGCCTGACTCATTTCTCCTTCCCCAGTTCTGTCCTCTCAGGACCCTCTCCTTCCCCTCAAGAAGAATGATAAATTGGGTCTGGAGCCCCTGGAAGCTGAGTCCGAGGTGAGTGACTGCCTCCTTCCTTTTTCACGTGTTTTTCTTTATCATGAGAATGAGTCTTCCCCTGCCCTGGACCTTTCTTTAGTCAACCATAGACTTCCTCAGGAAGCTCCAGGCAGTGGGAACAGCACGCACTGAGGAGGAGAGTCACAGGGCCAGGCCCAAATTGTGCTCTGGAGGTGGCCCTTACAGCCTGACTTGGTCCAATGGGAGTCTAAGTTTTCCTGGACCTATTCACCCACCCCTGAACCAGGAGCTCTGTGAATTTAGTGGCACCCAAGCAACATTTGTGACAGCTCCCTCCAGTGCCCCTGAGTCATTTCCACAGGTTGCCTGGGGTTGGATAGAGACTCAGATGCTGTTTGGGACAATTGGTCCTAGTTAGGGGAGGGGGGCTTAATGGGATAAAATCGAATGAGGTGGGGAGGTGGGGCAGGCAGTTCTGAACAACTAAGTGAAGGGCTGCACAGCAACATCCAGGTAAGAGTAATGATAGTGGGTGCATCTCTCCTGTACCACATCCCCAACATGGGCCCTTGTGGGAAAACCTGGAGCTTTAGAGAATCTGGGGGCTCATCAGGGAGTTGATCTGGGACCAGGTCCACAGTGAAGCTGGCCACAAAGCCTTCCTTTTACAGCCTGTGCTCTTCATTTTGTTCTACCACCTAAACCACCCCTGCCCCCTTCATGGCAGTTAGAGGAAGAGTGCAGAAGAAAGGAGAGTGTGGTGTAGTGAAAAGGTCTGGACAATGGAAGGCCCTTTGATTTTTTAGGATTTTCTGATTCTGTTAATCTCCCTCTTGAAAGGGGTGAGATCTAGTTGCAGAAAAGTCGAAAAAGCTGTAAAACATGTGTGGTGAGAGGCATCAGGTCCGTTATGTGCTAGAAGGCTCTGTGGTTCTTTAAAAGACTGAAGGGATCCCATGCAGTGCAATGTCTTAATTTGACTGTGGATCACCCCCCAAATCGGTAAAAAACTGTTTGAGACAGTTGAGAAAATTTGAAAATGCTCTGCTTGTATGCTGTATATTTATTGTATAGGGTAGCATTGCATCCATATTAAATTTCTTGGTATGGTAATGTGTGAGATTATCTCAGGAGGCACAAACTGAAGAATCTAGAATGAAATGTCACCATGTCTGCAACTTACCTTCAAATGGTCCAGCAAAAGTGTGTGCGTGTGTGTGTGTGTGTGTGTGTGTGTACCTTTCTTATGCATGTGTGTTATTTCTAAATAATTGCATGTTTGATCTGGGAATAATTTGTCCCTCTCTCTTAAGTACTCTTTGCCTTTGGCATTCTCTCCCAACAGTCTCATTCATACTCTGAGTTTGTTTTCAGGTGTCTGGGCACCTACCAGGGTCTGTTCTCTCCTACCCTCAGCCAGTGCAGCCCCACCATTATCCTTTATCTCTGAGGGCCTCAACTTTGGGTAGTGATCTCCACATGTGTCCTCACCCCCACCTTCTCATCTCCCTGAAACCCATTTGTTGGGGATCAGATTTACAGTAGTATAATTTATACACAATAAATTTTACCAACTTTAAGTATACATTTTGATGAGTTTGGGCAAATTATACAGTTGGACAGCAAACACCACAATCATGATTTAGAACATTTCTGTGACCCCAAAAAGTTCCCTCATGCCCCTTTGCAGTCACTGTTCTCCCCCAGCCTCTTGGCTAACCACCGTAGGTTTACCTTTTTAAGAATTTCGTATGGAATTATCCACTTTGTGGTCTTTTGTGTCTGGTTTATTTCGTTTAGCATAATGCTTGTTCTAGTTTGCTGGCTGCTGGAATGCAATATACTGAAAACAGAATGGCTTTTAAAAAGGGAAATTTAATGAGTTGCTGGTTTACAGTTCTAAGGCCAAGAAAATGTCCCAGTTAAAACAAGTCTATAGAAATGTCCAATCAAAGGCATCCAGGGAAAGATACCTTGGTTCAAGAAGGCTGATAAAGTTCAGGGTTTCTCTCCCAAGTGAGAAGGCACATGATGAACACAGTTACAGTTTCTCTCTCATCTGGAAAGGCACATGGTGAACACGGTCAGGGTTCCTCTCTCAACTGGAAGGGCACATGGTGATTACAGCATCATCTGCTAGCTTCTCCTGGCTTCCTGTTTTATGAAGCTCCCTGGGAGGCGTTTTTCTTCTTCATCTCCAAAGATCGTTGGTTGGTGGACTCTGCTTCTTGTGGCTATGTCATTCTGCTCTGCTCTCTCTGAATCTCCTTCATTCTCCAAAATGTTTCCTCTTTTATAGGACTTCAGAAACTAATCAAGACCCACCCAAATGGGTGGAAACATGTTGTCACCTTATCCAGCTTAACAACCAGTCTTGATTAAATCACATCTCCAGGGAGATCTAATTACAGTTCCAAACTTAAATACTGACTAGGGATTAGAAGAAATTCCTGCCTTTACAAAATGGGATTAGGATTAAAACATGGCTTTTCTAGGGTCCATACATCATTTCAAACCAGCACAATGCTTTTGAGTTCATCCATGTTTTTGTGCAAATCAGTAGTTCCTTTTTATTTCTAAGTGGTATTCTACTGTACAGATATTCCATAATTTGTTTGTCCATTCACTAGTTGATGGACATTTAGGTGGTTTCCAGTTTGGGACTATTATAAATAAGCCACTATAAATATTTGAATACAAGTATGAACTCATCTTTTAATTTCTCTTGGGTAAATACCTAGGAGTTGAACCGATGATTTATATAATAAATATATATTTAGTTCTCAATTTTATAGATCTTTTCAGTAAAAATTGGTTTCATTGATTTTCTCATTTGCTTTTCTGGTTTCTGTTCCATTGATCTTTGCTCTTTGGTATCATCTTTCTTTAGTTTTATAAGATTGAAACTTAGACTTTAATTGAAAATTGATTTGACACCTTTCTTCTTTTCAAAGCCATAAACTTTCAATACCATAAGTTTGTACTCTAAGCCTTGCTTAGGTATATCTCACAAATTTCTTATGTGGTATTTTCATTTTTATTCAGTTCATCATGGTGATGAATATACTACTATGTGATAATATTGTGAGCCATTGATTGTACACCATGTTTGGAATGTTTGTATATTAAGAATGTTTGTGTTTAAAAAAAGTAACTTAGAATATTGAAAGGAATGTTGTGTTTTTTTCCTTCTTGATCACAAAGAGCAAAGACACTGAATTCTAAACTGCTGAGTTCAAAGGACACTATGATAGGTGTGAGATAAAAACAAACAAGGAGAAAAAATGAAGAGTACATGGGAATTACAAGAATTGTTTAAAAAAAAAATCCTGTTGGAGAATTTTAAAGTAGACTGAAGAGAAAAGATAGAGTTTAGAAGGGTGATGCAGTGAAGAGTGGTATAGAATTTTGCCCCCTTTGTCCTGCTCCAGGAAATAGTGAGCAGTGTAAAGTGTGCATCTGTGTGTGTGTGTGTGTGTGTGTGTGTGAATTGAGGAATCCAAAAGGAGTATGGATAAGCACTCTCCTATTTTGGCTAGATTTCTGACCAGTAATAACTTAAGATCAGCATCCAGCATCCTTAAGGGAATGAGGAAAGCCAGACAAATTATGAATTGGCGCCCTTGGTAGGAAGGAGTAAAGTACAGCCTGAGCCCCTGACTTGATGAAGAGGAAATGTAAAATACTTCCCATGCCAAAAAGGAAGGAACAGGAGAGAGCATCGAAGAGAAAGATGGTAGTGTGCCAAGGGATTGTTCAATTTAACATTTTCTGGCTTAAGATATGCAACGTGTCGAGTTTTCTAACAAATAGGTCAACTTTTGCATAATCTCCATGCAGTTCTCTCTCAAAACCAAAAGTTTTGGTGCAATGCAAGGAATGGTAGGAAGTAAGGAAAGTGTTTTTCTTCCATCTGTGTTTACTTTTGTGTGATTTCAGTTAGCCCTTCTGTGGAAACCTTGTTGCCTTGCTTAGCCAGTATTGTTTCCCCTCTGTAATAATCTCTTAACAGGCGGAAGACCCAGGTCCGATTCCCAGCCCGGGCATTCCAAAAAACCAACCAAACAAAACCATTCCACAAATGTTGCCGTGCTAACGGGATAGTCACATGGAAAAGACTGAAATGTGACCCCCACCACACAGCATACAAGAAAAAAGGATTCTTTCAAAAATGGAATCATATTGTGCACAAACCCAGTGTTTTCCTTTTTTGCATTGAGATACGATTCACATACTGTTTTATTTTTCCCAGCTGATCAAGCAAATATGTGGCAGTGGGTTGCGTTAAACAATGGGAATTTATTAATTCATGGTTTTGAGGCCAGCAATCCCTGATCATTAGCTTTCCTGCCACGTGCCAGGGCATGTGGCTGCCGCTTCTGGCCTCTCCCTTCTCTCCCAGGTTCCGTTGATCTCAGCCTCTGGCTGCTTCCTCTGTATTTTTCCTTTATCTGTCTGTATTTCCTTCTGCTTATAAAGAACTTCACAAATAGGATTAAGTCCCATCCTGATGGAACTGGGTCACACCTTCACTGAAGGGACTTCATCAAAAGGTTGTACTTAAAATGAGTTCACAGCCACACAAACAAATTAGGTTTAACAACATGGTTTTCTGGGCTACAAGCTCCAAAGCACCATGCATACCATAAAATTCATTCTTTAAAGTGTAAGATTCAGTGGTTTTTAGTGTATTTGCAAAGTTGGTGCAACCATCACCACTGTCGATTTTAGAACATTTTCAGCACCGTCCCAAAAAAGTTCACTCCTGCTGCTCCCCTCCCCTCAGCCCTAGCAACCAGTCCTCTACTTTCTGTCTCTCTGGATTTGCCTCTTTTGGACATTTCACAGAAGTCGAATCATGCAATATGTGGCCTTTCGTGTCTGGCTTCTCTCACTTAAAATAATGTGCAGCGCTTTCCTTCTGACCACTCTGTGACTGTCCTGGTCCTCATTCCACTTCGACACAGCTGTCTTAGGGTTCACTGAAGTTTCTTGCCTCACTTAATTATCACTATGATGGTTGCCAGCTGATGATTACGTAACCACCTCCATCCTTCTACATTTGTCAGCTGTCACTCTACTCTAGAGCGTTCTTTTCTCTGCATTGATTTATTCATTTGTTTATTTATATCAGTGTGGACTCATGGATTTATTCCATGGGTATAGTTATTAGGATCATTTGTGTTAATGCTCAGAATGTTCCGGATTGGCCAGTGGGCATCTGTTCTAGTTTGCTAGCTGCTGGAATGCAATATACCAGAAACAGAATGGCTTTTAAATAGGGGAAGTTAATAAATTCCTGAGAATTTTACAGTTCTAAGGCTGAGAAAATGTCCCAATTAAAACAAGTCTATAGAAATGTCCAATCTAAGGCATCCAGGGAAAGATACCTTGGTTCAAGAAGGCCGACGAAGTTCAGGGTTTCTCTCTCAAGTGAGGAGGCACATGGCAAACACAGTCAGAGTTTCTCTCTCAGCTGGAAAGGGACCTGGCAAACACAGCGTCATCTGCTAGCTTTCTCTCCTGGCTTCCGGTTTCATGAAGCTCCCCAGGAGGTGTTTTCCTTCTTCATCTCCAAAGGTCGCTGCCTCGTGGACTCTCTGCTTCATGGTGCTGCAGCATTCCTTGCTCTCTCCGAATCTCTTTCATTCTCCAAAATGTTTCCTCTTTTATAGGACTCCAGAAACTAATCAAGACCCACCCAAATGGGTGGAGACATACCTCTACCTAATCCATTTTAACAACCTCTCTTGACTGAATAGGGATTAGAAGAAACGGCTGCCTTTACAAAATGGGATTAGGATTAAAACATGGCTTTTCTAGGGGACGTATAGCCTTTTGAACCAGCACAGCATCCTTCAGGCTAACCCCTGTGCCCTTTGGCCATGCCCCCACCTATCTCTGAGCACTTCCTTACTTTCTGACACCGTCTTTTCTCCCAGGAGTCCAGTTCTTTTAGTCTAGAACACTATTTAGAAACTAAGATTTCTCAATAAATAAAGAAACAAAAAATTAAATAAAGAAAAAAGGAAGAGAAAGAACCAAGATCCGGGCACCTGGTATATGCCTTGTCTGGGCCTCTTAACAGACAAAACTCAGAAGTTTCCTTCCATATCCATGCAAGCTTTGCTTCTAGATTTATTTCTGTATCTATCTTTATATTCTAAACCCTGTATTCACACCAGTAACTCCAAGTCCAGTTTAGTCCTGTGGTTTTCATTCTGGTCTTCCCCCTTTCCTAATGTGGACCTCCTTCCTCCATCATTGAGAAGCCAGGCTCCTATTATCCTCAATATATTTACTTACTTGTTTAACTTCCCCGTAGGTAGCCAGTGTCATCCCAGCAGGCTGTCCTGTCCCCCTGCCCCAGCCCTGTTCTCAAGTCACCCATCACGGGTCACTGCTGGGACCTGCTCTGGAGCACGCTAGCATTAGCTGCCATTCCTGCCCAGACTTGGTAAGGCTGCGGGAAGGAAGGCAGGAAGGCTGCCACTTATGTTTCAGAAAGTATTTTTACATTGATTGTTTCACTTGCTTCCTCTCAGTAAGCCTGTACACCTTGTCCATGAGCATTTCGTCCCCAGCTCAGGGAACAGGAAAGCAAGGCTCTGGGCAGTGGGTCCTAAGGCCTCACAACTCATGAGTGGCAGACCAAGAAGCACAACTGGACTCCTGCAGTTCACGTCCAGGCCCTTCTCGCCAAGTCTCAGTGCCTTTCAGTTTCCTAACCTGAAACCTTTGGTTGTCAATTTTTGAAAGACAGCGAGTGACATTGACACATCCAGAAGGTCATTTGCTATCTCCACTGTGGACCCTGCTATCCAGGACACACCATTTCCAAAGCATAGCCCACCCCCCCTGTGCCTTTCACACCTTGGGGAATGATCTGTCCCCAAGGCCAAAAACTTGGACACCACCCCAGCTGCCTCCTCTGAAGCACCCCTCCTCTTTCTGAAATGGCTTCCTTTCCTCCTTTCCATTCCCTGCTTTCGGGGTTGCTAGGGCTTGGCAAACACATGGTTTCCTCAGGCCTCCCCATGGCATCTGTAAGTCAGGCTGGAGCAGAGCCTGCCCCTGTGGCTGCTGGGTCCTCTGTCACAGCACTGGTCACTCTTGGAGGCAGCCCTGGATTTTCATGGAACAGATGCTCCCTAAAAGATGGCACTACTGTCCGTGGGGCCTCGTCCCCAGGCAGGCCTAGCTCCCACCAGCCCTTTCTGTCCAGCCTACAGAGCTCCTGCTTTGCCCTCCAACCTCTTCATTGCTCCGTCATCTCTTCTGACCCCTGCTCTGCATGCCTCACCCTCTCGAATGGTCCTGTCCTCAGACTCCACCCTCAGAGCCCCCTGAGCCACTCGCACCCAGCCTGACTGCTGCTCTTCAGCCCTGGCCCAGCCGTGGGACTTGTTTGTCTGTTTGTTTTAATAATTTCAAACTAACGGATATTAGCAAAATAATACAAAACCCATATGGTGAACTCCAACACATCCCTCCCCATATATCCAGGTCCACCAATTTTAACATTGTGCCACATCTGCTGTATCATTTTGTCTGTGTGTTTTCTAAACATCTGTGCATAGATGTGTACACCCTGCTCCATGAACACTTAATATCTCCCTTTACATGTCCTAAGAACTAGGATATTCACTTATGTAACCACTTTAATCAAATGTAGTTATCAAGAACTTTAACCCTGGTATAAAGCTTAGTCTGGATTCCAGTTTGTCTGTATGTCCCAATCATGTCCTTTTGACCTTTTCTCCTCCATTATTAGATCCAGTCCAGCATCATGGACTACATTTAATTGTCAGTGTCTCTTTAGTTGCTCTTTTTTTTTTTTTTCTCATTGTGCTTGTCAGTTTTAAAACAAGCCTGTGATGGAAAGGTTCTGATAATGGTAAGTATGCTTGCCACCTTCCATTACCAGAACTTTCCCAACAGGGGACTTGTTTTAAAGCTGTCAAGTGGCACTGGTCTTCCACTGCTTGGTGCTCATGAGGCTTTTGTCCTCATCACAGAAGGAACTGTCCCTGTGCAGAGTCTCAGGCCAGGCATGGCGTTGGCACCACAGGCAGCTCCCCTACCACCACCACTGCCAGCCACACACTAACAGGCACTCTGGTTTTGACCCAGCACCAGTTTCCCGGGGTTTTGTAGGACCGGAAACACGGAACACACAGTATCACTGGCATTAGGAGATCCCACAGCTGTCCAGCTGCCATTCTCTGCACCCTCCCGGCCAAAACCCTATGTGTGGGCTTTCAGACCTGACCATGGACAATGACAAAGGCTTTGCCTGCCAGGCCTCACAGGGAGCTGCCCTTTCCACTCCAGCCTCTGTGGCTGGCCAGTGCATCGCACCCTTTGGAAGAAGCTGCAACTAAGGACTCCGCCCCACATGCTCTTGGCCATATCTCCTTTCTTAACCTAAGCGCCTCCATTCAGAGGCCTCCTTATTGGGGGAGGGGAGGGAATGTGAAGACACTCTTCCCCACTCTGACTCAGTACTCTTCCCCTCCTAGCCCTGCTTCCCCATCACCCCCTCAGCCCTGGGGTCCATAGAGCAACAGGCCTTGTGTTGGGGTCCCCTCAGCAGTGAGATGATGCCCCACATCCATCCTGATCCATCTGGCCCATGGCAAGTGGGGTTCCATGGGATAAAATGGAACAGGTGAGAGGGTTTGGCTCCTTCTCAGTTGAAACCTCTTGCTTATATTATTGCAATAAGCAATTGAAGGCTTGACTCTTATTTTCATCTTTGTTGTCTTAATGGATCACTTAATGCCCAGAAGCTCAGCTCTTAGCTCAACTCAGCTCTTGACAAGGCCAACGAAAGCACGGCCACCTTGACCACAGCTATTACAGCCATGTGCAGCCTCCGGGCCCTACTACAGCTGAGTTATCAGGATGTGGCAGTGTCCATCTTTGCTGTGGTCTCCCAGTCCAGGAGGCTCACAGAGGAAGGGGAGGCATGGAGAGCAGATTCCCAGCCCTCCTGATCCAGACATCACCCATAGGCCAAGGCTTTATGACAGGCCGTGTCTGGAGCATCATCTTCCATGCTCATTTGAACTCAGGACATTTCGAGGAAATAGTGCTGGGAGAAGGTCCACTGAGGTTTACCCTTTAGGCATAACATCTTTAATAAATAAGTGGGACTCTTCAGACCACGAAGACAATCAGAACTGCTCCTCTGTGGTTGGCTTCTAATTCCCCCAAACTGTTCTCTGACCTCTCGCCTGGCACCATGCAAGGGGTCACCCTGGGTGACTGCGAGTGTGTGTGTCATTTCAGGAATTGGTCACATTCAAGGATGTGGCTGTGGACTTCACCCAGGAAGAGTGGGGTCAGCTGGACTCCCCTCAGAGGGCCCTATACAGGGACGTGATGCTGGAGAACTACCAGAACCTTCTCTCCTTAGGTAAGATGGCTCTCCTGAGACTCAAAGTCTGCTCTCTGGGTGTCCTTCCATGCAGTAGATTGTGCCAAAGCATCACGTTGGCACCAGCCCTGCTGCTGGACACATCAAGACACAGAATATGTGGTCTCTGCCCAGGGCATCAGAGGGTGGGCAGAGCAGCCAGCCTCATCATCGCTTGGACCAGAGGAGCTGTGAAAAGTGCTGTGGCTGAGATTGGGCACAGGGGAGAGCGGGGCCTGCCAGCAGGGAGCAGGATGGGACAGAGGGGACTTTGGGCCCAGCCTCCCCTGGAACTTTTCTGTGGAAGATGAAAGATGGGCATCGGTGCAGAGGGGTCTTCCAAGTGTGCGCTTCCATTTGGACTCTGCATATGAGACCCCCCCACTTTGGGGCCTAGAGGTTCTTTTTCTTGAACCCCCAGGGATGTGCTGGTGACAGAGCTGTGCCATTTACATCCTTCCGAGGCCTTGAGCCTGGAGAGCAGCAGCCCAGATGGCCAAGCTGCTTTCTCCCCATCCCCAGGAGCAGGGCCTCCAGTCTGCAAGCCAGATGTGATCTCCCACCTGGAACGAGGTGAGGAGCCATGGCAGGTGCAGAGAGAAGTCCCCGGAGGTGCTTGTCCAGGTGAGCAGGTGATTGCCAGGTAGAAGGGGCCAGACTTCTCTGACCGAGGACCCGGGGCACCCTCCTTCTTGCCTCCCTCTCTTGCCCTCTCCATCTCCATCCCAAGTTTTCTGTTCCCTCTTCCCATGTCCCAGTACCCTTTCTTGATCTCTCCCTCCTCTCCTTCCTTCCTTGAACTTATCGAGCACCAGCCATGTGCCAGAAGCTGTGCTGGAAGCATGGCAGGGGACAGCGTGGACCAAAATGCCCGTCTTCATGGAGCTGACCCTCTGAGGGAGGAGGCAGAAATAATCTCTAAATCTACATAAGTATTTGGCAGGTGTAGTTTGTTACATGGTGACCAGAAAAATAAAACAGCAGGGGATTGGGGAGAGGGTGTCCACCTGAAGGTTTGGCAGTGATAGGGGGTGTTGTGAGGGCCATGGGAGGTGGGCCATGGAGAGGGGGCATGGGAATGATCCAGCCGGGCTGTGGGGGACAGAAAATGTGTCACACCCTGGAGGCAGCCCAGGGTGGAATTAGGCGTTTCGTCCTGGTACTTGCATTGTCTCCCTGCCTTCATTCCTTCACACTTTGCCACTTTATTGGGTTCTGCCCTCTTTTCTGTGCTTATCTACATCCCCAGGTCAGATCTCAGATCTGTATTCCAGTGCCGTATTTCTACCTGCTTACAGGAAATTACGTTTTCCATGTCTTCTAGAATGGGATCCTAGCTGTGATGTGAAGGAGAAGTCATCCCCAAAGCAGGACAGTGACAAAGAGGAACCATCCCAGGAGTCAACAGTGGAAAAGCTGACGAGGTCCCGTCTTCACAGCTCCAGTGTGGGCGAAGTGTGGGACCATACTCTGTGCAGAAGCGAGGATGTGCTCTGGAAGCAAGTGCCTGCCCCCTGGGAGGACACCTCCCCAGAAGAGAGTTTTTGGGGACATGACACACCTGAGAAAGACTTTCTGCTCAGGTCAGCCCTTTTCACCCGACACAGAATTCCTCCCGAAGAAGACTCTCAAGAACGACACCTGAAGACTTTCCAACCCACTGAGGGCATCACTAAACACCAGAAAACGTGTGCAGGAAGAAACTCTGTCAAGCCAAGTGAACCCAGAAAATATTCACATCTGGACAAGCAGCAGAACGCGGAGGCCAGGGAGGATCTTTTTGTGTGTGGAGAATGTGGAAAAGCATTTAGTCAGAGTTCATCCCTCACCCTGCATCGACGCTGGCACACCCGGGAGAAAGCTTACAAATGCAGTGAGTGCGGGAAGGCGTTCACATGGAGCACCAACCTCACCGAGCACCAGAGAATTCATACCGGAGAAAAGCCCTTTTTCTGCAGTGAGTGTGGGAAAGCCTTCAGCTGCCACTCGTCACTTAACGTGCACCACAGAATTCACACTGGTGAGAGACCGTACAAGTGCAACGTCTGTGAGAAGGCCTTCAGCTGCAGCTCACTACTTAATATGCACCTCAGAGTTCACACCGGGGAAAAACCCTACAAATGCGCTGAATGCGGGAAGGCCTTCAACCAGAGGACACACCTCACGCGGCATCACAGGATTCACACGGGAGAGAAACCTTACAAATGTAACGAATGTGGGAAGGCTTTCACTTGCCATTCTTCCCTTACAGTGCACGAGAAAATCCATAATGGAGATAAACCCTTTAAATGTAACGAATGTGAGAAAGCCTTCAATAATCGTTCCCGCCTCACTCTCCATCAGAGGATTCATACTGGAGAGAAACCCTTTAAGTGTAATGACTGTGGGAAAGGCTTTAGCTGCCACTCCTACCTTATCGTGCACCAGAGAATTCACAGCGGAGAGAAACCCTTCAAATGTAACGAATGTGGGAAAGCCTTCAGTTCTCATTCATATCTCATCGTGCATCAGAGAATCCACACCGGAGAGAAGCCCTTTGATTGCAGTAAATGTTGGAAGGCCTTTAGCTGCCATTCTTCCCTCATCGTGCATCAGAGAATCCACACTGGAGAGAAGCCCTATAAATGTAACGAGTGTGGCAAAGCTTTCAGCCAAAATCATTGTCTTATTAAACATCAGAAAATTCACTCTGGAGAGAAGTCATTTAAATGTAACGAATGTGGCGAGATGTTCAACTGGAATTCACACCTCACTGAACACCAGAGAATTCACAGTGAAGAGAAGCCCTTTTCCATTCAATTCAACAGACACTTGCTGAGCTCGTACTATATGCCAAGCAGTCTGCTCCGGGCAGGGACCACGGGGATAAGTGATGTGGACCCAATAAATGCAATGGATATGGCAAAGCTTTTGTGTGTGGTTCAGGCCTCACCCAGCAGGAATTTCTCCCTGGGTAGCAAGCCTGGAAATTAATGTGATGCACTTTTCTTCATGGTAGCCACTTTCTTAGTTACCTCAACCAGTCTTGTTCCTGCCTTCAGGGTGAGTTGGGAAGGCAAAGTGGCTCACATATCCAGACCAACTTGTACCTACAGATGTGTGAGACCTGCCGTATCACCCCTGTTCAGATCTGTCACCTGCTGGGACCCCTCTTTTAGTTAGAATTTGTCACCTCCATATTGAGGGACATTGAGGAGGGCCTGCCATACTGTTTCCCTTCCTGGCTTAGGAGGTCATCGACAAGGAGAATAGATGTTTCCTGCAGATAAAAAGAAGGTATGTCATTTGTCGAGTCCATAGGCAGGCTCCTGACATGCTTTTGATCAGGAATTTCCTCTGTAAACTATTATATTTAGGATAATGATTTAAAAAAAAAAAAAAAACCCAGGAGAATATAGCTATGGCTGTGAACACTGTTACTTCCAAGTGGACATTATCCTATTCCAGGAGGGGAGAGTATCTTGGATGGTGGGTTTAGGGACAAAAGTGAATTTCCTAGACCATTAATACCAGCCCTGTCAGCAGTCTGCCCCGCGGTGGCCTCTGAAGTCCAGCCCAGCACCAGTGTGTCCAGGTCCCGATGTGCCTACCACATGCCTTGCCAGTTAGTCGGGAGCACCCTGGCTGATGCCTGCTGTGTGGGAAGGTGGGCACAGCATCGGGATAGAGGTGTCCAGAAGCCTGCCTGCAGACGGCAAGAGCTGGGCCAGGCCCCAATGGGGCATTCTGGTGGGACCACCCTGCACGGCCCCTGCTCTCACCATTTAGCTCCATTCCCCAGCTCAGCTCAGAGGAGGTGGGAAGGGGCACCTCTCCACAGGGAAGTCTGGGAGGAGCGTCTTAGCTCCAGGGAGACAGCAGCTGTTACACAGTCTCCAGGACACGGGGACCCTCCTGCGTCACAATACTCACAGCAGATACAGGGACAGAGTGCTCATCTGGAACTAACGTTAACCTTACTCAGCTCTAAGCAAGTAGAAGCTTCCCTTTCAGTGATCCCACTTTACTCTTGTATAGAGTATTAGAGCTCATGGAATGCTTTTAAAATGCCTTTTAAACTATCAAGGCAATATAAGCACATTTCGGAAAATGTGGAATAAACTGCATTTTGCACTTTGGTATGTCACCTTCTGCTTTTTTATGTTGCATTTTTTTTTCCCTTAAGAATATGGATCACTTCACAAATATGCATATCATCCTTGCGCAGGGACCATGCTGATCTCTTCTGTATCTTTCTAATTTTAGCATATGTGCTGCCAAAGCGAGCACTCATATTGCATTTTTTACATGTCTTTAAACATCGTGTATATATCATCTTTTGTCTTTTTTTTTTGCTTAGCTGCAAAGCATAATTTTTTCCCAAGTAACTGTATCATCTTTAGGTTTATATTTCTTAGTGGAGGTGTAGTATTCTATCATTCTATTATATATTACTTTGTTAGAAGCTGAACTAATATTCCTTTATTTTTCACTATTATGTGTCATTCTCCATTGAGCATCTTTTCGCATTCTACTTCTTTAGTGTTTTCTCAAAGGAGAGTTCTATAAGTGAAAAGCTGAAGATGAAGGAAATGAACTTTTTAGGGAATTATTTTAGTTTGGGGAGTGTTTTTTGGTCATGTGTTTACAAAGCAGTAGTTCCTCTGTTAGGACTTCATTGGCAGGATTGATAAAGTGGGAAAGCCCCTAGATTTCCATCCCCCAAGAAAGATACTGTTAGAAGTTCGGGTGCTTGGTGACAACATATTAATTCTTTGGGGGTGCTAAGTCATCTTTCCCAAGAGTGAATGTGTGCTGGCTTGTCAGAACATTCTCTCCAGGTCTCATTCTGGCAGTTGCAAATATGTGTAGTATTTAAAATTATATTGGACTACTGCTTTGGTGAAAGACAAGTATAAGCTAGGCTTCATTCATTGCTGTATAGGCATTATTATTATATTCCTAGTTCCTCTTATTTTAAAATAAATTAAAACATTTTTGTGAGCTCTGCCAGTATCCAGCCCTGTGCCTCCTATCGGCCCTGCAGTGCTTTCCATTCAGTAAGCTGTAGGTGGCTTCTTACTCTTTTACTCTGCACCTTTGCTAACTAGCAAGTTCGAATATTTAAAATATTTTTGGGGGGGTGCATGAGCCAGAAATCAAACCCAGGTCTCCCAAATGGAGGGCAAGCATTCTACCACTGAACCATGCATGCACCCTATTTAAAATATTTTTATATTAGTCTTCTTGAAAATTATTTGAATATTCTCTTTGCCCTCCTTCCACTGGGGCCTTGATGTTTTCCTTGTATTTACATATAAACAACGTTTTTGGATTATAAGAATAATACATGTATATTCTTTCCTTTTTGACAGCTATGTCATTTTCTACCTTATAATTTTATATCATAATTTATCTTTGTCAAGTGAGATTGGTTGTCCCTGTAAATAACTGTTGAACATAAACCTACGTGCCCATTTCTGATGATTTCCTCAGAATAAATTCTGAGAAGTGGAATTACTGGGTAAAGGCCATGCACATTGTAAGAGTGTTGATTTCTAGGTTGTATCCAGCCTAACGGTCCCATTTTATTCTCTCATGTCCCCCTCTCCACAGCCTTGCCAACACTTGGTATTATCTCCTTACTGTCTTTATTAGCCACTTTGATATGTTAAGAATGTTATTTGTTCATATTTACTGTTTATTTTTCTTCTCATGTGAACTGTTTCTTCCTGTCTTTTGTCTGCTTGTCTGTTTATTTGTGTGTTTTTTTAATCCATGTCTGTACATTTTTATCATGAACATTTTTAATCTTTCTCATGGTATTTTTAAGAAAAATGGTTTTCAAATTCTACATAATAAGGTCTATTAGATTTTTTTCTTTATTTTTTTTTCATTGTTTTAACTCAGACTGCCCCTTTCCAATCTTTTTTTAAATCCTCTTGGGGTCCCATAAACTACATTTAGCTTTGAAATCCATTTGAAACCTGTTTAGGGTATATAATCCAAGGTCCCGGTGTCATTCTTGAATTTTATTCCTCACTATTCTGTAGACCCATCTATTCTATTATTGTAGCATCATAATTTGCTTAATATAGGTAGTTTTTAGTAGGTCTTTAAAAGCTTGTTGTTTTTTTACTCTATTCTTACAGTTAACCCAGAACTCAGCCTGTTCATGCCCATACATTTCTCATTGGGATTTTTGTTAGAATTGAATAAAACTTGCTAATTTGTGAAGAATTATTGTTATAGGAAATATTAAGCCCTTTCCTCAGAGAACATGGTAGAGCACTGTTCATTCAAATCTAACTCCAGCGTTCAGAAAAGTTTTATAGTTTCCTTCATCTATGTTCTTATATTTATTCTTAAGTTTACCCTAGTTTTCTGTGGTTTATAAATGGTTCTTTCCATTATAAAATATATAGGAAAGCTATTGATTGTTTCTGTCTTTTTTACATATTTGTTTTATACCTAGCCACTCTACTGAGTTATTCTAGTGAGTCTCTATCAGTTTGTTGGATATTCTAGGTAAATAGTCATATTACCTAGAAGTAAAACATTTGCCTATCTTTGTGAATAGGTAGCCTTTTCTTTCTGTTTGTTTTTTAAATTGCATTGGCTGGCACTTCTAGAGCAACACTGACTGTGTTGATAGTAGTAATTGGTGGCACATTCTGTTTGGGTTGGGGGATCAGTTCAAATAGTTTGCCTTTTAAGACTCCCTTGCAGCTAGGGTGGCCATTTAAGCCAGTTATGACCAATAAGGTACAAGTGGAACCCCAGAGATTTGGGGCAAAAGCTTTTGCTTTCCTGATAGGATACCTGCTCCTTCCTCCTCCTCTTCTCCTTCTTGCCTGGAACTTGGATCTAATGCCCAGCGGTGTGGCAGCCATCTCATAACCATAAGACAATTGAGGATAAGAGCCACACACTAAGGATAATGGAATGGAAAAATAAAAGGATCCTAGGCTTTTATGCAATTTTTGAGCAGCTGTTTTAATCATGGACATTCAAGTTCCTGAACTCTTGTTATGTAAGAAAATAAACAGCTGAGTTACATTTGTCATTACTTATGGTTGTTTCATTCCTCACTGGTACAGCATCTGTGTGTTTATCCTGACATAAAGTGAAACATCTAGTATTTCACTCATATATGAAATATCAACCCTTAATAAATTATGACTGTTTATCATGTTAGTTAATTATCTTTACAGGCCTAGTTTGCCATAACTTATCAGGACTGGACACCAAATTTTACTAAATACGTTCTGGGCATATCTCAGAAATGATGACATGGGTCTCCTTCCTCATTACGGATATTTAATTTGATATATAAAAAGATTTTCTAAAATCATATCTTTGGGCTACTGGAATGAGTCCCATTTGGTAATGGGGTGTTAATTTCTACGATTATTTCACCCTATTTTGCCTGGAGAGGAATACCTGTGGCTGGCAGCTTCCTCTTGCACCCAACAGCAACTTATGACCGATTTGCTCTGACAACTCCTGTAACTTGCTGGCATCCGAACCCAGATGTACTCAAGTAGTCTATTCATTGCTCTACTGATGAGATTATTCTCCCTCTTGGTCTTAAAGAAAAAAGGAGAGCCAAAGAGGTGAGGTCCCTCCTCCAGAAGTGGTCGTGGTCCCCAGATGGCCTGGTGGCTGAGAGAGAATCCTCGAGAAACCCTCTAACGTACAGGGCTTCTGCAAAGAGATGCATGAGATGCTTTGTCCTTCTAGATGAATGATAAAAATGACATTTCTTACTTTTGTAACCAGTATCATAAGCAATTTCCACTTTGAAAAAAAAATTTAGGATCCATAGTTTCCAAAGCCATGCTTCACAATGACACAGTTTTTCCTGTCTTGACCAAAACCATGACTTCAGCAGATGGACTAGAAACCTCAATGTTGGTCCTCCAAAAACAGTGATAATGTCTATTCATTTATATATATATATTTTGCACTAGGAAGGTTGTGGGTTTACAGAAGCATCATGCATAAAATACAGGATTCCCATATGCCACCCTATTACTAACACATTATGTTGATGTGCATCGTGTGGCACAATTTTATAATTGTTTTGTTAATAGAGTCCATGGTTTAACTTAAGATTCACTGTGTAGTGCAGTCCCATGGATTTTTAAAAAATGTTTATTCTATTGTATATGCAACCTAACTTCACTTTAATAACTTTTTAAAATTGCAGTAAAATATACATAACATAAAAGTAATTTTAACTTTTTAAGTGAAAATTCTGTGACATTAAGTACATTGACAATGTTTGTGTAACTTTCACCACTATTTCCAGAACAATTTCATCATCCCATGTGCTCATTCATTTTTGAGAATTGCCACATCGTCACACCTGATGGACAGCAATCACAAAATAAGGATGATGAACACCATCAGAAAGCAAAGTATAACCCAGCTTCCTTCCCGCCACCATAGGCATGCAAGTAACATGTCCTCACCATGACACAGAAGGAAGTGAGATCAAACCATCCTTGCTTCAAATGCCTCTCCCTTCCACAAATGTTGTGTTTCAATCTTGAATTCGTATTTCACTAATGCAAAGACTTATAAGAGAAGGGAGAGACTGGTACCATGCATATCACCTCCCAGCCAAGTCCACCCCTCCTGGAATCTGCTGTAGTATGCAATAGCTGGGACTCTGCAAACCCTGTTCCTTGCCACTTCACTTCCAGGTAGGTTGTACCAAAAGTTGCTGCCCTATGGGTAGAGACCAGGAGGTGAGAGGAGGGCAGAAAGGGCCTCTTGTTCCCAGCTTTCCCCAAGAAGCAGAGAGCAGATTTGACCTTCCTAGCCCAAAACACCTCTTGCCTACTTGAGAGGTCAAAGCACCTCTCCTTGAAGAATCTGAGTCCTAGTTAGGGTCAGGACTGAGGCAAGGTCAAATGAAACGAGAGTGGGGGTTGAGTTCAGGTTGGGGTTTAAGTTTGAATTTGAGTTGGATTTGGGTCACGGTTAGAGTTTAAAGTGGTTAGGAATCTAGCTAAAGTTAAGATGGCTAGGGATTAGGATTAGGATTTAGGTGGGCTATTTTCCATGCCATGAGCACTCATTTGGGCGAGGAAAGGTCTGGCAGTCACAGCTGTGAACACTGGGATAGGAGGAAATTGCATGTCTGTTACCATAAATGCAGCCAATCCCATCATGGAGGATCACAAAATAAACCAACCAGTTGGCACAACTGGGTAGAAGATGAAGTTAATTCAGCATCCGTATTAAACCACTCAAAAGCAATTTTTTCTATTCTAATTGTATAAATTCTTTTAACAATTTTGAAGTTCCCATAGAGTCAAATCACAGATCTCTGTTTTGGTTTCAGTTTCCGCCCTTGTAAAATTGTTTTGGGAATAGCTGTGGGATCTACCTGGGCAGGGGATGGTCCCTCTATATGCAGCTTCTTGCAGGGAAGGGTGAGATGTCGTCAACCAGGGAAGCTTGCCTGAGTCTCAGTGCCCAGGGTTTTTGGTGAGGGTCAAAGTCATGGAGTCATGGAGCATGCCTGAGCTCAGCTTATCAGTCTCCAGCCCCCACCATCCTCCACCCCACACCCGAGCAAAAAAAAAACATTCTCCATAAATCACATCCAAACAAACTGGTACTCATGGCCCAGGGCCTCCAGCATTTAAAAACATTTTCATCAGGTAGAATATTCCAAACCTTGGAGATCATCTCCCAGGAACTGGACAAGGGCCAGTCCTGAAGCCAGGCCTTTGTTTGGAGTGTGCAAGGTCTGGCAACCAAGGCCTGCCGAATTGACCTTTTCCTGCCTAGATGTCCTCCAGCTCTCTAGGAAAGTCTGGGATAGAACATTTAGGACCATTTTCCCTAAGTGTTTGTGCCATGGGACATCTTGCACATTTTCACCTATTTTCCCGAGAATCAGGTGTGGGGAGCAGCAGCCATGGAGGCATTTAAAGCCTTGGAGCATCCTAGTGGGCCACCTGCTCTTGGGAGGGGTAGACGTTACCCCACCTCAGCATGACTGCAGCTCTTCACAAAGTGATCACCCAATGGTCCCATGTATCACACAGAACATCAGTCTTTTCCCTGGGTGCCCTATGGAACAGGGTGACTGCATGGGTGAGACCCATAACCAACAGTTATAGGATAAGAAACCTTCCCCTGAGCCTTCCAGCTCCTGCTGGACAAGACACCCAAAGCAATCTGAGGTACACGGATCGGTCCAGCCTGAGATGTGAACCAGGGACATGTTAAAGAGGCCCCCAAACTTGTGCTCCTCTCCCTAAGTGCCAGTTGTGGAAACTTCCAGCACCAGGTCATCAGTCTATGACAAAGGCTCAGGAGCACTCATCAAACACAGCACTACCCAGCTCAATTGCATCCAGCACCCAGCAGAGCCATCTACACAGCACGAAGAGTGATTTGTACTCTGTTAGTCACCCAGAGAAAGAGAAGAAAGATCTCAAAAAGTGGTGGACTATGAAGTCCAGACCCTCAACAGAGAAGGAAGGGACTCTCTTCCAATTAATAGGTCAAATGTTGAGGCCAATGACGTTCACATGAGACTATTAGAAAGAAATTTTATAAGTCAGCAAGGGGCACCTGGGAAGAAAAAAGTGGAAACAAGCAGCTCCTGGCTGGCTTGAGCATGGCAGAGAGTTTGGGTTGGGGCTTTAGACTAGGTGGAACTAGGGAAGGTTCTCAGGGAAGGGCTGGGAGATTGCAGCCCTGCAGAACTGTGAAGTTCTGCAGGTGCCAAGCATGGAACAGGAGGCCTCGTGTTTTTTTTTTTTAATCATCTGGCCCAGATGTGGGGCAGAAGGGGAGAGGGGAGGTGGGGCAAATATTAAAATCGAATCAAGTTGTACTTCAATTCACTTCTGATCTTTCTTCAATGACCGAAATATGCGATTTTTCACTTATCAAAGCTGAATGTGTCTAAAAGCTTAAGAGCCATAAGCCTAACCAGCCAACTACAGGGTGAATGAGAAGTTCTTGGAAGAGTATATGGACCTCATCACCCCAGGCGGGTGGGAACAGCTAGGAGAAAAGACAGGATGTTCTGGGCATCTGTTCAACCATCTGAACGACATTTATTAACTATCTTACACTTGTCTCGTTTGTTGGTGCTCTGAGAAAATTTGCCCATGTTGCTTGTCCACCTGATGCAAGAGGTGCCCGTAACATAACAAATGCCTCCCATAGTGGAAGTGCGAAGTCTAAGGTTTGGCAGTCACAAGCAACCACAACCACCAGGGAGCATTGGCTCTAGGGAATCAATGGATACAGTGAAGTTAATATTATTTGGATATTATTTTTTACATTTCCTAGTGAACATCAATGATTTTATTTTGTTGCATAGCTTCTTGGCCCCTAAAGCAGCACCAACAGTCTCCAAGATGGTCAGTAGGATAAATGAAATTGGAGAAAATAGAGCACACTGTGTGTGCTGGGTTGAAGCTGTTATCTACTCTGGAAAAGAAAATGCCAGGTTATTTTAATCCATTCCTGTGGGTGCAGACCTATTGTGGGTGGGACCTTTTGATTAGGTTGTTTCAATGGAGATGTAAAGCAAAGAATCTTAATCCTTTACTGGAGTCTCTTATGAGGATAAAAGATAGGATAAGCCCAGAGAACTCGGAGAGAAATGCCCAGAGAAGTTTAGGGAGAGCTTAGAGAAGAAGCTGAAAGAGCTAAGAGAGAAAAACCCCAGAGATGCTGTCAGGGGACATACAGAAGACCAGAGAAAAGGAGGCCACTGGAACTAGAGGCTGAAAGCAACAAAACTTGGGAGTGAAGGACCAGAGATGCCAGCATTGTGCCTTCCCATACGGCAGAGGTGTCCAGATGCTGGTCGCTTTTCTTCAGAGAAGGTATTGTCCTGTTGATGCCTTAATTGGGGCTAAATTTTTTTACACCTCAAAACTTTAATGTGTAGTGAAAGGACATGCTCAAAGATAAGTGCAGGCATTCTCCAAAAGAGGAGAAACCCTTGTTCTAGTTTGCTAGCTGCCAGAATGCAACACACCAGAGATGGATTGGCTTTTAATAAAAGGGGATTTATCTTGTTAGTTCTTCAGAGGAAAGGAAGTTAACTTTCAACTGAGGTTCTTTCTTATGTGGGAAGGTACAGGGTGATCTCTGCTGGCCTTCTCTCCAGGCCTCTGGGTTCCGACAATTTTCCCCGGGGTGATTTCTTTCTGCATCTCCAAAGGCCTGGGCTGAGCTGCGAGTGCTGAGATGAGGTATGTTGAGCTGCTTGGGCTGTGCTACTTTGAGCTCTCTCATTTATGCACCAGCCAATTAAATCAAACATCATTCATTACAGCAGGCATGCCTCTTAGCTAACTGCAGATGTAATGAGCAACAGATGAAGTTCACATACCATTGGCTCATGTCCACAGCAAGAGAACCAGGTACCTTCACCTGTCCAGGTTGACAACTGAATCTAACTACCACAGCCGTCTAAGTCTGGGATCTTTGCATTATAAGGACTTGGAGGGGCACTTCGCCCTCTGGCCATGCTAATAAGGGATTGATGAGATGCACTTTTCATTGGTTCTTTTCAGGTGTCAACCTGAGTGGTGGCTAGCTGTGGGAGGAGAGGCTATGTGTGTGCATGCTGAAAGGAACTTTTTGTTATGGTTCTTAGGGTCACTTCCCCCTCCCCCTCCCCTATCTATCGCAATCCCCTCTTGGAGACTTCCGCCCCTTAATCTTAAGGTATGCTGAAGGAGGGAGTTCAGTCTTCTATAACTGCTTCCTGCTGACAGAGGGGTGTTGTCCCTGCTTATAATGGGAGCAGAATCCTCTGGCTATCATATTTAATAATTCTTCTGGGAGGGTATGGGGTTTCTGCATCTTTCTTGTTCTAGTGTGACCCCTTGGTTGTCTTTCAACATTTTACAAGTGTGTTGCATCTGTACCAAGACTCGTGCTGTTAACTGTTGAGGCCCAGCATTCTAGGAGAGTGAGTGAAACCAAAACCCCCCCAAAAAGCGAAGGAGAACGAGGGTGGTTAGCCCCATTAAACAGAAAGGATGGCACAAAGAATGGTGCCTATCACAGCTGGCAGAAACTCAAATAAATCAAGTAGGGGACCGGGGACTTGGTGGGTGGTTGAGTGGCCTGACGTCTAAGGAAGTTAATGCCTCATGTTATTTTTGAGCTCCAATTAAGATGTAAAGCAACAATCCCCCCCCCCACCCCGGGAATGCACATCTTCCCCCATGAGCTTCTGTAAGGGCATCTAGGAATCCTTGGCTTTGGAGGACAATGCATGCTAATGAATTTATTTGGGATTGGAGAAGGGTTAAGGTGGAGGGTGTTCATTCTTTGCCAGTGGATAGGTCAAGGCAGAGATTATGGTGGACCCACTCTACAGCTCCCCCAGTCCTGATGGCAGCTAGGAGTGGAATTAGGAACTGAATTGCTCTTTTATCCCAATTTGGGATGACAGGTTGGGAAGCTGGGGTTGGAAAAGTCTCATTTCTACTTTGTAGCTTGAGCACTGGGGTCACATACACTAAAGTGCATGTCCCAGGCCACAAAAAAGTGCTACTCCAGTGAAAACACAAATGATAAGAAAATGAAACAGCCTTATTGCTGATACAGAGAAGGTTTTTTTTTAAAAAAAAAATTTCATTCATAAAATAACATACAAACACATACATTCTTAACATACATACATTCCAAACATGGTGTACAATCAATGGCTCACAATGTCATCACATAGTTGTATATTCATCACCTTGATCATTTTTTAGAACATTTGCATCACTCCAGAAAAAAGAAATAACAAGAAAAAACTCATACATACCATACCTCTTACCCCTCCCTCTCATTGACCATGAGTATTTCCATCTACCCAATATATATATAGCATGTAAGGTTTTATTTTTAAATATTCATCATTTCTTAGAACATTTGCATTAATTCAGAAAAAGAAATAAAAAGACAATAGAAAAAGAAATAAAATGAACACAGGAAAGAAAAGAAAAAAAAATTATACTAAATTTATTTTAGCATTTGTTCCCCCTATTATTTATTTTTATTCATATGTTCTACTCCTTTGTTGACAAGGTAGATAAAAGGAGCATCAGACACAAGATTTTCACAATCACACAGTAACATTGTGACAGCTATATCATTATTCAACCATCCTCAAGAAACATGGCTACTGGAACACAGCTCTACATTTTCAGGCAGTTCCCTCCAGCCTCTCCATTATATCTTGAATAACAAAGTGATATCTACTTAATGCATAAGAATAACCTCCAGGACAACCTCTCAACTCTGTTTGGAATCTCTCAGCCATTGACACTTTGTCTTATTTCCCTCTTCCCCCTTTTGGTCAAGAAGGTTTTCTCAATCCCTTGATGCTAAGCAGAGAAGGTTTTAAAGGTCTGGATAGAAAATCAAACCAGCCACAATATGCCCTCAAACTAAAGCCTAATCCCAACAAAGCCCTAACTCTCTAGGTGAGGAAGCTGCCAAAGAAAGGTTTGGAGCGAACAAAGTTTGGTTCATGAAGTTTGAGGAAAGAAACTATCTCCATAACATAAAAAATTCACAGCAAAGCCGGAAGTACTGATGTAGAAGCTGCAGCGAGTTATCCAGAAGATCTAAAAGTGGCTACTTTAAACATCAGGTTTTCAATGTAGATGAAACAGCCTTATATGGGAAGAAAATGCCATCTAGGACTTTCATAGCTAGAGAGGAGAAGTCAATGCCTGGCTTCAAAGCTTTAAAATACAGGCTGACTCTCTTGTTAGGGGCTAATAAAGGTAGTGACTTTAAGTTGAAGTTAATGTTCATTGACCCTTACAAAAATCCTAGGGTCCTTAAGACTGATGCTAAATCTTATCTGCCTGTGCTTCTACAAATGGAATGACAAAACCTGGAAGACAGCACATCTATCTACAACATGATTTACTGAATTTTTTAAGCTCTCTGTTGAGATCTGCTCAGGAAAAAAGATCCCTTTCAAAATAGGACTGCTTATGGACAATGGACCTGGTCACCCAAGAGCTCTAATGGAAATATACAATGAAGTTAAGGTTGTTTCCAAGCCTTCACGCAAGAATAGCCCTTCTGTAGCCAGTTGGTCAGGAGTCATTTCAACTTTCAAATCTTCTTTTTTAAGAAGTACGTTTTGTAGGGTTATGGCTGTCATAGACAATGACTTCTCTGATGGATCTGGGCAAAGTTCATTGAAAACCTTTTGGAAAGGTTCACCATTCTGGATGCCATTAAGAGCATTTGTGATTCATGGGAAGAGGTCAACATATCAACAGTAACAGGCATTTGGAAGAAGTTGATTCTAACCCTTGTCATGGTCAGGTTCATGTGTCACCTTGGCCAAGTGGTTGTACCTTTTTGTCTGATTGGGCAGGTGCTGGCCTGTCTGCTGCAATGAGGACATTTCATAGAATTAGATCATGATCACGTCATCTACATCCACAGCTGATTCCATTTGTAAACAGCCAAAGGGGAGTGTCTTCTGCAATGAGTGATGCTTGATCTAATCATAGGAAGCCTTTTAAGGAGGATTCAGAAGGGACAGGCTCTATTCCTGCTTTGGCTGGCGAGCCTCTCCTGTGGAGTTTGTCCAGACCCTCCATCGGAGTCGTTGGCTTCACAGCCTGCCCTGTGGATTTTGGACGCTGCATTCCCGTGGTCACATGAGACACTTTTATAAATTTTTTATTTGTGACTGTTCCCTGTTGATTCTGTTTCTCTAGAGAACCCTAACTAATACAACCCTCAAGGATGACTTTGAGGGATTTAAGACTTCAGTGGATGAGGTAACTACAGATGTGGTGGAAATAGCAAGAAAAGGAGACTAAGAAGTGGAACCTGACTATGGGACTGAATGAAAAAACTTTAATAAATGAGGAGTTGCTTCTTATAAATGAGCAAAGAAAGTGGTTTCTTGAGATGGAAACTATTCCTGGTAGAAGATGCTCTGACCATTGTTGAAATGACCATAAAAAGTTTAGAATATTATTTTACCTTGGTTGATAAAGCAGTGGCAGGGTTGAGAGGATTGACTCCACTTTTCTACTAAGGGTAAAATGCTATTAAACAGTATCGTGTCCTACAGAGAAATCTTTCATGAAAGGAAAGGTTGATCAATGTGGCAAACTTAATTGCTGTCTTATTTTATAAAATTGCCACAATTACTCCAACCCATTGAGCCCAAACCCTCAAAAGCAAAAAAGATAATGACTTGTTGAAGGTTCAAATGATGGTTAGCATTTTTTAGCAATAAAGTATTTTTAATTAAAAAAAAAAGAGTCTGAAGATAATACAGGAGATTTACTTCTGTCCCCTGGCGACCATGGCAGAACTGGGCAGCCCTCTGATGGGGGGTTGAGGGTGCTCGGTGATTTAAAAGGTGTAGTTGCAGTTTAAATAGGTGGGCCAAGGCCCAGAGTTTCATATTCGTGGGCCCCACCTAAGACCACCCACAAGGACGGACACATGTAGTGGGATGAAGAGATTAACTGTACACCAGCCAGACCACGCTAAGGTGAAGATGAGTCTGCATGTGAGTGAAAGGAAGGTAGAAGATGTCGATAAAGCTTAACGTTTGTAAGGGATCTTTGCTTGGCAACCAGGGACTACCAAGACCTCATGACTTAGGAGAACATCCCTCAGTTTACAACTCATGGGTGGTTTGAACCAGTGGGTCTTTGGGTTACGGTCAACTTCCACCGCAGTGCAAGTTTTCTGAGGACAAGTTTCCAGGGTGATGGCCAAGGACAGAGTAGGCGGCTCCTGTGTCAATGAACAAGACCCAACCAAGGTGGTCAGGGGTCACCTGAGTCTCCTCCACGGTGGGAGCTGGTTGGAACCTCAAGCTCCTTCAGTCCTCTTCGCCTTAACTGAAGTTGCCTCATCCAAATGTCCTACTTATACTCGGTCCACACCCACAGCAGTGAATTCTATGGAAGAACATGTTTTCTCTAGGGTGCCCAAAGCCCCAAACCACTGCAGGCAGCCACCTGTATCGTGTTGCCAGGCCTTGGGACTCCCTACTTTGGGGGCTCACCTGGGCCTGGGACACCGTGTCCCGCTGGATAGATCCCCCAGGCAGTCCTGCGACTGCTGGGCTATCCCTCCCCTACGCTGAGAACTGCTCTAATTTGGGCTCTTCAATGTAACTGCCATAGCTCACCACTAGATGGGACCAAAACTCCATTTCTGCCTTGCTGGCAAAAAAAAAAAAAAAAAAAAAAAAAAAAGTCTTAGGGTTTTTAATGCAGTTTAAAGGCTATCACAAGCAAGAAACAGCACACATTATATGTGCTGAATGCCCCACTATTAAATAGCCTCTTTGGGTATGTGTGTGCCCATCCAATACCAGGATTTTTTTTTAATGATACATAGAAGGAGAAGTAGTGAAATGGCATCAAAATGTCAACAACCCCCCACTCAGGATAAAAGAGAAGCCAGCTGGGTACTCGGAAAGTTAAACACGGAATTAACCATCCGACCTGGCCATCCCCATTCTAAGGATATACCCCACAAAGAATCGAAGCCTGAATGAAGATCACAAACATCTGCACACCCATGTCCATTAAATAGCCCCTTGAGTTATCGTGTCTGGTTGCACCTGGCTTCTCAACGGATATCTTGGACTAGTTCTGGAAAAGCCCCTGGAATGGCCACTTGGGAAGTATCGATGGCCCCTTGGGGAGTCTCCGTGGACCAGACAGGCAGTGACCTCCTCTACTGCTCTCTACATACTTTGCTACCCAGGAGTGCTGCAAACCATGACCTTAACTTGGACCAACTTCTTGATGGCCTTGGAAACACCTTCATGTGACAGCCCCGAAGTCTGGCCAATCACCCATGACAACCCCCACACGACTGTCCTCACTCCAGGTAGCTCACCCTGCACCCCAGCCCCCACAATACATCCCACCAAACATCTCCTCCACCCCCTTGTCTTTCAATCCTTTTCTTCTGGGTTCTCCAGACCTCTGCTCTCCAGATGCCTCCCCCAGGAGACATCACACATCTTTTTTTTTTTTTAACTTTTTTTATTAATTAAAAAAAATTAACAAACAAAACATTTAAATATCATTCCATTCTACATATACAATCAGTAATTCTTAATATCGTCACATAGTTGCATATTCATCATTTCTTAGTACATTTGCATCGGTTTAGAAAAAGAAATAAAAAGACAACAGAAAAAGAAATAAAATGATAATAGAGAAAAAAAAACTATACGTACCATATCCCTTACCCCTCGCTTTCATTTACCACTATTGCAAACTGAATTTATTTTAACATTTGTTCCCCCTATTATTTATTTTTATTCCATATGTTCTACTCTTCTGTTGATAAAGTAGCTAAAAGGAGCATCAGACATAAGGTTTTCACATTCACAGAGTTTCATTGTGAAAGCTATATCATTGTTCAGTCATCATCAAGAAACATGGCTACTGGAACACAGCACTACATTTTCAGGCAATTCCCTCCAGCTTCTCCACTACATCTTGAACAACAAGGTGATATCTACTTAATGCGTAAGAATAACCTCCAGGATAACCTCTCAACTCTGTTTGGAATCTCTCAGCCATTGACACTTTGTTTCATTTTACTCTTCTCCCTTTTGGTCTAGAAAGTTCTCTCAATCCCTTGATGTTTATTCTCAGCTCATTCTAGGGTTTTTCTCAGTCCTTTGATGCTGAGTCTCAGCTCATTCCAGGATCTTTGTCCCACGTTGCCAGGAAGGTCCACACCCCTGGGAGTCATGTCCCACGCAGAGAGGGGGAGGGTGGTGAGACTGCTCATCATATTGGCTGGAGAGAGAGGCCACATCTGAGCAACAAAAGAGGCTCTCTTGGGGGTGACTGTTAGGCCTAAATTTTAAGTAGACTTGACCTATCTTTCGTGGGGTCAAGTTTCATGTGAACAAACCCCAAGACTGGGGGCTCAGCCTATAGCTTTGGTTGTCCACACTGCTTGTGAGAATATCAAGAATTCAATTTGGGGAAGTTGAATTTCTCCCCACTCTCACCATTCCCCGAAGGGGGCTTGCAAATACTTTTCCAGTCACTGATCAAATCATTCTGGGTCACACATCATTTTTATATCAGCCTCACTGAATGAAAAACCCGTGTTTTGAGACAGACTGATTTTTGGGTGCCTCAGAAGCCACTGTCACTTACCTGTTCTTGGTTCAGCCTGTCCTACCCTTCTCAATCAAGCCTTCCGGATGACACAAACCATTCTCTACCGGCCACATCCCCAGGCCATCTCCCAGTGGGTACAAACTCTTCCCTTCTTTAAGCTCAAAACAGACAAGTAGGCAGACAGGAAAGGGCGAACAAATCAGATTCTCTGTCACATCCTGCCCAACAGAGGGCCAACTCTACGCCGTGAAATCCAGAAATCACCAAATGGCCCAACTGCGAAACCAGAAGAATCTGGCACCAGGAATCAAGCGAGAACTTAAAAATAATCACAATCAAATTCTTCTCATGCTAGCAGTGGACAAAGGTCCAGGCACCACAGCCTCACCCTTGGGTCCTGGGTCACCGTTAACTAACAATGTTGCACAAAGGCTCTGAGAGGTCTTATTACCTGGGTGAGAAATGGGCTCTGAAGGCAAGTCCAACCCATCCCAAGTCATGGCTCCCAAACCATGGCAGGGAAATGTCCCGGACAATTAAGGAGATGATTTTGTTCAGGCTATTTGCAATAGAAAGGAAGTTCTGTGATGAGGAATGTCTTCCAGGAAAGTAGGGGAGCTGGGGTTTTATAGAGGTGTATAAACAGGGGAGTCGTAAAGAAAAATAGGGGCGGACCTTGGAATATGTGGGCAGCGTAGTCCTTTAGGATTAGCCATTTCTCAGAGCACAGACGTGGAGGGAGGATTTCCCAACATCACCACTTTCCCAAGAGCACGGGGCTCAGATACATAGCCACACCCTCAGTCTGTCTTGGAGTTCTGGTGGTGTGTCTGTGTGTTTATGGGGTGTGTATCTAGCACATTCCCATGTCTCAAGTGGGGTTGTGTGTGTGTGTGTGTGTGAGTGAGTTTACACCTCAGTATTTCGCTGGGCCTGGTGGGGCATGTATGTTGTCTGCGCTGTGTTTATGGGGGTGCATTACTCTTTGGTGGTGTGTCAATGTATCTGTCTCTATTTCTATGTCTGTGTGTGTGTTGGGGATAGAATCTGTGTTAGCGTGCAAACTGCCAGAATGCAATATATCAGAACTGGAACAGCTCTTAAAAAGGGGAATTGAATATATTGCAAGTTTACAGTTCTAAGCCTATAAAAATGTCCAAACTAAGGCATCCGGGGAAAGATACCTTCATTCAAGAAAAGCCAATGGGTCATTCAAGAAAAGCCAATGGGAACACCTCTGTCAGCTGGGTAGTTACGTGGCTGGCATCTGCTGGTCCTTTGCTCCTGGGCCCTGTGGCTTTCAGCCTGGGTTCCTGTGGGGGCTCCTCAGTTTGCTCCTCTGGGGCTGGCTTTCATGTCTTGGCTTCCCTTGGCTCTCAACAGTTTCTGGCTTGCTTAACATCTCATAGTGATATCTACTGGGCTCCAAGCATCTCCAAACCTCTGTGTCTCTTCTCCTAGTGTCAGCATCTGTGTCAGCTCTTCTCTGAAGTTTCTATTGGCTCTGATGTTTCTGACTCTTTCCAAAATGTTCCCATTTTTAAAGGACCCCAGTAAACTAAGCAAGACTCATCTGAAATGGGTGGAGTCACATCTCCGTACAAATACTCTGAAGTTTCTGCCCTACAATATTGAATTAAGATTCAAAGAAACAGCTGCCCCCAGAAAACTGGATGAAGATTAAAACATGGCTTTTCTGGGGTGCATAATACTTTCAAACTGGGACAGGAACCCATTGCAAATAAATCTCTTCAAGACGTGGCTCCAGGTAAGTTGTGACCCTACCAAATCAGGGTGGGCTTTAATCTGGATTCCCCGAGTCCAGATCAGATGGAAAGAGAAGCCATGGAAGCAGTACAAGGAGGAAGCCAGCGGACCCGGGAGGAAAAGGGAGAAGAGGTGCTGCATGCACAGCCAGATGGGAAAAGCCAAGGAACCCCAGAGACTGGCTGAGGAACCCCCAAAACCGCTGCCAGCCAGAAGATACCAACACAAGAGGAGCCCTGCTTCCTGCTTCTGACAACAGGAGACACTAAATCATTGTCAAGCCAACGCATTGTGTGGTATTTATTTTAGCAGCCATGAAACTAAGACAGGTGTGTGTGTGTGGGGGGTGTTGTGTTAGTTTGCGGGTGTCTGTGCATCTTTTCATGTGCGGGTTTGTGTTGCACGATGAGCATATTTCTGTATGTCTGTGGAGTGTGTGAATTGCATGTGTCTCTTTCAGTGGGTAAAGAAGTGTGTGTGTGTGTGTGTGTATGTGTGTGTGTGCGAGGCAGGGCGTGCATCCCTCTGTTTCTGCATGCCTGTTTGCTGCTTGTCTCTGTTTGCGTGGGTCTCCTTGTGTCACTTTTCTGTTTGTGCATTAGAAGTGGTGTGTGTGTGTCCTTGTGCTGGTGTGAGTCTTATTTGCATGTGTGTGTTGCAGGTTGCATGTGCTTCTTTGGATCTGGTGGTGTGTGTTTGTTGCCAGGTGTGTGTCTGTGTTTCTGGGATTCTAGAGTTGTTTGTTGTGGGAGGCAGACTCGCCACTCGACCGGTTTGGTAGTTGTGTGTTGTGCAAGGTGTGTGTTCCTCTTACTGTCCCTTGGTCTCTCTATGGAGGTATGTGCATGTGTGTCAGGGGGTGTGGAGGTGTATTTGGAAAATGTGTGTCTGTCTCAGAGTGAATCTGGTGGCACATGCATGTGCATTTCTGGGTGGTGTGTATTTCAGTGGAGAGCTAGGTGTGGGGCGTGTGTGCATATTGCAAGGTGGCCTTCTCTGTGTGTCCGTGTGTCTGCTGGAGTGTTTGTGCTGCAGGGTGAATTCCTTTTCCGTGTTTGTATTTTAGGGGGAGTGTGTGTCCCTGTGATTCTGTGCAGTTTGTAGTGGGCATGTTGAGTGTGTGTCCATGTTACTCTGTGTTTCGTAGTGCGTGTTGAGTGTGTCCCTGTGTTTCTGTGTTTGTAGTGTGTGTTGAGTATGCGTTGTGTCCTGTGTGCTTCGTAATGTTTCTGTGTCCCTGTGGGTCTGTGCATTTTGTAGTGTGTTGTGTGTCCCCTGTTTCTGTGCATTTTGTAGTGTGTGTGTTGAGTGTGTCCTGTGTTTCCTGTGTGTATGTGTTGAGGAGTCCTGTCTGCATCCAGTCGCGTGTGGCAGGGTAAGCTCTGCCCTGGTCTTTAGGCAGACCATAGTGTGTGTGTGTGTGTGTGTGTGTGTGTGTGTGTGTGTGTGTGTGTGTGCGCCGTGTACCGTGTGTGCATGTCGCAGGCTTCGTCCGCCGTGAAGTTCCTGGGGGTGCGCGTTGTACCTCTGCGCTGTGTTCCGAGCGCACTGGGTGGCGGTGAGTGTGTGCCTGGCCCCGCGCCCCTGCGCTGCGGGGTATGCGTGTGTGCGTGTGTGCTTGCGCCCGCGCGTCCTGGTGCCTTGCACGGGTGGCGGCGTCTGCAGCCCCGCGGCCGCATCCCTCCCGCTCCTCCCCCCGGCCGCCCCCCCCCCCACCCCCCGCCAGTTCTCCCTCTTCAATCGCTCCCAGATGTGCTGCCTGCGGTCCCGTTCCCATGGCAACGTCGGTTCCAGCCGCCGTGGTTCCCTCAGTGGCGCCTGCCCTTGGCGCGCGGGGGGGTTGGGGAGGGCTTGGGGGACCCTCCTGGGGGGGTGCTTCTCGACTGAGTCGGGGATAGGGGGAGAGGGGCTGGCTGAGGGAAATGGGGGGACCCCGTGTCTGGGCACACACACACACACACACACACACACACACACACACACACACACACAGTGTGTGTGGGGTGTGATCCTGAAGGTGGAGGGGGGGTAGGACAGAGACCCTCCCCCCCAGAGCTTCACCTGAGTTTGGGGATCAGGGGGCTGCCTGCTGCTGCTGGGGGTGGAGGGTACACGGCCGGACGAAGGGCTAACTTTGAGACCCCACCCCACCCCAGGACTCTGCGGCCGGGGACAAGGGGCCCATACTTGGGGGTCCCTGCGGGCTGTTCAGATGTCCCCCATCCCCCCTGCCCCCTCCCCCGTGCCACCGGGGTCTCGGCTCAGGCGGGTGAGTGGGGGTGTGGGGAGAGCAGAGCCCAGGTGCACGGAGCTCACGCAGTTGTGGGGAGAGGTTCTGGGGGGAGCACGACGAGGGAAAGGTCTGGGGTTTAGGCCGCTCCCTGAGTAGGGTGAAACATTGGGGTCCTGGAGCCCAAAGACCTCGGGAGGACAAAGAGCCCAAGACGACCGCAGGCGCGGCGGGGCAGGCGCCCTCCCTCCCCCCACTTCCCCCTTCAGCCCCGGGACGGGCGGCCGGGGCGGGTGCGCAGTTTCCGGCCGAGGACAAGCAACCCATTGAGGCCGCCAGCGGGGCTCTGAGCGGCGGCTGCCGCCGGGCTGCTGGAGGCCCGGCTGGAAGCTGCACCCTTGGCCGCTTCCCATCCAGCCCCCTCGTCCCCCCCCCCCCCCCCACACACACACCTCGCCAGCAGCTCTGGAGACCAAGTTCAAGGGCAGCGGCGGGGCGGGAAGGCAGCATGGGGTGCCCCATCCGCCCGGTGACCAGGGAGATGGACGCAGCCCACCGGAGCGCCCTGCATTTAGGCCTGGGCGGGTGGGGGGTGGGAATCGTTGCCGGGAGGGTGGGTGCAGGCCGGGGTAGGGGTCACGCATCTCCGCCGGGTCCCACAAGCAGGAAGCGCTCGAGCCGGGGACAAACAGGGCACTTTTATTAAGAAAGCTGTGGCTGGGGCCCCGCCGGGAGGTGCCCGTCCTGGGGCACCGGGGGTGGGGGGTGGGGGGTGGGGAGGCCATCAAACCCAGCTCGACGGCCCGGGGGCGGGGCCGAGCCTGGGGCGCCACGCCCCTCCGCCCCCCCAGAGGAGCAGAGACCAGCCCTCCTCCCCGCACTCGGGTCAACCAGACGCCCCGCGGCCCGGCCAGTGGCAGGTGGGGCCTCGAGCTTCGACCAGGGGAAGGAGCACGCGGGCCGAAGGCGCCAGGCCTCGGCCAATGAGGGGCAGCGGGAGGCAGAAGTGCTTCTGGCTTCAGCCAATAAGGAGGCCCCAGCGAGGGCGCTCCTGGCCAATAAGAGGTGGTCTCCGGGTTGAACCCTTCCGGAGGGGAAGCGTGCGGCCCGCGAAGCGGCCGGTCAGGCCTCGACCAATGGATGGAGCCTTCCCTCCAGAGCGCAGCGCCCCGCCAATGGGAAGTTGCCGGGGCGCGAAGGCGGGGTGGCAAAGCAGCTCTGCGAAGCCTGGGGAGCGGCTGCCGCGGCGGGCTAAGGGTTGGGCGCGGCCGCTGCCCCGGGCCGCTCGCCCGCTGCCTCCCGGCTCTTCTTACGCGGCGGCTTTTGGATGGGCGTCTTCCTGCGGGGCGTCTCGGGCGCGGGGGTCGCCGGCTTCTCGGGCCCCGGGGCGTCGGGCGCGGGGGTCGTGCGGGTCAGCGAGGCGGGCGGCACCGAGCGCTTGGCCTTCTGCGGTGGCGTCGGCTTCTCCCGCGGGCCCTGCGCGCCCGGGGCGCCCTCTGCGCGGCCCAGGCTGCGAGTCTTGCCGCGCAACTCGGCGGCCAGCAGGGACGCGGCCTCGGGCGCGCTGCGCGGGGGGCCGCCCGCGTCGGGGGCCTCTGAGGGCCCGCGGCCTCGGGCCCGCGCCCGGGGCGGCGAGGGCGCGCCGGGGGCCGGCGACTCCTCCTCGGCCAGCCCCGGGGGTCGCGGCGCCGGGTCGCGGGCCCGGGGGCTGCCGCGCTCGTCCGGCCTCGCCGACGACGTGTCGCTGGGCGTCCGTTTCCTCTTGCTGGGGCTGGGCGCGGCCTCCGGGCCCGGGGGCGCGGGTGAGGGCGCACGGGCGGCGGCAGCGGCGGCGGCGGCGCCCTGCTTGCTGTGGATCCAGGACACCTTGGGCTTGGTGGCCGGGTCGGGAGGCGGCGGCTTCCTGCGCTCGGGCGACGGCGACAGCGACAGGCCTCCGGTCTCGCCCGGGGCCCGGGCCGGCCGGGCCACGCGCGCGTACAGCGCCCCACCGGGCCCGTCCACGCTCGACGCCGACCGCTCGCTGTCCGAGGATGCGGGCAAGGGCGCCGCCTCCTCCGCCGACGCGGGCGCGGGGGACGGCCCCTCGGCGGCGCTGGGGGGCTCCGCATCCCGGTTCTCGGTGGCCGCCTCTGCCAAGGGAAGAGCGCGGGCCGTCACCGCCTCCGGGAAGACCTCCGGCCGGGTCTCGGGGCACAAACCCTCCCTTCCTTCCCACCACCCGGGCTCGGCACAATCGTGGCATCCACCGCAAACCATCTAAAGGTCCCCTGGGCGCTGGCGGCCAGAGGGGCATGTTCCCGGGACTTTAGCCCCAACCTTGGCCTGGCCTTTCGCCCCTCCCCGCCGACCTGCCGTCCTGTTTGTTCCGTGAACGCCTGGGAGCATGATCAAGGGCAGAGAGAGGCGGGTGGGGCCCCGCCAATCAGGCTCTCTCGCACTGCCCCTGCGCCCGAGGCTGTGAGTTCAGGCGCAGTCTCATATCCAGTGCCTCCTCCTCTCCCGTCTGTACCCCGTCCCACGACCTTCTCTGTGCCGGGTGTCCCCCAGCGGTTGAGCCTCGGCTGTGGCTGGACCCGGGAGAGTGGGACCCAACTCCCCAGACGGTCACCAGGCAGCCTGGTCAGGGAGGGGTTGACGGTATCGTGCTCCTCTCCTGCGTCGCCTGTCCCCCAGGAGCCCAGAGACCTTGAAGGGGGCACACTGTGCTGCCTCCCGAGCCTGAGCTGGGGCCGCTCACCCTCGTGGGGTACGCAGTATACGGGGCCTTCGTCCGTGGTGTCGAAGGAGGAGAAGGAGGCCCTGGAGGACCAGGAGGGTGACGGCTGCTCCAGCCCCGACGGGGGCTCCAGGAAGCTGCAGTTGAGCGTGTCATCCAGGTCATGATGCGCCACTGGGGAGGAAGGGAGGTACGACTGTCAGGGGCCCTGCCCGGCCCTGCCCACACCACCCTCCTGTTAAATGGTGATGGGGTGAAGGAGGCTGGGGAGGGTGGGGCACAGCCTGGACGGGCCCAGGGCAGCGCTTGGAGACCCAGGCGAGGGGCCGCGTTTCCCCGGAGACCCCCGCGCGGGCATCCCTCACCTACGACCTTGGGCAGCTTCTGCCGGCGGAGCGGGATCCGGGGCAGCTTCATGCCGATGCGGCTGAAGCGCCCGCACAGTCGGTGCGGAGCCTTCTTGCGGCCCAACGAGAGCTCCCTGCGGAGGCAGGAGCAGACCACCAGGGGTGGCTAAGTGAAGGGGCGGGGCCTGAGGCGCGGGGGGCGGGGCGGGGGGCGGGGCCTCACCGGCGCGCGGGATCCTGGCCGCGGCACGCGCAGCAGCAGCCGAGCAGCGAGAGCAGCAGACCCAGGAGCAGCGCGAGCAGAGCGCCCGCGCCCATCACGCCCTTGCGCTGGTTGGTTTCTGCAGGGTGGGGTGGGGTGCAAGGGGTCAGCACTGGGTGCCGGGCCCCGTTCCCCTGTACCCCGACCCGAGACGCCCCTCACCCAGGCGGCAGGCACCGGTGACAGGGTCGCACGAGTCCTCGTGGCAGCTGCAGGCCTGGGCGCAGTCCACGCCGTGCAGCCCCGGCGGGCACGTCAGGTTGCAGCTGTGGGGGGGCGCGAAGTCAGCGGGGGCCTCCTCCGGTATTGCGCCCCGCCCCGCCCCCGCCCTCACCCTGCGGCCACGCCCCTTCCCTAGGGACGGAAGCCTCTCCGCCACCCCAACCCCGGACACAGTCCGTGAGCGGGGTTTTGGGGACCCAGCTGGCTCTTCTGCGGGCGGGAAGGGGGGGCTCCCCGGTGTAAGGATCAGCGCGGGGTCACCTCGGATCTGCAGGCTGCAGCCCGCTGAGCCCTGGGGTCTGAGCGCCGGCTCGGCACCAAAGGGCCTGCTGTCACCCGCTAGCTAGAGTCATGGGCCAGCCAGAAGAGCGGCCTCCGCCCCCTCCCCCCAGGGGTCTGGCCGGCGTCCCCTCCTTCGGGTCCCGGGGCACTCACTGGGGGCCGTGCACGCCGGGGCTGCATAGGCAGCGCCCCGACTGGAAGTCGCAGTGGCCGCTGCCGCAGTCGGCGCACACGAAGGCGCAGTCCTCGCCGTAAGTGCCATTGCTGCACTTGGTCTCGCACCTCCGGAGGCGGGGAGGGGGAGTCAGCCGGAACCGGTACAAACGGACAAGACCCTGGCGCCCTCCGCGGTGGGCCTTGAAAAGGAGGGGCCGGGGAGCCGCGTTTTTTTTTTTTTGGGAGGGGGGCCCGAGGCCGGCGCGGGCTGCTCACCGGTCGCCGATCCAGCCGGCGTTGCAGCGCGTGCACTTGCCGGTGACGTGGTTGCAGGCGTGGCCGTCGCGGCAAGGCGGGCAGCGGTGGCCGCAGCCCTCGCCGTAGAAACCGGTAGCGCACGGCTGGTCGCACTTGGTGCCGTTCCAGCCGGGCTCGCACGTCAGGCAGCGGCCCTCCGCCACCGTGCACGGCTGTTGGCCCTTGCACTGGCCGCACCTGGGCAGAGGCGGGAGACGGTGAGCTCGGCGCCGCGTCTGCCGGTCCCCGGCCACCCCGACCGCGCTCATCCACCGCTCCCTCCCCAGCCCGGATCCCCGGGGGCCCGCGCTCACCGGCCGCGGCAGCCCAGGCCATAGAAGCCGGCGGGACAGGGCTCGCGACAGTACTTGCCCCGGTAGCCGGGGTCGCAGGCGCACGTGCCGTCCACCGGGTGGCAGCGACCGCGGAAGCACTGGCAGTAACGCTCGCAGCGCGCGCCGAAAGTGCGCTCGCGGCACTGGCAGCGGCCGCTCTGCTGCTCGCAGGGCGACGCGTTGCAGGCGCACTGGTTGTTGCAGCTGCGGCCCCACCAGCCCGCGTGGCACAGGCACGCGCCCGTCTGTGGGTCACAGCGCGACGTGGCGCTGCAATAGCAGGCCCTGGCGCACTGCGCGCCCCACCAGCCCGGCTCACAGCGGCACGCGCCGCTCCGCGGGTGGCACGCGCCGTGCTGGCACTGGCACGCGTGCTCACAGCGCGCACCCCAGCGCCGCGCGTGGCACGTACACTGGCCCGTCACGTCCTCGCACTGCCCGTGCGGGTGGCAGCTGCACAGCTCCTTGCAGTCGGGGCCCCAGAACTGGCGCGGGCACTCTGCGGGGACAAGCCGAGGAGGGGCGCGGGGTGGGGGTGGGGTGGGGCAGTGGGGAAGGGCCGGGCACTCACGGGGGCGCCGGGGCCTCCCCTCCCCCCCCCTCCGACCTCTAGGGCCCCGAGGCCCCGCAGCCCCTCCAGGATCACCACCCTGCCCCGTCCCCCGCGCTCACTGGTATCGCAGTTGGCACCGAAGTAGCCGTGGCGGCAGCGGCACTCGCTGGGACGCACGCAGACCTCGTTCTCCGAGCACGTGGAGTTACCCTCGCACACCGCTGGGGATGACACAGGCCCCAGCTGCCCCGGCGTCCGGCTCCCCCCGCCCCCCCACCATCCCGACCCCAACTGTCCCCTCCTCTCCCTGCCCCTCCTCCCCGCACCCCTGAGGGGGTGGAGGTGGGGGGAATGCCACACTTACCAATCCCACACTCCTCTCCCTGCTGCTTCCAGCCGGCACAGCACGTGGGCAACGAGGAGCTGCAGACAGAGGGATGTCTCCTAAGTCTTTCCCCTCCCAGTCCCCTTCCAAGTGGTCCCAGCAGCCCCCATGGGGGCTCTCGGGAGGTAATGACAGTGTGCTGGCATTTGGGAGAGGTCAAAGATCCCAAATTCCAACGGACCCTGAAGGCTGCAGAGGCCACATCACAACCAACCTTACAGGCACCCCACTCAGCACGGGACTCCCATTCTTTCCCCCCCCCCACCCCGTGTCCTAGGAGAAGGGACAACAGTGGGACCAGACGGTTCCACCAAGGAGAGGCTACCCCCTGGGGGCAGGGGGTCCTGAGCCTGGAGTTGGCATCAGGGGCTGGCATCATATGACATCGTAGGACAGGGTCAAGACTGGCTGGCTTGGAGACACAGAGGCAGTCACACAGCGTAATGTGACACCCAGTAGGAGCTAGGTGCCAGGATGGGTGGGTGTCCTTGGAGAGGGCAGGAGGCCTGGGGGTGGGTGGAAGAAGTGGTCCAAGGTGGGAAGGAGATATTTGAAAGTCTATTTATACTTCTTTTCAGTTTTTTTTTTTTTTTGCAACCTTTATTGGGCTTTAAAGTTACATGCTCATGGAAGGTAGCTGATTGACAACTGTCACACTTCAGAAAGGTGCAGGCTCTAGATTCGTGGGCCAATGGGGGTGCGTGGCCCTAAAGCTTTGGAGACCACTAAAGTAGTGAGTCCCTGGCCACTGGGAAGGGTGCTCAAAAGCTGCCTGGGGGAGACATCCACATATAGCGCTGAGAGGGGTCTGTGGGGAGCCAAACTGGGGTGCACCCAAATCTAGAGGACAGGGGGAGCCTGGGGGTTGCAGGTATGTAGGGTTCCATCAGATCTGGAGGGATTATTGCCCAAATCCCAAAATCCCATGCAGCACTGACATTTCAGGGAAAAGGAGTTAGCTTCTTCAGAAGGTTCTGAATCTAGAATAGGGATGCGGCGGTGGATGGGGGCTGGAGGGAGTCCAAGGAGCCTGGTGGGCTGGGAGGGGGCTGGCAAGGGACAGGCTTCAGTTGGTTGCATATCCCCCCCCCCTTTGTCAGGTTGGGGTGAGGGCATCTACACAGACTGCAGGAGCTGTTCCCCAGCTCGAGGTCATCTCCAAGCCTGGGTGGGGTGCTGGGACCCTAGGGAAACCCCTACCCCAATAACAGGGCTTGATTGTCCTTCAGGCTAAAGATGGGATGTGGGAAATAGGACCCACAAAATCCCGGCCCACGAGAGGGGGGCTCAGTGTATTTCCCACAAAGAAAACTGCAACCTGGAGACAGGAGCATGGAGCGTGGTCTTTTCTGTCCCTTACCGTCTCCACCCTGCTCAGCCCTATCCAGGGACCTCATGGGTGCCCACCTGCAGGGCGTCCCTGCCACAAGCAGGAGGCAGTCACCCCATCCATCCATTCATCCTCTTGCCTCTTCTACCAGTTCTGAACCCATGTCTCTTTCTGGCAGGGTATCTTTCTGTGGGCAGCTTTCCCCGATGGCCCATGGGTCACCCAGGAAGCACCAGCCGGGTTTTGAGGCCTGGCTGTGCGGCTTGCTGTGTGGCCCCCAGCATGTGGCTTGACCTCTCTGAGCATCCGGCTCCTTCTCTGTAGAATGGGGCCCACAGGTTTGGCAGGAGAGCCCAGGTGGGTGATGCTTTCGGCAAAAACTAACAGCTCACACTATCCATGGCTGTTATTTAAGTCACTTTGCTGCTCTCCAGCCCATTCTGGATCCAGTTTTCAGTCCCCAGCCAAAGGGAGCCAACACAGGCTCACCAAGATCAGGGAAACAAGCCGTGGCAGGGGGCAAGCCCACCCTCTCACAGTTGTACAACAGCATATGTGGGGGGCGGTTTCGGGGGAGAGAAGACCCACACTGAAGGGCCCTGGCCGTGTACTGGTGGGGGACAGCTTAGATCACCATTAGCAGCAAGAAAAGCCCCCCCTTTCTGCCCCCTAAGCCCTGCAGCTCCTCCCGCCATGTCACCCAGCCTTGTCACTTGCCCAGTTCTCCTCCTGCCCTTGGGCACCCCTTCTCTGGTTCAACCCCACCACCCTGGGCCCTGTCCCTGATCACCTCCAGCCAGACCCTCTCTCCTCCACACCAGACTTGCAAATCCACATGCCCTCTGGATGTCTGGAACCTTCCAGAATGGGCATCTCACCTGCAACCTTTCCAAAACTGAACTGGCGACCCGCCCCTCACCTCCCCCGCCCCCCAATCCCACTGTCGTCCAGGTCTCAGTGCATCCTGGTCTCAAAAGCCGAAACCCCAGATGCAGTAGGAAACCCACCTGCTCCACCTTCGGAACTAATGGAGAATGGGACCACTTCCACCTACCCTGTCAGCCATCATCTCTCCCTGCATTCTTCCAGCGACTTCCTAGCTGGCCCCAGCACACATGCAGCAGCTGGCAGCCCTCCCTGGGGTCCTGATGACCCTTGGAAAAGTAGAGCCACCTACTCCCACCCACCTCACTCTCTGGCCTCCCCTCTGTCCCCTGGCCGGCTCTGCTCTGCCCTCATGGCTCTCTCATGTACCTCCAACCCAGCAACACCCCTCCTGCTCCCTCCACTCAGGACCCTGCTCCTGAAACCCACCGGTTTCCCACCTCCTGCGCTGCAAATATGTGGCTCCACCATCACCTCCTCAGAGGGTCTCCCCGGATTACCGATCACCGTACAAGAACCAACACCCCCCCAGCTCCACCCCTTCCCTCTCCAGCTTTAGGCCTGGTCTATATGTAATTGCATCTCGGGACTGCGGGGCCTCCCCATCCAGGGGGTGGGGGCCTGTTCCTCGGCTGCTTTGTCCCCCACCCCTACCCCCAGTTGCGCACTGATGACAGGCTGGCACGATTTGATCGGCAGAGTGCATGCCCCCTCCCTTGCAGCCCCGAGAGGGTCCTTCCCTCCAAAACCCGCTCCCGGAGTGCTACAACCCCCCCCCCCACCCGCCCCCGTCCCAGGCTCTAGGTTTGTGGGACCAGGCGGCCTCTCGCGCAGAGGCCTCCCCTCAAGCTCGAGCCTGCCTCCGGGCCCCCGGGTCCCAGCCCTCGACGCCCAGGGAGGCCAGGGGGCCGACCGAGGGACCCCGCGGCGGTGGCTCCCTCCCCCTCTCCAGGCGCGGCCCCGCCTGCCGCCGCCGCTGCATTCCTGGGGCCCGGGAGGCCGGGGAGGCGGCGGCGGCGGCGTCGATGCGAAGCAGATGGCGGGCCAGGTCGGCCCCCGCCCCGGAGGCGGGGCTCGCAGCGGGGAGGGGTCTGCGCGCCTCGGGATGCGAGCTTGGAAACCCTGAGCGGCCCCCTCAGCTCCCCTTGTCTGCGGAGCCCGCCGAGCCGCTACACGGGGCCTTCCCCGGCTCCCCGGCCCAGGGCACCGCGACGGGATGCTTGCGGTCGCACCGGGCCCCCCCACCCCCACCCCCACCCTCGCCCCAAACATGCGCGCACCAGACGCCGGCTCCTCGCCCAGGCTTGGAGATGCCCTTGACCTCGCCGTGGCCTCTGACCGGCCCATCAAGCACCCCCACTTCCATCCTCCCCCGTCTCCCCGAACCCCTGCGCCCACTCCTGATGTCCTGCCCTCCAGCCAGGCCTGTCCCCTGCCTGTCCCAAATCGGGTTCCCGAGCTGACCCCTTGGGGTGCCCCAAATCTGCGCGGTTCCTCTGCGTACCCAGTGTCCCCCACTCGGGAGTCGCCGGGGGCTCTAGATCCTCCCGCCCCCGGCGCCCGTCATTGTCCTCTCTATGCCCGCTTCTGGTCCACTAGGAGCGTCGGCTCCTCGGATCCCAACTCTGTCCTCTCGCCCTCCTCCCACCCAGGATCGCTCTTCCTAAGATACAAATCTGTGCTCCCAAGTCTCGCCTGCCCCAAGACCTGCACTCCGACTCCCACCGCTCCTTCCTGCCACCATCCCGAACCCCCACCCCGGCAGGACACACAGTCGTGCCCTAGAGCCTTTGCACATGCCGTTCCTTCAGCCCGGAAAGCCCTTCCCCGGCTCCTCTTTACAGCCTCTCACGACCCAGCCCGAGTCCCTTTGCTCCGGAACATCGCGTGTCACCCCTCCGGTGGCGCCCTGCACTCCTTCTCGCCCCGGGCATCCTCGGCGGTACCGTCGTGGCCCGGGGCACTGACGTCGGCAGGGGCGGCCGAAGCGGCCCGCGGGGCCAGCGCGATGGGCGCGGGTAACCGCGGGCGCCCCCTCCCCAAGCGGCCGCGGGCCCCCTCCCCCAGCCTGTCCGGGCTCCTACCCCGGCGCGCGGCACACGTTGCGGCCGCGCGGGTTCAGCTCCTGGGGCGCCGCGGGGCCGGGCAGCGGCCAGAGCAGCAGCAGCAACAGCAGCGGCGGCGGCGGCCCCTTGGCTCCCCGGCGCCGCGCCGGCCCGGCCCCCGGGGCCCCTGCGCCCTCCATGCGGCGCGGGGCAGGCGCGGGGCGGGCGCGGGCGCGGGTGCGGCCGAAGCGAGCGCGGCCGGAAGCGGAGTGCGCAGCCGGGCGGGGGGCGGCAGGAGGGGCGCGGGGCCGGGCAGGAAATTCCACATCGGCTCCCTGATCCCGGGCCAGCCGCGGCCGGCCAGGCGGAGGCGCCCGCCCCGCGCGCCAGACCCCACCCTCCGGCCGCGTCGCCGCCCCCACGCGGCCGCTTGCAAACCTGGGGGCGTGCTGGCAGGAGGCCGGTGGGCGCGTGGGTCAGGGGGAGGGAGCCGCCGCGGGGACCCAGCGCCGCGGGCGCCACAGACCTTGGCCGCTTCCCCCAGGCACCCAGCGCCTCAGAGCCGTCCAGGGGCGTCCAGGCCGCGGGCTGGCCTCGGGGCTCTCCCATCCTGAGCTCCGGGTGGTGGAGCTAGGCTGCTCCTCCCGGCGCCAAGCCTGCCAACCCGGAGCTTGGAGGCCTGAGGGTCAGGGCTAGAAGCATCGGGTGGGGGGAGGGGGGCGGGGCGGGTGTCGCCAAGGTGGGATGCTGGGGGGAGCGAGCGGAGTGTGGGCGGCAGTTGTCCGTGCCTGGGAGACCCCCGCGGTGCTGCTTGAGGGGCGTGAGGGGTCCGGGAGCCTGGGAGGCGGATGCTGCTGGGTCTCCAGCTTCGAGGTTGGAAGCTGGGAGCCCCTGTATGGAGGCGGAGGTGGGGTGGGGGGTGGAGGGGTGCTAAGTGCCCAGAGCCTATCAGCAGGTGGGAGTCCGAGGAGGCAGGGACTCTGGGTCTGTGAGCTGGGGGCGCTGGGTGCCCTAGTGGGCATACTCAGGTCCAGGTCCCTGTCTGTGGCCCAGGAGCCCCCAATCTTGGGGTTTGTTCATATGAAACTTAACCCCACAAAGGACAGGTCAAGCCTACTTAAAATTAGGCCTAAGAGTCACCCCCAAGAGAGCCTCTTTTGTTGCTCGGATGTGGCCTCTCTCTCCAGCCAACACAACAAGCAAACTCACCACCCTCCACCTATCTACATGGGACATGACTCCCAGGGGTGTGGACCTTCCTGGCAACATGGGACAGAAATCCTAGAATGAGCTGAGACTCAGCATCAGGGGATTTAGAAAACCTTCTCGACCAAAAGGGGGAAGAGAAAAATGAGACAAAATGAAGTGTCAGTGGCTGAGAGATTCCAGAGTCAAGAGGTTATCCTGGAGGTTGTTCTTAAGTATTAAATAGTTATCACCTTGTTAGTCAAAATGTAACAGAGAGGCTGGAGGAAACTGCCTGAAAATGTAGAGCTGTGTTCCAGTAGCCATGTTTCTTGATGACGATTGTATAATGATATAGCTTTCACAATGTGACTGTGTGATTGTGAAAACCTTGTCTCTGATGCTCCTTTTATCTACCTTATCAACAGGCGAGTAAAACATATGGAATAAAAATAAATAATGGGGGAACAAATGTTAAATTTAGTAGATTGAAATGCTAGTGATCAATGAAAGGGAGGGGTGAGGGGTATGGTATGTATGAATTTTTTTCTGTTGTCTTTTTATTTCTTTTTCTGAATTAATGCAAATGTTCTAAGAAATGATCATGATGATGAATATGCAACTATATGATGATATTGTGAATTACTGATTATATATGTAGAATGGAATGATCCTAAGTTTTAAAAAATGCAAATAAAGTAAAATTTTAAATTAAAAATAAATGAGGCAGTAAAAGTCATGCAGTCCTTCCCCAGACCAGGGTAGCTAGTATCAAAATACTGTACTGTCTGGGTAATGTGTTTGTATGTCTCCTAAAAAAAAGGGGGGGGGGACAACAGGTTCCAGTCAGAATGCATTTGTCTTTTGAGCTTGATGTGGGAATCGAGAGCCCTAGAAAGGGTGTTGGAGGGAAGGGGAAGGGGCCACAGCAGGGGAGGGACCTGCCAGGGACACCCTGAAAGGATAAATGGGGCTGCAGGGGCTGGAGGAGGGGTCTTGGGACAAGAGCCGTGGACAGAGTAAGCAGGGCCATCACGGACCTGGCGGACTGAGAGGCACAGGGCCCGGGGCCTTCAGAGGCCGGGGCCCCTCCCTCAGCAGTGCTGGTGCAGGGGCTCCAGGGCAGTGGGCAAGGCTGGGCAGAGGCAGGGTTGGCTGCAAAGAAGTCGCACCAGTGTGCTCACGAATGCAAACATTTCCGGGGCAGCTCAGCCTGGCATAGGTCTGCCCTGGCAGTGAGGAGGGGGACAGGCCCCTAGGGGTTGCCACTAACTTACTCTGGGCCCTCAGGGGGTCAGTCCGGCTACAGTGTCCACCCCAGCAGCTCCTGGCAGCTGTGAATCCCGGGGCTGGACCAAGTTCATTAACGGGCATCTCACACCCCACTGCCTTCTTTCCTCTTCCCCAGACCAGTTCCTGCCTCCTGTTGTCTCCCGCCCACCCCACATCCCTGGGAAGGGTGCCACCTGGACCTGCTGCCCTAGCCAGCCCCAGCCCCATTGCCCTGGGGACAATGCCCCACCCACGCCTGCCACCAGGCCCATCTGCTGTGCCACCCTGTGGCGAGTGGCCTTCCTGACCTGGAGTCTGGACACCCGGCAACCCTCACCAGGGCTGAGAGGTGCATGCGCATGAACCATGCCTGAGCCAGCCCAGTGTTGGGGTAGGGGGAGGGCCAGGCCAAAGAAGCTGTAGGCTCACAGGCCTCCCCCTCCACCACCCACCAGCCCTTGGGCCCCAGCCTACACGCGACAGACAGGTGTAGACACCCCGAGCTGGCTGGCTGGTCCAAGCAGGGTGGTTTCAGGGAGTAGGCAGAAAGGGACCAGTATTCAGGCTGAATGCAGGGATGGATGGGGGGTGGGGCTGGAGGAAGGCTAAGAACTGGGCCAGGCTGGGAGGCCCAGGGTCTGGGAGGGCAGGAAGGTGGTGGGGGGCGCAGGCACAGGCTAACCTGGGTGCTACTTAGGCCAGGCTGCTGCCCAGTTCCCCGTCCTGCATCCAGGGCCCACACCCTCTACCCCAGCCCTTGCTCCAAGACCAGAGGGTCGTCTCCTCAGATCTGCAGCCACCACTGTGGCCCTGGGTGGGGGGACAGCACCAGCAAGGTAGGGGCACAGTGTCACTGTTGCTGGGCTCTCCTGGTGCCCCTCTCCAAGACCCTGGCCTGAGAGGTGGCCAAAAAGACACAGGGGATGCTGGGTCCTGGACTCACAGAGTGGGGTCCCAACCAACTGAGCCCACGTCCTGCACCCTTGGGGAGCAGGGAAGTGGCACTAGGAGTGACCCTGGGCTTGCCCCCCCAAGGTGTATGTGTGTGAGGTCACATGGGGGGCCGGGGTGTGGGGGCCCTTTCCTCTCCCTCCCTTCAACCAGCACATACTCTGTCCCTCCGCCTCTCCCTCTGTCCACCTCAGGGTGCCAGATACAGCAGGCCAGAGGCAGGGCACTGCGGGGCAGAGGAAAAAGACCTGGACAACCCCACACTCACAGCCCATCTGGGAGGCCCACAAGGAGACCACAGGTGAACATGGGGCATCCAGGTGGGGAGAGCTGGGTAGCCCAGGTGCTGGCCATGCAGGAATGAGGCCTGAGCAGGAGGTCCAGGCACCGGGGGCCTGGGATGGGAAGGGGCTGAGCAGGCCTCTCCCTCACCAGGTACCGAGGCTCCTGCACATGGGTTGCAGCCATATGTAGGGCCTGCAGGTTTCTAACTAGAGCTGGTGGGGAAAGTTTGCTGTCACAGGAGGTGCTCAAGCATGGCTGGGGGGGCCACTTGAACCAGGCAGGGGGATGACCGGGTGGTGCCCCTTCAGCCTTAGGGGTCCACTGTGCGCATCCCTCTGAGGTCAGGACCTCGGCCCCCCAGGTGACTCTGTGGCTCCGGGCCCGGCTGTCCCACCTCAGCGGCGCCAAGCCTGGGAAGCGCCCTTCACGGCGAAACGGCTCAGACACGCTGTGCTGAAAGCAAGTGAGTCTGTGGCACAGGAAAACATTAAAACTTTCGTGAGATGCTTTATTTCATTTATCAACAACATGGGGTCAGAAAAACCCAGCTGCAGGGGAACCTATTTTCACTAGAACCAGTCCCAGGCAACCTTAGGCAGCTGCCCTCCCTTGCTGCCCAGGTAGCCACCCACCTGCAGCCCTGAACCTCCCCACGCCTGCCCACACTCGCCCAGGAGAGGGGCCAAGGTGCCTGGGCCTCCGCCAGCTGGGCTACCAGTTTTCAAACCTCTTTGGAGCAGGGAGGGGGTGGCTGGTGGCAGTGGGCCTTGGCCATGCTGAGGAGGACAGGGCCTGGCAGAGTCCTGCAGAGGACCAGAGCCCTTCCAGATACTGCCCAGCACGAGGCGACCCACAATGATGGGTGCGGCCTGACACCTTGGGGGCTGGCCTAGGTGCTGGTGTGGAGAGAGGCGGCAGGGGCAGGCGAGGCATTGGGCACAGGGGGGCAGGGCCACGCACACCTGGGTCAAGGGCTTCTGGCCCTGGCGGCCTCCTGGGACCTTGGGCCCCCCGCGCTCCCACCCCGTCCCCGGGAACCTAGTCCTCACTGGAGTTATCAAACTCCTCCCAGTCAGACACACTCATCACCTCAGAGGCGAAGTCTGGGTCAGCCTGGCTGCGGTCGGGGTTCCAATCCGGGGTGCCGTGGGGCGGCTCGAGCAGCAGGGAGCGGGGCAGCGTGAGCACACAGGCGGCCAGGCCCGAGATGGAGTTGTCCAGCTGGGGCCCCTCCTCCCAGCAGTCCTTCTCCACATCGTAGACATGCACATAGCCGGTGCGGCTGCCACGGTTGTGAGAGCGGCCGCCCAACACGTAGATCCTGTTGTCCAGCACGGCAATGCCAGGCTCACCGTGCCCAGCCGGGAGTGGGCAGACGGACGACCACTGCGTGGACAGGCAGCTGTAGCAGGCCACCTGCAAGGCAGGGCGGGAGTGAGGCCCACACCCACTGGCCCTGGGCCAGCTGACCAGATCTGAGCCAGCTGCATCCAGGAGGACCAGGGCCCCGGAAGGCACGACCTCAGCCCGAGGCTAAAGTTCAGAGCACACTGGGTCAAAGGGCTCTCCTGGAGGAACGGCCTGGGGCTCAGTACTGTGAGACCCCCCCAGAGGCCAGGCTGGCGCCATCCTACCCTGCCCGGAGGCGGCCAGCTCTGCCGAGCCCTTCCTCCAGCCACGCTGGCCCCTGAGCTGCCTGTGGTGTCTGCTAGCAGGCTGCTAGCTCCCATGCTCAGAGGGCAGCAGTCCTCTCCCTTCACAAGGCTGGATGACCCAAGACAATTAAAAAAAAGGTGGAAAAATGGACAACCTACAAATAATCCAAGAAACGCAAAATAAAACATCAGGGACAGACTTTCAGCTGCTAATCAGCAAACCGCTAGGGGGGAAAACCTCCACAAAACCTGACGCTGGTGCAGGTGTAAAGGCGAACCAGTGTACGTGTGTTGGACACTTCAGGAAAGCAATCCGATGATGGTTCACAAGAACACCTTTCTGACTTATTAGTCCTGGTTTCTGTGGCAGGTAGGTGTGGTAGGCTGGATGATGTACCCCAAGGCAGACAGGTTCTTACTCTTCAACCCCCACTCCCGAGGCTGAGCCCAGGGTGAACAGGACCTCCTGAAAATGTTATTTTTGGTTAAGGTGTGGCCCACTGAACGGGGGTGGGTTCTAATCTGGATGTCAGGAGGCCTTATATAGAGAAGAAGCCGGAAGCTGGAAGTCAGAGAAATGAGCCAGAGAACCTGAGGACTGCCAGCAGCCAGCTCCAGAGCACGTTAGGCCCCTGGAGAAAGCAGTTCCTGCCGATGGTTTGATTCTGGACTTGTTATAGCCTCAAAAGATGGCAAGATCCAATAAATGCTTGTTGATTAAGCCAATCCACTGGGGGGCATTTGTCATGGCAGCCTGGCAAACAAAGACAGCAGGACAGAGGGCCCCAAAGATGCCCGCGCTTTAATCCCCGAAACCTGTGAAGATACTCCAACACATGGCAAAAGGGACTTGTGCAGAGGTGATTAAGGATGCAGGCCTGGAGGTGGGGAGACAGTCCTGACTATCCAGGGACCCCATCTAATTCCACAAGCCCTTGAAAGAGAGCGAGTGAGGCAGAAGACAGGGAGGGGTGAGGTGTGAGAAGGACCCAGGCCATGGCTGCTGCTTTGATGATGGAACAGGCCATGAGCCAGGGATGGCCTTGGCCTTCAAGGGCTGAGACTGGCCTCCAGTTGATGGACAGCAAGGAAATGGGGACCTCAGTCCTACAACTGCAAGGAACTGAATTCTGTCAACAAGCTGCCTGAGTGAGGAAATGGACTCTCCCCTCAAGCCCCCAGGAAGAAACAGCAGTGCTGACACCTTGCTCTCAGCATGGTGAGGCCCATGTCAGATTTCTGTTTTAAGCTGCTAATTTTTTCGGCAGAAAGACACTCACTACATTAGCCCAGTGTCTCTCCCACTGGGGAGTCGGGGGGCTCGTTAGACACGGAGAACTGGCCCCAACCCCAGCATCTCCGACTCAGTGGGTCTAGGGTAGTGCCTGAGAACTTGTGAGGCTGGGAATGCTGGTCTAGGAACCCCCCAGAACCACTGCTCCAACCTAAGAGAAGAGCCAAACCACCTGGAGAGCTCTATGAGGGAAGTACTACTACTGGGAATAGTTAAGTGCTAGGTCGAAGCTCAGTGAGAAACGCAAAACGGAGAGCCTCCGACTACAGCCAGACAGAACACCCCAGAAGGTCCCCCGTGGCTGGACTGTGAGTGCGTTCCCTTGCCTGTCCTGATTTTTAAGGCTCTGCAACGTGGGTATGTTACCTTTATAATTAAAGTCAACTTATTTTTAAGAAAGCAGACACTGGTAAGCAAGTAGCAATTCCTTTTTTTATCAGTAACACTGGAAGGGACAGGAATACTGCTGGGTTCTGGGAAGGCTGTACTGGAAAATCCCAGGTCTAACTCTCCTGGAAAACGAGAGGACAGCAGCAAGGCTGTGGAAGACGGAAAACCATCTCCTGCGCCTGCAGACAGCCTGGGACCCGCGGCCTCAGCCAGATGTGGGCTCACCTGGTGCACGTCCCTGCGGTAGCCGGCATCGTTGTTGCTGCCCCCGATCACATAGAGCTTGTCGAGCAGGGTGGCCATGCCGTGCCAGGCTCGCCGCACGGGCCCATCGGCCAGGGCATGCCAAACGTTGCTGGCCGGGTCATAGCAGTGCGTCTCCTTCAGGTAGTCCTCCCCTCTGCGGCCGCAGGTGACGTACATCTTCCCCTGCAGCGTGGCGCCCGCGTGGGCATACACCTGGGGCCGGCAGGGCAGAGGGTGTGAGGAGGGGCCTGGACCAGCGCTGAGGCTGCTCAGCGACACCTGCCATGCCGTGGATTCAGACGCCCCAGGGCACCCAGGCAACCCTCCAAAATCCGACAGGAAAGCTCCTGGGTTTCTCTCAGATGCACTGTCCTATCTATGGGGGCCTGACCTCTTCCCAGTAGACGACTCTTTTGGTGACCTGGGATCAACTGAGCTTCCACGAGCAGGAGAGCCAAGCCTCCGCCTTCCCTCTGTCTAAAGGAGACATCTGCGAGGGGGACACAAAGGGAATCTGAGTATCCTCTTCAGAGCCTGACCTCTTCCCAGTAGACGACTCTTTTGGTGACCTGGGATCAACTGAGCTTCCACGAGCAGGAGAGCCAAGCCTCCGCCTTCCCTCTGTCTAAAGGAGACATCTGCGAGGGGGACACAAAGGGAATCTGAGTATCCTCTTCAGAGCCAGCCCCGGGGCAGCTCCCCACAGCCCCCACCGCTCCCCACACCCGATGGCTGAATACTCATCCAGGCCTGCTTACCCCGCTCACAAAATGTGTCTCTTTGCAATGACATTTAATGATACAAAGCACATGATGTGGTGAGGAAAAACATGAGGTGTGAAATCAGACACAAAGAACCACCCCGCCTGGGTGGTAGGGACCTGTGGGGAGGCCAGGGCACCAGGCCTTCGGCCTCGCCTGTGCCTTCCAGGCACTCCTGGCCTCCTACCTCCACGCTGGTCCCTATCACCTCCCGAGCCTCCACTCTCGTCCCAAGTCCCCTCACCACACCCTGCTCAAGCCCATGTAAGCTTCCATGCCTAGAGGTGTGGAGGCCCCAGGGTGCTGTCACAGGCTGGCAACTGACACACATGTTACGTGGGTGCTCAGGATGGGGCAGCACCGTGGGCAGGACGCAGGCTGAGGGCTGGGATCTTCTCCCTCTGACAGTGGGGGTCTGGGAAGGCCCTTTACAATTTATCCTAAAATTAATTTTACGATCATTACAGATTTACATGTACTTGTAAAAAACTACAGAGAGATCCCAGGTCCCTTTATCCCATTTTCTCCCATTGGTGACACTGGGCAAAACCGTAATATACGATCTCAGACAGGACACTGAAATTCATGGTCAAGATAAAGAATATTTCCATTACCACAAGGGTCCCTGTGTCGCCCTCCTATGGCTACATCCCACTTCCCTTCCAGACCAGACCCCTCCTTAGCCCCTGGCAACCACTCATCTCTTCTCCCTTTCTGCAGTTCTGACATTTCTAGAATGTGATGTAAGTTGAGTCATATGTTAAGTCAACTCTGGAGATTGACTATGCCAATCGAGGCTCATCCACACTGCTGGGTGCCTCAACAGTTCATTCTTTTTTACTGCTGGGTGGTAGGTCGTGGTGTGTCTCTACCACTCTTTAAAGTGCTCTTCCAGTGAAGGACATCTGATTTGATTCCAGCTTCTGGCTATTTCACTTCTTTGGGATAAATGCCCAGGGGCACAAGTGCTGGACTGTCCAGTAGGTGGCAGAGACCCAGCAGAACTGCGTGAGTGATGAGTGACCTATTTACTGCATTTCACCAGCACTCGCTGTTGCCACCATTTTTGTTTTTTATTTTGGCCATTTTGGTAGGTGTGTGGTGATGGCTCACTGTGCTTTTCATTTTGCTAATGATGGTGAACATCTTCTCATGTACTTTTCTGTCTGTATATCCTCCTCGGAGAAATATCTCTTCATGCCTTTTGCCCATTTTCTAATGGGAATATTTATGTTTGTGTGTGTGTGTGTTTACTGATGAGTTTTAAGAGTTCTTTTGATAGATATACCTATATGTATATTAGACATATATAAATAGGTATCAGATATTAGTCCTTTGTCTGATACGTTGCTTGCAAATATTTCCTCCCACCCTGCAGCTTGTGGTTTCATCGTTTTATCAGTGTCTTTTGCAGAGTAAAAGTTTTAAATTTTCATGAAGTCCAACTTATCAACTTTTTGTTTTATTAATTAAACTTTTGGCGTCAAGTTAAGAACTCTTTGCCTAGCCCAGAGCCCATTAGATTTTATTCTAATCTTTTTTATCTAAAGGTTTCATAGTTGGGTGCTTCACATGTTTAACTCAGTGATCTATTTTGAATTAATTTTTTGTATATGGTGAAAGACTCAGGTTGAAGTTGTTGTTTTTTGCCTATAGACGTCTAATTGTTCTAGCAGCAGCGTTGGGTGAAAAGGCTGTCTTTTATCCATTCAACTATTTTTCCAGCATTGTTAAAAACAACTGGGCTACATGGCAGGGGGAGGGGGTCTGTTTCTGGGTTGTCCGTTCTACTCCACTGATCTCTGTGTTTATCCCTCTGACAAAACTATAGTGTGATTGCTTATTATATAGGAACCTTTGAAATCAGGGCCTGATTTCTACCATTTTACCTTTCTTCTTCAAAACTGTTTTAACTATTCTAGTTCCTTTGTCCCTTCATATAGATGTTTAAAGTCTTGTCCATAAATGCAAAAAACCCTTGCTCAGATTCTGAAAGGCAACACATTGAACGCTTTTGTATCATCTGAGGAAGAAATGACGCCCCTACCATGTTGAGACTTCCATCTATGAACATGGTTCGTCTCTTCAACACTTAATTTTCTTTGATCTCTTTCATCATTTTACAGTTCTCAGTATAGAAATCCTCTACCTGTTTTATAAAATATATACTTAAGCACTCCATTTATTTCAGCTATTTTAAAGGTATTTTTAATTTCAGCATCCACATTGTGACTGTTAGATATAGAAATACAGATGATTTCTTTTTCCAGTCAGGCCTGTGGTTCAGTTCCTGAGTCCAGTACAAGTGATCTGTGTGTTTTTCCTGGATGCTGCAACTTTACCGAACTTGGTTTTTCAGGGTTTTTTTTTGTAGATTTCTTTGGATTTTTTACTTAGACAATTATGTCATCTGCAAATAGGGGCAGTTTTAGTCCTTCCTGTCTGAGTCTTGCCTTTCGTTAATTTGCCCTATTCCACTGGGAAAACCTCCAGGACAATGTGGGAACAGCACGGTAAGCATGTGCCTTCTTGCCTAGTTCCTGATCTTAGAAGGAAAGCATACAATCTTTCACATCAGTTATGCAATTTTTTGTTTTGTTTTGTTTTGCAGATTGTTAAACATGTTGAGGAAACTCCCCTCTACTCCTATTTTTGTTTCTGAGTGTTCCAGTCATGAAGGGGTGCTTAATGCAGTAAAATGCTCTTTCAGTGACCACTGATGTGACCATGTGATTTTTCTTCTTTAGCTTATTAATATGGTAGGCTTCACAGGTTGATTTTTGAATACTGACCCAAGCTTGCATCCCTGGAATAAACCCAATTTGGTCATAATGAATAATTATTATACTACTATGTTTTAAATTCTATTTGCTAGTATTTTTTTAAAAGGATTTTTGTATATTTATGAGAGATTCTGGTCTGTAGTTTTCTATTTTTATACTGGCTTTGCCTGGTTTTGGTAACAGGGTAATACTAACTTCATGAGAAGAACTGAGAAGTTATTCCTTCCTCTTTCAGTTTCTGGAAAAAGTTTACTGCGTAGAATTGGTGATAATTTTTCAATAAATGTTTGATAGAACTCTCCAGTGAAACCATCTAGAACTGGACATTTCTTTTGGAGACATCAACTCCCCTAACAGTTATAGGACTATGCAAATGACCTATTTTTTTTACTGAGTGACTTGTAGTAGTTTATGGTTTTTCTAGGAATTGATGATTTCATCTAGGTTGTCATATTTATTATCTGGAGGTGGAGGTGGGGGATATGTTGGAGTTCTCTGTATGGAATTTGACCTGCAGGTCTAAAATTATTTCAAAATTAAAAAAAAGGTAATAGCCTAGTTAAACAAAAATTTAAAAACAATTTATAAGGTAGAGTTATAGAATTCCCTCATTAGCCTTTGATGTCTGTAGAGTTTGTAGTGATGTCCTTTTCATTCCTGATATTTTAAATGTGTCCTCTCTTCTGTCAGTCTTGTGGACACGTCACAATTTAATGATCGACTGGAAGAACCAACTTTTTGTTTCACTGATTTTCTCTATTGTGTTTCTGCTTTTAATTTCATTGATTTTTGCTCTTATCTTTGATATTTCCTTTCTTTGGTTGATCTGGGTTTATTTTGCTCTTCTTTTTTCCAGGTTCTTGAGGTGGGAGCTTCAATGACTGATCTGCGATTTTCCTCTTTTCTAATATGAGCACTTAGTGCTACAAATTTCCCTTTAGCTATTTCTCACAAATGTTGACATTTGCATTTTCACTGAGTTCACGTATTTCATTTTTATTTCCTTTGATACTTCCCCTTTGGCCCATGCATTGTTTAGAACTGTGCTGTTCAGTTTCAAAGTGTTTGGAGACTCTCCTGTCACCCTTCTGTTACTGATTTGTAGTTTGATTGCATTTTGGTCAGAGAACATACTTAGTACTATTTCAGTTATTTTAAATGTTGAAGTTCGTTTTAGGGTCCATAGCATGATCCATCTTGCTATGTGTTCCATGGGTAGTTGAAAAGAAAGTGTATTCTGCTGTTGCCGAGGGTGCCCTAGAGACGTAGGTTCACTCGGCTGATGGTGCGGTTGAATTTTCTTCTGTATCCTTGCTTATTTTCTGTCGAGTTATTTCATAATGATTGAGAGAAGGATGTTAAAGTATCCACGTGGGTTTCTCTATTTCTCCTTTCCATGATGACCTTCTGCGTCACATATTTAGCTGTTATTTGCTGCACACACATTCTGTACTGCTGTGTTTTCTTGATGGCTTGACCCTGTGTCACTATATAATGTCCTCTCAGTCTCTGGTAATTTTCTTTTCTCTGAATTCTACTTTATCTGCTATTAATATTGCCAATCCTTCTTTCCTTTGATTTGACACATTTTTCTCCATCCTTCAACCTAACAGAAACTCATATACATTAAGCTATAACTCTCCATTCCCCGTCCCCCCACCCCTGGTAACCAATATTCTGCTTCCTGACACTGTGGAATTGCTTATTCTAAGTATTTCATAGAAGAGAAATCACATACTACTTGAACTTATGTGTTTGGCTTATTTAGTTCAAATGTCTTCGAGGCCCATTCATGCTGTAGTGTGTCCCAGCAGTTCACTTCCTTCCAGGGCTGAGTAATGCTTTCTCCAGCCTGACTATGCCCCTGGGCTTCAAACCTCGAATGCCTAACTAACGTTTCTTCATGACAGCCCCCAGGCAGCTCACATTTATCATGCTCTAGATGGAATCTTTCCTTTCATGAAAACCTATTTGTCCTCTCAGGGGGTGGCCTCACCTTCCACCCAGGTGCTCACACCTGGAGCTTGGGAGTTTATCATGATCCATCCCTCTTTCATTCCCCAATATCTGATCCATCAACAACTCTGGTCAGTCCACCTCCAAAATATGCCTTGACTCTACCCAGCCTCCTCCATCTTCAGAGCCCCCGCAGCCATCTACCTAAACCACCCAATAACTACCTGGCTTCTGCTCTCACTCCCCTTCTCTTATCAAGTACTCTCATAGCTTCTCCATTCTCTCATAATGAACTGTAAAAAGTTCCTTTTCAGGCCTGCAAGTTCCTTCTTCTCTCTCCAAATGGCTGCCACTCAGTCTTCCCCTATACGTCATTCTACTTGAATTCTCCTCAGATGGACCTCCCCCAACTCATATACCTAACTTAGTCCTGCCCAAGCCCCCTCCCAGGAAATTCTTTAGTTCAGGCTCCTCTTGACTTCCTTAACCACACCTACCATACTGTTAATTATCTTACTGATTTGTATAATGGTTTACAATGGCCAGTTGTGCTTTAATACATAGTTGCTGAATTAATGCATGAAGGAAAGAAAGAAGGAAAGCTAGCTGCCAGTTGTGGCTCGCGGAAGACCACGGCTGCCCCTCTGTGGCCATGCTGGAGAACTGCAGCTTCCCCAAGCAACCAAGACAAAGAACCATTAAAGCCCCTTCCGCTTCTCAACCCCCATCCAGGAGGCATCCCACCTTCATATCTTCCACGACTCTGGAATAGAATTCAGGAGCCAATCCTTGTCTATCATGTCTCAATGACCCCCAAATATTTTTCATGCAAAATCTGCTCCATTCTCCAAGATGACGGTAGGGAATGCCCCCCAAGAAAGGCTTTCTTCCTCAAAGCTGAGGACCCGGGAACAAGGCCAACCTTTCTTGCCTGTGAGAAAGGACAGGAATCCTTGACCCTGGAGGCAGTGGTGCTGGAGGGACCAGGAGTGCCGGGTTTGCTGTGTGAGTGAGGCCGCACCCAGGTGGCAAGGAGCTGGACCAATTAGGAATACTGCCAGCTCCCTAAGGTCTAAGCCCTGGAGGGCTTGGAAGAGGGTGAGAGGCAAAGCGGAAAGAGGTTCAGAAAGGCCAAAAGTCTTGTCAAGGCCCCAGAGTTCGTGTGGGCAGAGCGTGGCTCTGCGCCTGCACATATGTCCACCAAGCCTTAGGAGGCTGAGGGATCCCAAAGGTGGAACCCCACTGACTGCAGGTGCTCCTCAAAGGGTGGTGCTGCTCCTAGGAGGGCAGCACCCTGTGCTGAGAGGCTGGGACCTGGGAGTTTGGGACCAGCTCAGCTTCCTCCTCCCCTGTGATCCCACACCTGCTTCCTGGGCCAGCATCCAAGTACTCCAAAACCACAGACTAAAAGAAAGGCACCTCCCTAGGGCATCACCGTTACACAACGAGTATGATTTTAAATATCTTCAAATTGGAATAAAGTAATGCGTAAAATGCACATGATCTTTTTTTTTCACACACACACACACATAAACTTAAAGCAATACTGGCTTCTCAAAGGCTCTTAAAGCAATTCTGGCCCCAATGCTCCAGAGAGCCTATGGCAAAAAAGTCTGAGAACGTGGCTGCTGAAAGGCTGCATCTCCGGTTTAGCATCTTTGGAAACAGCCTAGCTGGTCTCAGCTGTGCTAAGGGACAGACAAGGGGAGGCTCCTGGCTACATCTAAGCTGTAGGGTCGAAGCAACTTACGGAGGCCAACATGGCATGACCAGGTCTCAGTGCAGGGTCTCCACGGAGACAATGACAGCTCACTGTCTCTCCACACCCCAGGACTGAAGGCAGGCACGAGAAGGTCTCTTTCAGAAGAGGCTCCTTACCTCCCTCTTGAGCGGAGCCACATAGGACCAGGAGTTGGTGGCGGGGTCGTAGCACTCCACGGCATTCAGGTCGCTGTGGTAGTCCCGGCCTGCCACGGCGTAGATGTACTTGCCCACGACACACACACAAAGATCGGCATGCTCCTGCTGCAGGGACTGGATCTGGAACCAGCGGTTGTGCCGCGGGTCATACCTTTTTCAGAGACATGAGAGCAATACCACATTGGCCAGGCAGGAAAGGCTGCTCAGCAGGCCCCACCCATGCCTCCAGCCCCGGCCCTTCCCCTCTGTCACAGTCCAGCCTGAACCCTGGCCCCAGGGCCCCACATGCCAGTGCATGTCTGAATGCCAGCCATGCTGTTAGACTCAGCCCTGGAGGGTGTGCTACTGGGTCCCATGACGCCTGTCCCTTCTGGGTACTTTCCTCAGATACTTTCTAGCCCACCAACCTGTTTACCCCAGGGCGCCTGCAAGCACCTCAATCCAACTTTATCTTGCCTCATGGTCCCCAGGGCCCTGTTCCCTTTCAGGAAGGCCCCCAACCATGGCCCCTCTTAACGAGTCCAGCATGACAGCTTCCCTCCTCATAGGCCTCCTGGCCTCACACTGCCCCCACCTTCCATCACCCAGGGGTCTGACCAGGACGTGCCCTGCACAGTGCCGATTAGCCCCTCAGAACATGCACCAAGCTCCCAGCACAGCTCACCCTCATCATGCCCCTCACACAGGAGTCAAGATGTTGACTATTCTTTCTGCATGCAGCTGTCTGCTGGCTCACTGCTTCCCCTCACTCTCAGCCTGCCAATGCTCCATAAGGACCAGCTTAGTCAGCTGCTCTCAGGATTTCCTGACTGCTCCAGCTGGGAGCAGCTCTCCCTCTCTCTCCCGGGCAGGGTCCTGTCGGATTTCCAGGACTCCCACAGACAGCGGTCTGGCTGTCTTCTCCAGCAACCCTCTCTGTTCCCTTCAGAGTTAGATTCCCACTCTCGGTAACCTCATCCACCCGAGGACCACCAACCATCACCATCACTCGTTCCTGTACTTCTGACCCACGTTCCAGACACTCTCAGCCATCTTCACCCAGCTGCTCACCTGTCCTCAATGGAACTCTGATCTTCCCGCAACTCACTTCCTCCTTCTACAGGTCGTACCACCTACCCCAGTCCCCAATCTAGAAACCTCCTTCCTGGTCAGAAGGTCACAGATCCCACAGAATTTTCCCCAGAAACCTCTCCATACCCCCTGCTGTGCTCAGTCCAGGCCACCCCATGACCTCCACAGCCAAAGCCTCTCCAGCTGGCCCCCAGCCCAACTCCAACTTCCTACTCTGCACCTTCCCGTCACATACATGACAGCAGAGCTGCTGCTTGCCCACTAAAACCCAGGCAAGCATAGCTCGGTGTGTCTTTTAATCCAGGCAGGGCAAGTGCGTGGAAGGCCTCCAGATGGGAAGAGCTGTGCTGCTCTTTTACCTTTTGTGTGTGTGTTTGTGTTTTACTTTGATTCAGCCTTTGTGGAGTCTTTCTCCAGTCTCTATCATCCTCTAGAGTTCCAAGCAAATTTAATCAATTCTTTTCTTTAACTGTCTCTAAGGGGAAATTTCTTAGGGATGTCTTAAGTTGCCATCTTTGTGACGTCACCCTGTGGTTTGTATTTCTTTTAAAAGTAATTTTGTGAAATAAATAAGACCTCAGATTTAAAAAAACCCACAAAAACCAGGTGTCTTACTCTGACACCCAAGACCCTTCACATCTTGAGTGTGGGCACCCTGTGCCCCAGCCCAGTCTGGCCCTACCTCCTGCCACAAGTCCCGCTTCCCCATACTCTTTCTGTGCCCAGGTCTAGTGCTCTGCTGTGCAGGTCTGCTTGTCTGGAGGGACAGACACCACAGAGCTACATGTGCCAGGACCACATGAGCCCCAAACCCACTGGTGCCCTGACCTACGTCTGTCTGTTTTCTTGGGGCAACCACCCAGACACCAACACCTGACATGCTCCTGCTTCTGAAGCCTCCTTGCTCAGCTGCCCACAGATAAGAATATCAGCCTCTTACAAGTATTTTTTAGTTTTCCAGAGTAAGAAGAACTACAAAGAGAAAAGAGTCTAAAAATTTCAATTGGCCCAAAGGAGAGTGAACAATTTTTTGGCTTAAGACCTCTGTTGGTTCTTGGAATGAACGGAGACTCAGCATCAAGGGATTGAGAAAAACCCTAGAATGAGCTGAGATTTAGCATCAAGGGATTGAGAAAACCTTCTCGACCAAAAGGGGGAAGAGGGAAATGAGACAAAGTGTCAATGGCTGAGAGATTCCAAACAGAGTCCAGAGGTTATCCTGGAGGTTATTCTTATGCATCAAGTAGATATCATCTTGTTATTCAAGATGTAACGGAGAGACTGGAGGGAACTACCTGAAAATGTAGAGCTGTGTTCCAGTAGCCATGTTCTTGAGGATGATTGAATAATGATACAGCTGTCACAATGTGACTGTGATTGTGAAAACCTTGTGTCTGATGCTCCTTTTATCTACCTTGTCAACAAAGGAGGAGAACATATGGAATAAAAATAAATAATAGGGGGAACACATGCTAAAATAAATTTAGTTTGAAATGCTAGTGATCAATGAAAGAGAGCGGTAAGGGATATGGTAGGTATAATCTTTTTTTTTCTTTCCTGTGTTCGTTTTATTTCTTTTTCTATTGTCTTTTTATTTCTTCTTCTGAATTAATGCAAATGTTCTAAGAAATGATGCATATGCAACTAAGTGATGATATTGTGAATTACTGATTATGTATGTTGTTTTATTTCGTTTCTTTTTTTTTAATTAATAAATAATTTTTTTAAAAAAAGACCTCTGTTGGTTAGTGAAGAGACCAGTTTCATCCTTAGCCCCAAATACGTGAGCCGCCAGCCCTTCCTACAGGCATCACCCAGGGTCTGCATCTGTCCAATAGGCCAACACTGCCTGCCTAAGAGAGCCATCCAGGGGTCAGGAAAAGACCACACACAAAGGGTCCTCGTGAACTCGAGGGGCATTCACAGAGGATCGGGGCTCCTCGCTATCTTCCTAGGCCTCAGTACGGCATCTAACTCAGGGTAGATCATGCAACATCTGCTGATGGATTCATAAACTAATGAACAGATTACCAGCAGGGAAACCATTCATCCACCCTACAAACAGTCCCTGACTGCCTAACATGGGCCACGCAGGGTTCTTTAGTTATGGAATCCAGAGGTAAGCTTGAGAGACAGGTCTCCGCCTTCCACTGTCAAATGGGAAACAGACCAAAGAGAATAGAGCAAGAAGCAACTGCTCAGTATCATGACACACACCAGGAAGAAAAATAGGATAAAGAGTGCGACCTTTTGGGCAGTGGGTGCTGCAGAGGGCAGAGCTCTGTTTGGGCGACCAGGAAAAGTCCCCTGAGAAGATGGTGTTCGAGGCCTGAGAGACAAGGGCACGAGCCGAGGGAGGTCAGGCTGGGGCCAGGCCAGGCTCGGGCAGACCAGCTGGGTGGCCCCTTTTACCTTCTAAACACGTGTGATTATGGCCACAGCTTTTCTCCCCTGGTTTAAGGCTGGGGCAGGGCAGCACCAGCATCCTCCGCCAGAAAGACAAGACCCTCGGGAAGCTTTTGCTTGTTTCCATTTGGTCCCCAGCCATCACTTCCTAGGCTGAGTTCGTTTGGATTTTTGGTTTCAGGTGAAGAACACAAACACACAGACACACACATATCTATTCACGCTATATATCAATAATTTAGATTTAACCAAAGTTGCACTGATTTCTTATCTCCCCACTGTGTCCCACATATCCACATCATCCTCTTTACTGGATTACTTTCCACTTTGTCAGGATAAATCCTCTAGTAAGAAGTATTTTGCTAACAAAAATAAGCTTTATTGTCATAAACACGCATATAAATAGTTTTAGTCACTTTAATTCACTCTTTGGAACGTTCCATTGCAACTTTAGGGGTGAAATCTAAAGTTGGCATAAAAATTTTCTGGGGTTTCCAAATTTAGTAAACATATTTTCTTCAGTATTTATATTACATACCCATTTAAAAATAAAAAAATATTGGTCATGGAAATGCCTAAAGGAAATAAAACAAGATATTTTAACTGGAGTCAGGACACACAGCCACTCCTAGGTAAGTTGCTGAGAGTGCTCAGTAAAAACAGAACCCACAGGGCTGCCTGCAGGCACAGAAAAGTTTCAAAGAAAAACAACGTGGGTGACATGGGGCCAATCAAAAAAAAAGAAATCAAAGCCAGGCAGTGGCATCCTGGAGGCAAAGGCAACTTGCTCCAAGACAGGTAACTTGTTATATGCAGTTCCTGTACCACTGCTTTAAATCACCACCCAGCAAATTGCTCAAAATGCAAATCCTAATTTAACCTGAAGTCTGGTTTTCTTATATTCTGAGAATCTGTAGATTGAAGGCTGGTGAACTACTGAAAGGAAAAGGAGAGAGAACCAAACTGTTAGAACATTCACATTAAGAGAGTCATCTGGTCTCATTTACATAGCAACTCAGTTCAAACCGCATTTTGAGAATTTTATCGTGAGGAAACTTCAGACAAACCCAAATTGAGAAGTATTCTACGAAATACCCGGCTTGTATTTAAAAAATGTCAATGTCATGAAAGACAAAGAAAGGCTGAAACACTGCTCCAGATTAAAGGGAAATAAAAAAAAAAAAATGAAAACTGTGAAAAATTTGGAATATGGACTGTATTGCATCACTTAAATTTCCTGAATGTATGTGGTTAACATAAGCAAATGTATGCTATTAGGAAATACACACTGACATAATTAAGTGACAAGGGTTATAACATAAGCAATTCACTCGAATGACTGAAAAATATATATATATGTATAGAGACGGGGTAGAGGATAATAAAACAAATGTGGCAAAGTGTAAAGAATTGGTGAATCTGGGTAAAGTGTTTAGGGCATTCTTACATTATTCTTGCAACATTTCTTTAAGTTTGAAATTATTTCAAATCAAAAAGTTAAAAAATAAAAATATTAGAATAGAAAAAAAAAAAGAGAGTCATCTGGAAGTTTTAAGAGTCCAGAAGGGGGTGACGAACTGTTCCTTCTGTAGTGACGGCAGGCCCGGGTTCCCAAGGGCGGTGCCCCCACACCCCCCACCTCAGCCCCTCTCCCATCCCGTTCTCATCCCAGCAGGCCTCACCACCCTCAACTGGTGTCTGAAGCTGTGGTTACTGACTGCAGGGGCCAATATGAGCACTAACTCCAGTTCGGCTCACAGCACATGCAGTGGTGTGCGCGAAAGGGAAGCTGACGCCACAATCTTGAAAGGACCTGAACTCAACAGCAGGTAACAAGAGGATGGAGTGCAGGGGCAGGGAAGAGTCCCCAGCTGTCACCTACAGGGATGGCCCTGTGCAAAAGCCTTCAGGCCCCTGGCCTGGTATACTGCGTCCCCGCCCCCACTGGGCAGAGACTGGAACACCGGTGAGCACCCTGAAAAAGAAGTGTCAGGATCCAGCCAGAGAGGGACCTGGAACTGGTGCTGCCACACCTGCTGGAGGCAACCTCCGTCTGCTCCCTTCAGAACTCTTACCTTCCTCACAGTGAGCTGCCAAGCTGAGTTTGGGTCGCATCAGCTAAACAAAAGCAACCACTTCCTGAGGCCAGGACATCGGAGGTGACCAAGGAGTGGCCACCTCCACCTTGGCCGTGGTCTCTGCCCTGACTCTGAGCGGGCTAGCCTGGCCAGCCCTACCCACCCTTACCCTGGAAAACGGAATCGTGAATATGAGTTCGGTCAGCACCCAGCTCACAGGTGTAGAAAAGCAGCTGGTGGAGTGCTCTCTCTGCAGCACTATCTTTCAGCTCCCAGAGGTGGAGATTTTCCACATGCATAAAATCCCAACGAGTCAAGCCAAAGAGAGTGGAGGAGCCCCTGGGAATCTGCTTGGTATCTGAGGCTGTGGAGACTTGACCTCTTTCCCTTGTTCTTCCCAAAAAGATGGAGCTGTGGGGATCACAGCCTCAGGCTAATAGAGCATGAAGTACCCCACAGACCACAGCAGTCGACGAAACCCTTTCTCAAACTTCACACCCAAGATATGCCTGACCACAGGCCTGGGGGAAGAAAATCTGGCATGGGGCTCAGTGATGCATGTCAGCCTTGACCACTCCCATGGGACAACAACTGCCCTTCTGGTGTCAGTAGCAGGATACCGCCTTCCACCACGGCTCGTGGGTTAAAGAGATGACCTCAGAGGACATGCCAAGGGGAGATTAGTGATGCAAAGCTCAAGAGAGAGCAAGAGGGAAGGCCCAACACTCCCCAGCACCCAGGCCCACACCTTCCAAGGCCTGACTGCCCCTCCTACCAAGGCCCCCTTCACCTTATGCTCAGCCAGTCTGAGTGCACCCTGCTTACTCACAAGCCAGCCCCTCTCCACAAGACTGAGCAGGGTATGGTCTAATGTGAGCGAGCTTCTGAGAAGGAGCAGGCAACACGAGAGAAGGAAGGCATTGCAGGCCCTCCTTTTCTCATCTCACTGCCATCCACAACCTGCGAATAAACCTAAACTTTATTCTATAAAATAGGGGCACCCCTGTATGCTGGTTTGAAAGGATGTATATCTCCTAGAAAAACCATGTTTTAATCTAAATCCCATTTCATAAAGGCAGAATAATCTCCTATTCAATACTGTATGTTTGAAACTGTAATCAGATCATCTCCCTGGAGATGTGATTTAATCAAGAGTGGATGTTAAGCTGGATTAGGTGACAACATATCTCCATCCATTTGGGCGGGTCTTGATAAGTTTCTGGAGTCCTATAAAAGAGGAAACATTTTGGAAAATGAAAGAGATTTCTGAGAGAGCAGAGAATGACATAGCCATGAGAAGCAGAGTCCGCCAGCCAGAGACCTTTGGAGATGAAGAAGGAAAATGTCTCCTGGGGAGCTTCATGAAACAGGAAGCCAGAAGCTAGCAGATGATGCTGTGTTCACCACATGCCCTTCCAGATGAGAGAGGAACCCTGACTGTGTTCGCCATGTGCCCTTCCACTTGAGAGAGAAACCCTGAACTTCATCGGCCTTCTTGAACCAAGGTATCTTTCCCTGGATGCCTTAGATTGGACATGTCTATAAACTTGTTTTAATTGGGACATTTTCTCGGCCTTAGAACTGTAAACTAGCAACTTACTAAACTCCCCTTTTTAAAAGTCATTCTGTTTCTGCATTCTGGCAGCTTGACAGGCTGTAACCACATAAAAGACTGATGAGGAACCTTCCTGCTCAGGTTGCCTTGCCCTTGTGGGACATATCTCCGACCTGAGCACTGGATGCCCCCAGCCCTTTTGATCCCTGATTCCTGCACCCCAGTGTCAGTTGAAGGTAGAAGCACAGCCAAGAGCCTTTTCTTACCTCCAGCACCGGGACTCAGCACGGAATCCTTGGACATTGTTGTCCCCACCAATTAAGTACACAAAGTTGTTCAGAACCGCGATGCCCTGGTTGGACATTCGGGGAGCCAGGGAGGCAGTGAAGTGCTTCCACTCTCCCAGCATGGGGTTCAGGTACTTGGCCTGGTCACTGAGGACAGTGGATGGTGTGGAGTGGATGCCCCCAAAGCCCACGACGCACTGAAAGTCCGAGCGCAGCTCCGTCTGTGGGCCCTGCAGGCTGGGCTGCAGGCTCTCGTTCCGGTGGTACATGAGGGCGCTGGCCACAGTGTCCCGGAGCGGGCTCGGGTCCAACTTGTCGTGCAGCCGCTGCAGGACCTCAGCTTCCATCAGGGGGAACCGCACCGTCTCAAGAAGCTTGGGGGGCTCATGCAGCGAGATCTGGTCGGCCTGCACCTGCTCCGGGGTGTAGTGGTAGAGCAGGGCACCCTCGTACACCTCTGTCTCACAGGAGACCTCCAGGCGGTTGCTGCTGAGAAGGGAGTAGACCTTCTCCAGGGGAAGCTGGCGATATTTGTCAGTCCGCGAGAAGGCCACAAAGTTTTTGAGGATGTAAGTGTCCAGCTGCTCGGTCAGACGGCTCAAGTCAAACAGCTCCGCCAGCCGGTAGACATCGAGGATGTTCTCCTCATCCACCCAGGACATGAGGAAATCACAGCAGAAGTGAATGATTTCTGGTATCTGGAAAAAGAATGACACCCACTCAAGCCCAGGCTGGGGATTTACATCTGGGGAAGGAGACTGAGAATAACGGCAGAAATGCAGTATGTGTGGTGCCCACTGCAACCGGCCCCCAGGAGGAAAGCAAAGCCCAAGCCCTTCCCAGCTGTGCAGACCTCTCCTGACCTTTCCTAACCCAGGCCCAGGGCCACACTTTTGTTTGTCACACCTGAGACCATCTGGTTCATGCCAGACTGCCTGGGCTTAAATCCTGACTCAAAAACTGACTTAGTCTGAGCTTTAGCTTCTTCATCTATTAAATGGGGCCAGCTAAAGAAGAGAGGAACAAATTAAAAGTGACAGTGCACAGGAATTACTTGGCACATAGTAGACCTTTAGCCTATGTCAGTTACCTTCCAGATGAAAAGTACTGGAACTCCAGGGATACAGGAAGCCGCAGAAATGGTCACCATGTCAGACGTTAGAAGGGCCCTGCAACCCCACCCCCTACCCCTGGGCTCTCTAGAAGAGTCAGCCTCTCCAAAAGTGCTGGAAGCAAAACCATGCCCTGCTCTTTTCTTCTGACAGAAATCCTGTAGCTATAGCCTCAACCAGAGCTGCAGGCCATCCTTTCCCTCCAGAGCAGGTGGGAGCCACCCACGTGCGTCAGAATCCCCTGCAGTGTTCACTGACAGTCCCGCCCCAGACACCTGACTCAGGGGAAGGCCTCCTCAGGCTCCCCGTGCAGAGACACATTAGGTTGCAGTTAGCACAAAGTGAATAAGTGTCACTTGGTTGGAAGGTGGGTGAGAGAGAAAATGGGGTTCAGTTGGGAGTGCAGAATTAGACCTCAGGGCTCCAAGAACTGTTAAAAAGCATCCGAGGAGTATAGAATCAAAACATGGCAGAATGAAATTAAATAAAGTGTTCCATGAAAAACTGCCAGGAACATAAGCCAGGTATTCCCAAGTTCTTTAGGAAAACAGGATTTAGAATTTCTCTTAAAATGGGAGTACCTCATTAATCAAAATTAACTATTGCACATAGGGTAATTTTGCTGGTATCTGAAGCTTATTAATAAACATTTAAAATATTCTTTTTCCTAATTTCAAAGACATTTATTTGTTGGGCGGGCAATGGTGGTGCAGTGGCAGAGTTCTTGCCTGCCAGGCCAGAGACCCAGGTTCGATTCCTGGTGCCTGTCCAAACCAAAAAAAAAAAAAAGACATTTACCCGCCGCCATCTAGCCCTCCTCTTCCTCTTTTTCGGCCGGCGGCGCTCCCACCGCCATCTGGCCCTCCTCTTCCCCCTTCTCCGCAGGCGCTCCTGCCGCCATCTGGCCCTCCACTTCCCCCTTCTCCGCCGGCGCTCCCGCCGCCATCTAGCCCTCCTCTTCCTCTTTCTCCGCCGGCGCTCCCGCCGCCATCTAGCCCTCCTCTTCCTCTTTCTCTGCCGGCGGCGCTCCCGCCGCCATCTTGCCCTTCTCTTTCCCCTTCTGCTCCGGCGGCGCTCCATCCGCCATCTTATCCTTCCCTTTCTCCTCCTGCTCCAGCGTCTCTCCAACCACCACCGTGCCCTCTTCGCCTTCACCGGCTCCTCCGCCACCATCCTCGACAGCCTTGCCATCCTCACCTTTTCTCCTCCAGAACAGCTACTAGGGGAGTAGAAATGATACAGAACAGCTCCCGGAGCCACGACAGAGATCAAAAAGACAGCGTACCCCATCTTGGAACGGCTGACCGGCTGGGAGAACCCGCTCCAGTGAAATCGCCGAGGGGCGCGGGCTTCCCCGGGCGGGGCGGCAAGCGGCCGGAGTCCCTCCCCTCCTCCTTCCCCGGCCAGCTGGCAGAATTGGGCAGGCGGACCCCTCAAGCCGTGGCGGCTGGCGCCCCCACCACGTGCGGCCACCGGGACCAACTGAGAGAACTGTATCGGAAATCCCCAGGCCGCAGAGAACGGTGACCGGGGGGGTCCCTTACAAACACGTGACTCCCTGGTCCGGCTGGGAAGGGTGCACTCTCCCGGGCCGCGGCGGCTGGTGCCCTCCTGCCACGCTTGGCGCCCCGGGCCGACTAGGAAATTCGGACGGGCGCTCTCCCGGGCTGCGGCGACCGGCGACCCTCCCCGCGTTCGGACCCCCGGGCCGGCTGGCACTCTTCCAAGCCACTTCGTCTGGCGAACCTCCCCCACGGCGAGAGTTTTCCAAAGTTAAAGGACCCACAGCACCTTTTACTGCTGGGACCCGCGGACAAACGTGTGCCACGAGCGCCACCTACTGGGCAGGATAAGAAAAACAGAACCCAGAGATTTCACAGAAAAATCTTTCAACTTGTTGGGTCCAACACCGAGGGAAATCTGACTAAATGCCCAAACGCCAGCAGAAGATAACGGATCACGCTCAGAAAATTGAAAATATGGCCCAGTCAAAGGAACAAACCAATAGTTCAAATGAGATACAGGAGCTGAGACAACTAATGCTGAATATACGAACAGAAATGGAAAACCTCTTCAAAAACGAAATTGATAAATTGAGGGAGGACATGAAGAAGACATGGGCTGAACAAAAAGAAGAAATAGAAAAACTGAAAAAACAAATCACAGAACTTATGGAAGTGAAGGATAAAGTAGAAAAGATGGAAAAAACAATGGATACCTACAATGATAGATTTAAAGAGAAAGAAGATAGAATTAGTGATTTGGAGGATGGAACATCTGAATTCCAAAAAGAAACATAAAATATCCGGAAAAGAATGGAAAAATTTGAACTGGGTATCAGGGAACTCAAGGACAATATGAAGCGCACAAATATATGTGTTGTGGGTGTCCCAGAAGGAGAAGAGAAGGGAAAAGGAGGAGAAAAACTAATGGAAGAAATTATCACTGAAAATTTCCCAACTCTTATGAAAGACCTAAAATTACAGATCCAAGAAGTGCAGCGCACCCCAAAGAGAATAGACCCAAATAGGCGTTCTCCAAGACACTTACTAGTGAGAATGTCAGAGGTCAAAGAGAAAGAGAGGATCTTGAAAGCAGCAAGAGAAAAACAATCCATCACATACAAGGGAAACCCAATAAGACTATGTGTAGATTTCTCAGCAGAAACCATGGAAGCTAGAAGACAGTGGGATGATATACTTAAATTACTAAAAGAGAAAAACTGCCAACCAAGACTCCTATATCCAGCAAAATTGTCCTTCAAAAATGAGGGAGAAATTAAAACATTCTCAGACAAAAAGTCACTGAGAGAATTTGTGACCAAGAGACCAGCTCTACAAGAAATATTAAAGGGAGCACTAGAGTCAGATACAAAAAGACAGAAGAGAGAGGTATGGAGAAGAGTGTAGAAAGAAGGAAAGTCAGATATGATATATATAATACAAAAGGCAAAATGGTAGAGGAAAATATTATCCAAACAGTAATAACACTAAATGTTAATGGACTGAATTTCCCAATCAAAAGACATAGATTGGCAGAATGGATTAAAAAACAGGATCCTTCTATATGCTGTCTACAGGAAACACATCTTAGACCCAAAGATAAACATAGGTTGAAAGTGAAAGGTTGGGAAAAGATATTTCATGCAAATAACAACCAGAAAATAGCAGGAGTGGCTATACTAATATCCAACAAATTAGACTTCAAATGTAAAACAGTTAAAAGAGACAAAGAAGGACACTATACTCTAATAAAAGGAACAATTAAACAAGAAGACATAACAATCATAAATATTTACGCACCGAACCAGAATGCCTCAAAATACGTGAGGAATACACTGCAAACACTGAAAAGGGAAATAGACACATATACCATAATAGTTGGAGACTTCAATTCACCACTCTCATCAATGGACAGAACATCTAGACAGAGGATCAATAAAGAAATAGAGAATCTGAATATTACTATAAATGAGCTAGACTTAACAGACATTTATAGGACATTACATCCCACAACAGCAGGATACACCTTTTTCTCAAGGGCTCATGGATCATTCTCAAAGATAGACCATATGCTGGGTCACAAAGCAAGTCTTAACAAATTTAAAAAGATTGAAATCATACACAACACTTTCTCGGATCATAAAGGAATGAAGTTGGAAATCAATAATAGGCAGAATGCCAGAAAATTCACAAATACGTGGAGGCTCAACAACACACTCTTAAACAACGAGTGAGTCAAAGAAGAAATTGCAAGAGAAATTAGTAAATACCTCGAGGCGAATGAAAATGAAAACACAACATATCAAAACTTATGGGACGCAGCAAAGGCAGTGCTAAGAGGGAAATTTATTGCCCTAAATGCCTATATCAGAAAAGAAGAAAAGGCAAAAATGCAGGAATTAACTGTCCACTTGGAAGAACTGGAGAAACAACAGCAAACTAATCCCAAAGCAAGCAAAAGGAAAGAAATAACAAAGATCAGAGCAGAAATAAATGAAATTGAAAACATGAAAACAAGAGAGAAAATCAATAAGACCAGAAGTTGGTTCTATGAGAAAATCAATAAGATTGATGGGCCCTTAGCAAGATTGACAAAAAGAAGAAGAGAGAGGATGCAAACAAATAAGATCAGAAATGGAAGAGGAGACATAACTACTGACCTCACAGAAATAAAGGAGGTAATAACAGGATACTATGAACAACTTTACGCTAATAAATACAACAATTTAGATGAAATGGACGGGTTCCTGGAAAGACATGAACAACCAACTTTGACTCAAGAAGAAATAGATGACCTCAACAAACCAATCATAAGTAAAGAGATTGAATTAGTCATTCAAAAGCTCCCTAAAAAGAAAAGTCCAGGACCAGACGGCTTCACATGTGAATTCTATCAAACATTCCAGAAAGAATTAGTACCAACTCTCCTCAAACTCTTCAAAATAATCGAAGTGGAGGGAAAACTACCTAATTCATTCTATGAAGCCAACATCACCCTCATACCAAAACCAGGCAAAGATATTACAAAAAAAGAAAACTACAGACCAATATCTCTGATGAATATAGATGCAAAAATCCTCAATAAAATTCTAGCAAATCGAATCCAACAACACATTAAAAGAATTATACATCATGACCAAGTAGGATTCATCCCAGGTATGCAAGGACGGTTCAACATAAGAAAATCAATTAATGTAATACACCATATCAACAAATCAAAGCAGAAAAATCACATGATCATCTCAATTGATGCAGAGAAGGCATTCGACAAGATTCAACATCCTTTCCTGTTGAAAACACTTCAAAAGATAGGAATACAAGGGAACTTCCTTAAAATGATAGAGGGAATATATGAAAAACCCACAGCTAATATCATCCTCAATGGGGAAAAATTGAAATCTTTCCCCCTAAGATCAGGAACAAGACAAGGATGTCCACTATCACCACTATTATTCAACATTGTGTTGGAAGTTCTAGCCAGAGCAATTAGGCAAGAAAAAGAAATACAAGGCATCAAAATTGGAAAGGAAGAAGTAAAACTATCACTGTTTGCAGACGATATGATACTATACGTCGAAAACCCTGAAAAATCCACAACAAAACTACTAGAGCTAATAAATGAGTACAGCAAAGTAGCAGGTTACAAGATCAACATTCAAAAATCTGTAGCATTTCTATACACTAGTAATGAACAAGCTGAGGGGGAAATCAAGAAACGAATCCCATTTACAATTGCAACTAAAAGAATAAAATACCTAGGAATAAATTTAACTAAAGAGACAAAAAACCTATATAAAGAAAACTACAAAAACTGTTAAAAGAAATCACAGAAGACCTAAATAGATGGAAGGGTATACCGTGTTCATGGATTGGAAGACTAAATATAGTTAAGATGTCAATCCTACCTAAATTGATCTACAGATTCAATGCAATACCAATCAAAATCCCAACAACTTATTTTTCAGAAATAGAAAAACCATTAAGCAAATTTATCTGGAAGGGCAGGGTGCCCCGAATTGCAAAAAACATCTTGAGGAAAAAAAATGAAGCTGGAGGTCTCGCGCTGCCTGACTTTAAGGCATATTATGAAGCCACAGTGGTCAAAACAGCATGGTATTGGCATAAAGATAGATATATCGACCAATGGAATCGAATAGAGTGCTCAGATATAGACCCTCTCATCTACGGACATTTGATCTTTGATAAGGCAGTCAAGTCAACTCACCTGGGACAGAACAGTCTCTTCAATAAATGGTGCCTAGAGAACTGGATATCCATATGCAAAAGAATGAAAGAAGACCCATATCTCATACCCTATACAAAAGTTAATTCAAAATGGATCAAAGATCTAAACATTAGGTCTAAGACCATAAAACAGTTAGAGGAAAATGTTGGGAGATATCTTATGAAACTTACAATTGGAGGCGGTTTTATGGACCTTAAACCTAAAGCAAGAGCACTGAAGAAGGAAATAAATAAATGGGAGCTCCTCAAAATTAAACACTTTTGTGCATCAAAGAACTTCATCAAGAAAGTAGAAAGACAGCCTACACAATGGGAGACAATATTTGGAAATGACATATCAGATAAAGGTCTAGTATCCAGAATTTATAAAGAGATTGTTCAACTCAACAACAAAAAGACAGCCAACCCAATTACAAAATGGGAAAAAGACTTGAACAGACACCTACCAGAAGAGGAAATATAAATGGCCAAAAGGCACATGAAGAGATGCTCAATGTCCCTGGCCATTAGAGAAATGCAAATCAAAACCACAATGAGATATCATCTCACACCCACCAGAATGGCCATTATCAACCAAACAGAAAATGACAAGTGCTGGAGAGGATGCGGAGAAAGAGGCACACTTATCCACTGTTGGTGGGAATGTCAAATGGTGCAACTACTGTGGAAGGCAGTTTGGCGGTTCGTCAAAAAGCTGAATATAGAATTGCCATACGACCCAGCAATACCATTGCTGGGAATCTACTCAAAGGACTTAAGGGCAAAGACACAAACGGACATTTGCACACCAATATTTATAGCAGCGTTATTTACAATTGCAAAGAGATGGAAACAGCCAAAATGTCCATCAACAGAAGAGTGGCTAAACAAGCTGTGGTATATACATACGATGGAATATTATGCAGCTTTAAGACAGGATAAACTTATGAAGCATGTAATAACATGGATGGACCTAGAGAACATTATGCTGAGTGAGTCTAGCCAAAAACTAAAGGACAAATACTGTATGGTCCCACTGCTGTGAACCGACATTCGAGAATAAACTTGGAATATGTCATTGGTAACAGAGTCCAGCAGGAATTAGAAACAGGGTAAGATAATGGGTAATTGGAGCTGAAGGGATACAGACTGTGCAACAGGACTAGATACAAAAACTCAAAAATGGACAGCACAATAATACCTAATTGTAAAGTAATCATGTTAAAACACTGAATGAAGCTGCATCTGAGCTATAAGTTAGTTTTTTTTTACTATTATTATTACTTTTATTTTTTTCTCTATATTAACATTCTATATCTTTTTCTGTTGTGTTGCTAGTTCTTCTAAACTGATGCAAATGTACTAAGAAACGATGATCATGCATCTATGTGATGATGTTAAGAATTACTGATTGCATATGTAGAATGGTATGATTTCTAAATATTGGGTTAATTTCTTTTTTTCCGTTAATTAATTAAAAAAAAAAGACATTTACTTCTTGCCAGGTGATCTGCTGAGGGCTGAATGGAAATTTGAAAATTATCAGGCAAACATTTGCCCTAAGTCAAATATCCCCACACTGCTTTGTTAGGTCCTAACAGGTTTTCCTTTATTATCTCTTTTCTCCTTTAGTGGGTCTTCTGTTTTTGCCTCTTCTTCCTAAAACACTACTTCTTATTTGTCATGAGTCAGGATGCTGAAGACCAAGTTCTGGTTGAAATGTAAGAGAAAACAGCATCTGAGTAGCCTGAAGAGGAGCTCCTTGAGAAAAGAGTCCCAGCAGAAGGCCAGTGTGGCCCATCTCCTCCAGGCCTTTCCTTCAGAGCAGCAGGGCCGTGTGCTGGGGAGAAAGCACCCTCAGCCCATCATGGGCAGAAGCCCATAATGGGCCGGGAAGCGGGAGTCATGGCTCAGAGTCACCTGACTGTAACGGTCTTGCTGGGATTGAGACCTGGGTTTCTGGGGACACGGTGGAGAGTGTGAACTACAACCCAGGTCCAGGGCAGGGGACACACGGGGCAGTCACTGAGCATAGGAAAAAACATGAGATGGGAGGTCTGGGCACTTAAATAAAATAACAAAGCAGAGCTACTCAAGAAGTGAGGCATGGGGCCACAGCACCCAGGGCTCCAAGGAGCATGGGCTGAAGCCACAGCTGCGAGTGGCAGGGCGAGACAGAAAGGGAAAACCATCTTTAGTAACATAACTTGGTATCAGGGGGTGTGATCAGGCAGGGGAACAGAAGGAGGAGGCAAAGAGAGCATCTGGGAGGGAGAAAGAAGACCTGGAGAAAGGACATGGAAATAGAGGAGAGTGCTATTAGTAACATTTAAAAGGATGCTGTCACAACCTGGATGGAGGAAATGAAGATGGAAAGGTTCAGGAGACACGGAGGCTCTGATGTACCACAACCAGAGCAGCGAAGCGGGAGGGGGGCACAAGCAGGGCAGCAGGGGTGAGGGGAGGAGTGGACGGATAGCCTGGCCTCAGCCATGCTGATGTGGGCTCTCTTGGGGGAGATGTGCTGAAGGCTGCTGAAAATGGAAGTCAAGGGTTGTAAGGTCAGAGGCAGAGGGGACAGAAAGGGCCCTGAACAAAACACTGTAGGAGAATTTCTTCCCTTGTAAAGGCTGCTTCCCCAGCATGTGAATATGGAGAGGTGAGCAGGGGCCCAAATTGATCCAGCAAGCCTCCCTCCTGCCCACATGGGGATGACAGAGCATGATAGGCGGCCAGGGGCTGGCATGCAGACTGGGCCTCCAAAGGATCCTCAATGATCTGAATGCACTCTGACCAGAAAAAGGGTGAGAATAATGAACTCAATGCAGCATTTCATTTCACTTTCAAGAAATGTAGGAAGAGATGTCTCAGGCCGTCTGACAGCTCTTCCCAGCCCTGGGTGAACTAATATTCAACAGAAACTTCTACAATGTAAGTTGTACTGTACTGGCTCAGCATAAAGGTAGATAAAGATCAAACCCTCGGGAAACTTTCTGAATTCTGTAGGAAAACAATTATTTAAAGGCAAAATAATCTTAAAGATATCAGAGGTTAGGTATAGCAGACATGCAGAAAGGGCCCAGGCAGCAATGATGGGAAGCTCAGCATTGCCAAAGACCAGAGCTCCCGGATGCCCCAAGCTGGCTCTCAAGGTCTTCTCAGTGGCGGGGAGACCCAGGCCCAGAGGCAAATAAATCAGAAAAAAGGTAAAGAACAGACCCAAAAGAGGGGCATGAGCCCAGGAGGCACTGGGAGAAGCTCTGCTTTAGCTGTCCAGGCCTGTCGGTGTCCTCGCCCTCCTGACCCACCTTCATGCCAACAGCACTGCCGGGCAGGCACCCTGGGGAGAGCCCACCTGGGTACAGGTCTGCCCTGCTTGAGAAGGCAAGCCTCACCTGAAGCTGGCAGGCGGCAACCAAGGTTTCCTGCACATTGCTCAGGCTGAGCTCTAGCTCGGAGGTGTATATGAAATGCAGGATCTGACACATGGCATTGTAGGACACGCCGTGGATAAGGACCTCTTCCTGCTCCATCTCCTTCAATCCCCCAGCAAACATTCCCCTGCAAAGTGAAGAGATAAGACAATGGAGTTATTATCAATTGGGATACAAGCCCAGGCCGCAGAAAGCTGGAGCATTCCAAGAGGAATGAAGCACCTGGCCACAGGGCTCGGACAGGAGGGAGCTGGCTCAGCACAAAGGTGCAGGATGGAATGCTGGCTTGCTCTCCATGCTGAGTAAGCAGACTGCCCACTTTACTCACCCCACCAAAAGAGCCCACAAGTTCCTGCTCAAGTCTACATAGCCCAACCAGACACTGCGCCCTGTCTCTCTTCTTTCTGTGTGCCCAGGAGGCAAATGTCAGCCTCCCACAGGCAGGGACCAGGCTCAGCTTACTTTCTGCTGCAGCCATCAGTCCCGGACCTGGACCACAGCAGGAGCTCCAGAGCATGTTTTGAAAGAAATAATAAATTAAAGGGAAACAACTAATAAAATCCATTCCATTCAACATATATTTACTGAGCTCCTACCAAATGCTAGGTACCACTCAAAGTGCTGAAGGAGTAACAGTAAACTGAACAGATAAGATTCCTCTTTGTAAGGAATTATTCAACACTACAAAAGGAAGACCAACAATAGAGAAAGGAAAGAAAAAAACAAACAAGGTAGTACAGATCGGTAAAATGCTAAGAGGGAGGTCTGCTATAGGAGAAATGGGGAAGCTGAGCGGAGAACTCTTGGGGAACAGGGCCAAAGCCTCTCTGAAGAGCAGAAACCTACAGGATAGACTGCCAGCCAGAGGGTGCACACTCCAGGCAAGAAGACACGGTCCCCAAGCCCAGAGGCAAGGAAAACCCTGACAGAAGGGAGGAAGTGAGGAGGGTGAAAACAGGGCCAGGATGCAGCAACCAGTACCTCTGGGGCAGGACAGGTTTGGGGTAGAGATCTTGAGGATAAGGAAGCTGTGGAGGTGAAGGCCTTCTCAGGTCCTGGGGGCTTGGTGGCTGTGAAATATATGGGCCTATGGGTAGGGTAAGGAAGAAGGGGCTGGAGAGGTGGGAAGACTCATCAGACAGAAGTTCCCCTGGGTATATGGACAGAGGGGTGACCTGGACCAAGGGCAGAGGGGCTCTAGGGTAGAGAGAACATGCTGAGAGTGAAAGGAACAGAGCCCAGGAGGAAGTAGCTGGGGGACAGTGGAAATTTGGGAGAAGCAGGTTTAGAGAGGGGAGTGGGAGTTCCATCCTGGCACAGTCAGTGAGAGATACTGGCCTCAGATCCAAGTGGAGACTGCTAATAAGCTGTTTAGAGGTAAGAGGCTGCAGTCAGAGGAGACACGGGCTAAAGGTTTCAATCTAACAGTCACATCAGCGTGTAGTTCTTTTTACTTTTTATTTATTTTTTTCACTAGGTGATAGGCACATGTGGTGCAAAATCTGAAATATGTAACGGTCTGTGGCCGAAGTCTCTCCCCCAGCTCTGCTCCCAGACACCAGGCCTTCCACACTGGGAATCTGCTTGTCTAATTCCCCTCAATAAACACTCTTGGTAAATTCACTGGAAACATGTCCACAGAGACTTATTTATCAAGGACTGCACATTTGTAAAATGTTTAATTTCCCCACCCAAAGCAAACACAGTGCACTGTCCCCTCTGGAGCTCTCACAAGGCATCTTCCCATACACCTGGCACGCGTATGCTGAGTTGATTCCAGACATTCCACGTTTGTGCTGCTGCTGCAGATCGGGCTTCCTCCCACTGAGCCTTCCAGGTGATTGCCGCTGTAGCTCTGAAGGTGACTGATTTTGCCCCTCATGCCAGGCTCAGCCCCTCAGGGCATTTTGTCACATACCCTAGTCATTTTAAATTTTGGTAACATACATGTAGCCCAAAACTTGCCCTTTAACCATTTTTAAAATGTACAATTCAGTAGCATCAAGTACAATGGCAACGTTGTGCTACCAGAAACATGATCCATTTCCAAAACTTTTTCATCACCTCAAACTGAAACCCCATACCTATTAAGCAAATAACTCCTTATTCTTCCCCCTTCCCAGCCTATGGTAACCCCTAATCTATCTCTATGAATTTGCCTATTCTAGGTATCTTACGTAAGTGAAATCACTATTTGTCCTTTTGTCTCTGGCTTATTTCACTTGAGATATTGTTTTCAAGGTTCAACTACAGCATGGCTCACGTCATTCCTTTTTATGGCTGAATGATATTCCGTTCAGTAGGTATTTACAACACACCACATTTTGTTTATCCATTCACCTGTTGACAAAGAAACTCTTCCCATACAGAGTTCTTTCCATCTTTTAGCTTTGCGAATGATGCTATTATGAACACTGGTGTGCAAGTAGCTGTTCCCTAATGCTTTCAGTTCTTCTGGGGTATATATAGGAGAAGAACAGCTGGGTAATTCTATATTTAAATTTTGGAGGAACTGTAAGCAGTTTCCCACAGTGGCTGCCCCATTTTACATTCCGGCCAACAGAGCACACAGAAAGTATTTCTCCACATCTTTACCAACACTTATTATGTTTTGGTTTTTTGACCGGAGCCATCCTAGTGGGTGTGAAGCGGTATCTTCCTGTGGTTTTGATTTGCATTTCTCTAACAACTAAAAGTCTTGAGTAGCTTCTCATGCTCTCATTGGCATTTGTATATTTATTCAAGTCTTTTACTCATTTTTAAATTGGGTTGCTTGTCCTCTCACCAGTTTTCTGAGGGTTCTTAAAGGAAAGGGTGCTGATTATATCAAATGTCTTTTCTGAATCCACTGAAATGATCACACGGTTTTTTCCTTCCCTCTATTAATGTGGTATATCGCACTGATTGTTTTCTCTTGCTGAACTACACAGGACTTTAACTCACTTTGTGTAGCTGGCTGGCTGGCTTGCTCTTTGGCTTTCCAGGACTGTACTAGGCCTGTAATATAAATTCTTACCAATTCTCTTGAGCAACTGCTCCACCCAGCACCTCCAGGACTTACTGCAAGGTGCAGAACGAACACGAGGTGGGAAAAACAGCACTTCCATGTGTCTGCTGGTTCCGGTCGTAATCTCTCATCCAAGCCCTGAGGCCAGGTGTGTTTCAAAACTCAGAAGGTTTCTACTTGAGAAGTTTTGTATATATGCCAGGTATTTTGTTACCCAATGGATCCGGGTCAGTACCTCATTTTCAAATACCTTAATGTTTCCAAATCATCATATAAAGACTCATACTAAGGATAAAAAATGTGTTAGCCTTCTATCAGTTTGGAGCGGGCTTTGTAGTTCAGTGGATTTATGCCAAGCTTCTTTTTAAAAAACTTTTCACTTCAGGACTTTTGGGGTTTCAGAATTGCAGTTCAGGGACTGTGGATTAGTATTTATAAAAATGAAACACTTTGTAGATGAATAAGAAGGTTTAAGAAATGGTTACCATGGGGAGGATGGGGTGAAAGGACAGGGGTAGAAGAGGAAGCAGTGGATGGAAGCTGTTATGCAACCCAGGAAAGACCATGCTCTTTTAATCCATTCCTGTGGGTGCAGAACTACTGTAGATGGGACATATTAAGTTATTTCAAATGAGATGTGAACCACCTCAACCAAGGTGGGTCTTAATCCTCTTCCTTCTTATTTACTTTTTACCTCTTTACTTTTATCCTTTGCAAGTGAATTAACAAATATAAAAGCTAAGAGATGAAATTAAGAGAGGCTCACAGAAAAAAGTCCCAGAGAACCTGAGAGGAAGCCACTGAAACCAGGAGCTGAAGCAGCAGAACCCAGCAGACATCACCATGTGCCTTGCTATCTGACAGAGAAGCCCAAGCCCGCCAATAACTGGTCTTCAGAAAAGGTATCATCCTGTTGATGCCAAATTAAGTTTGGACACTTTCATGGCCTTAGAACTGTAAATTTGCAACTTAATAAATCCTCATTGTTAAACGCCAGTCCATTTCTAGTATATTGCGTTTCCTCAGCTTTAGCAAACCAAAAGAGCAGGTAATACCTTTTCACCCATTCAAAGAAAGTTACTTAAACTGCAGGATTGGATGATGAAATTGTCACATGCCTATTTACCATACAGGCAGACGGCTGTGTGCTATCTCTCCTCATCTATTACCAAGTGTTATATTAAAGATTTCCTCACATGGAACTACCCTTTTCTTCAAGGAATAAATGCTACCAGGGTCCAAGTATACTACTCTGAAAGTTGTGCTATGCGTGTCTCGACTTCCATGTGACAAGGTCCCACTGAGGGTTTTCACACTGTCATTTATAACAGAACTGCAAACTTTCTGTCAGTAGACTGTCGGTCCAGTTCTGGTATCAGTTTTATGTAACTTTCATTTAAAAATTTGGAAACATCCCTTTTTCTCTGTTCCGCAAGAGTTTAAATGGCACTGGAGTCTGTTCAGAAAAGACAAAACTGCCCCCAGAAAACATACTGGCCTCATGATTTCAGGAGGAACAGCTTTCTTCCTCTTCAGGGTTTCTGGCAATTTATGTTTTCTACAAGGTTATCAGCTTTATCCAAATTTTCAAAATTATACACACTGAGTTGAGCAAAGTAGTCTCTTATTATTCACAGATGGCACTGAAAACTAAGGAGGATGACATTACCCAGGAAGGCTGTACACAGGACAGAGCCCAGGGTCTTTCTGACTGTTGGGGCCCAAAAGAGAAGAAACCAGCCAAGGAGAAGGTACAAAGAAAAGCAGGAGAGGGCAGGCTCACGGAAGTCGAAAGAGAAGTCCAATGGAAACTGACTAACAAAAGCCAAGGCACAGACAGCCTTCTGAAGGGATGGGACAAACAAAGAGGGCCCAAGAGCCAGAGGCCGACATCCCTCTGGCTGGAAAAGGGAAGGCCCACAGAGGCGAGGGCACTTGGATGGGCCTTGAAAGAAGGTAACTCTGCACAGCAAGAAAGACAGAGGATGGCAGCACAGGCTGGAGAACACCAGAACACATGCACATAACGTAGGAGATGAGACAGGAAAAAGCAGTGAGGTGACAACTCCTGGGGAGCCCTGGGGCCAGGCGATCGATTCACAAACATTCAAGGCCTTGGGGCAGCAATTCCCAACCCTGGTCACGATGCACTATGGCATCTCCACCAGCAGGGGGGAGCACCAAACAGGATTTCAAATATCTCTTAAAATTCAAAAGTAGGTCCTAAGCAACCCAAGTGACCATTAACAGATGAACAGATAAACAAAATATGGTATAGCCACACAGTGGACTATAATTCAGCTGTAAAAAGGAATGTTATTCAGATGCATGCTGCAACTTGGATGAACCTTGAAGACATCATGTTAAATGAAATAAACCAAACAAAAAGGACAGATATTGTATGATCTTGCTTATCTAGAAGAAGCAAACTCAGAGACAGGTTTGATTACAGGTCACCTGGGTCTGGGAGTGAGGGGAAGAGAGAACTACTGCTTAACGGGTATAAAGCTTCTGTCAGAGGTGATGAAAGAGTTTGGAGGCTGGATGTTGGTGATGGTAGTGCAATACCATGGACATAATTAATACTACTGAATTGTACCCCTGAAAGTGGTTAAAATGGGAAAAACTGGAGTTGTATATGTGTTACTAAAATTAAAATGCTAAAAAAATGGCTTTTAAAAAGGGGAATTTAATAAGTTGCTAGTTTACAGTTCTAAGGCTGAAAAAATATCCCAGTTAAAACAAGTCTATAGATATGTCCAATCTAAGGCATCCAGGGAAAGATACTTTGGTTCAAGAAGGCCGATGACGTTCAGGGTTTTTCTTTCAAGTGGAAGGGCACATGGTGAACCTTGGGTTCTCTATAAAATAATTCAAATAATCCAGTAAAGGGATGAAAGTGCTCAGTTCCTTCTCCCCAGAGTTCAGTCCCTTCTAGAGTTTCACGGAGGTGGGCTCCTCCAGCACAGGGCACTCCCCTTCTTCACCTCACAGGGCATGGTGGCTGCCCCCTTTCAGAACCCACCAACAACCTCATTTTCCGGCAGCTGTGCTGCTCTTCTCCTTCCTAATCCAATCTTGCGGGGACAGACGTGTGGGGACAGAGTGCGAACTTTGATTAGATTTCTTCCATAGAGATGCGACACACCAGTTGTGGGTGTGATCTTTTGAATAGGTGGAGATGTGACTCCAGTCATTCACAGTGGGCCTTGATTAGTTTACTAGAGCCCTTTAGAACATCGTGGAGGAAGCTCAGAGCCGACAGAGACACAGACATCTGAGGATGCCTAGAGTGTGACAGAGATTGGACACCTAGACACAGACGTTTGGAGATGAAACACCAAGCAGACGTTGCCATGTGTCTTCCCATGAGATGCTAACAAGTCAGAACCTAGAGTTACGTCCCAGAGGAGCTAAGTGAAGGCCCACAGATGCTTAGAGAGGAAGCACTGGCATCAGAAGCTGGGAGCAACAGAACCAGGAACAAGGACCAGCAGACACCAGTCTTCCCATGTGCCAGACATTGGCCTTCCTTGAAGGTACTTTTTCTGGATGCTTTAATTTGGGCATTTCTTTGGTCTTAGAACTTTAACGTGTAATTGAATAAATTCCCATTTCTGGTATACCACATTCCAGCAGCCTTGGCAAACCAATACAGTCACCCTTAGCCCTCCCCTGCTACTGGGCACGCAGCCACCTCCCACAACGCGGTGGCCTCTGCACGTGCATTCCCCAGCCCCAGGTACATCACTCACAGGGCAGGCACTGGAGGCTCAACATGGGCCCCAGGGTACAGGTTTCTAACCTTTGGGGAGCCCTTGCCAGCATACCCTCCAGAAAGACTGTCTGAAACACTCTTCTCTCTACCCTTCCCCTTGATAGGCATTGTTCTAGTTTGCTAACTGCCAGAATGTAATAGACCAGAAACAGAATGGCTTTTAAAAAGGGGAATTTAATAAATTGCTAGTTTACATTCTAAGGCCGAAAAAATGTCCCAATTATAACAAATCTATAGAAATGTCCAATTTAAGGCATCCAGGGAAAGATATCTTGGTTCAAGAAGGCTGATGAAGTTCAGGGTTTCTCTTTCAGGTGGAAGGGCACATGTGAACACAGTGTCATCCCTAGCTTCCTCTCCTGGCTTCCTGTTTCATGAAGTTCCCCGGGAGGCATTTTTCTTCTTCATCTCCAAAGGTTGCTGGTCAGTGGACTCTGCTTCTCGTGGCTATGTCACTCTGCTCTGCTCTCTCTGAATCTCTCATTCTCCAAAATGTTTCCTCTTTTATAGGACTTCAGAAACTTCAGCCGAATGGGTGGAGACATGTCATCACCTAATCCAGCTTAACAACCACTCTTGATTATATCACATCTCCAGGGAAATGATCTGATTACAGTTTCAAATATACAGTACTGAATAGGGATTATTCTACCTCTATGAAATGGGATTTAGACTAAAACATGGCTTTTCTAGGGTACATACATCCTTTCAAACCAGCACAGGCATTATATAAATCTTTTACCTTTTCACCGTCTTAGTAGGAACAAAACAACCCTTTATTTGTGTAACCAGACTCAAGTAACAGATCACAGAGCCTTGGGAGGCATTTCTTTCTCATGTGTATTTGGGTCAGTCTGGGTTCACCGGATAATGCTGCAACTCTCCCTGCCCCCTCATAGTGGAAGAGAAAGGCAATGGGGGTGTGGGGGTGGCAGTCATGCACAGCCACCATGCCTGAGACGAGAGCACCACTCTGAGCACTGTGGAAAGGGGCTGGGAAGTGGTTCTAGAGGGGAAAAGCCACAGAACGTTTCTAATCAATAAGGGAAAGAAGGTGTCCATGACCGGTCTTTAGCTAGAGTGGCATGATGACAAGAATCAAACACTTAAGGGCTAAAAAAAAGGGGAACCACGGAAGCCCTGCTGACCTCCCCAGTCTCCTGCTGCTCTCTTGTCACAGCCCCTCAGCTGGTGGGTCCCAGTGCTGGGCTGGGAGCCCTCTCAGGGCTTAGTGCCCTTCTGCAAGTGGCCCCAGCTGCCCTGCGTACACCATCCTGCACATATCTTAAAGCCAATTTATTAACGACCCCAGCTGAACCCCACACTGAATTGAGGGAACACCACTGCCACTCCTGGATATGTCTGTGCCAAGCCACTACTGAGGTTCTTGCTCCATAAATTCCTTCACTTAAACTATAAAGAAATATATTACTCAATAATTTCTAACATGAGAAAGAGAGAACTACCACCTAGCACTGAAGACGAGATAATCTGCCAGAATGTGAGCTGGAATGGAAAGACCTTGGGTGGGCACATACCCCATCTGAACCTCCACCTGTGGGAAACCAGGGTAGCAGCCCCCACCCCCAGGGGCCGAGCTGCACAGACAATGGGTGGTAATGGTGAACAGACTTGCTACTAACGCACATCTGCTCATTGCACCACAGTATCTGTGGAGTATCTGTGGCAATCACAGTGTTAAGCTGGGATGAAAGCCAGCGTTCAACCCATTCCACGAGATGGAAAATTCACCAGTTTTCCCACAGGCCAGATGCTGGGCTAGAGTCTGACCCCACAGGGAAGGTCAGAGGCTGGGACCTGAGGGATGAGAAGGTGTGAGCCAGAAGGTGAAAGGCCAGGGCAGGGGATCTAAAGTAGCCTCTGCATGGCCAATGGCCAGGAAGTCGTGAAAATCACAGCTGTGCTGATGACACAAACATGGTAGTGATCACCCCCTGACTTGGGCTTCAGCACCCAAAGGGAACCAGAGGCCCCAAGAAGTGACCAGGGCTCCTGTGGACCTTCCAGCCAGGATCACAAGAACAGAGCAGTGCATGTGGGGCTTGCCGAGTGCCTGGATGCTATCCCTACGGCCCCAATACCTGGATGTGCCCACATTCTGCCAGAGCATGGAGGACGAGGTGGTCCACATTGCCAAGATGGACAAGATGGAGCAGAAGAACACGGCTGGAGTGCTGGATGTGCTGAAGAAGCTTAAGAACTTTCCCAAGACTTGAGAATTATTAATGTACATGAGACTTGGAATGTCAGCTAATGCTATTCGCAGGTAAAGACGAATAAGTTACATCTTTACAAAGTCTCTCAACAAATCCTGGAAAAAAATTACTAGATGAACCATCAACTGATAGACTCTGAAGAAAAGAAAAAAGAACTGCCATGGCCTTGCAGAACAGCCCTAATGCAAGAGAAGAAAGTAGCTCCGGTGGCAATGTAAGCACAAAGGATGAGATAAATGCTCGAGATACTCATGTTTCATCTTTTCCTTGGGAACCAAACACTTCTCGTCCTGTTGGATTAAAGTGTAGGGAGATGTTTGCTGAGCTCTCCGAACAGGTGACTACACTGCTATCAGAGTGGATGAGGAAGCAGGGTCGCAAACCGAGGAACCTATACATCAAGAAATCAGGAATATGGACATGGAATACAAAAATAGAGTATGAAGTAGGATATCAAATCTTAAGGATGCAAAGAATCCAAATTTAATGAAAAATGTACCATGTGAGAATATTCTTCCTAACTTAAAGGCTCAAATGACAGCAGAGGAAACGGTTAGTGATGAGCTCAGAGATGTGGAAAAACCTGACCAAAGAAGCCACAGGGAGCATCAAATGGCCAAAATGAGCAGAACCCAGACCAACTTGTTCACCTGTGGCAGATGTAAAAAGAATAACTGCATTTACACACGAGTACAAAGAGCAACATCACTCCTGTTGACTCTTAAGAACACTCAGGGCTCAAAGTGAGAATCTACAAAGGTCACATGCATTAGGTTTGCCTTCCTGGGACATATAATTCCCAGAGGGTTCCTGGGTCAGATGAATCCTTAAACCCAGAGAGACCAGCCTCTTCAGGGTTATCAGTTAGTTCTATCCCCTATTCTTTAGTGTTGGCACCCCTTCTCACAATGAAAAGGTCAGAACAGGCATCGCCCAAAGATCCCTATAGACTGGGAGAAGGATTAAAGGAGGAGGAGGTATAACAGAGAAAATGGGATTTAACAATTGAGTACAACTGCTGAATCACTATATTAATATTCCTTCTAGCCTCAAGTGTTGAGGAGTAGCTACAAGGAAAAATCTGAGATGGTGGAATGGTGGCCCATGACAAATTCTGGGATCTGTTCTGAAACTACTTGTGCTTTAAAAAATTACTGCTAGATGTGGTCTCTCTCTCCAGCCAACACAACAAGCAACCTCACCACCCTCCGCCTGTCTACATGGGACATGACTCCCAGGGGTGTGGACCTTCCTGGCAATGTGGGACAGAAATCCTAGAATGAGCTGAGACTCAGCATCAAGGGATTGAGAAAAACCCTAGAATGAGCTGAGACTTAGCATCAACGGATTGAGAAAACCTTCTCGACCAAAAGGGAGAAGAGTGAAATGAGACAAAGTGTCAATGGCTGAGAGATTCCAAACAGAGTTGAGAGGTTGTCCTGGAGGTTATTCTTATGCATTAAGTAGATATCACCTTGTTATTCAAGATGTAGTGGAGAGACTGGAGGGAACTGCCTGAAAACGTAGAGCTGTGTTACAGTAGCCATGTTTCTTGATGATGAATGTATAAATGATAAAGCTTTCACAATGTGACTGTGTGATTATGAAAACTTTGAGTCTGATGCTCCTTTTATCTACCTTGTTAACAGACGAGTAGAACATATGGAATAAAAATAAATAATAGGGGGAACAAATGTTAACATAAATTAAGTTTGAAATGCTAGTGATCAATGAAAGGGAGGGATAAGGGGTATGGCATGTATAATTTTTTTTTCTGTTTTCGTTTTATTTTTCTGTTGTCTCTTTATTTCTTTTTCTGAATTAATGCAAATGTTCTAGGAAATGATCATGATGATGAATATGCAACTATGTGATGATATTGTGAATTGCTGATAATACATGTAGAACAGAATGAAAAGAATTACTGCTTATTTCTTTCTTTGCTTTGTATATGTTATATTTTATCATTTAAAAAAGTTAAAAAAAAAAAAAAACTCTGCCAAGCAATCAGTTTTCTGGCAAATCAGATTTTTAAAGCACCTACACCCCTTGAGTTAATCTGCTTTTGACCTAACATCCCTTTCTTAAATACCTTCCATAGTTTCAGAGAGCAGTAGGGAGACCATAAAGTAACTGTATGGTATCTGTTTCAGAATACTTTTTTCATTTTTATAAGTAAGTTGATATTGAACTTTTTTTTTTTTTTTCCCAAAACAACAACAACAAAAGATATTGAACTTTTATCAGTTAAACTTCTGGCACTCAATTTTTCTTCTTAAAGGGAAATATACCTTAACTTTTTTACAGTCTGAAACATTATGCTAAAAATGTTATTCTTTTCTATTTATACATTAATGGAAATCACATTTTTTTCCATATTGGCATTACCTGCAAATATTAAAGGAGAATAAAAGGTAATATAATTTTAGATTTATCAAGTGTAGTATGTATTCAAATAATACTTGACCAGCTTATCTAAATTGTACATATTTGAACCAGCATATGAATTTGATTTTAAATATTATGTTCTGAAGCGTGGGATAATGAGATATTTTGCATTTGTTAACTAACCATGATCACCATTTCTTGTGATTTCTTGTATGTGTAAATTACCTGTTCTTAATAGATTTTACTTTTGGAAACATGACTTTACTTTGTTGAAATCAGTTTGATTTTGTTGTTTGTTTACCTGTTTCACATTGTAGTTGATTTTAGTTTTGCAGAAGAACACTGTCATAGTTTAGCATTTTTTTTTTTTACAAAATCCCTGCATAAGCAAAGAATGAAAGCTTCGGACCATTTTTGTACTTCATAGGAAGATGTGCTGGGTAGAAAATGTTAGCATTTTATTATAGAGTAGTTAATGTAAACAGTTCAAGACTTGATTTAGATTTGGAAATCCAAACTGACCTAGGAGTTAAGCTTAAGGATCGTACAAGCCATTAACAGCTGTAGTCTTTTCATATCGAGGTTGATGGAAAATATTTTCGTTCTGAGTCTTATGTGCTGATCTTTTTGGTTACATGCTGTAGAAGGTTGTTGACCAAACTGGGTGTATGGCTGTAACATTCGTTGTCTTATATACAATTCTTGCAGTAAAATTTTACTTTTTATTGAGGTGTGTATGCTTGTTCTGCCAGGCTCCTTGGACGTGCACTTGCTCCAGTGCATCTGAGAGGCCGCTGTTGCGAAGGCCACATGCTATCAAACTCAACCTGCATTCTGGCAGACACCACTAAAAGACCTCAGTCCATGCCTGGCACTCCCCTCCACTCCCTTTTTTCCCATTTCTTATTGTAAATCAGTCTGATGTAATAAAGAAAACAATATCTGAACATCCATGTTAAAACCCATATTTGTAAGAACTGGCTCCCTGGCACCAGCCCACCTTTACTTTGTCAGTTCACAGACTAACCTATTGCATTGTCATTTCAAAGGTAAAGTTTTTTTTTTTTGAAAAGAGCGAGTTTAAGAAAAGACTAAAATTACTCCCACTTTTAAGTTAAGTGATCCATTTTTAAATTTGTAATTCAATAAAGTTTCTTAGGAAAAAAATGAACACAGGGGAAGGGGTGACACTTGGCTAAAGTGTCATGATGTCTTTTATAAAAAGGTGTGTGTATAGAGAGAGGGAAAGCAAAGGTAGCAAAAAGTTAACACGTGGTATAGGGTGTTCACTGTACTATCCTTTCCTCTTTTCTGTAGGTGTGAAATTTTTCAAAATACAAATGTCGGGGGTAGGGAGGGTGGGGAATGAAAGTCAGATTAGGAAAAAAAAATCTGTTTTATACCAAGATATTAAACTTCAAGTAGAAAACTCATTTTATGAAAATACCAAACCAAAGCATGCTGCTCACAAAATGAAAAAGGAAAACAGAGAACATGCCTGAGAGATGGGATGGCTGAAAGGAAATGAAACAACTCCAAAACCCCTTCTTTCTCTCAGGCTTGTCAACAGTTACTGCAGCAAATGGGGGAAGTGCAGGTGAAAGCTTCCGCGTGCTCTCCCTGCCCAGCAGAGGGAGGGCCTCAGGGGGCCCAGGTGCACGCCACAGGAGTACATCTGTCTACCGTGCCTGGGACGACCTGCCATTTTCATGACAAAAACAGTTGTGCTCTAAAAATAAAGTTCATTATATATTTTAAAAAGCATCTCAGTAGAGACAGAAAAGGCATTTAAAAACAGATTGATAGCAATTCAGGATAAAAACTCTCTGCAAGGTAGGAATAGAAGAGAACTTCCTTTGCAAACGAAATGTAACAAAACGAGCCAGGCTGCAGGCAGACCTCACCTGAAGTAGTCACAGGAGGCGGCCAGAAGGATGCGGTGGGCCTCGATGTGCTTCCCCTCTACCACCAGGACCACGTCAAAGAGGATGCCGCTGTCCCGCAGCGCCAGCAGCCCCCGCAGCAGGGCCTGGGAGTGCTGTGCACTGCGGTATGTGTTGCTGATGCAGTGCTGGTGTGTGGGCTGCGGGGGCGCCTTGCTCAGCTGGGTGAGCTCCTGGTCCTCCGCCATGCTGAGACTCCAGACCTCGCCACGTGGGTCTGCTGGCAAAACAGAAGGCCCAGGGGTGAGCAGCAGGCCAGCCCCCAGCCCTCCAGGGACCGGCTGGCTGTGCTCCCAGCGCACCTGCTGTCCCTGCCTCAAGGTCACCTGTACCTTCTCTAGAGTCTCAAAGACCCCGATTCCCTCTCCCCTCCCGAACTGGGCCTTCCTCTTAATTACACTTGTCCCTTCACCCCAAGAACCTCTATCCCATATTGGGTTCTTCAGCATTCCTGTGTGACAAAAGGGGCTTAGGAGACAGACAGGCCTAGGCCAGGTTCCTCAACTGCAAAAAGGGAGAAAAAAATCCCCACGCACTGGGGTATTATAAAATTAGTCAAATGATGAACATATAGCACCGCACTACCAAGTTCTCTAGAGCTTTTCCTTCCTCCTGTTGAGAAGGAACAAAATTGGGTCCTCCCACACAGCGTGAATGGACACACTGACCACAAGGCCTGACTGATGGGCAGGAGACTGGGGTGGGGGTGGGGTTCAAGGGTCTATTCTCTTTCTTGAGGTTCTGAGATTCAAGGACAGTAACTATGAGCACACGGACATCATCTTTACTACGTTGGAAATCGCAGGTTACCTTCTCACAACCGGGTCCCTATGTTAAAAGAATACAAACTGATTTGAACAGGAGCCTAGGAAATCCAATCAGTAAAACAAACCTACTGCCAACACACTTTTGCCATGGACTCTGAAGCCAAGCAGGACAGCCTGTGGACAGCAGGCTGCTCTGGGGCCCGCATTGCCTCCTCCAAGGCTGTGAACATCGCCTTCTCCACTGCACATCACTCCACCGCGCCCTTCCAAATATGTGGAATTCTTCTCCAATTCCCCACTATTCTTTACAAGAAAAATTGAAAAACGATTCTAATGTAAATGTGAAAAGAGGAGGCCTCCCTCCTCACCCCCCAAGCCCAGGAGCCTTGCTCTCACTCCCCCCTGCCTCCCTACTCCAAGGCCTGTTTGCTCTGAACACTCATCAGTGCCACTCCGGCCCCTCTCCTGCTTCCCATCAAACAGCCTAGTGGGATATGGATTAAAAATAAATAAATAATAAGGGGAACAAATGTTAAAATAAATTTAGTAGATTGAAATGCTAGTGATCAATGAAAGGGAGTGATAAGGGGTATAGAAAAAAATAGAGGAAACAAAGGCTAAAATATATTGGGTAGATGGAAATACTAGCAATCAACGAGAGGGAGGGGTATGGTGTGTGGTATATATGAGTTTTTTTCTTTTTTCTTTTCATTTCTTTTTATGAATTGATACAAATGTTCTAAGAAATGATCACGGTGATGAACATACAACTATGTCATAATATTGGGAGTTACTGATTATATACCAAGAATGGAATGATCATATGGGAAGAATGTTTGTGTTTGTATGTTGCTGTGTTTAAATAAACAAAAAACAGCCCAATGTGCGCTCTTTCACTGCCTTCCTGCCTCTCAGCGTGGGGCCTCCACCCATGTCCCTCTCCGTCCTCACCACCCTGGGCAGGCTCTTGCACCAAGGCTGCAGAGATGGCAGGGGCCGAGGTACAGCCACTGCCCACTTCTTCACCTGGGACTCTCCCTTGCCTTGAAACTGCCCCATGGCAATGCACCCTTCTCTCTGACCCTTCCCTTCACTCAACACACCATACTCCAGCCCACCCGGTTCCAAGAGCGTACCCTCACCTCAAACACACCTCCTCCAGCTCCACACCTGATCCAGCCAGAAGCCCTCCGACTGTTCTGGTTTTGTTACTGGTACAAACACCACCTTCTACGTCAGAAGCCCCACAGTCTCAATTATCCCGTCTCTTGAGACCAGAGCCTCTAGTTACGATTCTTCTCTAGTCCCTTGTCTCAGACAGTCACTCCCACATTCCACCCCCAGCCAGCACCTTCGTTCAACCCCTGCAATGACATCCAAACTTGTCTCGCTATCCTGCTGTCTGATCCTTTCCCGGTTTCCCCGCTCAGGCCACACGGCCGTCCCACGACGTCCCTCCTCTGATTCCTGACTTCTCAAGCATGGCCTCCTCCTAGTACCACTTGGGGCTCCCCAAATTTGGCTCAACTCTCCTTCAAGCTGTACTTCCGTCAACATCCTGTTGCTAGCTTTTAGACCCAAATGGACACCCATCACCCTCTGCCCGCCTTCACCTGCCTGCCTCAGTTTTTCTGTCTCTACAACCCAGAGCTGGTCAAGGTCTAGTTCAATCACTTCTCTCCCCAGGACAAAGAACACGAGGGCCACACTCCATCAATCACAGCAGGCTCACCTACCCAGGAGATTCCAGCTCCCGGACGGCTGGCGTTTTATCTCATGCACTTGCTCAGCCCAGGGCCAGCTGCACCACTTGCTGACAACATGACTCTGGGAACTTAGCTCCAAACCCCAAGCCTTGGCTTCCTCTTCAGTAGAGAAGACTGGCTGCAATCACAAACACCCAGTCCCCAGGCGGGGGCCCCACGCCACCTGGAGCACAGCAGCCCCCCATTCTTTGGAAAGGAAGAGGTGGAAGGCAGCTACCCCTCAATGCCTACTGCAAAAACAAGTCCACAAAACTGGGAGGCTGTTTCCTTGAGTAGGCCCAGCCCCCATTTAACAAGCACAACTTGAGGAACTAAGCTAGGTGTTCAGGGGTGTGTAAAGAAAAATGAAAGCATTCCCTGCTCAGAAGGCACACGACAGAGCGCAACATGTTCAAGACAGCATATGAGAACCCTCTTCGTAAAGCAAACACAAGCCACCCCAGAAACATCTGCCTTGGAGATTCAACAGAATACCAGAAGATAGTTTCAGTGAGCCAAGGAGAACTCCAACCACAGCAGTCAACACAGAAAAACCTCAAAGTCATGCAGAGAGAAACAGAGAGGGCACAGCAAATTGCACAATTGTGCCTACAAAAAGTTCGAAAACATGTAAAACAATGCTCTCCCTATATTGGTTACAGATGGATGTTATGATGGTATAAAACAGAACAAAAACATTGGAATGATAAATAAGATTCAAGGTCATGGTTACCTCCAGGAAGGACCAAAGGTTTTATTTCTTAAAAAAGAAAAGGCAAGACAAAGCATTAGGATTTGAATGGGACAGGTGGTGTATCATTCTCTGTATTTTTCTGTCAGCTTGAAATATTTAATAAAATCTCACTTATTTTTGAGTGTGTTAATACATTCACGTGATTCTAGTTCAAAAGGTACAGTAGAAAAGTATACCATGAAACTTAAGTTTTTCTTTCACCTACATCCTAACTAATCTTCTCCCACACGCAACTATCATTCCACTTTCCAGAAGGAAGGGGATGCACAGGAAAATATACCCTATTCCTGCACAGTCCATTATATGGAAAGCCATTTTTATTTGAACAATCCTCTGTGGAGGGGCATCTGGGTTTCCTGCAGTTTGTTATTGCAACCAGTTTGGCCCCGCAACTCAACTATGCATGCCACAACATACATGTGGCAGTTATCTGAGGGAAATTACTGAGCCACAGAACTACTGAGTCATTTTTACTTTAAAGTATATTTTTAATTTATTTCTTATTTTTGGGGTGCACAGCCTAAGAACTGAACCCATGTCTCCCACATGGCAGGCGAGTATTCTACCAGTGAACCACCTGTACACCGAATATTTTTTATTTTAAAGGATATTGTCAAACTGCCCCGCATACAGGTTATGCCAACTTATTCTCCAAGCAGCAAAGCACGAGAACCTGAGAAGCATGAGAAACTGCCTAACTCACCAATAGTGTTTCTTTATAGTCTTTGCTCTGACTGAAATGCAAAAACGCATTTCAGAGTTTTTACTATATAGTTTAATATATAGTAAATGTAGTTATACATATATAGATAAATTCATATTTCCACAATTGACAGCATTCTAAAAAAACAGAAAATTAAGCCAAATGCAGCACACCCTTTATGATTCCCTTCTCACACCTGTTTTCTGGAATAAAGACTGCTCTTCCAAGCTGAAGCTGTGGCACCCTCCCCTCCCGACGTATTTTACAAAGGACTACCCTGAGGCTCTTCCCCAGATCCCTCTAGCCAGATCCCAGATCCCTCCAGCCAGATCCCAGATTCCCACTCGATGCCTTCCAAAGTTTCAGAGAATCAAAGAGTAAGCCTTAGACCCCCATCAAGTACAGACTGGACAGAAAAATAATTATAATGAAGGTATGCCTGGCAGAAAGAATTTCAACTGCACAACCATTTACTGGGTCCTAAGGTGATCCTCCGAGGAGCCCCAAGACGAACCCCGGATGTAGGCAGCCTGCAGGAAGAGTTACAGCGATGGGCCAGGGGTACGCGAGGAGAGGACAGGAAGGGAGGCTGGGGGGGGGGGGAATCTCCCCGAAAGCGGGACCCCGCCTCGCGCCCCAGGACCTGGCCCCTGACGGCGCGGTCTCCGCGTCCCCTCAGGACCCCCACACTGAACCCCTCAGACGGTGGCCAGAGCGCGAGCGCGCGGCCGGGGAAACTGAGGCCCTAGGTGGCGTCAGGCCCCGCCCCGCGCCCCGAAGCCCCGCCGCAGCCGCCTGTTGCAGGCCCGGGGCGCCGCGGGGAAGGTCACGCTGAGGCCCGCCGCGGGCCACTGGCCTACCCGGCTGAAGAGGCCGCCCCAGGGGCCCCCGCCCCCCGCCAGCCCCCGCCGCCGCGCCCCCGCCGCGCCCCCGCCACGTCAGGCCGCGCGCTCGCCTCAGGCCGCCGCCCCCGCGCCTCAGACCGCGCCCGCCCCGCGCCCCTGTGCGCCCACACCGCTCGCCGCGGCCCTCCCCGCCCGCCCCCGCCAGTGTTCCCGGGCCGGCGCTCCCCAGCCCGCCGCCGACACCGCCCTGCGCCTCGCAGCTCACCTGGGGAGCCGCCGCAGGCCGAGGCCGACTCGCGGGGCGGGGGCGGGGCGCGGGGAGGGTGCGTCACGTGGGCCGCGCGCAGGCGCAGAGGCGAAGAGAAGGCCGGAGACAGGGGCTGGAGCCCGCAGCTGCTCCGCGGAGGAGGCCCCACCCGCACAGCGCCGGGCGCCTGGGGGAGCGCGCGGAGGATTGAGGACCACCGACCCCCGCCTGGCAAGGGTCCCTCAGCGTAAATCCGCGTCCTCCTCCCCCGCTCCTGCCCCCCTCACTCATCCATCACTCCCACCCTCCCTCCCTCTCTCATCCCCCACCCCCCACCCTCTTCACGCCCACCCTCCCTCCCGCTCACTCATTCATTCATTCCTTCTTTCCCTGCCTCATTCATTCCTTCCTCCACCAGTAGCCGAACCTCTAGGTGGATTTGGAGAAAGGAGACGCCTAAGTCTGGGCCAGGCCCTGGGAAGTCAGGTGGAAGAAACCTGTGTGAACAAGTTGTTTTATTTTCCTTTGACCTGGACTCTGGACTAAGTCCAGTTTCCAAAATCTCGGGCCTTGTCTCAGTCGTCCCGAGGGGACTCTTGGAGCTTGTTTTTCTCCACACCGCATCCAAGAGGGTCCGGGTCCTCCAACACCACATCTGATGGCCATGTGCAGATGTCACAGTGCAGGGTCTCAAGATAGATGGGGTGGGGGTGACCTATAGAGGGGGTGGGGTGAGGTGTGGACAGGGAGTGCTAATGGTTAAAAAGAAAGGGGGAGGGGAAGACAATAAATGAAAGAGGAATGATGTCCCAGAGAGTACCAGAGAACCCAACAGGGAGCAGAGATTCCTAATGAGTGCGTTCCTGGGAAGGCTTCCTGGAGGAGGTGACCCCTGAGCTGTACAACAGACGGAGACTTCTGGAGAGCAGGAAAAGCATTCCAGGAAAGGGGACAGTGTGAATGAGGCATGGAGGCAAGAACCAGCCGTGTGAGTGACTGGGAGGGCCCCAGGGTTTTCTGAGCCTGAAGGGAGTACTGGAGACCAGACAGGTTCCCCCTGGAGGCTTGACTTGACCCCGAGGGCAGCAGAGAAGCTGATTTGCATTTCATAGTGGCCTGGGCTGCACAAGCTGCTCTGCAGAGCAGGGACTAGGAGGCTGAGAGGCAGGAAGTGAGAACAGAGGTTGGTGCTGCTGGAAACCTGGGAAAGGGGCAAGTTCCAGGATATGGACAAATGATAGGTAAGTGGAGAGCCCGAAAGGAATGGTGGGGGACAGGGAAGGCAGAGCAGGAGCTGACTGGGAATAGAGATGAGGCCCTCTTGGCCCCAAGAAGTTTGAGGGGCCTGCCAATGCCATCTGAGGACCCCACTGAGGGGGAAAGTATGGGGTCAGGAGAAGTGGCTGAGGACAGAAGCATGGACACATCAGGAGCACCCAGAAAAAAGGCACCCACAGAGGTGACTGGGGATAAGGGCTGAGGACCACGTATCAAGAGAGACCCTGAAGAGAGAAGCAGCATGACCCCTGGATCTGCAACGATGGCAGAGCTGGCCTGCAAGGATGGAGGTGTGGCTGGGAAGATGAGAGGGACAGATGGAAGCCCATTCTGGGAGAGGGGAAGGGAGTACCTTCACAGGTGGGAGAAGGGGTCTGGTGGATGAAGAGGGTGGAAACAGGTGAGAAGTAGGCAGCCAGAGGAGCAAGGGAAGGGGCTGGGGAAAAGGGGACACATCTCTGAGCTGGAAGAACCATCTCAAAATATACCAGGTCAGGTCAGTGGTTCACCACTGGAAAGTTCTAGAGAAGGAAAGTGGCAGGATAGGAGGAGGCCTCTGTAGCTGTGGTGTGCAGATTTTCTGATATCCTCCCGTGGATGTGTGCACTTCCTAGGAACTCCTCTGAAAGAACTTCATCTGCTCCTCCACAGCTGTATCCCAGCACCCAGAACAGGGTCTGGTACTCAATTGGTGCTCGGTAAACACAAAGTGAGAGCATTGGAGCAGAGAGAAATGGGAAGCAGGGAGACTGGCTAAAGGATGGTTATAAATGACGGAAGACTTTCTAAGCCTCAACCCAGTGGAAGATATCACAAAGGAAAAGAGCAGCAGACCTGCCTGCAAAGCAATTTGATGGCAGTCAACTTAAAAAGAAGGCGAAGACATTTTTTTGCAACTAAATGATAACAAATGGCAGCCTTAATATCTAAAAAATTCATAGAAAACAGTAACAGAATATAAAGATTCCAATAGTTAAATGGGAAAGGACATGAAAAGTTAATACATGAAAGTGGAAGAATAACTTCATACTTCATAAATACTGTGAAGAATCATCACCTACTGGGACAGTAAAAGAAATGCAAATTACTGAATCAGTGACTATAATCTGCGATGTATACAACAGAAAAAAGATTAGTATCCAGGACCTCTAAAAATCAATAGTAATTAGAAAGACAACCAGCCAGAAAAATGGCAAAGGATATTTACTGAGCATTCCCAGAGAAGGAAGTACCCTGGTTGTAAACAAAGTAGAGTTCAGTCTCATTACTAATCAGGAAATGCAAATAAGTTGCCGCTTTTTGACACATCAACATGGTGAAATGTAAAGTGGGATGAAATCACGATTTGGTGAGTATGGGGAATATACATGTGTTCTAGTTTGCTAGCTGCCGGAATGCAATATATAGAAACAGAATGGCTTTTAAAAAGCAGAATTTAATAAGTTGCTAGTTTACAGTTCTAAGGCTGAGAAAATGTCCCAATTAAAACAAGTCTATAGATGTATAATTTAAGGCATCCAGGGAAAGATACCTCGGTTCAAGAAAGCTGATGAAGTTCAGGGTTTCTCTCTCAAGTGAGAAGGCACATGGTGAACACAGTCAGAGTTTCTCTCTCATCTGGAAAGGCACATGGGGAACACGGCATCATCTGCTAGCTTCTTCTCCTGGCTTCCTGTTTCGCAAAGCTCCCCAGGAGGCATTTTCCTTGTTCATCTCCAAAGGTTGCTGGCTGGTGAACTCTGCTTCTTGTGGGTATGTCGTTCTCTGCTCTCTCCGAATCTCTTTCTCCAAAATGTTTCCTCTTTTATAGGACTCCAGTAAACCAATCAAGACCCATCCAAATGGGTGGAGACATGTGGTCACCTAATCCAGTTTAACAACCACTCAACTAAATCACATCATCCAGGGAGATGATCCAATCACAGTTTCAAACATATGGTATTGAACAGGGATTATTCTACTTTTATGAAATGGGATTTTGATTAAAACATGGCTTTTCTAGGAGGCATACATTCTTTCAAACCAGCACAACATGTGTTGCTGATGGGAATGTTGATTGGAACAGCCAATTCGGACAGTGTAGTGGTTTTAAAATACATCTGTAAATTCTTTACCTCACCTCCTGTGCTGGTTTGGAAGCACCCAGAAAAGCTATATTCTTTTAACCCAATCTTGTGGGGGCAGACCTATTGTGTGGGTGGGACCTCTTGATTAGATTGTTTCCATGGAGATGTGAACCTACCCATTCAAAGTGGGTCTTAATCCTTTCCTGAAGCTCTTTATGAGAGAAAACTCTGTGGACACAGAAAGTAGAAAGACACAGATGCTTGGAGACAGACAGAATCTCAGAGAGTAGTTCACCAGAACCTGGAGCTGAAAGCAGTAAAAGCAGGGAGAAAAGGGCTGGCAGATGTCACCTTGTGCTTTCCCATGTGACAAGAGAAAACCCAGATGCAATCAGCCTTTCTTCAGTGAAAGTATCCTCTTGGTGCTGAAATTTGGACATTTTCATGGCCTTAGAACTGTAACTTGTAACTCAATAAATCTCCACTATAAAAGCCAATACATTTTCAGTGTCTGCCCATGCAAAAAAAAAAAAAAAAGGCCAATATGCTTCTGGTATATTGCATTCTGGCAGCTTTAGCAAACCGAAACACCTCCTTTCGAAAGGTGAGACTCACTTTCACTCCCCATGAATACTTCCAAATGATAGAATGAGGACAAAGTAATGGCATGTCATTTTCAAGGCCAGATGATAACCAGGCATTGCAGCTTCCCTCTTGTTCTCTGTTGCATTGCTCATTCTGTGGAAGTGAGCAGCCATTTCGTGAGGACACCCAAGCAGCCCTGAGGAGAGGTTCCCGTGAAACAGGTCTCCAGCCAAAACCAGCTTTCCAGCTGAGCCATCTGCCTGGAATCAGATCTTCCAACATCAGCAAAGTCTTCAGGTGATGGCAGCTCTGGCCAGCATCTCCCTGGAGCTTCATCATGAGAGGCACTGTTTCAGAAGCACCCAGCTAAATCTCTCCTGAATTCCTGAAGCTCAGAAACCATGAAGCACGAGCATTTATTATTGTCATTTCAAGCCACTTAGTGGTGTAATTTGTTTTTGAACATTTGCATCTCCCCAGCAAGAGAAAGAAAAAAGAGAAAACTCATATATGCCATACCCTGTCCATACCCTGGATAAAAGGAGCATCAGACACAAGGTTTTCACAATCATACAGTCACATTGTAAAAGCCTTATTATTATACAGCATCTTCAAGAAACATGGCTACTGGAACTCAGCTCTACAGTTTCAGGTACTTTGCTCCAGCCACTCAAATACACCATAAACTGAAAAGGGAATATCTATATAATGCGTAAGAATAACCTCCAGGATAACCTCTTGACTCTGTTTGAAATCTCTCAGGCAGATTTTAAATAAAATGTAAAATGCCTCTGCAAACCAACAATTCCACTTCTGCATAATATTCCATCTTATGTAAATGTCACAGTTTGTTTAGCCAACTGTCTGTTGATGGACATTTTGGCTGTTTCCATCTCTTGGTAATTGTTAATAATCCTGCTATAAACATTGGTGTGTAAATGTCTATTTGTGTCCTTGGCCTCATGTCCTTTGAGTAGAGACGGCATATAGATGGGTCCTGTTTTTAATCCTTTCTGCCAGACTATGTCTTTTGATTGGAGGGTTTAATCCATTAACATTCAGTGTTATTACTGCATGGGTAGTACTTTCTTCTACTATTTTGCCTTCTGGATTTTATATGTCCTATCTAATTTTCCTTCTTTTTACCTTTACTCATAGTCTTCCTTTCTACACTCTTCTCCACACCTCGCTCTTCTGTCTTCGTATCTGTCTCTAGTGTTCCCTTTAGTATTTCTTGCAGAACTGGTCTCTTGGTCACAAATTCAGTGATTTTTTTGTCTGAAAATGTTTTAATTTCTCCCTCATTTTTGAAGGACAATTTTGCTGGATATAGAATTCTTGGTTGGCAGTTTTCTCTTTTAATAATTTAAATATATTATCCCACTGTCTTCTGCCTCCATGGTTTCTGCTGAGAGATCTGCACACAGTCTTACTGGGCTTCCCTTGTATGTGATGGATTGCTTTTCTCTTGCTGCTTTCAAGATCCTCTCTTTCTCTTTGACCTCTGACATTCTGATTATTAAATGTCTTGGAGTATGTCTATTTGGATCTATTCTCTTTGGGGTACGCTGCACTTCTTGGATCTGTAATTTTAAGTCTTTCATATGAGTTGGGAAATTTTCAGTGATAATTTCCTCCATTAGTTTTTCTCCTCCTTTTCCCTTCTCTTCTCCTTCTGGGACACCCAGAACACGTATATTCGTGTGCTTCATATTGTCTTTCAATTCCCTGAGTCCCTGCTCATATTTTTCCATTTTTTTCCCTATAGTTTCTGACAAATTCTTGTCGGATTTCAGATGTTCCCTCCTCCAGTTCAGAAATCCTATGTTCTGTCTCTCGAAATCTGCCATTGTAGGTTTCCATTGTTTTTTTCATCTGTTCTCCTGTGTCTTTCATTCCCATAAGTTCTGTGATTTGTTTTTTCAGACTTTCAGTTTCTTCTTTTTGTTCTTTCCTTGCCTTCTTTATATCCTCCCTCAATTCATTGATTTGGTTTTTGATGAGGTTTTCCATGTCTGTTCGTACATTCTGAATTAATTATTTCAGCTCCTGTATGTCATTTGAATTGTTGGTTTGTTCCTTTGACTGGGCCATATCTTCAATTTTCCTAGTGTGATTTGTTATTTTTTGCTGGTGTCTAGGCATTTAATTACCTTAATTAGTTTATTCTGGAGATTGCTTTCACTTCTTTTATCTCGGGTTTTCTTGCTGGATGAATTTGTTGTCTATCTGTTCTTTGACATTCCGTTCAGCTTTATCTGGACCTTTAGCTTAAGTTTTGTTTAACAGAGGAGAATTATTCAGTTCTTGTTTTCTTGTTTCTTGCCCTGCTTGTATGGTGCCTTTCCCCACACACACACACTTAGGAGGGTCTACTTAGATATTAAAGACCCCAGCCAGATTTTCCCAGACCAAACTGGCCTCCTATCAGGAGGAAAGAGTCACCTGCGTCAGTTTTCCCTGAGGGTGAGACCCAGCAGGTTGAAAGACTTTCCTGTGAAGTCTCTGGACTCTGTTTTTCTTATCCTGCCCAGTATGTGGCGCTTGTCTGACTGCAGGTCCCACCAGCATAAGATGATACGGTACCTTTAACTTTGGCAGACTCTCCCTGCTGGGGGCGTGGTGGAGACAGAGGAGAGGTTGTAGGCTGGTTTTAATGGCTTCGAAATACCAAGCCCTGGTGTCTGAATTCCTTGATGGAGGGATTCCACCTGGGTGGGGCTTCACCCATCCCCTGGGGAAGGCACAGGCTCCAGATAAGCCCCCAAAAGAGCTCACTTCTGCCTATGCCTGGGGTAGTTGCAGCCTGAAAAGTCCTGCCGCTGTATCCAGAGGCAGTCAAGCCTTTGTAGATACACAGCGACAAAAACCTCTGTTTCCTTCTTTTTTTTTTATTTCCCCTTTTTTCTGTCAGTCCTGCCCCCTTGGCGCCAGGGCAAAAATGAGCAACCTCCGCTTTGATCAGGTTCACCTAAGCTGGGGGCCTATTTTTAGTAGTCAGAATTTGTAATTAGTTCCACAATTGGCGTTTGATTGTGCCCAGTCCCTGCTGCTGGTAAAGTCCTTTCCTTTTCCCTCTGGGACGCGGCCTGTGGGGGAGGGGTGCTGGCCGCTGCAGCTTTGGAAACTCATGGTTCTGGGGGGTTCTCACAGCCGGTCCAGCTGGTCCAGACTGGGGTACACTGTGTGTCCGGTCACTATCGTGGCTCCGTAGCTGTTCTGTACTGTTTCTGGTTAATAGTTGTTCTGGAGGACAAACTAAAATGCACACGGTGTTAAGCCGCCATCTTGACCTGGAATGCAATTCCACTTCTGGATATCTATATTGGAGATATACACCCAGAGGGAAGCTAGGCATAAGTGGATATGTATTGTGGCATATTTTTTAAAAACATTTTTATTATGAAATATAACATATAAACAAAAAGCAGTAAATTTCAGAGTACATTAACAAGTAGTTACAGAACAGATTTCAGAATTTGGTGTGGGGTACAATTCCACCATTTCAGGTTTTTCCTTCTAGCTGCTCCAAGACATTGGAGACTAAAAGAAATATCAATGTAATGATTCAGCAGTCATACTAATTTGTTAAATCCTATCTTCTCTGTTATAACTCCTTCTTCTCCTTTGATCCATCTCCCAATCCTTAGGCATATTTACGCTCTGCCCATTCTAACTTTTTCACGTTGGAAAGCGCTATTGATAATATGTGCATTAGCTAGGGTTCTCTAGAGAAACAGAATCAGCAAGAAATATCTATAAATATAAAATTTATAAAAGTGTCTCATGTAACCGTGGGAACATACAGTCCAAAATCCGTAGGGCAGGCTGTGAAGCTGATGACTCCAGTGGAGGGTCTAGATGAACTCTGCAGGAGCGGCTCACTGGCCAACGTAAGAAGAGAGCCTGTCTCTTCTGAATCCTCCTTAAAAGGCTTCTGGTGACCAGAGACCATCAGAAGATAGAAATAGGGTAAGATATTGCATAATTTGACCTGAAGGGATAGAGACTGTGCAACAGGATTGTTCTAGTTTGCTAGCTGCCGGAATGCAACACACCAGAGACGGATTGGCTTTTAATAAAAGGGGATTTATTTTGTTGGTTCTTCAGAGGAAAGTCAGCTAACTTTCCACTGAGGTTCTTTCTTACGTGGAAGGCACAGGATGGTCTCTGCTGGTCTTCTCTCCAGGCCCCTGGGTTCCGACAACTTTCCCCGGGGTGACTTTTTTCTGCATCTCCAAAGGCCTGGGCTGAGCTGCAAGTGCTGAGATGAGGAATGCCGAGCTGCTTAGCTGTGTAACATTGCATTCTCTCATTTAAGCACCAGCCAATTAAGTCAAACGTCACTCATTGCAGCAGACACGCCTCCTAGCTGACTGCAGATATAATTAGCAACAGATGAGGTTCACGTACCATTGGCTTATGTCTGCAGCAACAGAATTAGGTATGCCTACCTGGCCAAGTTGGCAACTGAATCTAACTAACACATGTCCACCCCTTGTCAACTTGGCAACTTCAAGCATCACTTTAAACGGGTGCAAAAACTTCTCTTCTTGCTGTGGGCCTGTGAATCTCAAAACAAATTATCTGATGCCAATATGCAAAGGAGGATAAACACAGAATCCATAGGGAGAAACTAGAAGGAAAACCTGCAGGCAAACACCATTGGATTTCAAAGTCTGAAAGTCATTTATCCTTTGGCTATAGAAAGTGGCAATCTCACCCCTTCCAAGGGCCTATGCAGTGGCCGGCCTCTTTCCAAATCGACCTCGGGGAACATCGAGGAGACCACCTCTGGGCTGCACTCTCTCCAGGCATCAGGGCCACCCCTGGGCTCTCTGCCATTTCTGGGGCACACGCTCAACCCCTCCACATGCTGGCAGCCAGGCTCTCCCAGTCCCCCAAGGAGCATGCTATGCCTTTTCCAAGGCCCGAGGCTCCACAACTCTTCCACTGCAATGAGAGGGGAGACTCATCCTCGCCCTTCAGGGTAAACTCACCCTCTCCATGTATATGGGTGGGTCCACTCTCTTGGCCGAGGTTTCTTGGCTTCAGACCCAAGCTTCCATGGTTCTCACTCTGCAAACTCCAATCTCTCCCTTTTGTGTCCTCCTTTGTCAAGATTGGTTGTAGTTCCATTTACACCAACAGTCTCTTCAAACCCTCCAGGACTTCTCCATCATTCTCTTCACAGTTCCTCCAAAATCTTCCCTTTAGCCATCGAAAAACTGTTCCAACATATCTGGTATTTGCAAACCGCAGCAGCACCCCACTCTCCAGTACCAAATCTGTTCTCGTTTGCTAGCTGCTAGAATGCAACACACCAGAGACAGATTGGCTTTTAATAAAAGGGGATTTATTTTGTTGGTTCTTCAGAGGAAAGGCAGCTAACTTTCCACTGAGGTTCTTTCTTACGTGGAAGGCACAGGATGGTCTCTGCTGGTCTTCTCTCCAGGCCCCTGGGTTCCAAAAACTTTCCCCAGGGTGACTTCTTTCTGCATCTCCAAAGGCCTGGACTGAGCTGCAAGTGCTGAGATGAGGAATGCTGAGCTGCTTAGCTGTGCTACCTTGCATTCTCTCATTTAAGCACCAGCCAATTAAGTCAAACGTCACTCATTGCAGCAGACACGCCTCCTAGCTGACTGCAGATATAATCAGCAACAGATGAGGTTCACGTATCATTGGCTTATGTCCGCAGCAACAGAACTAAGTATGCTCACCTGGCCAAGTTGGCAACTGAATCTAACTAACACGAATACTGAATACAAAAACTCAGAAATGGACAGCACAATACTACCTAACTGTAATACAATTATGTTAAAACACTAAATGAAGCTGAATGTGAGAATGATAGAGGGAGGAGGACTGGGGACATAAACGAAATCAGAAAGAAAGATAGATGTTAAAGATTGAGATGGTATAATCTAGGAATGCCTAGAGTGTATAATAATAGTGACTAAATGTACAAATTTTAAAAATGTTTTTGCATGAGGGGGAACAAAGGAGTGTCATTATTGCAGGGTGCTGAAAATAGATGGTAATTAATATTTTTAAATGTCGGCCTATGTGTGAAACTGAAGCAAAAAATATTTGTTACAAAATTTATATTTTGACTAGTGCATTCCCTAATATAACTTATGTAGATAGTTTGACTGAACACCATAAGTACTTGGAATCTCAGGTAGGACGTGAGATTTTGTTGGTTTGTCCAGAGTGGTGACCCAATGAATCCCAGAGTGATTTGATCAGTGAGTGGAAAAGTATTTGCAAAGCCCCCTACGGGGATGTTGAGAAGGGGGAGAAATGCAATTTCCCCAAGTTGAATTCTTGATATTCTCACAAGCAGTGTGGACAACCAAAGCTACATCCTGAGCCCCCAGTCTTGGGGTTTGTTCATATGAAACTTAACCCCACAAAGGACAGGTCAAGCCTACTTAAAATTTAGGCATGAGGATCAATAAAGAAATAGAGAATCTGAATATTACTATAAAGGAGCTAGACTTAACAGACATTTATAGGACATTAAATCCCACAACAGCAGGATACACCTTTTTTTCAAGTGCTCATGGATCATTCTCAAAGATAGACCATATGCTGGGTCACAAAGCAAGTCTTAACAAATTTAAAAAGATTGAAATCATACACAACACTTTCTCGGATCATAAAGGAATGAAGTTGGAAATCAATAATAGGCGGAGTGCCAGAAAATTCACAAATACATGGAGGCTCAACAACACACTCTTAAACAACAAGTGGGTCAAAGAAGAAATTGCAAGAGAAATTAGTAAATACCTAGAGGCGAATGAAAATGAAAACACAACATATCAAAACTTATGGGATGCAGCAAAGGCAGTGCTAAGAGGGAAATTTATTGCCCTAAATGCCTATATCAGAAAAGAAGAAAAGGCAAAAATGCAGGAATTAACTGTCCACTTGGAAGAACTGGAGAAACAACAGCAAACTAATCCCAAAGCAAGCAAAAGGAAAGAAATAACAAAGATCAGAGCAGAAATAAATGAAATTGAAAACATGAAAACAATAGAGAAAATCAATAAGACCAGAAGTTGGTTCTATGAGAAAATCAATAAGATTGATGGGCCCTTAGCAAGATTGACAAAAAGAAGAAGAGCGAGGATGCAAACAAATAAGATCAGAAATGGAAGAGGAGACATAACTACTGACCTCAGAAAAAAAGGAGGTAATAACAGGATACTATGAACAACTTTACGCTAATAAATACAACAATTTAGATGAAATGGACGGGTTCCTGGAAAGACATGAACAACCAACTTTGACTCAAGAAGAAATAGATGACCTCAACAAACCAATCATAAGTAAAGAGATTGAATTAGTCATTCAAAAGCTCCCTAAAAAGAAAAGTCCAGGACCAGACGGCTTCACATGTGAATTCTATCAAACATTCCAGAAAGAATTAGTACCAACTCTCCTCAAACTCTTCAAAATAATCGAAGTGGAGGGAAAACTACCTAATTCATTCTATGAAGCCAACATCACCCTCATACCAAAACCAGGCAAAGATATTACAAAAAAAGAAAACTACAGACCAATATCTCTGATGAATATGGATGCAAAAATCCTCAATAAAATTCTAGCAAATCGTATCCAACAACATATTAAAAGAATTATACATCATGACCAAGTAGGATTCATCCCAGGTATGCAAGGATGGTTCAACATAAGAAAATCAATTAATGTAGTACACCACATCAACAAATCAAAGCAGAAAAATCACATGATCATCTCAATTGATGCAGAGAAGGCATTTGACAAGATTCAACATCCTTTCCTGTTGAAAACACTTCAAAAGATAGGAATACAAGGGAACTTCCTTAAAATGATAGAGGGAATATATGAAAAACCCACAGCTAATATCATCCTCAATGGGGAAAAATTGAAAACTTTCCCCCTAAGATCAGGAACAAGACAAGGATGTCCACTATCACCACTATTATTCAACATTGTGTTGGAAGTTCTAGCCAAAGCAATTAGACAAGAAAAAGAAATACAAGGCATCAAAATTGGAAAGGAAGAAGTAAAACTATCACTGTTTGCAGACGATATGCTACTATACGTCGAAAACCCGGAAAAATCCACAACAAAACTACTAGAGCTAATAAATGAGTACAGCAAAGTAGCAGGCTACAAGATCAACATTCAAAAATCTGTAGCTTTTCTATACACTATTAATGAACAAGCTGAGGGGGAAATCAAGAAACGAATCCCATTTACAATTGCAACTAAAAGAATAAAATACCTAGGAATAAATTTAACTAAAGAGACAAAAGACCTATACAAAGAAAACTACAAAAAAAACTGTTAAAAGAAATCACAGAAGACCTAAATAGATGGAAGGGCATACCGTGTTCATTGACTGGAAGACTAAATATAGTTAAGATGTCAGTTCTGCCTAAATTGATTTACAGATTCAACGCAATACCAATCAAAATCCCAACAACTTATTTTTCAGAAATAGAAAAACCAATAAGCAAATTTATCTGGAAGGGCAGGGTGCCCCGAATCGCTAAAAGTATCTTGAGGAAAAAAAACGAAGCTGGAGGTCTCACGCTGCCTGACTTTAAGGCATATTATGAAGCCACAGTGGTCAAAACAGCATGGTATTGGCATAAAGATAGATATATCGACCAATGGAATTGAATAGAGTGCTCAGATATAGACCCTCTTATCTATGGACATTTGATCTTTGATAAGGCAGTCAAGCCAACTCACCTGGGACAGAACAGTCTCTTCAATAAATGGTGCCTAGAGAACTGGATATCCATATGCAAAAGAATGAAAGAGGACCCGTATCTCACACCCTACACAAAAGTTAACTCAAAATGGATCAAAGATCTAAACATTAGGTCTAAGACCATAAAACAGTTAGAGGAAAATGTAGGGAGATATCTTATGAATTTTACAATTGGAGGCGGTTTTATGGACCTTAAACCTAAAGCAGGAGCACTGAAGAAATAAATAAATAAATGGGAGCTCCTCAAAATTAAACACTTTTGTGCATCAAAGAACTTCATCAAGAAAGTAGAAAGACAGCCTACACAATGGGAGACAATATTTGGAAACGACATATCAGATAAAGGTCTAGTATCCAGAATTTATAAAGAGATTGTTCAACTCAACAACAAAAAGACAGCCAACCCAATTACAAAATGGGAAAAAGACTTGAACAGACACCTCTCAGAAGAGGAAACACAAATGGCCAAAAGGCACATGAAGAGATGCTCAATGTCCCTGGCCATTAGAGAAATGCAAATCAAAACCACAATGAGATATCACCTCACACCCACCAGAATGGCCATTATCAACCAAACAGAAAATGACAAGTGCTGGAGAGGATGCGGAGAAAGAGGCACACTTATCCACTGTTGGTGGGAATGTCAAATGGTGCAACCACTGTGGAAGGCAGTTTGGCGGTTCCTCAAAAAGCTGAATATAGAATTGCCATACGACCCAGCAATACCATTGCTAGGTATCTACTCAGAGGACTTAAGGGCAAAGACACAAACGGACATTTGCACACCAATGTTTATAGCAGCGTTATTTACAATTGCAAAGAGATGGAAACAGCCGAAATCTCCATCGACAGAAGAATGGCTAAATAAACTGTGGTATATACATACAATGGAATATTATGCAGTTTTAAGACAAGATAAACTTATGAAGCATGTAATAACATGGATGGACCCAGAGAACTTTATGCTGAGTGAGTCCAGCCAAAAACTAAAGGACAAATACTGTATGGTCCCACTGATGTGAACGGACATTCGAGAATAAACTTGAAATATGTCATTGGTAACAGAGTCCAGCATGAGTTAGAAACAGGGTAAGATAATGGGTAATTGGAGTTGAAGGGATACAGACTGTGCAACAGGACTAGATACAAAAACTCAAAAATGGACAGCACAATAATACCTAATTGTAAAGTAATCATGTTAAAACACTGAATGAAGCTGCATCTGAGCTATAGGGGTTTTTTTTGTTGTTGTTTTTTACTACTATTACTACTTTTATTTCTTTTCTCTATATTAACATTTTATATCTTTTTCTGTTCGGTTGCTAGTTCCTCTAAATCGATGCAAATGTACTAAGAAACGATGATCATGCATCTATGTGATGATGTTAAGAATTACTGAGTGCATATGTAGAACGGTATGATTTCTAAATGTTGTGTTAATTTCTTTTTTTCCGTTAATAAAAAAAAAAAATTTAGGCCTAAGAGTCACCCCCAAGAGAGCCTCTTTTGTTGCTCAGATGTGGCCTCTCTCTCCAGCCAACACAACAAGCAATCTCAACACCCTCCCCTTGTCTACGTGGGACATGACTCCCAGGGGTGTGGACCTTCCTGGCAACGTGGGACAGAAATCCTGGAATGAGCTGAGACTCAGCATCAAGGGATTGAGAAAAACCCTAGAATGAGCTGAGATTTAGCATCAAGGGATTGAGAAAACCTTCTCGACCAAAATGGGAAAGAGTGAAATGAGACAAAGTCTCAATGGCTGAGAGATTCCAAACAGAGTCGAGAGGTTGTCCTGGAGGTTATTCTTATGCATTAAGTAGATATCATCTTGTTATTCAAGATGTAATGGAGAGGCTGGAGGGAATTGCCTGAAAATGTAGAGCTGTGTTCCAATAGCTATGTTTCTTGAGGATGATTGAAAATGATATAGCTGTCACAATGTGACTGTGTGATTGTGAAAACCTTGTGTCTGATGCTCCTTTTATCTACCTTGTCAAGAAATGAGTAGAACAAATGGAATAAAAATAAATAATGGGGGAACAAATGTTAACATAAATTTAGTTTGAAATGCTAGTGATAAATGAAAGTGAGGGGTAGGGGGTATGGTATGTATAATCTTTTTTTTCTGTTATTGTTTATTGTTTTATTTATTTTTCTGTTGTCTTTTTATTTCGTTTTCTGAATTGATGCAAATGTTCTAAGAAATGATGAATATGCAACTATGTGATGATATTGAGAATTACTGAATATATATGTAGAATGGAATTATATGTTAATGTTTTTGTTTGTTCTTAATTTGTTTAAATTAATAAATAAATTTTTTTAAAAGGCTTCTTGTGGTTAGATTAAGCATTAAACATTGCAGAAAACACTCCCCTTGGTTGATTACAAATGGAATCAGCTATGGATGCAGCTGACGTGATCATGATCTAATTCTATGAAATGTCCTCATAGTAACAGACAGGCCAGCACTTGCCCAACCAGACAAACGAGTACCACCGCCTGGCCAAGTTCACACATTAACCTGACCATAACAGTCCACTCCTTGTCAACTTGGCAGCTATATGCATTACCTTAAACCATACTTAGTTACTAAATAGAAAACAATAAAAGACACATTTTTTCCTCACCCAACAATACTCAACTGTCCTGCATACAGCTGAAAACACATTAAATCTCCCCAGAATAGGGTGCAAGTCCTTGGGTAATATTCATTCTTAAACTTGATATCTTATAACTTAAATACTATAACATGAACAAAAAGCAGCATTACAGTCCTCATTTCTTAAACTGATCATGTGGTCGTAGTTCATATTTATCACTACCTTCTTCCACTACCCATTCCATGTACCCTTTACCCTCAGCAAGTACTTCAGCTGGCCGTGGTTCTTTTCCCGGTGGGGTGACCTAAACCTTCATTCCTGAAGTTTCAGAGCCATTGGTAGTTCTGCCTGGATTGAGTTGTTGCAGTTTTCCATTGATTTTAATCACAGGACGTGGTAGTACTAAAAGATGCCTTAGGGGGTCTCCTATATTCCAGGAAAACTCTTCTTTACCTCCATTGTGTAGTTGCAGTCCTATTTACCCCAACAGTCAGGGTCGATCACCCCAACCAGTAATATAATCCCCTTCTTGGCTTGTTGATCCAGGGGCATGAGTAGCCCAAAGTGACCAGGTAGCAGTCTTAGATTCCAGTTCAATGGAATCATTGTTTCTCCTGATGGAAGCACTCCTGCTTTTGGAACTAAAACCTGTAGACCAGCAGAGCTCAAGGTCGCAGGGACAGGAAGCAAAAATTTTCCTAGTGGATCACTAGGGGTAATAGTGGTATCATTCCCATTCCCACCCCTTGGTTCCTGGACCCATGGATCCTGGCTATGGGAGAAACAGCTTCATACGGTGGATGTTGATTCAGAGCATACACAGCTTCCTGGAGAACATTACCCCAGCCCTTTAAGGTATTGCCACCTAGTTGGCACCATAATTGAGTTTTCAAAAGGGCATTCCATCATTCTGTTAATCCGGCTGCCTCTGGATGATGGGGAACATGATAAGACCAGAGAATTCCATGAGCATGTGCCCATTCCCGCACTTCATTTGCTGTGAAGTGTGTTCCTTAATCAGAAGCAATGCTGTGTGAAATACCATGACGATGGATAAGGCATTCTGTAAGTTCACAGACAGTGGTTTTGGCAGAAGCGTTGCATGAAGGGAAAGCAAACCTGTATCCAGAGTGTGTCTATTCAAATTAGAACAAATTGCTGCCCTTTCCATGAAGGGAGTGGTCCAATGTAATCAACCTGCCACCCTGAAGCAGGTTGGTCACCTCAGGAAGTGTTGCCATATCGGGGGCTGAGTGTGGGTCTCTGCTGCTGGCAGATTGGGCACTCAGCAGTGGCTATAGCCAGGTCAGCCTCGGTGAATGGAAATCCATGTTGTTGAGCCCATGCATAACCTCCATCCCTACCACCATAGCCACTTTGCTCATGAGCCCACTGGGCAATGACAGGAATTGCTGGTGAAAGAGGCTGACTGTGGGAACTGCTGTCACTGAGCTGGAATCCTTAAACACAATGGGGATAACCAGATCCTGAGTTGGCAGAAGCCAGGTGGAAGCACTTAATCACCAAAGACAAGGTGGATGTGGCTATCATAATAGATGACAGACTCAAAGCAGGAGTCAAGATAATCGGACTCACAGAGACTTGTGGCATTGGCTAGTAAATCATGGGGTACCTTGAAGTACAATAAAGGGACAGTCTATTAAATACTTGTTTGAGCTGTATAAACAAAAGAGTTCTAGGTCAAGTGAACAGAAGTCTAACTTGAATTACAAAATGTAGAGTCATGGCCTTTTTTTTTCTTTTTTTTTTTATTAATTAAAAAAAGAATTAACAAAACAATTAGAAATCATTCCATTCTACTTGTACAATCAGTAATTCTTAACATCATCACGTAGTTGCATGTTCATCATTTCTTAGTACATTTGCATCGATTTAGAAAAAGAAATAAAAAGACAACAGGATAAGAATTAAAACGATAATAGAAAGAGAAAAAAAAAAACCTATACCTCACATGCAGCTTCATTCAGTGTTTTAACATAATTGCATTACAATTAGGTAGTATCGTGCTGTCCATTTCTGAGTTTTTATATCCAGTCCCGTTGTACAGTCTGTATCCCTTCAGCTCCAATTACCCCTTCTCTTTTTTTTTTTTTTAATTAACGGAAAAAAAGAAATTAACCCAACATTTAGAAATCATACCATTCTATATATGCAATCAGTAATTCTTAACATCATCACATAGATGCATGATCATCATTTCTTAGTACATTTGCTTCGGTTTAGAAGAACTAGCAACATAACCGAAAAAGATATAGAATGGTAATATAGAGAAAAAAATAAAAGTAATAATAGTAAAATCAAAACAAAACAAAACAAAAACCTATAGCTCAGATGCAGCTTCATTCAGTGTTTTAACATGATTACTTTACAATTAGGTATTATTGTGCTGTCCATTTTTGAGTTTTTGTATCTAGTCCTGTTACACCGTCTGTATCCCTTCAACTCCAATTGCCCATTATCTTACCCTGTTTCTACCTCCTGCTGGACTCTGTTACCAATGACATATTCCAAATTTATTCTCGAATGTCTGTTCACATCAGTGGGACCATACAGTATTTGTCCTTTAGTTTTTGGCTAGACTCACTCAGCATAATGTTCTCTAGGTCCATCCATGTTATTACATGCTTCATAAGTTTATCCTGTCTTAAAGCTGCATAGTATTCCATCGTATGTATATACCACAGTTTGTTTAGCCACTCTTCTGTTGATAGAGATTTCGGCTGTTTCCATCTCTTTGCAATTGTAAATAACGCTGCTATAAACATTGGTGTGCAAATGTCCATTTGTGTCTTTGCCCTTAAGTCCTTTGAGTATATTCCCAGCAATGGTATTGCTGGGTCGTATGGCAATTCTATATTCAGCTTTTTGAGGAACCGCCAAACTGCCTTCCACAGTGGTTGCACCATTTGACATTCCCACCAACAGTGGATAAGTGTGCCTCTTTCTCCGCATCCTCTCCAGCACTTGTCATTTTCTGTTTTGTTGATAATGGCCATTCTGGTGGGAGTGAGATGATATCTCATTGTGGTTTTGGTTTGCATTTCTCTAATGGCCAGGGACATTGAGCATCTCTTCATGTGCCTTTTGGCCATTTGTGTTTCCTCTTCTGAGAGGTGTCTGTTCAAGTCTTTTTCCCATTTTGTAATTGGGTTGGCTGTCTTTTTGTTGTTGAGATGAACAATCTCTTTATAAATTCTGGATACTAGACCTTTATCTGATATATCATTTCCAAATATTGTTTCCCATTGTGTAGGCTGTCTTTCTACTTTCTTGATGAAGTTCTTTGATGCACAAAAGTGTTTAATTTTGAGGAGCTCCCATTTATTTATTTCCTTCTTCAGTGTTCTTGATTTAGGTTTAAGGTCCATAAAACCGCCTCCAGTTGTAAGATCCATAAGATATCTCCCTACATTTTCCTCTAACTGTTTTATGGTCTTAGACCTAATGTTTAGATCTTTGATCCATTTTGAGTTAACTTTTGTATAGGGTGTGAGAGATGGGTCTTCTTTCATTCTTTTGCATATGGATATTCAGTTCTCTAGGCACCATTTATTGAAGAGACTGTTCTTTCCCAGGTGAGTTGGCTTGACTGCCTTATCAAAGATCAAATGTCTATAGATGAGAGGGTCTATATCTGAGCACTCTATTCAATTCCATTGGTTGATATATCTATCTTTATGCCAATACCATGCTGTTTTGACCACTGTGGCTTCATAATATGCCTTAAAGTCAGGCAGCGCGAGACCTCCAGCTTTGTTTTTTTTCCTCAAGATGTTTTTAGCAATTTGGGGCACCCTGCCCTTCCAGATAAATTTGCTTATTGGTTTTTCTATTTCTGAAAAATACGTTGTTGGGATTTTGATTGGTATTGCATTGAGTCTGTAAATCAATTTAGGTAGGATTGACATCTTAACTATATTTAGTCTTCCAATCCATGAACACGGTATGCCCTTCCATCTATTTAGGTCTTCTATGATTTCTTTTAACAGTTTTTTGTAGTTTTCTTTATATAGGTTTTTTGTCTCTTTAGTTAAATTTATTCCTAGGTATTTTATTCTTTTAGTTGCAATTGTAAATGGGATTCGTTTCTTGATTTCCCCCTCAGCTTGTTCATTACTAGTGTATAGAAATGCTACAGATTTTTGAATGTTGATCTTGTAACCTGCTACTTTGCTGTACTCATTTATTAGCTCTAGTAGTTTTGTTGTGGATTTTTCTGGGTTTTCGACGTATAGTATCATATCGTCTGCAAACAGTGATAGTTTTACTTCTTCCTTTCCAATTTTGATGCCTTGTATTTCTTTTTCTTGTCTAATTGCTCTGGCTAGAACCTCCAACACAATGTTGAATAATAGTGGTGATAATGGACATCCTTGTCTTGTTCCTGATCTTAGGGGGAAAGTTTTCAATTTTTCCCCATTGAGGATGATATTAGCTGTGGGTTTTTCATATATTCCCTCTATCATTTTAAGGAAGTTCCCTTGTATTCCTATCTTTTGAAGTGTTTTCAACAGGAAAGGATGTTGAATCTTGTCAAATGCCTTCTCTGCATCAATTGAGATGATCATGTGATTTTTCTGCTTTGATTTGTTGATATGATGTATTACATTAATTGATTTTGTTATGTTGAACCATCCTTGCATACCTGGGATGAATCCTACTTGGTCATGATGTATAATTCTTTTAATGTGTTGTTGGATACGATTTGCTAGAATTTTATTGAGGGTTTTTGCATCTATATTCATTAGAGAGATTGGTCTGTAGTTTTCTTTTTTCGTAATATCTTTGCCTGGTTTTGGTATGAGGGTGATGTTGGCTTCATAGAATGAATTAGGTAGTTTTCCCTCCACTTCGATTTTTTTGAAGAGTTTGAGGAGAATTGGTACTAATTCTTTCTGGAACGTTTGGTAGAATTCACATGTGAAGCCATCTGGTCCTGGACTTTTCTTTTTAGGAAGATTTTGAATGACTAATTCAATTTCTTTACTTGTGATTGGTTTGTTGAGGTCATCTATGTCTTCTTGAGTCAAAGTTGGTTGTTCATGTCTTTCCAGGAACCCGTCCATTTCATCTAAATTGTTGTATTTATTAGCGTAAAGTTGTTCATAGTATCCTGTTATTACCTCCTTTATTTCTGTGAGGTCAGTAGTTATATCTCCTCTTCCATTTCTGATCTTATTTATTTGCATCCTCTCTCTTCTTCTTTTTGTCAATCTTGCTAAGGGTCCATCAAAATTATTGATTTTCTCATAGAACCAACTTCTGGTCTTATTGATTTTCTCTATTGTTTTCATGTTTTCAATTTCATTTATTTCTGCTCTGATCTTTGTTATTTCTTTCCTTTTGCTTGCTTTGGGATTAGTTTGCTGTTGTTTCTCCCGTTCTTCCAAGTGAACAGTTAATTCCTGCATTTTTGCCTTTTCTTCTTTTCTGAGATAGGCATTTAGGGCAATAAATTTCCCTCTTAGCACTGCCTTTGCTGCATCCCATAAGTTTTGATATGTTGTGTTTTCATTTTCATTCGCCTCGAGGTATTTACTAATTTCTCTTGCAATTTCTTCTTTGACTCACTCGTTGTTTAAGAGTGTGTTGTTGAGCCTCCACGTATTTGTGAATTTTCTGGCATTCCGCCTATTATTGATTTCCAACTTCATTCCTTTATGATCCGAGAAAGTGTTGTGTATGATTTCAATCTTTTTAAATTTGTTAAGACTTGCTTTGTGACCCAGCATATGGTCTATCTTTGAGAATGATCCATGAGCCCTTGAGAAAAAGGTGTATCCTGCTGTTGTGGGATGTAATGTCCTATAAATGTCTGTTAAGTCTAGCTCATTTATAGTAATATTCAGATTCTCTATTTCTTTATTGATCCTCTGTCTAGATGTTCTGTCCATTGATGAGAGTGGTGAATTGAAGTCTCCAACTATTATGGTATATGTGTCTATTTCCCTTTTCAGTGTTTGCAGTGTATTCCTCACGTATTTTGGGGCATTCTGGTTCGGTGCGTAAATATTTATGATTGTTATGTCTTCTTGTTTAATTGTTCCTTTTATTAGTAGATAGTGTCCTTCTTTGTCTCTTTTAACTGTTTTACATTTGAAGTCTAACTTGTTGGATATTAGTATAGCCACTCCTGCTCTTTTCTGGTTGTTATTTGCATGAAATATCTTTTCCCAACCTTTCACTTTCAACCTATGTTTATCTTTGGGTCTAAGATGTGTTTCCTGTAGACAGCATATAGAAGGATCCTGTTTTTTAATCCATTCTGCCAGTCTATGTGTTTTGATTGGGGAATTCAGTCCATTAACATTTAGTGTTATTACTGTTTGGATAATATTTTCCTCTACCATTTTGCCTTTTGTATTATATATATCATATCTGACTTTCCTTCTTTCTACACTCTTCTCCATACCTCTCTCTTCTGCCTTTTCAGTTCTGACTGTAGTGCTCCCTTTAGTATTTCTTGCAGAGCTGGTCTCTTGGTCACAAATTCTCTCAGTGACTTTTTGTCTGAGAATGTTTTAATTTCTCCCTCATTTTTGAAGGACAATTTTGCTGGATATAGGAGTCTTGGTTGGCAGTTTTTCTATTTTAGTAATTTAAGTATATCATCCCACTGTCTTCTAGCCTCCATGGTTTCTGCTGAGAAATCTACACATAGTCTTATTGGGTTTCCCTTGTATGTGATGGATTGTTTTTCTCTTGCTGCTTTCAAGATCCTCTCTTTCTCTCTGACCTCTGACATTCTCACTAGTAAGTGTCTTGGAGAATGCCTATTTGGGTCTAATCTCTTTGGGGTGCGCTGCACTCTTGGATCTGTAATTTTAGGTCTTTCATAAGAGTTGGGAAATTTTCAGTGATAATTTCTTCCATTAGTTTTTCTCCTCCTTTTCCCTTCTCTTCTCCTTCTGGGACACCCACAACACGTATATTTGTGCGCTTCATATTGTCCTTGAGTTCCCTGATACCCTGTTCAAATTTTTCCATTCTTTTCCCGATAGTTTCTGTTTGTTTTTGGAATTCAGATGTTCCATCCTCCAAATCACTAATTCTATCTTCTGTCTCTTTGACTCTATCATTGTAGGTATCCATTGTTTTTTCTATCTTTTCTACTTTGTCCTCCACTTCCATAAGTTCTGTGATTTGTTTTTTCAGTTTTTCTATTTCTTCTTTATGTTCAGCCCATGTCTTCTTCATGTCCTCCCTCAATTTATCGATTTCGTTTTTGAAGAGGTTTTCCATTTCTGTTCGTATATTCAGCATTAGTTGTCTCAGCTCCTGTATCTCATTTGAACTATTGGTTTGTTCCTTTGACTGGGCCATAGTTTCAATTATTTGAGCGTGATCCATTATCTTCTGTTGGCGTCTGCGCATTTAGACAGATTTCCCTGGGTATTTGGATCCAAAAGTTTGGAAGATTTTTCTGTGAAATCTCTGGGTTCTGTTTTTCTTATCCTGCCCAGTAGGTGGCGCTTGTGGCACACGTTTGTCTGCGGGCCCCACCATTAAAAGGTGCTGTGGGACCTTTAACTTTGGAAAACTCTCGCTGTCCGGGAGGTTCGCTAGCCGAAGCGGCTTGGAAGAGTGCGAGCCAGCCCGGGGTCCGAACGCGGGGAGGGTCGCTGGCCGCCGCAGCCCGGGAAAGCGCCCGTCCGAATTTCCTAGTCGGCCCAGGGCGACAAGTGTGGCGGGAGGGCACCAGCAGCAGCGGCCCGCCCGGGAGAGTGCACGTTCCCGGGGAGTCACGGGTTTGGAAGGGGCCTCCCCCACCCGTCACCGTTCTCCGCGGCCTGGGGATTTCCGATCCAATTCTCTCAGTTGGTCTGGGGGCCGTGCGTGGTGTGGGTGCCAGCCGCCGCGGTTTGAGGGGACCGCCTGTCCAATTCTCCCAGCTGGCCCGGTAAGGGGGAAGGGAGTGACTCCGGCCGCTTGCCACCCCGCCCAGTGAAGCCCGCGCCCCTGGGTGATCTCACCTGAGCAGCTTCTCTCAGCCAGCCAGCCGTTCCAGGATGGGGTACGCTGTCTTTTTTATCTCTGTTGTGGCTTTGGGAGCTGTTCTGTATCGTTTCTACTCCCCTAGTAGCTGTCCTGGAGAAGAAACTAAGATCCGCGCGTCTTACTAAGCCGCCATATTCTCCAGAAGTCCGAGTCATGGCCTTTTAACCAATTTCCAGACTTGAGACAGTTTACAGATCCAGAGCCCTTTGAATGAAGGAGAGGCCAGGTCCCTTTGGGGGAGGACTCTGTTACACTACCACAAATTTATACTGTTACTCTTCCTCTGAGCCTTCCCCAAGGAGACCAATGGCCTTTTACCAGGGTTACTGTGCACTGGGGAAAACGAAATGATCAGATATTTGGGGGATTATTAGACACTGGTTCAGAAGTGGCATTAATTCTAGGGGACCCAAAACGTCACTCTGGTCCACCAGTCAGAATGGGGGCATATGGAGGTCAGGTGATCGATAGAGTTTTCAGGTGCATCAGATTCCTGGAGGGGTTGCAGAGACTACTACCACTCTTAAAGGACTTGAAAGATGCGGGGGTGGTGATTCCCACCACATCCCCCATTCAACTCTCCTATTTGGCCTGTGCAGAAAGCAGATGGGTCTTGGAGGATGACAGTGGATTATTGTAAGCTCAACCAGGTGGTAACTCCAATTGCAGCTGCTGTTCAGGATGTGGTATCATTGCTTGAGCAAATCAATACATTAATTCCATCACAATATCAGAAATCCTTAATCCATTTCAGTAGCAATACAAGTGAAATACAAAGTTAGAAACAGTACAAACTCCTATCAAAGTTAGTTACAGGCATGGTCTGTTCTAAGAAAAAATTCTCCTCTGGCTCTGCACCTGTAGAAACTCAAAACAAGTTATTTGCTGTCAACATAAAAAGGAGAGACAGTCATAGGATACCTATGCCTATTTCCATAGGGAGGCAGGAACGCAGGGGTCACAGGACCCATACAGTTTCTAAAACCTACAGGGCAAAGTCCATGAGATTTCAATGTCTGAGAGTCATTTATCTTCAGGGCTTCAGGAACAGCAGTCCCACCCTTTCCAAGGGCCTATGCAGAGGCCTGCCTCTCTCTGAACACAACCTTGGGGGATGGTGGGGAGACCACCTTTTTCTCAGCTCCACCCTCTCCAAGGATTGGGGCTGCACCCAGGCTCTCTGCCATCTCCAGGGAACACGCTCAACCCTACCATGTGGTGGCAGCCAGGCTCTCTCCAAACCCCAAGGAATATGCTTTACCTCTCCAAGGCCTGAGGTGGAGGTGGCATGACTCTGCAGTGAGGTGGAAGGCCCATCCTCTGCCTTCAAGGCAAACTCACCCTTTCCACATGCTTGGGTTGGTCCACTCTCCTGGCCCAAGCCTTCTTGACTTTAGACCCCAGTCTCCTTGGCTTTGCCTCTGAAGTTATTTTTCCTCCAATTTGTCCCTTCTCTGTCCCTCTCAGTCCCGACTGGAAGTGGTTGTTTTTATACAGATCCTGCAACACTCTCATTGGCTTTCTATGCAGTAGCCTCAGATCATGCCCATCAGACATAAGGAGTTTCCACAAATCCTTCCTGGATAACTCCATGTCCAATCCTTGCTTTCTCTGAAATGGCTGACTGGTTTCACATTTGGCCAAAACCCCATGTGGGGCACCACTCTCTGGGGTCTCCCCCTCCTGGAAGCCCAGAATTTTCCAGAACATCAGTTTCTGGTTTCTTTGTACCCAAGAGTTCAGTTCTCAGCTTACCTCTTTCCTGTCGCATTTCACTATAAACTGCGAGGTGAAACCAGGATGCACCTTCCACATTTAATTTGGAAATCTCTTTTGCTAACTATCCTAGTCCATGGCTTTTAAAATCTGCTTTCCAGCCAAAGTTTTTAGTCAATTTTGCCAGGTTAGCTGCTATTTTTAAACAAGGATCACCTACCTTCCAGTTTTCAAAAACACATGCCTCATTTCTGTCTAGAGCTTCATCACAAGTATCTTTAGAGCCCACATTTCTACCTACAATCTCTTCAGAGCATTCCGAGACTTCTCCATCAAGCTCCTCACAACTCCTCCAAAATCTTCCCCTTATCCATTTAAAAAGCTGTTCCAACATATACGATATTTGCGAGCCATAGCAGCATCCACTCTTGGTCCCAAAATCTGTTTTACTTTGCTAGCTACCAGAATGCAATATACCAGAAACAACGGCTTTTAGAAAGGGGGATTTGATAAGTTGCAAGTTAACAGTTTTTAGGCCATGGAAATATCCCAGTTGAAGCAAGTCTATAGAAATGTCCAATCTAAATCATCCAGAGAAAGATACCTTGATTCAAGAAGGCTGATGAAGTTCAGGGTTTCTCTCTCAAGCGGAAAGACCCATGGCAAACATGGTCAGGGTTTCTCTCTCAGCTGGAAGGGCATGTGGCAAGCACAGTGTCATCAGTTAGCTTCTTCACCAGCTCCCCTTGAGACGTTTTCGTTCATTTCCAAAAGTCACTGGCCAATTGACTTTCTGCTTTGTGATTCTGGGGCATTCTGTTATCCTTCTCTGCTCTCTCTGAATCTCTCTTTTATAGGATTCCAGTAAAGCAATCAAGACCCACCTAGAATGGGTGGAGACATGTCTCCACCTAATCCATCTTAACAACCACTCTTGATTGAGTCACATCTCCAGGGAGATAATCTAACTAAAGTTTCAAACATACAGTACTGAAGAGGGATTATAAGAAATGGCTGCCTTTACAAAATGGGATTAGAATTTGTTCTAGTTTGCTAGCTGCAGAATATGATATACCAGAAATGGAGTGGCTTTTAAAAAGGGGAGTTTAATAAGTTGCTAGTTTACAGTTGTAAGGCCGAGAAAATGTCCCAATTTAAACAAGTCTATAGAAATGTCTAAATGAAGGCATCCAGGTAAAGATACCTTGGTTCAAGAAGGCCGATAAGGTTCAGTGTTTCTCTCTCAAGTGAGAAGGCACATGGAAAACACAATCAGGGCTTCTCTCTCATCTGGAAGGGCATATGGCGAACACAGCGTCATCTAATAGCTTTCTCTCCTGGCTTCCTGTTTCATGAAGCTCCCCAGGAGATGTCTTCCTTCTTCATCTCTAAAGCACTTGCTGATGGACTCTCTGCTTAATGGTGCTGCAGCATTCTCTGCTTTCTCTGAATCTCCTTCATCCTCCAAAATGTTTCCTCTTTTATAGGACTCCAGAAATTTATCAAGACCCACCCAAATGGGTGGAGACATGTCATCGCCTAATCCAATTTAACAACCACTCATCATTAAATCACATCTCCAGGGAGATGATCTGATTACAGTTTCAAACATACAGTATTGAACAGGGATTTTTTGCCATTATGAAATGGGATTTAGATTAAAATGTGGCTTTTTCTAGGGGACATACATCCTTTCAAACTGGCATAATATGGAATGTTGAATGGAACTGTTTGATATTCTAGAGAGACTGGCCCCTCTGGCTTTCAAAATTTATCTGGTCCAGGAATCCATCTGGATATTGTAGGTTTCTGAAAAGTAATCAGTGCATGAAACTTTTGTAGAATCTCAGATAAAGCCCTAGATGTTCTTTAGGGTTAACAGGAAAGGTTTTGCCTGGGGTTTGGCAAACCATGGTAATTAGCAATATCTAGCTGAAGCATGTGTAAGAATAACCTCCAGAATAGCCTTTTGACTCTATTTGACCTCTCTCATCCACTGGCACCTTATTTTGTTACAATTCCTCCCCCCACCCCCATTTTGATCAGGAAGGCTTTGTTGATCCCACGGTGCCAGGGCTGGGCTCTTTCCTTGGATGTCATGTTCACATAGTGGGGTGGGTGATGATTATGGCAGATTTTAAATCATGCAAAAGTGGGGCCAAAGTGAATATATAAAAGTGTCCATAAACTATCTATGATGCTTTAGTCCTTTGGAATGACCTGCAGCTGGCAGATCTGTGGACTCTGATGTAGAAATAACTCGACAAAATACAAAGTGGAAAGAACAAATTTATGTTTAGAAGACAACAACAAGAGCTTTGAAGAGTGAAGCCATCATAGCTTTCAACTCACCAGAGTCTCCATGGAGATGAAATCATTATTTCAAGCTGTGTGAACAGGACTCGACTATTATGGAAAGATAAAGTTGCAAATAATTGTATTGCGTATGTGTAGGTTTTTTTAGGGAACTTCCTGCAAATCCATTTAACTGAACAACAGGCTATTCAACCATCCCTTATCAGGGAGAATAGTCCCATCCTCAGAACAATGATGGTTCAGCTGGCCCCTCCAAAAACTATTTACTCTTCAGGGTTTTTTCAAAATCCTCCTCCAGCTGTGTCCACCACTCCTGAACTTCTCATGCAAGTCCATCCTCACACAAGATAATTTCTTTTTATCTTGAAATACTTTCAAATTTGCAAGACAATTTTAAAAGAATACGAACCCATACAGAGAACTCCAATATACCCTATCCCCCCCAGATACTCAGCTACACCAATTTTCACACCACCTTTCCATAGCATTTTAGCTATCTATCCATGATTCTATCAATCCATCTGTCCATCTGTCTGTGTATTATCAGTCCATTTTCTGAACACTTAAGTGTAAAGTAATTTCTTAATCTTGTCAAATACTCAGTGATCACATTGTACAAATATCCCATACATGTCTTTCCTTATATTTGCTTTTCCTAAAAAACTTCATTTTTAGAGCAATTTAAGTTTCTCTGACTCAAGATCCACTGAGGTTCTCACAATGGGACACTTGGGATCCCTCTTAAATCTCTTTCAATCTTTAGATTCCTCTCTAATAAAAGAAAAACTTCATACCATTCAGGATCTCACAGCATTATTGAGCAATTCATGAATGGGGCAACATCCATTCAGAAATAGAAAGGAGTTCCACCAAGAAAGTGGAAAGGGGAAGTTCACAGAAGACAAATGCAGAAGCAAGGGAGGAAATGTTTTGATAGGCTGACGTTGTTTCCATTTTATTTAGGGGGCTCTGAGAAAGTGGGGAGCACATATTCCTTGATTAGTATGGCATGCTTGTCCACTCTGATGAAGCCCTCTCTACTGGACAGAAATTAGTTTTATCACCTGTAATTGCCTATCAGCAACCCTGTAGGGCATGTTCCCTTTTCTCAGAAAACTCCCACAGGTCAATTGTTTTTGTCTTCTGGAAAAGTCTCAGAAAGAGAGCTTGTCCCAGCAATGCCCTATATAATGCCCAAAATAATTTATTTTGTATCGAAGAAACTGGCCTCTCTGTTGAGCAGTGCTGCCCAGGGCCTTGTGAGACCACTGTGTGCCATACCACTGGTGGGTATGCAAAAGCAACCCTCTTGAAAAAGAAACTAAAATTTTCATAAAATTTTTGCATAGTAGAACTTACGTCATTTATAACATACACCTAGGGAAAACTTTGTGCTTCAGTGGAGAACTATTCATTGCCCAGAATGTACTTTGCTGACTTAGAAGATTCTAAGCTTTCATTGCCCTTGAGTTAGTCAACAAATCTGTAAACTGTCATAATTAATGGCAATACAAAATAATTATTGTCTACGGAGAAGTGAACTAACTCTCTGAAGTGGAGATTCTACTGACTTCCCTCCACAACTGTGAAAGAGGCCAATTAGTCTCCATTTGCATATTAATTTCAATGTTCCTGAGTACTGGAAATCTGGTAAGACATTACCAGTTTGCTCATTAATGAGTCATCTGTAGGCATTTTATACCTGTATGAGAGTTACTATTTTACCCATTTTTGAAAATTATACTTTAATATACATAATGTAAGAACTTATGTAAAATATAAGAGCCTTTTAAATGTTTGTCCCTGAAATCCAGCTCCATTTCTAGAGCCTAGGCTGATAAAATTTCTGAAAACTAACCCCAGAGATCAGTATGTGAAGATGTTTGTGCCAGTTTGAAAGGATTTATGTACCCTAGAAAAGCCAGGTTTTAATCTTAATCAATCTTGTGGGAGCAATGGTTTCTTCTAATTGTTCTTCAGTACTATAGTTTGGAAACTTGATTAGGTTATCTCCACGGAGAAATGACTCTATCAATTATGGGTATTAAACTTGATTACATGGAGATGTGTCTCCACCCATTCTACATGAGTCTTGATTATTTCACTGGGATCCTATATAGAAAAGACTTTTTTTTTTGAGAGAATGCCTTTTGAGAACAATGAGCAAGCCACAGCAGTGCCAAGCAGAGTCACAAGGTTGAGAGAACTGCAGGGTCCACCAGCCAGCGACCTTTGGAGATGAAGGAGAATGCCTCTGGGGGAGCTTCATGAAGCGAGAGGCCTGGAGAGGAAGCTAGCAGATGACACCATGTGCCGCTCCACTTCAGAGAGAAACCCTGAACTTCATCGGCCTTCTTGAATCAAGATACCTTTACCTGGATGTCTTAGATCGGCCATTTCTATAGCCTTGCTTTATTTGGGACATTTTCATGGTCTTAGAACTGTAAACTTGTTACTTATTAAATTCCCCTTTTTAGAAAGCCTTTCCATTTCTGGTAGATTGCATTCCGGCAGCTAGCAAACTAGAACAATGTTCATCACCTATTTTTTCAAATAGGAAAAAAAAAAACAATGACCATTTAAACTTTCAAGAGGAGGATTATGAATGAGACATGACAACAGATCTGGAAAATGCAGTAGGAAATTACTATTCAAATGACATTTTACAAGGATTGTTGGATGAGTCAGAGCACGCAGCTCTGGGAATTGGTTCCTCCACTGAAACAACTGTTGAGCTGACAACAACTGTCTGAATCAACTATTTTGGAACTCTGGCATGTGGTGGAACACCTGCAGCATCCAGGGAAGGGTTGGATGAAGTAGTTGCTAAACTGTGGTAAGTACCAATGCATTTCATCCTCTCTGCAGTGGCTACCACACACACCCCATCTTCCAACTCCATGACAGCTGGGGGGCTGCAGGTTGCATTCCTAGCCATGGTGGTCTATAAGGACCTGGTCCTCCAATATCAGGGTGGGGGTGTGGTCTAATGGCTAACCACTGTTTTTGATCAGCTACTTCAGATCACTGAGGGGTCAGCACTGAGGGCAGCCAAGACAGGCTAAAGCAGGAGGAGAGTCTTAAAGAGGAAGTACATTTTTTTTAACTTCTCATTTCTCTTCCCATTCCCTGTATGGAAACAAAAATGGTTTGGAAAAATGAAAAAATAGATGCCTCTAGCCACAAACAAGAATCTCAAGAAGAAGGAGAGCTACATTTGCAGAGTTATGACAAGATAATACTCAAAATGTCCAATTGTGAAGTAAAAAACTACCAAACACCCAAGAGATAGGAAAGTATGACCCATTCATAGAAGAAAAGAATTTACCAGAAACCATTCCTGAGGAATGTCATACATTGGAACTATCAGTCAAAGACTTTGTCATGACAAATACATTGTTTTAAATATATTCAATGAGCTAAAGGAATTCATATCCAAAGACCTAGGGGAAATTTGTCTGGACAAAATGAAGAGATAGAAAATTATAAAAAGGAATCAAATGTTGACACTGTAAAATAGAGTCATTAAAGTGAAAAATAAACCAGAGAGATCCAAAAGCAAATTTGAACAGGCAGAAGAAAGACCCAGCAAACATGAAGATAAGAAAACTAAAATTATCCAGCATGAGGAACACAAGAAAAAAAGAATGAAGAAAAATGAGGGACTTGTGGGACACATCAAGTGTACCAACACACACTTCACTGGAGTCCCAGGAGGACAAGAGAGAGAAAAGGGGGGGGGAAGTACTTAAAGAAATAGTGGCTAAAAACTTCCCATGTCTTAGGAAAGACATAAATATACACATGGAGGAAGCTCAATCAAGTTCAAGCAGGAGCGACTCAAAGAGATATACACCCAAACACATTATAGTAAAGCTGTGAAAATCCAAATACAAAGAATTTTGGAGGCAGTGAGAGAAACAACTTGTCACATACAAGTTTAATTTAAAAATTAAGTGTTTTTGTCTGCTCCACAAGTTTAACGATAGGTTATTAGAAATCAAATTTAACAGTCTATACAGTGATCCAAAATTCATATTTATAACTAATCAACTTTAACTGCATGATTTACAAAAGTTAGTGATTTGGGCTTTTTATTTCAAGTTTTGCAGAAAGTATGTGAGTGAGTGTGTGTATGAGTGGGGGGGCAGGGTAAGGAGGAAGAAAGCAAATAGAAGGAACCCCTGGGACATTTTCACTGGAATAATTTCTTATCCTCTTTTTAATTGTTTTCCAATGTTAGATGTAAAAATAGTGAAAAAAATTTTCAAGAAACAGAAACCAGAACATACAATACAACAATTTGGCAGCTGCCCCTGTATATTTTGAAAATGTCAATTTTCTCTTTGTGTGTACAGATTATTCTAATACTTGGAATTTTATGCTCAGACTTTCAGAATAGAACATTCTTTGGAGCATGAAAGTTGACTTGAAGGGAGGAAAGTCATGGTGGTTTGAAACTTCATGTACCCCCAGAAAATCATGTTTTCAAAGCTATTCCATTCCTGTGTGTAAACCCAATTGTAAGAAGGACCTTTTAAGAAGGCTACTTCAGTTAAGGTATGACCCACCCCATTCAGGATGGACCTTAATCCTCTTATTGGAGAATTACATGGGACATTCTCCAGGAAAAAAACACATATTAGGCCACAATGAAATGTTAATACATTTTAAAATATTGAGATCACACACAGTATCTTCTCACCACAATGGAATAAATAGAAATCAATAACAAAAGGGAAACTGGAAAATTTACGAACATGTGGAAGTTAAACTACACACTGTTAGACAACCAATGCATCAAACAAGAAATCATAATGGAAATTAGCAAATTATTCAGGCAAATAATGAAAACACAACACACCAAATCCTATGGGATGCAGCAATGGCAGTGCTCAGAGGTAAACTTATTACTTGAAATGCCTACATTAAAAAAAGAACAAGTGTCTCAAATCAGTAACCTAACTTCATACTTAAGGAAACAAGAACAAAAAAAAGCAAACTAAACCTGGAATTCTTATAGGAAGCTACAGAATATATTACAGAAAAGATAGATGAAAGAGAGAATATAAAAAGAATAGAACCAACAAAACAAAAGTTGTTTTTTTAAAAAAAAGATCAATAAGATGACAAACCTCTGAACAAACTGACAAAGAAAAAGAGAGTGGAGGCAAATAACTAAAATCAGGAACATAAGTGGACATTTTATTTCTGACCTTACAGAAATAAAATGGATTTTAAGAGGGAAGTACAAATAATTATATGCCAACAAATTAGAAAACATGGGTTTAATTGACAAATTCCTAGAGACATTTAAATTAACTAATCTGATGCAAGAAGAAATAGAATATCTCAAAAGACCTATGACAAGTAAAGAGATTGAATCAGTATCAAAAAACCTCCCAACAAAGAAGAGTCTATGATCACTTGCTTCATTGTTGTTCTACCAAACATTTAAAATTAAAACCACTCTTTTTCAAACTCTTCCAAGCAACAGAAGAGAAGACCCTTCCTTAGCTCATTCTATGAGGCCAGCATTACCCTGATACCAAAGCCAAAATATCAAGATAACACACACACACACACACACACACACACACACACACAAGACCACTATCCCCCTATGAATATAGATATAGGAATCCTCAACAAAATACTGGCAAACCAAATTCAACAGCACATTAAAAGTACTTTACAGCATAATTGAGAGGAATTTATCTCAGGAGTGCAAGGATGGTTCAACATAAGGAAGTCAAGTAATATGATACACCATATTAATAGAACACAGGACAAAAAAACACATAATGGGTGATGCAATGGTGATTGCATGGCAGATTTCTTGCCTGCCATGCTGGAGACCTGGGTTCGATTAAGATGCCCATGTTAAAAACAAAAACAAAAACAAAAACACATAATCATCTCCTTTGATGTGGAGGACATTTTACAAAATCCAGCACCCCTTCTTTTTTTTCTTAACATTTTTGCTTGTGAAATAGAACATATATGCCCCAAAAAAGTAATAAATTTCAAACTACATTTTAACAAGTAGTTATAGAACTGATTTCAAGGTTTGGTGTGGGTTACAGTTCCACAATTTCAGGTTTTCCTTCTAGCTACTCCAAGACATTGGAGGCTAAAATTATTCAGTAGTTTTCCCCACTTATTAAATCCTAATCTCTCTGTTATAACTCCTCCCTTTCCTTTGATCCTTCTCCCAATCTTCAGGGGTATTTAGGTTATGCCCATTCTAATTTTTTTTCATGTTGAAAAGGGGCAGCACCCCTTCGTGATAAAAATACTCAGAAAACTAGGAACAGAAGGAAACGTCCTCAATATAATAAAAAGCATATTATGAAAAAAAGAACAGGTAACATCATGCTCAATGGTGAAAGACTGAAAGCTTTCCCCCTATGATGAGGAACAAAATAAGGATGTCTGCTGTTATCAGTATTTCAGTATTGTACTGGAAGTACTAGTTAGAGCAAATAGACAAGAGAAAGAAATAACAGGCATCCAAATTGGAAAAGAACAAGTAAAACATTCCCTATTTGCAGATGACATGATCTTATATGAAGAAAATCCTGGAAATTCAACAAAAAAGCTACTAGAGCTGATAAACAAATTCAGCAAAGTGGTATGACACAAGATGAACACACAAAAATTATTGGTGTTTCTATATCCTAGTAATCAACAATCTGAAGAGGAAATCAAGAAAAAAATTGCAGTTATAAAACTAAGGGAATCAAATATATAGGAATAAACTTAACCAAGAATGTAAAGGACTTGTCTGTAAAACATTGCTGAAAGAAATGAGAGAAGCCCTAAATAAATTGAAGGGCATCCTCGGTTCATGGATTGGAAGACTAAATATTGTCAAGATGCCAATTCTACACAGAGCAATTTACAGATTCAGTGCAATCTCCCAATCAAAATTCCAAAGGCTTTCTTTGCAGAAATGAAAAAGCCAGTCATCAAATTCATTTGGAAGAGTGAGGGATCCCAAATAACCAAAATCATCATAAATAAGAAGCATAAAGTTGGAGGACTCACAGTTTCTGACTTTAATACTTATTACAAAGCTATGGTAATAAAAAACAGCATGGTACTGGCACATAGACAAGTCCAATCATCATCACTGGGGCTCATCCTTATGGAACTTATTCCTGCAAAGGAGAAGGTAAGCCTGCTTATAATTATGTCTAAGAGTCACCTGCAGAGGATCTCTTTTGGGCTTGGATGTGGCCTCTCTCTCTCTCTAAGCCAATTTGGCAAGTAAACTCACTGCCCTCCCCCCCACCCCCAACTATGTGGGATATGACTTCCAGGGTGTAAATCTCCCTGGCATTGTGGGACCCGACTCCTGGGGATGAGTCAGGGACCTGGCATCAAGAGATAGAGAAAGACTTCTCGACCAAAAGGGAGAACAGAGAAATGAGACAGAATAAAGTTTCAGCAGGTGAGAGATTTCAAACAGAGTCGAGAGGTTATCCTGGAGGTTATTCTTACACATTTTATAGGTATCTCTTTTTAGTTTACAGTGTATTGGAGTGGCTGGTGGGAAGTAACTCAAACTGTTGAACTGTATTCCAGAAGCTTTGATTCTTGAAGATGATTGTATAACTATTTAGCTTTTACAATGTGACTGTGTGACTATGCAAACCTTGGGTTTGATGTTCCTTTTATCCAGGATATGGACAGATGAATAAAAAATAGGGACAAAAAATAAATAATGGGGGGATAAGGGGTTAAAAAATTGGGTAGATTGCAATACTAGTGGTCAATGAGAGGTAGGGTCAAGGGTATGGGATGAATGGGTTTTTTCTTTTATCTTTCCATTTCTTTTCCTGGAGTGATGCAAATGTGCTAAAAATGATCATGATGATGAATAGACAACTATGTGATGATATTATGAGACATTGATTGTATACTTTTGATGGACTGTATGGTGCATGAAGATATCTCAGTGAAAAAAAATATATATATATATTTTTAAAAAGACCATATTCTGAAACTGTTCCTTTCATGTAGCAATGACGGCTGAAATAAAAGAAGCTCCACTGAACAGAGGAGAGCATTCTGTGTTTGGACATTTTTCATGGCCTCGGAACTATATACCTGTATGTTAATAAATCTCTGTTGTATAAGCCAAAAAAAAAAAAAAAAGCATCAACAGATGATATCTGGACTCCTCTGAAGCATGTCGAGGCACATCATGGTGTCTGCTGGTCCTTGTCTCTGGGGGTTTGTTGCTTTCAGCTTTTGGCTGCTCCATCTGTGACTTTCTTTCACAGCTTCTGTGTCTTTTTCACTCTGTCCTGTCTGGATTTTCTCTCCCAGCTTCTCTGTGTCTGTCTGAATTGCATTTCTTATAAATCCAGTAAGAAGATTGAGACACACCTGAATGATGCGGGCCACATGTGAAGTTAAGTCCCTACTCACCAGCCTGGTGTGCAGTGGCTGCAGACAGCAGCCTCCCCGGTACTATTACACAGCCTGCTGCTTGTACAGGTTGCCCTAAAGGACGTTGGAGACAGCCCTTTCCTGTTCGTATCATGTCTGACCTGGTGCCATACTCAACCTAGGTTCTAGGCAGGTAAGCACAGTGCCTTTGGAAAGCCTCAGGCTGCGGCAGTCAGAGTCCACATCAGCCAAGGCATCATGTGCATCTGCACCAAGCTTCAAAACAAGGAACATGTGATCGAGGAGATGCACAGGGTCAAGTTTAAGTTCCCTGGTCACTGTAAAATCCACATCTCCAAGAAGTGGGGTTCTACCAAGTTCAATGCTGATGAATTTGAAGACATGGTGGCTGAGAAGCTCCTCATCCCAGATGGTTATGAGGTCAAATATACCCCAGATCATGGTTCCTTGGACAAGTTGGCGAGTCCTGCATTCATGAAGGCTTTGCCAGCAATGGCCTCACTCAATCTGTGCTCACCAATGAACTACTTCCTGAAAGGAAAAAAAAAAAAAAGGATCCTACTCACCAAAAGATACTACTTAACTGGGTCTACACCCACAGGAATGGGTTAACTTTAAGAACATGACCTTTTCTGGAGTACACAACAACTTCAAGCTATCATTGGTGCCAGATCGACTCAGTGGGGCAAAGAATAATCTCTTTCTTCAGCAATTGGTGCTGGAAGAATTGGGTCGTCATTTTCAAAAAAGTGAAGATGGATCCCTACCTCACAACATATTCAAAAGTTAATTAAAACTGGATCAAATATAAGAACTCAAACCATTAAAATTCTAGAAGAAAATAGAGGCAGACATCTTCAGGAGCTTGTGTTAGACAATGGTTTCTTAGATGTTACACCAAAGTACAAGCAACCAAAGGAAAAAAAATAGATAAATGGAACTTAATCAAAATTAAAAGCCTCTGTACATCAACCAACTTTGTAAAGAAAATAAAAACACAACCCACAGAATGGGAGAAAATGTTTGGAAACCATGTAGTTGATTAGAGTATAACAACCAGAATATATAAAGAACGCCTACAACTCAACAACAGAAGGAGAAACAATCCAATTAGAATGAGAAAAAAATACTTGCACAGACAGTTCTTCAAAGAAGATTTGCAAATGTCCAATAAACACATGAAAAGATGTTCAAGGTCATTAGCCATGAACGAAATGCAAATCAAAACCACAGTGAGGCATTTGCTTCAGCCGCATATATACTAAAATTAAAGTGATCCAGAGGGGATTAGCATCGCCTCTGCACAAGTATGACATGCAAATTTTTAAAGCATTCCACATTTTTGTGCATTGTGGGTGATTGGGTTAGTTTTCAAAAAATACAATACCCAAAACCTCAGTGTTGATCTCACTTATGATATTCAGTCTTTCACAGATACAGTGTATGGGTAAGCAATAAGCAGGAAGATGTTCAAGGTGGAAATGAAAATTGCAGCAAGGCGTGCAACAAGAAAACAACTCCATCAACCATTACCATTCATGTGCTTTCAGGAAAAGAAAAAGCATTCAACAGAAGGTGTCAGTTTGACAACCCTGAATGACAGCAGCTATGGGCAATGATAGTTTCCTGAAGATAAGTCCATTGCATAGTTCTGGCTGCTCTCAGGGCAGAAACAGTCCTGCCCTAGCAATAACAGCAGCATCTGTTTCCAACATACAGGCCGCTGACATTTCCGTGTTACAAGTAAATTCCAGTGAAAGTTCAAAGGGTACATTGAGTGAAAGCATTTCCCAAACTGCCACCCAAGCAGCCATTTCTCCACCACCAAAGCCCATGGTCCCCAGTATTGTTTCTTCAACCCATCTGGTAAAAGAAGTATTTGAATTCTTTAGAGAAACAGAACCGACAGGAGAAATCTGTAAATATGAGATTTATAAAGATGTCTCATGTAACCGTGGGAATGGAAGACTCCAAAATCTGCAGGGCAGACTGTGAAGCTAGCAGCTCCAGTGAAGGGTCTGGATGAACTTCACAGGAGAGGCTTGCTGTATGAAAAGGCAGTGAAAAGTCTCTTTTCTCCCTTAAAAGTCTTCAACTGATTGGAGTGTTTCGTTGGTGGGAGACACACCTTAGTTGAGCGCAGATGTGATCAGCCACAGATGCAATCAACTGACTGATGATTTAATTCATCAGCAGATGAATGGGACAAACAAAATTAGATTTATGCCTACAATGGAATATTATTCAAAAAAAAGGAAATGAGTTGCTGGTGCATGTCATGATGGAAGAAGCTTAAAGACATCATGTTGAGTGAAATAAGTCAGGCCCCAAAGCACAAATAATGTATGACTTTTTTTTCTCATATGAAATAGAATTCAGGGAGATAGAAGGCAGAATAGTGGTTACCAGGTGTGCCAATTTGAAAGGATTTATGTACCCTAGAAAGGCCATGTTTTAATCCTAATCAATATTGTGGGAGCAACTGTTTCCTTTAATCTCTATTCAATAATATGGGTTGGAAACTTGATTAGGTTATCTCCATGGAGATGTGACTCACCCACTTGTGGGTATTAAATGTGATTAGATGGAGATGTGACTCCACCCATTCCAGGTGGGTCTTGGTTACTTTACTAGAATCCTCTAAAAGAGGAAGAATTTCGGAAAAGTTTTGAGATTCTGAGAGAACAGAGAATGACAATACAGTGATGAGATAGCCAAGAAGCAGAGAACCTACGCTGCCAGAAACCTTTGGCATGAAGGAGGAATATGCCCCTGGGGGAGCTTCATGAAACAAGAAGCCTGGAGAGAAAGCTAGCAGACATCCCCAGGTTCCTCACGTGCCTTTCCAGTTGAGAGAGAAACCCTGAATTTCTTCAGCTTTTCTTGAGTGAAGGTGACCTCTTGTTGGTTCCTTACTTTGAACATTTTTATAGACTTGCTTTAATTGGGACATTTTCTTGGCCTTAGAACTGTAAGCTAGCAACTTATTAAATTCCCCCTTTTAAAAGTCATTCTGTTTCTGGCATACTGCATTCCGCCCGCTGCCAAACTAGAACACCAGGAGAGAGGAGTTACTGATTGATGTATATGAACTTTGGTTTGGGTTGATGAAAATTGTTTAGAAATAGATAGTAGTTAAAGTTACACAATATTGTCAATGTACTAATGTTACAGAGCTGAACACTTAAAAATGGTTAACATGACTTTTGTGTGATGTATATTTTACCACAATAAAAAATTTAATAGTTGTTTTATTGTAAAAGTTGTTACATCTTTTACAGTTGATTGTGTATAGATTTGCCCTTGATATAATTCTATAATCAATATTATAATTAGATTATAAATAACATTTCAGTTAATGAAGAATCATTACTACTTGGGAAAATGCTGATGCTATAATGCTAGATTTACAAAACAGGAGCCAAATGGCATGCTTATTGCATGACTCCGTTATACTTTTTAACTAAGAGAGAGAGAGGGAAGAGAAATTTCCAAAATACGAACAAGGGCTGGCTCTGCACGATGGGATTTATTACGTCTGGTCCTTTGTCAAGTTTCTTGGATGTATTGCTTTAGAGGCAGTGAACACCCACTGTTCAGAAGGAATTGCAGGCTCCAAGCAAACCCAGCAGAAAGGTCACGACTGGTAGGTGCTGGGATGGAAGGCAGGCAGGGCAGCACCTTCCAGAGAGTGGGCAAGGAGGGGTAATGAAGTGGTCCCCAGGTGAGGCTGGCCGGGAGTTCACTGCCTCAAGGGACATGTGCAAGTCACTCCAGCAGGAAGTTCCCTCCCTCTGGGAAGCTTCCAGCCCCTGTAGGGTCCAGGGTGCCTCCATGAGATATGTGGCCTGCAGGCACCAGCAGTGGAGACTTGGCCACCCAGTGGGCCCACCTCAGACAGAGGTCCTTAGGGCAGGTCTGTCTTCTGCACAGCTTGGAGTCCTCCATCATTTCCTCCTTCAGGGGCTAAACCAATAGCTTTCAAACTGGGGATCCCTGGAAGGTCTCCAGGTATCTGCAATGCAGGTACATTTCCAGATCCACCTTCTCATGATCTTTCTCACTCCCTGGGGCCTGGAGTGCATGTGTGTGTGTGTGTGTGTGTGTGTGTGTGTGTGTGTGTGTGTGTGTGTTCTGTGCCCATCACCACTTTTCTCCTTCCCCTAGTCACCCATCTACACTCCAACCAGGGATCACCACCCTGGCATTACCACTCTTGGGCTCCAAACACAGGAACAACTAGGAATAGAGCCCAGAACAAATATTGAAGGGAGAAGCACTTAACGTATCTCCATGACCAACTCCTGCCCAAACTCTGGGTCTCTCTGTCTGTCTGCCTGACTACAAGTCTATTTGTCTATGGCCCTAGGAGCCTAGAATCAGAGTGCAGAAGGGGGAGGGTTATCCTCTGGACCCTATTAACCTACTCACTTGAATTGAAGGTGAAGTCCACCTTTTTCTTCTAGGAGCACCAAGGGGGAATCTCATTTCCACATGGGTTTGGCAGTGAGGACTGGCTTTGCCAATGAGGTTAGGAAGCCAGTTTCCTCCCATACATCAAGGAACAGGATCTTCAGGGCAAGGGATCTAACAAAACACCCTTGGAAGTCAAATACACAAGATGATATGCCGGCAATCTCACCCTTCTGATGATTTACAGGAAAAAAGAATTTAAATGTCACCTTCAAAAGATGCAAGAGAGGGGCAGTGGCTGCCAATCTTATGAACTTGGGAATATACCAAAAAACACTGAATCAGACACTTTTTAAAAAAGTGTGACATATGGTATGCAGATTATATCTCCAAAACTATATATGTACATGAGGGGCACAGAATGAGTGACCAACTGTTCTAGTTTGCTAGCTGCTGGAATGCAACACACCAGAGACAGATTGGCTTTTAATACAAGGGGATTTATTTTGTTGGTTCTTCAGAGGAAAGGCAGCTAACTTTCCACTGAGGTTCTTTCTTACGTGGAAGGCACAAGATGGTCTCTGCTGGTCTTCTCTCCAGGCCCCTGGGTTCCAACAACTTTCCCCGGGGTGAGTTCTTTCTGCATCTCCAAAGGCCTGGGCTGAGCTGCTAGTGCTGAGATGAGGAATGCCAAGCTGCTAGGCTGTGCTACATTGCGTTCTCTCATTTAAGTACCAGCCAATTAAGTCAAACGTCACCTATTGCAGCAGACACGCCTCTTAGCCGACTGCAGATGTAATTAGCAACAGACGAGGTTCACGTACCATTGGCTTGTGTCCACAGCAACAGAACTAGGTATGCTCACCTGGCCAAGTTGACAACTGAATCTAACTAACACACCAACCATTTTGGTCTACCTGGGACTGAGGGGACACTGGACGTTCAGTGCTAAACCTGGGAAAGTATGGGGCAAATCAGGACAAATTAGTCACAGAATTAAAAATATATATATTTTTTCAGGAGAATGAGCTAGTCTGAAATGTTTTCACATGGACACAGGGACTGAAACTCTGCCCACAGGAGGGCCACCTTTGGGGAATCTGCTTATTCCCTTAGCTCCCAGCACCTAACCCTACCCCAAACTTCTGCGTGGGGCACAGAAACAAGGGGTGTACAAGGGCCTGGCACTCAGTAAGCATCGGAAGACGTCAGTCTACTCTCTGAGGCCTGTGTCAGAAGTTGTCCACCTTTTGCTTGTGGATTTCTTGGGCTCAGGGATTTAAATATATATATATTTTTATTGATAAATCTTAACACACAAACATTCCATACATGCTATACAATCAATGGCTCACAATATCATCACATGGTTGTGTATTCATCACCATAATCATTTTTTAGAACATTTGCATCACTCCAGAAAAAGAAATAAAAAGAAAAAAGAAAAAAAACTCATATATACCATACCCCTTATCCCTCCCTCTCATTGACCACTAGTATTTCCATCTACCCAATTTCATTTTAACCTTTGTGCCTCCTATTATTTATCTTTTTATCCACATTTTTTACTCATCTGTTCATACCCTGGATAAAAGGAGTATCAGATGCAGGGTTTTCACAAACATACACTCTGTAAAAGCTTTAACATTACACAATCATGTTCAAAAAGCAAGGCTATTGGAACACAGCTCTACACTTCAGGTACTTCCCTCCAGCCACTCCAATACACCATAAAAAGCAATATCTATATGATGCATAAGACTAACCTCTAGGATATCTCGACTCTGTTTGGAATCTCTCAGCCACTGACACTTTATTTTGTCTCATTTCTCTCTTCCCCCTTTTGGTCAAGAAGGTTTTCTCAATTCTTTGATACCAGGTCCCGGCTCATCCAGGAGTTCTGTCCCATGTTGTCAGGGAGATTTACACTCCTGGGAGTCATGTCCTACGTATGGGGTGAGGGTGATTGAGTTCACTTGCCAAGTTGGCTTAGAGAGAGAGGTCTCATCTGAACAACCAAAGAGGTTCTCTGGGGGTGACTCTTAGGCATAATTTTAAGTAGGCTTAGCCTATCCTTTTCAGGAATAAATTTGATGGGTGCTGTGCTGGTTTGAAGGATGTATGCCCCCTAGAAAAGCCATGTTTTAATCTAAATCCCATTTTGTAAAGGTAGAATAATCCCTATTCAATGCTGTATGTTTGAATCTGTAATTAGATCATCTCCCTGGAGATGTAACCCAATCAAGAGTGGTTGTTAAGCTAGATTAGGTGACTACATGTCTCCACCCATTTGGGTGGGTCTTGATAAGTTTCTGGGGTCCTATAAAAGAGGAAACATTTTGTAGAAAAAAAAAAAACAGATTCAGAGAGAGCAGAGCAGAACGACATAGCCACAAGAAGCAGAGTCCACCAGCCAAGGACCTTTGGAGATGAAGAAGGAAAATGCCTCCCAGGGAGCTTCATGAAACAGGAAGCCAAGAGAAGAAGCTAGCAGATGACACTGTGTTCGCCATGTGCCCTTCCAGATAAGAGAGGAACCCTGACCATGTTCATCATGTGCCTTTCCAGATGAGAAAGAAAAACTGTGACTGTGTTCGTCATGTGCCTTCTCACTAGAGAGAAAATTTGAACCTCCTCGGCCTTCTTGAACCAAGGTATCTTTCCCTGGATGCCTTTGATTGGACATGTCTATAGACTTGTTTGGGACATTTTCTTGGCCTTAGAACTGTAAATTAGAAACTTATTAAATTTCCCTTTAGAAAAGTCATTCTGTTTCTGGTATATTGCATTCTGGCAGGTAGCAAACTAGAATAGGCACAAACCCCAAGATTGAGGGCTTAGCCTATTGATTTGGCTGCCCCCACTGCTTGTGAGAATATCAAAAATTCTCCAAATGGGGAAGTTGAATATTTCCTCCTTTCTCCCCACCCCTCCAAGGGGACCTTGCAAATACTTCTTTATTCACAGTCCAAACTATTCTGGGATATATTAGGACATCACACTAACCTGAACAAGACAACAAAGTCTTACACCCTATTCAAGATTCCATGTAATTGTGGTGTTCAACTAAACTGACCAGAAGTTAAATTAGGAAATGTACAGCCGCAAATATAAATTTTGCACCAAATAAACATCTCTCCCTTTGATCTCACACAGAAGTTGAAGTTTTAAAATGTGGATGATATCATCCTTTACTCTGTATTCTGATTTACCTTAGTCCTATCCAGATCAGCTTCATTCATATCTCTACTTGAAGTCAGATCCCTTTTTCAACTTTTTAAACCGTTCCTGTATGGGGTACTGCTGACTTTCATAGCTTCAGAGCTCTAATTCTGAGTCTCAGGTGTTATATAAATAACTGAAGTTTCTGGGAACTACCAGGTAACAATCAAACAGCTCAGTATCTGAGAATTTAGAATTAACATTTACACCTCCTGAAAATATTTGACCGCTGTAAGAGCTTATAATCTAGGACCCTTTACAATAGGCCCCAACCTGATAACCCATGCTCTCGGGTTCAATTCTCAGCATTTGCACTTTATAGTTAGTCCATATTAGTGAAGCATGATAATACTTGTCTTTCTGTTTCTGACATTTCATTCAACATACAGTCCTTAAGATTCATTGAGCTAGTTGCATGCCTCACAACTTCATTCACTCTTGTGGCCACTCAATAGTCTACTGCATGTATACACCGCAGTCCCCCCTTCCATTCCTCAGTCATTGTACCCTTAGGCCACTTCCATTCGTTGTGGATCACAAACATTGCCACCGGAGACACGAGTGTGCACATGTCCATTCGTGTCCCCATACTCAGTTCCTCCAGGTATATACTCTGTGCTTAGGGATTTTGTCACCTGCCTGCCCTCCCTACCTAGGGGCACAGGAAAGGGTCACACAGGTTCAAGCAGCAAATCTTTCACCCTCCTTCAGGGGGCTTCTCTGGTCTTGTTTGTCTCAATCCAGCAGTCTGCATCTGTTATCAAGCTTCTTGGGACAATCTGGGCTGTGACCTCTTTGAAGGAAATATGGCTGTCGACCAAAAAAGAAAGCCCGTGTTTAAAAATTAATAAACGTGGTTTAGTTTCACACATCCCCAACATCTACCAAAATACAGCCACTGGTGGGATATGAGATGCCAAAAGTCTAACCAAGGGAAGCAGCGGTGGAAGTGATACTTTCCAACTACATTAAATTTAGGATCTCACAGCTTGATGGAGCCATTTACAAATCCTAGGGGCATCCCATTCAAAAAGGAGGAAGCTCTACAGATGGGGTGGAAAGGGGAAGCCCACAGTGGGTCAAGTTGGGAGCAAGTGAAAAAATGTTCTAGTTGGCAGATACTAAGTTTCCATTTTACACAGAGAAGGGGGTGTCTTACAAAGCGGGGAGCACATATTCATGTATGTGCCCATATTCAAGAATGCTTGTCCATTCTGATAAGCTACTTGTCCTTGACCAAAACTAATGTCTCACCAGGTGTTGCTTATCTGCAGGTGTGTAGGATTTGTTCTCCATCAACGCCCCCATACGGAAATTGCTTTTGCCTTCTCGGAAAGCCCTTCTGGAGAAGGGGTCCCCTCCCAGCACCCCCCAGTACTGCAACCATTTTATTTTACCTGGCAAAAGTCTACCCGGCCACCCTCTGGCAACGTGGGACAGAAATCCTAGAATGAGCTGGGACTCAGAATCAAGGGATTGAGAAAACCTTCTTGACCAAAAGGGGAAGAGAGAAACGAGACAAAATAATGTGTCAGTGATTGAGAGATTTCAGAGTCGAGAGTTTATCCTGGAGGTTATTCTTATGCGTTCTATAGATATCCCTTTTTAGTTTAAGGTGTATTAGACAGGCTAAAGGGAAGTGCCTGAAACTGTAGAGCTGTGTTCCAATAGCCATGTTTCTTGAAGATGATTGTATAATGATAAAGCTTTCGCAATGTGACCGTGTGATTGTGAAAACCTTGTGTCTGATGCTCCTTTTATCTATGGTATGGACAGATGAGTAAAAAATATGGACAAGAAATAAACAAACAGTAGGGGAACAAAGGTTAAAATAAATTGAGTAGATTGAAATACTAGTGGTCAATGAAAGGGAGGGGTAAGGGGTATGGTATGTATGAGTTTTTACTTTTTTCTTTGTTTTGCTGGAGTGATGCAAATGTTCAAAAAAATGATCACGGTGATGAATACACAACTATGTGATAGTATTGTGAGCCATTGATTGTAACCATGCCAAGAATATTCGCATGTCAAGAATGTTTGTTCGTTGTTTATAATTTAAAAAAAAAGTCTTCCCTACTCGACTTTGTGAGGCACCTGCAGGAAGGCAGGTCTCTTATACTGCGCTGGCACACAGTAGGTGCTTATACATATCTGACAACCTCTCCATAGCATCCTCTGTCTGCAGTTTGCAGCTTCTCCCAGGGACCCTGAAAGGGGCGAAATCTCCCGGACTGGGCGCGGTCTGCACACAAGTAGGGTCGCAGCAAGCCAGAGGCGGACCTAGCGCGAGTCCCAGGAGCGTGGCTCCCCAGCAAGCATCTGGGGGCTCCGGGGACCCGGTGGCTCCCAGAAAGAGCCAAGCGCCAGGCCGGGGTCGGGGACTCGATTTCCCACAGGCCCGCGCGCGCGCCTCTATTTCCCACAGGCCCCCCGCGCGCCTCCATTTCCCACAATGCCGCACCACTTCCGGCGCGGCTGCGGCGCTGCCGAGGACTGAGGTTTGAGGGCTTGGGCCTGTCGCTGCGGTTGAGGCGGCGGCCGCCGAGCTGGGCGCGGGCGGCGGGCGCGGGGGGTTGGCATGGACGTTTCCGGGCAGGAGACCGACTGGCGGAGCACCGCCTTCAGGCAGAAGCTGGTCAGTCAAATGTGAGTCGGGGCCGGGGGTTTGGGGTGGGATCGCTGGACTTCCCCCCTCCCCCCGCAGCCCTCGGTCGCGCAGGCGGGTGAGGCCGGGGCCGCAGCCGTGAGACCCAGGGCGCCTGGAGACCCAGGTCGCGGGGGTGCCCGAGAGACCTAAGGCGGCGAGGACCCGCGTGGGTCTTAGGACTCGGCGGTCCCCCGGCTCCCGCCCGTGTCCTCGGCGGACCCAGACTGCTCGTTAGCGTTCCTGGGGCCCAAAGCTGCAAACCGACGAGCACTGGCTTATGAGTCATCGTCCTGAGCTTTCTGAGTCGTCATTTGTGGGCTTCGGATGCAGTCTTCCCCCCGTTTTGAATCACACTGAATAGAAGAAGGGAGGGGGGCAAGCCCATAGTGGGTTTAGCAGGGTGAGAGTGCTTCGTGGGTCCTCTCTTCCAGAAAAGCGCGTCACGGGGAAGAAGGGGAGCTTAGGGGAGGCTGGATGGAGGATGCGATGGGGAGGGTAGGTGTTGGAGATGTGGGCGGTGGGGACGGAGAATCGTAAGGGTGATCCCGCGACCAGGTGTGGACTTCGCCGAGGGGTGGCAGGAAGCGGCTGTGGGTTCTGGAGAAGGGAGTGAGCAGCTGGGGTTAGAGCCTCCTCCGCACAACCGGAGCGAAACTCCGGAGCCCCTTAGCACCGACTGCTTGTCTCGTTTAGCAGACTTTATTGAGCTCACCGGGCTTCTGTGCTGTCGGCATATTTGCCAGAGACACAGCCTCTGTCTTCAGGGAATACACAGCCGGTAAAGGAACAATTGCAGTGTTGTCTTACCGATGCACCATGAGGCTGTGGGTACTGCGGGCGCTTCCCAGGAAGACGTGGCAGTTAGCTTGGGCAGGCCAAGAGCAGCCTTGTGGAGTAGGTGATGACTAAACTGAATCTTAGAAAGAGGAGCAGGAGTATGAAGGGCCATTAGTGTAAGCTGAGCCGCTGGGAAGAGGGTGTGCTCACTGCCTGGAGGAGTTGTGTGTAGACTGAGTGCTGGGGTTTGAGAAGTAAGGACAGGAGATGATAAGGGAGTGAGGATTAATAGACGCTGGCACTGCTGGCCATCGGGGTGCCCTGATGTGGAGTCCGGCCTGTTTTTGGCATGTGGCCTACTTTGAGAAAATGAAACACCAGATTTGGGAAGATCTTGGAAAGATCCCCAAGTCCCTGGACATAGATCCAGGACACAGGAAAAGAGATGCTTCTGGGAGATCAATTAGGAAGATGTTCTGAGTTTTGAGCTCTTGGGGGGCTGGGAGCTGATTTTTCCCTTCTAGGATTCCCCAGTCTTAGATCAGTACCTGTCACATTGCTTCATACAACGATCCTGAAATGACCTAGTTAGGTGAGAATTGATAAAGGCCTGCGGGAGACAATGCTAGAAACTGAAAGAGGAAGATTCCAGAAAGAGGGGAGAACATCCACCGTCTTTGATGACTAAATGAATGGGGGGAGGTGCAGCAGTGTGGAAGGAAGGAAGTGGGGCTGAATGCTGGGAAACCAATTGAAACAGTGAAAGGAGCATGGACTGAGAGTGACTCCAGGCACTACTGTGGAACAGTGTTTGGGTGACTCTGCACATCTTGCAGAGTCAGCAGGCATAGTTCTCTTGCTGCGCTCAAAGTAGGGTGTGTTGGTTGGGAAGTTGTCTGTAGGTGGAATCAGGAAGGATGGCTCACTTCACCTTTCCCTCAAGAGAAGCTCCCAGGGCAAGGATTCCTCTTTGGAAAAGCCCAGAACAGGAAGTTTACATCATAGGAAACTGGATTGAAAGGTTGGGAGGGTGAATGAAGAGTTTCTGGGTGTTGAGGCTGACTGGATACTTCTTAATCCAGCTTCCTTTTGCCTCCAGGAGAATTGTTTTTGCTAGATCACTGCTTGCATATTAGTGTTCTGTTGTCACTGCAACAAATTACCACAACACTGGCAGTTTAGAAAACACAGATTTATCATCTGACTGTGACTGTTGGCCAGAGATCCAGTAGGCTCAACTGAGCCCTTGGCTTGAGGTCTCAGGAGCCCAAAATCAAGGTGTTGGCCAGGCAGCTTTGCTTACTGGAGGCTGTGGAAGAGTCTACTTGTAGGCTCTTTCTGGTTGGCCCAATTCAGTTCCTTACAGTTGTAGGACTGAAGTCCCCTGTCCTTACTAGCTGTCAGCGAGCAGTCAGTCTTTGTCCTTTGAGATGCTGGCATTCCTTCTCCTTGAGATGGGTACCCTCCGGCAAGGGGGGTGGAGTCCCTCCCAGGCTTCTGCTGTCACATCTCTCTCACTCCAGCCAGAGAAAATCCTCTGTTTTTAAGAGCACATATGATTAGATTGGGCTCACCCAGATAATCCAGGATAATCTCCCTGTTTTAAAGTCCATCACCTTAATTGTAAAGTCCCTTTGCATTGTAGCATTGTCGGAGGTCCCAGGGTGCAGGGCATGGACATCTTTGGGAGGTCATTATGCCCACTGTATGGACAAACAGTATGACTTCCTAAAGCTGTTTGGGTATTTGACTCAAGATTTGTCTCTTTTCTCTCGGGTTTACTTTAAAAGAACATCATACTTCTTAGTGACTTACTTTATGCTATTCATGGGGTTAAAAAAGAGGATTTACATTAGGGTACTTGACATATCTTTAATTCTAACTCCCTCTGGTGCTTTGTGCTGTTTTTCAAATTAGCCAACTTGGGAAATGTTTTGAACCCAGGTGATTTATGGTTGAGAAAAGGAAGTGTAAGAAAGAATAACTGAAACACTCAGGTGGAGGGAAAGCATCAGTTTTAGCTAGGGTTTTCTAGAGAAGAAGAATCAACAGGAGATATCTGTAAACATAGGTTTATAAAGTGTCTCACACAACCATGGGATGTTAGAATCCAAGATCTTAGGGCAGGCTGCGAGCTGGCAGCTCCAATGAAGGTCCTCAATGAACTCTCAGAGGCTGGCTGGATGAAGCAGGAAGAGTGAGTGTTTCTTCTGAATCCTCCTTAAAAACCTTCTGGTGATTAGATTAAGTGTCACTCATTGCAGAGGACTCTCCCCTTAACTGATTGCAATCAGCTGTGGATGCAGCCAAAGTGATCATGATTTAAGTCCATGAAATGTCTTCACAGCAACAGACGGGCCAGTGCTTGCCTGACCAGACAACCAGGCACCAGTACCTGGCCAAGTTGACACATGAACCTATCACAGCATCTGACAGCTCACTGCCTCCACCAGCATCTTGCGAATCTTCCCAGAGCCTATATACTGCTTCAGAGCACAGACACAGCTGTCTCCCAGTTCCCAAAGAGAAAAAACGAGTTGGGGTTGGTTAGCAGAGTTGTGATAGGACAGCCAATGTGGGGACGCTCTTGTCCAGCCTCTTCTTAGCCCTCCACTGTCTCCCCTTTTTCCTGGTCTGTTCTGGACTGTTGCCTCCCATCTCCTTCCTGTCCTCCTCCCCCAGCAGCACAGTGTGAGTGGCTCACACCACTGCCCAGCTGAAAAGTTCATCCGTGAGTTCCTTAGCACTTAGAATGAAACTCCAGCTGTCCCACCCTCCCAGCCGCCCACCTCTTCTGGACCTCTGCCTTATCTAGCATCTCTGCTCTTTTGGTGTCTTGCATATTTCCAGCTCTTATGCTGTTCCCTCTGGCAGGATTGCTCTTTCTTTTTAAAGAGATTCTCAGAAGGTCCTTCTCTACTCTCTGATATGCTGTTATCGCCACCTGTTCTGGGTCCCTCCTTAGGACCCCAGACTTCATGGCATCCCACACATCAAAACTCTCATAAGGACCTCTCGCAGTCGTGGAAATCCCACTTTCTCCACTTGTTAGCTGAGTGACCTTGGACAGGATACTTAACCTTTCTTAATTGGATCCCTCATCCGGAAACTGGACAGACAGTCCAATCTCTCACAGGGATTGTGGGAGGAAAAATAGAGGGACCTCTGTACAGTTCCTTGACCCCTCTGTACCCCTGCAGGAGCTGGAGCTTCAGTAGCCTTGGAAAGTGAAGTTGAGACCCTGCGCCTTATTAGGGAAGTTGTCAACACTTGGAACAGGTTTGCGGGGAAGGCAGTTAGATTTGGTAGGTTCAGATTAGATGCCTTTGGGGACCCCAGGAGAAGCCACCTTTAGAGCCCCCTGAGCTGATCTTTGTGGGCCTTGGGCCTTCCTCGGGTGATTGTTGATCAATGCTGAGCATCTATAGGCTCCCGAGTGCAAGTGTGGGTTTGTAGTGACTGGCTCTGTGCCTGACATAGTCAAGGCACACAGGAAATATTTTATCAGGAATGAATGAAGGGACTTGATCTATCATTTATTCCCAGTTGTTTTAAACTTTTCTGCCACCTTGTTCTTGAGACTTTTATCCTTCCTACCCCTCATTACAGCAGATTGCATGTGTAGTCGTGCCATAAAATGTCTCTTGGGCCAAACAGTGCAGAGGGGAAGGTCCCAGGTGGGGAAGGGCAGCTCCGAGTTGGGGTTCTGGTGAAGTGCCAGGAGCATAGTGGGGAGTGGGCAGCAGACAGGTTCAGCATCTTCTTTGGTGAAGCTCCAGAGGGAGATGTGAGTTCCAGGTCACGATCTCAGGAGACGCAGTGAGTTCGGCCTAGACTGGAAGGCGAAAGCAGAGTGCTTATTTAGCCAGAAACAAAATAAAACAAAACCAAAAATATAAGAAAAGAAAGAACAGACAGAAAAACCATAAACTAAAACAACTTTGCAAAGTCTAGAGAGGCCTCTAGAAGGGCAGGTATGCCCTCACCTTGTAGTCCAGGGCCTCCCTTGGGTGCTGTGCCCTCCCACAGGCACAGGTCAGCCTGTCTCTCCCCGAGTCCTTTCTCAGGACCCCTCTTTTAGGTTGCTGTTGAGGATAACAGGAGAAGAGAGCTCCTCCTGTGCCGGGCTCATGGCTTGTCCCGTTCAGGCCTCGCTCCAGCCTCTGCTCTTTGGGTGCTCTTCTGGCCCTGTTTTTCTGGCGGGGTAGCTGTCAAGCCCTGCTGCTTTTGTCATGGCCAGCCACTGTCTCAGACCACTACACCCACTGGATGTAACCCATTGCTAGACCATCCACTCCCTGAGCAGGAGCCCTGTCCCCAGGTGCCTGTCCTGACAGGTGGCCAGGGGTGCTTGTCGACCCACCGACTTCACCGTCCCAACCCTCGGCCCTGCTGCCTGTAGACTTGTAGTGACCATGACTGAGGGGGCATGAGCCTTCAACCATCTGCCCAGGAGCTTGGGGCCTTCTCAGCAGCAGCAGCTGCCATGGAGTGAGCTTATGCTCGCACTAAGCCCTGTGGCAGGAGTTGGCTTCACATTTGCCCTGTCAGTAGGTGTGCTTGTTACTCCCATTTTTTTTTTCCAAGAAGTTTTACTGAAATATATTCACATACCATACACTCCATCAGAACTGTACAATCAGTGGTTCGCAGTATCACCACAAGGTTGTGTATTCATCACAATCAATCAATTTTAGAACATTTTCATTATTTCACACACAGGAAATAAACATCAAAACATCCCACATCTCTTATCCCCCACTATTATTAACCCTTAGCATTAGTGTGGTACATTTTTTACTGTTTAGGAAAGAATATTAAACTATTACTGTCCATAGTTGGCAGTAGGTACATTTTTTCCCATGTCCCACACTATTGCTAACTTTCTGTAACAGTGATGTACATTTGTTCTAATTTATGAAAGAACACTTTTATATTTGTACTATGAATCACCATCATCGTCCACCACAGGGTTCACTCTGTTATACAGTTCCATGTTTTATCCTCTTTCTTTCTAATGACATACATGACTCTAAACTTCCCCTTTCTACCACAATCACACTCATAATTCAGTGCTGTTAATTAGACTCACCGTGCGCTACCATCATCTCTATCCATTTCCAAACATTAAAGTCCAGCCTAGTTAAACATTCTGCACACATGAAGCCTCAGCTCCCCATTCTCTACCCTCATCCTATCTAGTGGTAACTATGTTCTAGATTTTAATTCTGAGCTTACTTATCACTAACCTGTATTAGTGAGATCATACAATGTTTGTCCTTTTGCATCTGACTTATTTCACTCAATGTAATGTCCTCAGGGTTTGTCCGTGTTGTTGCATGCTTCATGACTTCATTCTTTCTTACTGCTAGATAATATTCCATCGTATGCATATATCATATTTTGTTAATCCATTCATCAGTTGATGGATACTTGGGTTGTTTCCATCTTTTGGCAATTGTGAATAATGCAGCAATGAACATTGGTGTGCAAATGTCTGTGTCCCTGCTTTCAGTTCTGAGTACACACCTAGTAGCAGGATTGCCTTATCATATGGCAATTCTATACTTCGCTTCCTGAGGAAGTGCGAAATTGTTTTCCATGGAGGCTGTGCCATTTTACATTCCTACGAATGGTGAATAAGTGTTCCTATTTCTCCACATCCTCTCCACCACCTGTAATTTTCTATTTAATAGTGGTCATTCTGGTAGGTGTGAAATTATATTTCATTGTGGTTTTGATTTGTGTCTCACTGATAGCTAGTGATGTTGAGCATCTTGTCATGTGCTTTTTAACCGTTTGCATTTCCTCATTGGAGAAATATCTATTCATGTCTTTTGCCCATTTTTTAATTGGGTTGTCTTTTTATGGTTGAGTTGTTGAATTTCTTTATATATACTGGATATTAAACTCTTATCTGTGGTTTTGAAATATTTTCTCCCATTGAGTAGGTTGCCTTTTCACTTTTGATGCACAGAAGTATTCAGTTTTGAGGAGGTCCCATTTATCCTTTTTTGTGGTTGTTTTTGGATTAAAAAAGATCATGTTTTATTATATAAATGCTGATATTCATGAGACTATCATGTTTATATCCAGAAGACAGCCAAGCTATCAAATTAGAAATTCCAAAATTGCAAGATAAGGTAGGAGGCTTCTATTACATTTATTTTTCCTGACGAAAAAATAAATGAATGGATGTATCAGATATAAACATGCTTTTTTTATGGTTCTCAGTAACGAAAATAATAAAAGCACCTATCATTTTAAGTTTTAATGTTTTCTCTTTCTCTTCCATGAACTCTTCATTCTTACAATATTTTTTTCTATTTGTTACAGCTACAAATTTGACTGTAATTTGCTCAAATTTAATGCCAGGAATGTAACTACTAAAAACTTTGGAAATTTGAAATTGGATATAATATTTCAATGTGAACATATAAACTCTGGTTATCTTCAGTGATTTTAATTGAAACTGTTTTGGTACAGAATTGATACAGGCTTGAGGGAAAGACAAGCAAACCTAAACAATATAGAAAATATAGAATTAAAAGCAAATGTGTAGCCCTTCAGTCTCCTTGACAAAATGTTATTACTTATTTTCTGACTTTTTTTTGTTCTGCTTAACAAAAAATGACATATACAAGACATCATGATCTGTATTACAACTTTTTTGTTCATTAGTATTTTTATGGAAATATCCATTTTTTCTCTGATTGCTTGTGCTTTGGGGGTTAAGTCTAAGAAACTTCTTCCCACAAGATCTTTTTTTTTTTGCATATCTTCACACACATACAGTCCATACATGGTAAACAATCAGTGGCTCACGGTATCATCACATAGTTCTATATTCATCACCATGATCATTTTTAGAACATTTGCATCACTCCAGAAAAATAAATAAAAAGAAAAAACTCATACATCCCATTTCCCTTACCCCTCCCTCTCATTGACCACTAGTATTTCAGTCTCCATAATTTATTTTACCCCTTATCCCCCCTATTATTTATTTAATTTTTAACTATATATTTTTTATTCATCTATGCATACCTTGGATAAAATGTTTTCACATAGTCATGTTGTAAAAGCTGTATCATTATACAGTCATCTTTAAGAATCAAGGCTATGGGAACACAGCTCAACAGTTCCAGGTACTTCCTTCCCTCCAGCCACTCCAATATACCATAAACTAAAAAAGGATATCTATATAATGTGTAAGAATAACATCCAGGATAACCTCTAGACTCTGTTTGAAGTGTCTCAGCCGCTGACACTTTATTTTGTCTCATTTCTCTCTTCTCCCTTTTGATCAAGAAGGCTTTCTCAATCTCATGATACTGGGTCGGGTTCCTCCCAGGAGTTCTGTCCCACATTGCCAGGGAGATTTATACTCCTGGGAGTCATGTCCCATGTAGTGGGGAGGACAGTGAGTTCACCTGCTGAGTTGACTTAGGCCACATCTGAACAACAAAAAAGGACTCTGGGGTTGATTCTTAGGCAGAATTATAAGTAAGCTTAGCCTGTCCTTTGCAGGAATAAGTTTCATAGGGGTAAACCCCAAGATGAGGGCTCAGCCTATTGATTTGGTTGCCCCCATTGCTTGTGAGAATATCAGAAATTCTCCAAATGGGGAAGTTGAATATTTCCTCTTTTCTCTCCAGTCCTCAAGGGGATTTTGCAAATATTTCCTTATTCACTGTCCAAATAATTCTGGGATTTATTGGGGCATCACACTAATCTGGACAAACCAAGATCTTATGTCCTATTCAAGATTCCATGTACTTATGCTGTTCAAGTAAACTGACCATACAAGTTAAATTAGGTAATGAATTACCCAAAATATAAACTTTGGACCAAATAGATATCTCCCCCTTTGGTCTCAAACAGAAGTTGAAGTTTTAAAATATGGACAATAACATCCTTTACCCTATATTCTGATCTACCCCTGTCCTATCCAGATCAGCTTCATTTATATCTCTAGTCGAAGTCAGATCCCTTTTTCAACTTTTTAAACAGTTTCTGTATGGGGTGGTGCTGAGTTTCATAGCTTCAGAGCTCTTAACTGTTGTGTCTCAGGTGTCACAAAATACCCGAAGTTTCTGGGAACAACCAAGTTATATAGCTTAGTATCTCAGAATTTAGAAATAACAGTTAGAACTCCTGAATACATATGACTGCTGTAAGAGCTTACAATCTAGGACCCTTTACATAGGCCCCAACCTGATAACCCATGCTCTTGACTTCAGTTCATCAATTTTTTATATTATGGTTAGTCTGTATGTGTGAGGCATGATAATATTTGTCTTTTTGTTTCTGACATTTCAGTCAGCATCCAGTCTTTAAGGTTTATTCAGCTAGTTGCATACCTCATGCCCACAAGATCTTGAAGATGCTCCTCTACATTTTCTTCTAGGAGATTTGTGGTCCTTTCTCTTATATTTAGGTCCTTTGATCCATTTGAGTTAATTTTTGTATAAGGTTTGAGAAAGGGGTCCTTTTTCATTCTTTTGGATATGAGTATCCAGTTCTCCCAGCACCATTTGTTGAAGAGATTATTCTTACCCAGTTGAGTGGATTAGGCTGCCTTGTCAACAATCCATGGACTATAAATGTGTGGGATCAATTCATTTCCATTGATCAATATGTCTATCTTTATGTCAGTGCCAGGCTATTTTAACCACTGTAGCTTTGTAATATGCATTAAAGTCAGGAAGTATGAGTCTTCCAACTTTGTTCTTCTTTTTCAAGATGTTTTTGACTATCGGGTTCCTCTTGCCCATCCAAATAAATTTGGTAATTGGCTTTTCTGTTTCTTCAAAGTAGGCCTTTGGAATTTTGATTGTGATTGCGTTGAATCTGTAAGTCAATTTGGGTAGAATTGACATGTTAATGATATTTATTTAGTCTTCCAATCCATGAACATGGACTGTCCTTTCATGTATTATTTAGGTCTTCTTTGATTTCTTTTAGAAATGTTTTATAGTTTTCTGAATACAGGTTCTTCACATTCTTGGTTAAATTTATTTCTGGATATCTCATTCTTTTGGTTGCTTTTGTAAATGAAATTTTTTTTCTTGTTTACCTCCTCAGATTGCTCTTTACCAGTGTATGGAAACAGTACTGATTTTTGCATGTTAATCTTATATCCTGTTACTTTGCTGAACTTGGTTATTAGCTTTAGCTTTGTGGTAGATTTTTCAGGATTTTCTAAGTATAGGATCATGTCATCTGCAAATAGTGAAAATTTTACTTCTTCCTTTCCTATTTGGATGTCTTTTCTTTCTTTTTCTTGCCTAATTGCTCTGGCTAGAACTTTCAGTATAGTGTAGAATAACAGTGGTTACAGTGGGCATCTTTGTTTTCGATCTTAGAGGAAAAGCTTTCATTCTTTCACCGTTAAGACTGATGTTAGCTGTGGGTTTTTCATATGTGCCCTTTATCATGTTGAGGAAATTTCCTTCTGTTCCTATTTTTTAAGTATATTTATGAAGGAAAGATGCTGGATTTTGTTAATTGCCTTTTTCTTTGTGTCAGTTGCGATGATCATGTGATTTTTTTCCTGTTAGATTTGTTAATATGGTATATTACATTGATTTTCTTGTCTTGAACCACCCTTACATACCTGGAATGAAACTCACTTAATCATGATGTATGATTCTTTTAATGTGCTGTTGGATTTGTTTGCAAGTATTTTGTTGAAAATTTTTACATCTTTATTCATCAGAGAGTTTGGTCTATAATTGTTTTTTCATGTAGCATCTTTACCTAGCTTTGATATTAGAGTGATTCATGTTGGCCTTAGAGAATGAGTTAGGTATCATTCCCTCCTCTTCAATTTTTTTGGAAGAGTTTGAGCAGGATTGGTATTAATTCTTCCTGGAAGTTTTGGTATAAATATCTGTGAAGCCGTTTGGTCCCATGCTTTTCTTTTTGGGGAGGTTTTTTTTTTTCTTTTTTTATTAATTAAAAAAATTAACAACAAACAAAAACATTAACATACCATTCCATTCTACATATATAATCAGTAATTCTTATTATCATCACATAGTTGCATATGCATCGATTTAGTAAAAGAAATAAAACGATAACAGAAAAAAAAAGATTATACATACCATACCCCTTACCCCTCGCTTTCATTTATCACTAGCATTTCAAACTAAATTTATTTTAACATTTGTTCCCCCTATTATTTATTTTTATTCCATATGTTCTACTCGTCTGTTGATATGGTAGATAAAAGGAGCATCAGACACAAGGTTTTCACAATCACAGAGTCACATTGTGGAAGCTATATCATTGTTCAATCATCCTCAAGAAACATGGCTACTGGAACACAGCTCTAAATTTTCAAGCAGTTCCCTCCAGCCTCTCCACTACATCTTGAACAACAAGGTGGTATCTATTTAATGTGTAAGAATAACCTCCAGGATAACCTCTCGACTCTGTTTGGAATCTCTCAGCCATTGACACTTTATTTTGTCTCATTTCACTCTCCCCCCGTTGGTTGAGAAGGTTCTCTCAATCCCTTGATGTTAAGTCTCAGCTCATTCTAGGGTTTTTCTAAAACCCTCGATGCTGAGTCTCAGCTCATTCCAGGATCTCTGTCCCACATTGCCAGGAAGGTCCACACCCCTGGGAGTCATGTCCCACGCAGAGAGGGGAAGGGTGGTGAGACTGCTCATTGTGTTGGCTGGAGAGAGAGGCCATATCTGAGCAACAAAAGAGGCTCTCTTGGGGGTGACTCTTAGGCCTAAATTTTAAGTAGACTTGACCTGTCATTTGTGGGGTAAAGTTTCAAATGAACAAACCCCAAGACTGGGGGCTCAGCCTATAGCTTTGGTTGTCCACAGTGTGAGAATATCAAGAATTCAACTTGGGGAAGTTGAATTTCTCCCCATTCTCACCATTTGGGGAGGTTTTTTTTTTTTTTTTTTTTTAGGGAGGAAGGAAAGGAAAGACAGAAAGAAGGAAGGATGGAAGTGAGGAAGAAAGGGAAACATTTTTAAACATTTTTTCTTGTTTTATTATATTTTGTTTGTTTGTTTGTTTTTTACATGGGCTGGGGCCGGGAATCGAACCGGGGTCCTCCGGCACGGCAGGCAAGCACTCTTGCCCGCTGAGCCACCGCGGCCCGCCCTTTGGGGAGGTTTTTGATGACTAATTCAATCTCTTCTAATTGGCTTCTTGAGGTCTGTTTCTTCTAAAGACATTGTAGGTTGTTTAAGTGTTTCTAGGAAGTTGTCCATTTCATCTAAGTCGTCGAATTTGCTGACATACAGTTGTTTATGTTATCTTCTTAATATCTTTTTTTATTTTGGTGGGGTCAGTAGTAATGTTCCCTCCTCTCATTTCCGATTTTATTTGTGTATACTCTTCATCAGTCTAGCTAAGGATTTGTCAATTTTATTGATCGTCTTGAAGCTTTTGGTTTTGTTGGCTCTCTATTTTTTTGTTCTTGATTTCATGTATTTCTCCTGTAATCTTTCTTTCTTTCCTTCTGCTTGTTTTGGGGTTCGTTTTTGTTCTTTTTCTAGATCCTCTAGATGTACAGTTAGGTCTTTGATTTTAGCTCTTTCTTCCTTGATATTCCCTTTTTTTTTTTTTTTTTTTTTTTAAAGAGAGAGGGAGGAAGGGAAGGAAAGACAGAGAGAAGGAAGGAAGGATGGAAGGAAGGAAGGGAGGAAGAAAGGGAAACATCTTTAAACATTTTCTTGTTTTATTATATTTTGTTTGTTTATTTGTTTTTTACATGGGCTGGGGCCGGGAATCGAACCGGGGTCCTCCGGCATGGCAGGCAAGCACTCTTGCCCGCTGAGCCACCGCGGCCCGCCCGATATTCCCATTTTTAAGATGTAGAAACTGAGGCATAGAGGAGGAATCCCTGTTGCTTAGAGTTATTTTTCATGTTACAAATGAACTGCAGCAGGGCCAGAGAAGCAAACCACTTTTTCAGTGTTTGAAAGAGAAGTAGCACCTTTGTTTTGGGGGGAAGGGAGTGGTTTGAAGTTACTCCAAGCCTTGTGCCCTGGGAGACCCACTTAGAGGAGCCTGCTGTTAGTGGGCATCTTGTTTGCAAATTTAGTAAGTCCCTCTGGGTCGTCATTCTCCAAACAGTGGTGGATGAGACACCTAGCAAGTCCCAGATTACCCTCTGGCCTCCTCTACAAGTGCACAGCAGCCAACCCGCACGCCGCTCAGCTTTTTTGTTTTGTTTTAGGCTCCACCATCACAGAGCTGTCAATGTGGATTCTCTTATTCTGATTCCTGATCAGTAGTCTTTGCACTGTTCTCATCATTTGTGACAGTCTGGCTGTGGCTAGTCAAGGGCCCGCCTCAGGCGTTCCCTGGTTTACCTTTCCTGATACCTGTCAAGGCAGGGCCAGGGAGTACCTGGGTTTGAAGCATTCCTTGAGTCAGTAATTATAGCTAAATACCCACAGGGTAAATTTCCTAAGGAGTTCTGGTGAACTTTTAAAAACGCAGGTGGAAAGTATAAATCGTAAAGCCACGTGGGCCATGTCCCCATCTCTCAGCGTCACCACCTATCAACTTTTGTTTCACCTGGCATTCCCCCGCCCCAATGATTTTGATTGCTCAGAATATCTTAGTTGTCTCCTTCTGGTGTGGGTTCCACTCTGAGCCTTGGTCCCTCCTCTGGGGGCTGCCTGCCTCCCGTCGAGCTCCAGCCTCTGTCCCTTACATGCTGCGTGGTCCTCGGCCTGAAAGGCCGTCCAGTTTTCCTCCCGCAAAGTTCCCAGCTGCCCTCCTAGGTGCTGGGCCTCCTGCCCACTCCCCCTGAGTGAACACCTCTCGGTGTGCCCGTGAACACGTGAGCAGGTCGCACCCAGCTTGTTTGGGTGCCTGTCTCCCCCAGTCTGGACTTCTCAGGGCAGGAGCACCACGAACTCGGGCATGTTTTACATCTTTTAGAGCAGGTGAACGCTTACAAAAAACTCTGGCAGGGAGTGCACCGTCCCCATATACTGCTCCCATACATGGTTTCCTCTATCAATAACATTTTGCATTAGTTACAGTTGATAAACGATATTATTACAGTTTTCTAATTAACTGTAGTCCATTGTTTACATTAGCGTTCATACTTTTTTTTTCGGTAGAGAAGTTGTAGGTTTACAGAAAAATCATACGTATACCACCGTATTTTAACACTTTGAGTTAGTGTGGTACGTTTGTTACAGTTTTTTTTATGATTGTACTATGAACTGTAGTCCATCATTTACAATAGGGCTCACTGTATTGTATAGTCCTGTGTTTAAAAAATTTTAATTCTGGTTACATATATACACCCCAAAATTGCCCTTTTTAACCATATTCAAATATATAATTCGGTGCCGTTAATTGCATTGACAGTGTTGTGTTCCTGTCAGAAACCATCCATTACCAAAACTTTTCCATCACCCCATACAGAAACTGTGTACCCCCTGTTAAGCAGTAACTCCCCATCCCCTACCTGACCCCTGAATTCTGATTTCTGACTCTGAATTTACATGTTCTCATTATTTCATGTAAGTGGCAGTATACAATATTTATATTTATTCTTTTGTGTCTGGCTCCTTCACTCATGATGTCTTCAGGGTTAATTCATGTTATAGCATGTGTGAGAATTTCATTCCTTTTTTATGGCTGAATAATCTACTGTGTGCAAATACCATATTTGTTTATCCATTCCTTGTTGAATACTTGGGTTCCTTACTCCTTTTGGCTTTTGTGAATAATGTTGCCTTGTACATTGGTGTGCAAATATCTGTTCGAGTCCCTGCTTTTAGTTCCTTGGATAAATGCCTAGAAGTATGATTGTGGGACATGGTAATTTTATATATAACTATTTGAAGCCACTAGGCTGTTTCTACTGTGGCTGCACCATTGGACAGTCCCACCTACAATGTATGGGGTTCCTATTTCTTCATTTCCTCTCCAAGCTTATTACTTTCCATTTTGTTACTAATAGACATTTCTACAGGATTTAAAGTGGTGTTAAGCGGTTGTTTTTTTTTTTTTAAAGCAGTTTTATTGAGATGTGGTCACATAACCATGAAGTTCATTCATAGTGTACGATCAGTGACTTTAGTATAATCACAGGAGTTATGCAGTCATTACCAATCAGTTTTAATGCATTTTCATTACTCAAAACAAAACAAAACATACCACCTAGCAGTCACCTCTTGATCCCTCTGTCCTTCCCTAGTCTTATATAGCCATGAATCTACTTCTGTCTCCATAGATTTGTTTATATTTACATTTTACACAAATGGAACCATACCATATATAGTACTGTCTGGTTTCTTTCATTTAGTGTAATTTAAAAAAATATGTTGCTATTTTTTTATCAGAGAAGTTGTAGGTTTACATAAAAGTCATGTAGAAACTGCAACTTTCCCATATACCCCCTACTGTTGACACTTTGCATTGGTATGATACCTTTATTACAGTTGCTGAAAGCATATTAAAATATTACTGCTAACTGTAGTCCATAATTTGCATTAGGTGTATTTTTTCCCTGTATACCACCCTGTTATTAACACGTTGAAATAATGACGTTCATTTGTTATAATTCATGAAAGGACATTCTTTTATTTGTACAATTAACCACAGTCATGTCCACAACAGGGTTTACTGTGTTATACCAACCCCTGTTTTATCTTCTAGCTTTCCTTGTAGTGGCATACATGACCCAAAGCTTTCAAACTTCATTCACAAGCAGAATTCAGGTCTTTAATTAACTCTACAGTAATGTGCTGCTATCACCACTATCCATTTCCAGACATTTACAGTCAGCCTATCGTGGTTTTGATTTTCATTTCCTTAATAGCTAATGATAAGCATCTTTTCTTTTCATGTGGTTATTGGCCAGTTGTATATCTTCTTTGGAGAAAAGTCTGTTCAAGTCCTTTGCCTTGACTGTCATTTTGTTACTGAGTTGTAGTAGTTCTGGATATGTACTGGTTTTATAAACCCTTAACAGATAGATGGCTTCCAAACATTTTTTCCCATTTTGTAGCTTGTCTTTTCAGTTTCTTTGTAACCACAAGTTTTGTTAGAGCTGTTGTAGGTTTATAGATAAGCCATGCAGAAAGTATAGAGTTCCCACATATGCCCCTACGCGCACACAAAGTTTTCACCCTTACTAACATTTTGCATTAGCATGGTACCTTGTCATGGTTGATGATATTATTGTAATTGTACTATTAACTGTAGCCCATGTTATATTAGGGTTCACTGTATTGTACTGTTTTTTTGTTTGTTTGTTTACTTTTAAATTTTGGTGACACCACAAGTGTTTTTGAATCAGAGTCAGGCCTTACCTGGTTGGGGGGGACCTGTGGCATGCAGGACTCACTGATCTATGGGGGTGCAGGCTCCTAGCTTCAGCTGTGCACCCTACCAGCTGATATGGGGTCAGCCTGAAAGGGCGTTCACCTCAGTCAGAAGAAGTAGTAACCCCCACAATGCCACAGGGAATCTTTCATCTTCACCAGCCACTGCTAGTTTTTGGGAAAACAATTGGCAATACTATTTATCCCAGTGGCTTTAAAATGGCCACTTTGTTTGACTCTTAATTCCACTCTAGGAGTTTACTCCAAGGATATAATCAGAGTGCTGAAAGGCTTCTGATGGTGAGACTGCTCATTGCCACATCATCTCGGTAGCAGGAACTTGGAAACCAGCCAGCTCTAGGGGCTTGGTGAGGTTTTTTACCGTAGCTGCAGGTGCCTGGGAACTGTGTGCCGTTGAAAGTGCCACCGCATAGATGTCGATATCGAGAAGAGCACGTGACGAGCAGGATGTATGGTGGGGGCCGAGTTTTGTTAAGTTGATGTTTTTGGTGATCTGAGTGATTGTAGTTTTCTTTGTACTTTTAAAATAAAGGCAGGTTTAACTTTTATATTTCTCACAGTTCCTCATCCACCACTCAGTTTCTCCCATTCCATGGATGTTTTTCTTTTCCCGGGTTACTAATACATCCCCAGTCAGACACAGGGATTTTTGTTTTGTATTTTTAATGATTAAAACAATATATTTCTAAAACCGCAGCTTCTGGAAGAACCACTTGCATTGCTTATATTGTACCTTTCCTCACACTTGACCTTGGCCTCATGTCGGACCTTGCGTTTAAGAGCAGGGCTGCTGAAGACATTCTGTTGATGACAATTTTGTCCGCCAAGTGCCTTGTGGACATGAAACGATTGTTGGCGTACACTTTCACAGAAAACTTGCTCTTTGACCCACTGGCGATTTGATTCTTGCCCCTGGCAGTATCACTTTGCGGGACTAGCAAGCCACTTCAGCCAGTGGTCCCTGGCGCCGTCACCCCAGCATCCCTGTTCTTCCCGGTGAGAGCTTTGTGTCCCAGGTAGCGTCTGGCCATGACCCACACCACCTTCCCTGTTTTCATGAACTTGTACATTTCACCAGCAGCCCCTGGGGCCTACAGCAGAAAGCTCTTTGTCCTTTTCAGTACCTGAGTGTGTATTTTATTAAATAATGAATACCTTGTTCTCTTGTAATCAGAAATCTTTTGAAGAGGTGGGCCCTGTCTGCAGGTGTGGTTTGGCAGTGGCCATCAGGTGGAATGGGCAGTCACCACGTGCCCCAAATTCAGAGCGGACTTCCTCATCTGGGCCCTCCAGGAGGCCCTCACCTTATTACACTGCAGTAGCTGAGCAACCTTCCTAAAATGACTCTGTCCCTTACCTCCTGCTAGGACTCTTGAGGCCCTTTCTCTTTCCACTTGAAACTGTCCTTCCAGGTCACTTCCCTCTCTGCCTCCGCCTTGCCCTCTCTGACCTGTCATGTTGACTCTCCCTCCTCCTCCAGTGGCCATCCTCCCTCGTCCCTGACTGTTGAAGGTTCTCCCATGACTTCATCTCCTCCTGATGCCTCCACCCACGGTGCTTCCTTCTTGCTCGAAGTCCAGAGAGCCATCTTGGCATGAATTGTACAGATGAACTGGTTTTGCTGTTTTTACATTTCCCATTATTATTGTCATTGTCATTGGCCTCCCCAACAGTGTGACTAATTCCTTGGATGTAGGGCCTGGTCTTATCAACCTGGCATATCGTTGACTCCTAGCACAGTGCCATGGCGTAGGCAGGGTGCATGGTAATCGCAGGCAGGCTGTGGGTAATGGTGCTGGCTTCTCACAGCTTAGCAGGGCTTTTTCCAGCAGTGCTTCTTAAACACTGAACCACTTATTTATTATTTTGAGCTTTTTAATTTGAGAATATTTCAAACATACAGAGAAGCTGCAAGGCTACTGGGAAGCCTGTGACCTGTGAGCCCTGGCTTTCCCTTGGCATCCTTGATAGCTAACACTGCCCACTTTGGGGTTTGCACACCTTCCGGGTTGCCATCCTCTGGATCCAGTTTCCTTTTAACCCTTGGCTCCTCCTCTCTTAGCTTTCAGCTTGGGAAGCCAATGGAAGTGTGGGTGGGAAGAGGAGTGAGGTGCTGCTTAGGGCCCAATTGGGGAGAGAGGAACAGTGAGGAGCATCTGGGCTGAGGATGCAGGACCAGGACAGGTCCCTGAGCCTTGGGGGAGGAAGTTTTTTCCAACTGATGCATCCCTGTGCCTTCCTGTGCCTGCCGGCTTGGGGGGAGGGGGAATGGGACGTGCTTGTTGGCTAAGAACTGGCTCATCCCACCTTCCCATCACTGCTCTGCTCTCCCCTCTCGCTGTTGCAACATCCTCCTCACCAGCCTTGATACTAGGGGAAGGTGATCTGGCCACTGAGTGTGGGATGGAAACCCTGTTGCATAGTTGAAAGAGCAGCCCTGGGTAGATAATTGTGCACCCTCCAACGCTGTCTGCACTGACTCATGCTGTGGAGGAATCACACCTATGTGCGTGCAGAGTGAAGCACTGCTGAGCACTCTGTAGGGAATTTGGGCAGGAGGCCTCCGAATCTGAACCAAGGGTGGGGCAGGGTGCTGTTCAGGAACGCTCCCTTATGTCTCTTAGTATTTATGTTGCGGCATAACATAGCAGTAAGTGACCCAGAGCTTCATGTAAACACCACTGTTGCCATGGCCCAGCCCCCAGCAGCCTTCCTGTGTGCCAGCTGTGCAGACTGCTGCGCCCATGGAGACATTTCACCTGTTGCACCATTGGAATCACACACACGAGTCTTGTCTGGCTTCTTGCATTCAACATCAGGCTGTGAAGTTCATCTTCACGGGTGCATTTATGCTATGTATTATTCCACTGTGTGACTCAGGCAGAGACTACTTTTCTGCCTTATGCTTGATGGGCATTTGGGTTAGTCTCAGGTGTTGTCTCTCTGAATACAGTGGCTAGGACTGTCCTGGTGGAAATGTGCACTTACTCTTGGGTGTGTACCCGGGAGAGAAGGGTCTTATGCTTGACGGACATTTGGGTTAGTCTCAGGTGTTGTCTCTCTGAATACAGTGGCTAGGACTGTCCTGGTGGAAATGTGCACTTACTCTGGGGTGTGTACCCGGGAGAGAAGGGGATTGCTGGGTGGGGGGGTGTGGTGGCAGCTTGGGGACATCCTGCCTGTTTCCCTCAGTCAGTGTGCCAGATTACATTCCCACCAGCAGTGTGGAAGCGTTCCACTTGCTGGACACACTTTCCCACACTTGGCACTGTCAAGAACCTGTAGTTACAACAAGCCCCTTTAGTGATTTTGAGACCCACTGAGTGCAGTGACAATTGGAATGGAAAGTCCAATTTCTATGGGAGAGGCCCTGTAGGGAAGGAGGCTGTGTGTGTATGTGTGTGTATACGCATGTTCATGTGCATCCAGACACACACAAGAGGGTGCCAGGGAGTAGAGAGACACAGGTAGGTGAGCCCTCCTCTGGGCTGTCTCTAAGGGTGGGGTGCGAGGTGGGGATGGGTGGGGTTTGTGGGGGTGACAGGGCACCCAAGACAAACATCCAGCAGCCAGGGGAGTTGTGGGAAATGCATTGAAAGGGCCGACAGCTGCACAGGGGAAGTGGGCCCAACCTGGGCACAGGTCAAGGTACAGGCTGTTTCCACTTCCCTGCGGGTGTGAGGGTGAGAGGAGGCAGTGTAGGGGGCCCCAGGGGAGTGCTTTGCAGGGTTGCGGAGCACAGTGGGGCCAAGCTATCCCACAAAGGCAGGCCCTTGTCTCTGGTTCCTACTGTTGCTGTGGATTCAGTGCTCCTGGGTGTAGTACTTCATTCCTTCCCAGGTGACATTGAATAAATTTGAAAACAGGAAAGTGTTTTCCATCATCTCTTTGCCCAGGAATGGCCATTACTGACATTTTGATGTATTTCTTCCAGGCCTATTTCTTTGTGCATATAACTTTCTGTGTACATATGTGTGTGCGAGTTGTTAGAATACAAATATTTATGCATACTATATTCTTAAGTGGAATTAGGCTGTTTAACTATGAGTTCAGTTTTGAATTCTGCATTTCTCATGCTCATTTGTGTTCATCTTCCAGGTGGGCTCTGGCCTCCCCAGGGGCATGTGTCCCTTCCCCAGGTTTGGGTGAGGGGTGGCCTGTACCAGCAGTGTTTGCTGATGAGCCTCTTCAGGATAGCTGGGCCCTGAGTAGCTGTGATCTTGCTGTGAGGGACTGGACCCACTCTGGTTGTGGGAATAGATTTTTCTAAGACTTCTACCAGTTGCTCTCTTCCAGAGGCCAGGTCTCTCCAGCTTTCCCTGTTCTTTCAAAGTCCAGCCGACAGACTGCAGTCCATAACAGAAGCCTGTGTGGTCATCTGCAGTAGCTCAGATGGCAGCATGCCGTTGTAAAGGCAGCACCATTTTCTTTAGGCAGTGTTCTTTCATTGATTTAATTTACTGGGACTTGAGAGATCTTGATCAAACAAATTGAGAGAAATGTGAAGACAGTGTTTTAAGTTTCTTGTGTTTGCTTAAATTTCTTGCAGGAAAAAATAAAAACAGACTGTTACATGTTTCTGGATGGTCAAACTGAAATACTTCTTTAAAATCCTTTTTCATTTCTTTAAAAACTCAGAGAACTGGAATGCAGGAGCTAGCTAACAAAGGCTAGGGAAGATAGCAGTCTGTTTCATTCAGTTTGGCAAAATGTGCTCCCAGCTAGCTACCTGTGAGATTGTGGTGGTCCCCTTTTCAGGTGTTTGCTTTGGCTACTGTTGGTGACTCACCACGCCATTCATTTCATGTCTCAGAGCTGAAGGGACCTGAGGAGGAAGGGCAGGCACTGCTGCTCTCTGAAGCCCCGTAAAGGGCAGAAGACTAAATCGGAAGGCTGGAGCAGAGCTAGTTCTGCTGTTCTAGTTTGCTAAGGCTGCCGGAGTGCAATACACCTGGGATGGATTGGTTTTTATACAGGGGATATATTTAGTTACAAATTTACTAACCTGGGAAGGCAGACAGCGATGGCGACATCTGTTGGACTTCCCTCTGGCTTCTGAGTTCAGACAGCTTTCCCAGGGGTGGTTCTTTTCTGCATCTCCAAATGCCTGTGTCTCGGCTGGCTCTGAGCTCCTCTTTTAGGCCTCACTCATCGTGGAAGGCACTGTGGATATAATCAACCATAGATGAATTTCACATGTGATGAGTTAAGTCCACAGCAGCAGAATAGTGGAGCATCATCACCTGGGCAAGGTGACACCTGAACCTAATCACCACACCTGTGCTGTTGGAGGACAGCCTCCAGGGCAGTGGTTAGTCCTGCTGTGGTGTGGTGGGACAGGGCAGCTCTCTCCGACGTGCCCTGAGGGACTACTCTGCCTCCTGCCCTATACAACCCTGAGAACTAGAATGGGCAGAAGCTATGGACCCCTGGGATCACAACTGCTGAGAAGCTGACGCTCTCTGTTTTCGCCTTAGAAAGGTGAGCGAGTGCTTACTTAATTGTAGCGAGCATTTGAGTATTTCTTTGTGGCAGATTCTGTGGCATGCACTATGCACGCTGTCATTTAACTTTTAATTACTTTTAACTTTATTAGCACAATGCATGTGCATAATTTTTTTTAAATGGTTATTTCAAAAAATTTTTTTATTAATTAAAAAAAATTACAAGAAACACAAACATTCCCAACACATACACTCAGCAGTTCACAATATCATCACATAGTTGCATATTCATCATCATGATCATTTCCCAGAACATTTACATCAATTCAGAAAAAGGAATAAAAAGACAACAGAAAAATAACACAAAAACAGAAAAAAAATTTTACATACCATACACCTTACTCCTCGCTTTCATTGATCACTAGCATTTCAAACTGAATTTATTTTAGCATTTGTTCCCCCTATTATTTATTTTTATTCCATATGTTCTACTCGTTTGTTGACAAGGTAGATAAAAGGAGCATCAGACACAAGGTTTTCACAATTACACAGTCACATTGTGAAAGCTATATCATTATACAATCATCATCAAGAAACATGGCTACTGGAACACAGCTCTACATTTTCAGGCAGTTCCCTCCAGCTTCTCCATTACATCTTGGTTAACAAGGTGATATCTACTTAATGCGTAAGAATAACCTCCAAAATAACCTCTCGACTCTGTTTGGAATCTCTCAGCCATTGACGCTTTGTCTCATTTCACTCGTCCCCCTTTTGGTTGAGAAGGTTTTCTCACTCCCTTGATGCTGGATCTCTGCTCATTCTAGGGCTTTTCTCAATCCCTTGATGCTGAATCTCAGCTCATTCTGGGATTTCTGTCCCACGTTGCCAGGAAGATCCACACCCCTGGGAGTCATGTCCCACATAGACAGGGGGAGGGTGGTGAGTTTGCTTGTTGTATTGGCTGGATTGAGAGGCCACATCTGAGCAACAAAAGAGGTTCTCTTGGGGGTGACTCTTAGGCTTAATTTTAAGCAGGCTTGACCTATCCCCTGTGGGGTTAAGTTTCATATGAACAAACCCCAAGACTGGGGGCTCAGCCTATAGCTTTGGTTGTCCACACTGCTTGTGAGAATATCAAGAATTCAACTTGGGGAAGTTGAGTTTTCCCCCGTTCTCACCATTCAAGACTTTGCAAATACTTTTCCACTCACTGATCAAATCAGTCTGGGATTCATTGGGACATCACCTGAACAAACCAACAAAATATCATGTCCTATACAAAGTTCCATGTACTTAAGGTATTCAACCAACTGTCTACATAAGTTATATTAGGAGATGCACTAGTCAAAGTATAAATTTGTACCAAATAAACATTTTTTTATTTAGTCTCACACATAAGTTGAAATTGTAAAATATTAATTACCATCTATTTTCAGCACACTGCAGTAATGACATTCTTTTGTTCTTCATCATGCATAAATGTTTTTTAAATTTGTACATTTAGTCACTATCATTATATACTCTAGGCATTCCTAGATTATACCATCTCAATCTTTATTGTCTATCTTTCTTTGTGATTTCATTTATGCCCCAGCCCTCCTTCCTCTATCATTCTCATATGCAGCTTCATTCAAGGTTTTAACATAATTGTATTACAGATAGGTAATATTGTGCTGTCCATTTCTGAGTTTTTATATTCAGTCCTGTTGCACAATCTGTATCCCTTCAGCTCCAATTACCCAATATCTTACCCTATTTCTATCTCCTGATGGTCTCTGTTACCAAGGAAATATTCCAAGTTTATTCACTAATGTCAGTTCATATCAGTGATACCATACAGTATTTGTCCTTTTGTTTCTGGCTAATCACACTCAGCATAAAGTCCTTAAGGTCCATTCATGTTGTTACATACTTCATAACTTTATTATGTCTTACAGCTGCATAATATTCCATCTTATGTAAATGTCACAGTTTGTTTAGCCAACTGTCTGTTGATGGACATTTTGGCTGTTTCCATCTCTTGGTAATTGTAAATAATGCTGCTATAAACATTCGTGTGTAAATGTCCATTTGTGTCCTTGGCCTCGTGTCCTTTGAGTAGAGACAGCATATAGATGGGTCCTGTTTTTTAATCCATTCTGCCAGACTATGTCTTTTGATTGGAGAGTTTAATCCATTAACATTCAGTGTTATTACTGCATAGGTAGTACTTTCTTCTATTATTTTGCCTTCTGGATTTTATATGTCATATCTAATTTTCCTTCTTTTTATCTTTACTCATAGTCTTCCTTTCTACACTCTTCTCCACACCTCTCTCTTCTGTCTTCATATCTGTCTCTAGTGCTCCCTTTAGTATTTCTTGCAGAGCTGGTCTCTTGGTCACAAATTCTCTCAGTGATTTTTTTGTCTGAAAATGTTTTAATTTCTCCCTCATTTTTGAAGGATAGTTTTGCTGGATATAGAATTCTTGGTGGACAGTTTTTCTCTTTTAATACTTTAAATATATTATCCCACTGTCTTCTGCCTCCATGGTTTCTGCTGAGAGATCTGCGCATAGTCTTATGGGGCTTCCCTTGAATGTGATGGATTGCTTTTCTCTTGCTCCTTTCAAGATTCTCTCTTTCTCTTTGACCTCTGACATTCTGATTAGTAAATGTCTTGGAGTACATCTATTTGGATCTATTCTCTTTGGGGTACGCTGTACTTCTTGGATCTGTAATTTTAAGTCTTTCCTAAGAGTTGGGAAATTTTCAGTGATAATTTCCTCCATTAGTTTTTCTCCTCCTTTTCCCTTCTCTTCTCCTTCTGGGATACCCACAACACATATATTCGTGCACTTCATATTATCTTTCAGTTCCCTGAGTCCCTGCTCATAATTTTCCATTTTTTCCCTATATTTTCTTTTTTTTTGCTGGATTTCAGATGTTCCATTCTCCAGTTCACTAATCCTATGTTGTGTCTCTCGAAATCTGCCATTGTAGGTTTCCATTGTTTTTTTCATCTCTTCTACCTTGCCTTTCATTCCCATAAGTTCTGTGATTTTTTTCACTTTCGATTTCTTCTTTTTGTTCATTCCTTGCCTTCTTTATATCCTCCCTCAATTCATTGATTTGGTTTTTGATGAGCTTTTCCATGTTTGTTCGTATATTCTGAATTAATTGTTTCAGTTCCTGTATGTCATTTGAATTGTTGGTTTGTTCCTTTGACTGGGCCATATCTTCAATTTTCCTAGTGTGATTTGTTATTTTTTGCTGGCATCTAGGCATTTAATTACCTTAATTAGTTTATTCTGGAGATTGCTTTCACTTCTTTTACCTAGGGTTTTCTTGCTGGATGAAGTTGTTGTCTGTCTGTTCTTTGACATTCAGTTCAGCTTTATCTGGACCTCTAGCTTAAGTTTTCTTTAACAGAGGAGAATTTTTCAGTTCTTGTTTCTTCCCCTGCTTGTATGGTGCCTTCCCCCCCACACACACACTTAGGAGGGTCTATTTAGGTATTATAGACCCCAGCCGGATTTTCACAGACCAAACTGGCCTCCAATCAGGAGCAAAGAGACACCTCAATTGGTTTTCCCTGAGGGCGAGACCCAACAGGTTGAAAGACTTTCCTGTGAAGTCTCTGGACTCGGTTTTTCTTATCCTGCCCAGTATGTGGCGCTTGCCTGCCTGCAGGTCCCACCAGCATAAGATGATGTGGTACCTTTAACTTTGGCAGACTCTCCCTGCTGGGGGCCTGGTGGAGACAGAGGAGAGGTTGTAGGCTGGTTTTAATGGCTTCAAATTACCAAGCCCTGGTGTCTGAATTCCTTGAGGGAGGGATTCCACCTGTGTTGGGCTTCACCCCTCCCCTGGGGAAGGCACAGGTTCCAGACAGGCGCCCAAAAGAGCTTACTTCTGCCTATGCCTGGGACAGTTGCAGCCTGAGAAGTCCTGTCGCTATATCCAAAGGCAGTCAAGTCTTTGTAGAAACACAGCCACAAAAACCTCTATTTACTTTTTGTTTTCCCCCTTTTTCTGTCAGCCCTGCCCCCTTGGAGCCAGGGCAAAAATGAGCAACCTCCACTTTGACCAGGTTCACCTAAGCTGGGGGCCTATTTTTAGTAGTCAGAATCTGTTAATTTATTCCACAATTGGTATTTGATTGTGCTCAGTCCCTGCTGCTGGTAAAGTCTCTTTCCTTTCCCCTCTGGGAAGCAACCTGTGGGGGAGGGGCGCTGGCCGCCGCAGCTTTGGGAACTCACAGTTCTGGGGGGGGTTCCCAGCCGTTCCAGCTGGTCCAGATTGGGGTACGCTGTGTGTTTGGTCACTGACGTGGCCCCAGGAGCTGTTCTGTACTGTTTCTGGTTATTTAGTGGTTGTTCTCATGTGCATAATTTTAAAAGTTAGTCATAGAAGACTTACAAGGAAACAATGATTCCTTGTTCTTCCATCCTCCCGTAGGTGACCATCAGCTACTGCTTCTGCCTGTCCCCACAGCTCTGGCTCCTGTGCACATGCTGCCCTCTCGACTCATCAACTATGAATTACGTGGTGTCTCTGTGGCCCCCTCACACTGCCATCTTCTCTGCTTCTCCTTCCCCATCCCTCCTAGGATCTTACATTTAGGATAGATAGGGAATGAATGTTTTAAGTTTTATACCTCTGCAGATGACGTGCACAGCTGAGCATAGTGGTGTGCTGCCAGTCTTGCCCTTTTTTTTCCTTAGAAGTTAAATGGTTGCTTTTTAAAAAATGTGCTGAGTTTTCTATTTAGCAGTACTAGTTCCTCCCGCATCTGCCTGCCACCTCCCGGCACAGTTAGCCCAGCTCAGAGCTCTCTGGCTGCCTGTCAGTTCCAGTTTCCCCTGGATCTGTCCATCCAGGCTTTCCCAGTACAGTAGCCAAAGCCTGGTGACAACCACTAGGCCCACCTCTCCTGTTCTGCCTGCCCGCTTCCATTCACCCATGTCTCATTCTTTCTGGTTGACTCCCTCCTTCCACTGACTTCCTGAGAAAGGCCTCAAGGGAGTTAAATTTTTGGAGAACAGGCCAACTTGGCTGTGTAATTCTAGGTTAGAAATACTTTCCTTGCAGATTTTGAAGGTGTGCCCCCTGCTTTCTTGGGCCCAGTGTTGTTTTTGTATGGATCCGTGGTGCTTAGCCCACGCAGACAGGCCCCTGCAAGAGCTTCTCCTGCCCACATACAAGTCCTCTGGTCCTCCAGCATTCCTTTGAGTAACTGCCAGTAACCTCGTTCCCTTCCCTTTCTGTGCTCACCCTCTGAAATTCTGATGTCTGTGGGTTGGCCCCTTGGGCCCGCTCCTAACTCTGTCTTTTATCTCCTGTCTTTTAACTCTGCTCTCTGTGAGAGTTCCTCAGTTTCAGTGCTAACAACATGTTTTTGCGTCTGAGAATGCTGTGTGTATGTGCATGTGTGTGCATGTAATCTGACTTTTCATTTTTATAGCATTGGGTTCTGTTAAATGGCTGCAGTGTCTTGTCTCTGGATAATGGTAGTTTTACTTTTTTTTTTTTTTTTAAGTATTCTTCCTTCTGCTTATTTTCTCTTACTCCAGGTTTCTTTTTCCTGTTTGCTTCACCTGGTCTTTACCTTCCATATGAAAGGTATATGGTAACCCTTGGTTCCCACCCTTGGGAGGACCGAAGTGGTATGTGAGATGACAGCTCAACGTGCCACAGGAGGGTGGTCTGGCTCCAGTTTCTTGGAGATTCTCCTCAGAGCATGGGGTTTTGAGTCCCTGCCTATTGGGCACAGGGCAGGGGATTGTAGGAGGTCAGGAGGGTGGACGCAGAGCCCTCAGTGTGGGTGCAGTCCCTTGGGCTTTTCCTGAGAATGAATCTCCAGCCTGTCCTGGTGCAGGGGAGAGGCGAGTGCAGGGATGCCTTTCACCCAGGAACCCTTCCCTTCACCCTCAGCCCAGAAGAACCTTGTGCCATCCTGAGCCTGGTTGGGTCTTCTCCACTGGGTCCCGCTGAGGACGCTGCGTCCTTGGTCCCATTGCTGTCTTAACCACCACTAGGCCCACCTCTCCTGTTCTGCCTGCCTTGGGAGTTTGTCTTCAAGAAAACAAAAACCCTCTTTTCTGTACTATTTTAGCGGGTTTGGGGATGGACTAAATGAGATGTGCAGGCTTGTTCCCTCATTCTAACCTGGAGCTTCAAATCTCTTTTAAAAATGAAGTTGTTGGGGAATAGATTTATTTGAATTACAGTTTAGCCTGGCTTAGTCTAGTCTTTTATCCATTGCACGTCTTTGTTGTTCCTGAATTGGGATTTTCTCTTCAGAGGTGGAGATGCCTCTCTCCGTGTGCAGGGTGCAGGCCCAGCCATGGGTATTAGGGGTGCATGGAGTCAGGGCAGTTCCATTCTGCTGGATGAGCTGTACTGTGTTGATCTGTGCCACCAACACCAAGGGCCCTGGCCCCCCAAACACAAAAGCTGGGCTGACAGAGTCTCGTCCTCATATCAGGGTGGGCTCGCTGGTGGCACAGAACATCAGTGACACCTTTTCCTTACCTTTCTGATAGATGGCTGGTGTTCTAGTTTGCTAGCTGCCGGACTGAGATATACCAGAAATGGAAGGGCTTTTAAAAAGGGGAATTTAGTAAGTTGCTAGTTTATAGTTTTAAGGCCAAGAAAATGTCCCAATTAAAACAAATCAATAGAAATGTCCAATCTAAGGCATCCAGGAAAAGATACCTTGTTTCAAAAAAGGCAGATGGTGTTTAGCATTTCTCTCTTAGCTGGAAGGGCACATGGTGAACATGGTGGCATCTGCTGGCTTTCTTTCTAGGCCTCTTGCTTCAGGAAGCTCCCTAGGATGCGTTTTCCTTCTTCATCTCCAAAAGTCACTGGCTGGTGGACTCTTGCTTCGTGGTTCTGCAGCATTCTGAAGCTTTCTCCAAAATACTTCTTTTATAGGATTCCAGTAAACTAATCAAGACCCACGTAGAATGGGTGGAGACAATCTCCATCTAGTCACAATTAATACCCACTGTTGATCGACTCACATCTCCGTGACGATAACCTAATGAAGTTTCCAGCCTATAGTGCTGAAAAGGGATTAAAAGAAACTGTTGCTCTCACAAGACTGATTAGAATCAAAATATGGCTTTTCTAGGATACATAATCCTAGAGAAATCCATTCAGACTGGCACAGCTGGTAAAAACCTTTTTTTAATCAGGCCCAGTTTCCTCCCCTTTATTGGGTATATTCTTTTTTTAATAAAATTTTTCATTGTATATATGTATTTATTTAAATGTAGGTTTATTCACACACCATTCAGTGCATCCAATGTGTACAGTCAGTGGCATTCAGTATAATCAGTTATACTTTCATCACGACAACCAAGTTTAAAACGTATTCATTAGTCCAAAAAAAGAAAAACCGTACCCCTATATAACCACCTTACCACCACCATTATTGACACTTAGCATTGGTGTGGTACCTTTGTTGTAGTTGTTGGAAGAATATTATAATATTTTTGTTAACTGTAGTCCATGGTTTGCATTAAATATATTTTCCCCCCATATACCACCCTATAATTAACACCTTGTAGTGGTGACATACATTTTTTCTAGTTCATGGAAGAACAACCTTATATTTGTGCTTTCCATCACCTTCATCGTCTTTTAGCAATGTTTTGTAGTTTTCTGAATACAGGTCCTAATTATTCCTAGATATTTGATTCTTTCTGATTTGGATGCCTTTGTTTCTTTTTCTTACCTGATTGCTCTAGCTAGAGCTTCCAGTACAGTGTTGAATAACAGTGGTGACAGTGGGCATCCTTATCTTGTTCCAGATCTTAGCAGAAAATTTTCAGTCTTTCACCACTGAGTCTGATAGTAGCTCTGGGTTTTTTCATAGATGCCTGTTTATTAAACTGCTCAAAACAGATACTATGAAAATGCATTGGTTTTAATTATGGGAATTTATTAACTTACAAGCTTACGGTTTTGAGGCTGAGAAAAATGCCCAAATCAAAGCATCATCGAGGCAATGCTGTCTTCCCAAAGACTGGCTGCCAGTGACCCTGGGCTCCTCTGTCACGGGGCACACAATAGTGTCTGCTGATCTCTCCCTTCTCTTCCAGGTTTTGTTACTTTCAGCTTCTTGCTTCCATGGCTTCCTTTCTTCTTCTGAATTTCATTCTGATAACGGTCTCCAGTAAGAGGATTAAGACTCACCCTGCATGAGGTGGACTGCATCTTAAATTCAAATCCTACTCACCAAAAGATCCTAGTTAAAATACTTCACACCTATAAGAATGGATTAACTTCAAGAACATATTTTTCTGTGATACATACAGCTTCAAGCTACCACACTGCCTTTTTTAGTATTGAGAAAGTTTCCTTCTATTCCTATTTTTCTAAGTGTTTCTATCTAGAAAGGATGCTGAATTTTGTCAGATGTCTTTTCTTTGTCATTGAGATGATCATGTGTTTTTTCCCCTTCATTTTGTTGATGTGGTATATTGCATTAATTGATTTTCTTAGGTTGATCCACCCTTGCATACCTAGAATAAAAACCACTTGGTCATGCTGTATGATTCTTTGATGCACTGTTGGGTCTGGGTTGCAAATTTTTGGGGTTTTTTTTTTTTTTTTTTTTTTTTAAAGGAAAGACAGAGAGAAGGAAGGAAGGATAGAAGGAAGGAAGGAAGGAAGAAAGGGAAACATTTTTAAACATTTTCTTGTTTTATTGTATTCTGTTTCTCCGTTTTTGTTACATGGGCTGGGGCCGGGAATCGAACCGAGGTCCTCCGGCATAGCAGGCAAGCACTTTGCCCGCTGAGCCACCGTGGCCCGCCCTTTTGGGGTTTTTTTGACATGAGCAGGCACTGGGAATCGAATGCGCATTCTGCCGCTGAGCTTCGCACTGCCCAGGTTGCAAGTATTTCGTTGAGGACTTTTGTGTCTATATTCATTCATGTGCTAGTTTGAAAGGATGTCTGTACCCTAGAAAAGCCATGTTTTAATCCTAATCCCATTTTATAAATCCAGCTGTTTCTTCTAATCCCTTTTCAGCACTGTATGCTTGAAACTATAATTAGATTGTCTCCCAGGAGATGTAATTCAGTTGAGAGTGGTTGTTAAACTGTATTAAGTGGAGACGTGTCTCCGCCCATTCGGGTGAATCTTGATTAGTTTACTGAAATACTATAAAAGAGGAAACATTTTGGAGAAAGCTGGAGATTCAGAGAGAGCAGAGAATGCTGCAGCACCACGAAGCAGAGAGTCCACCAGCCAGCGCTTTGAAGATGAAGAAGGAAAACGCCTCCTGGGGAGCTTCATGAAACAGAAAGCCAGGAGAGAAAGCTAGCAGATGATTCCTTGTTCGCCAAGTGCTCTTCCAGCCGAGAGAGAAACCCTGACCATGTTCACCTTGTACCTTTCTACTTGAGAGAGAAACCATGAAGTTCATTGGCCTTCTTGAACCAAGGTATCTTTCCCTGGATGCCTTAGATTGGGCATTTCTATAGACTTGTTTTAATGGGAACATTTTCTCAGCCTTAGAACTGTCAATGAGCAATTTATTAAATCCCCCCTTTTAAAAGCCATTCTATTTCTGGTATATTGCATTCCTGCAGGTAGCAAACCAGAACAATTCATAAGAGAAATTGGTCTGTAATTTTCTTTTCTTGTATTATCTTTATCTGTCTTTGATATTAGAGTGATGTTGGCCTCACAGAATGAGTTAGATAACATTCCCTTTTCAATTTTTTGAAAGCGTTTGATCAGGATTGGTATTAATTCCTCTTGGAATGAAGCCTTCTGGTTCTGGGCTTTCTTCCCTTTGTTGGGAGTTCTTGTTTATTTATTTGTTTTTTAAACAGTTTTATTCACACAGCATGCAGTCCATTCTAAATGTACAATCAGTGGTTCTTGGTATAATCATATAGTTTGCATTCATTACTGCAGTTAATATAAGAACATCCTCAGTTCTTCCAAAGAAAAAAATCCTATGTCCCTTTAATCCCCCCATTATTGACATTTAGCTTTGGTATAGTGCCCTTGTTACCAGTGATGCTAGAATATTGCAAAGTTACTTTTTACTATAGACCTTAGTTTACATTAATTGTTTTTTTCCTCATATGTCACCCTATTATTAACACATTGTACGTGTGTTCTAGTTCATGTAAGAACTTTCTTGTATTTATACAATTTACCACCATCATTGTCTACTCTAGGTTTCGTTAAGTCATACAGTCCCTTTTTTTTTATCCTTTAGCATGCCTTCTGGTGACATACACTACTCTAGTCTTTGTTGGGAAGTTTTTGATGACTTTCAAACTCTGCTTATAATTGGTTTATTGAGATCTTCTATTTCTTCTGGAGTCATGGTAGGTTGTTCGTGTATTTCTAGGAAATTGTCCATTTCATCTGTGCTGTCTAATTTGTTGGCATACATTTGTTCATAATATTCCCTTACATATTTTATTTCTGTGGGGTCAGTAGTAATGTCACCCCTCTCATTTCTGATTTTATTTGTTTGCATTATTATTTTTTTGATAGCTTAAATACCATTCTGTGGGATTATTTTATTTTGTTATTGAGGATTATCAGAACTAGCATAGCAAAGGGTAAGTGGTCTGTAAAGGTGGAGGAACTCTATATTCAGTAGAAAAATAAATTGGTATACTTTAAAAATATATTTCAAAAGATCCTATTCTCTCTTCTGTACAGGGACAAAACCTATCTCCAAACCTATACAATATACACAATTTACCAACATGATAACATCAAAACTTTTATGTAAATAGCACATAAAGCCTTTTGGCTTTAACCTTTAATAAAATCAACATGCTAAATATAAGAGAAGGTAGGTTGAGGAAATAAGACGTAAAAACAAATATCTTCACACAATTTGTACACAGGTATGCACCAATCTTTTTCAAAACTGTACAAAATTAGGATCCTTACCTTGAGTTAAAAATACAATTTACCAGATAATGCATCTGAATATTAAGCTAATATGTAATATAAACACTGAAATAAGGAAGTATTTTAAGATATACCTGATAATCTGATTGCAAAATGATTTTTAAGTGGAATATGATAACTTTTAATCTAATATTGTGGATAAAAAAACATATTTTTCCCAAAACTTTCATAAGGTGGAAATGGCTATTATGTAGAAATCCTATAGTTGAGGCATCTTTTCTTACAGTTTTAATGGAGAGCAGTTTGTCCAAAATAGATATATTAGCATCATTAATATTCTTTTGAGATAAAACATAAATGAAAAAAATACAAGAAAAATGTACAAGATAAATGATTTGAGTTGGCATAATATATAAGCTATCATATGTATGGTTGCTAAAAAATATTTATGAAACTATAATTCATAATCTTGTTTTCACTTTGTAGACATCTGGTGATTCAGTGATAAATTATGCTGGAGGAATGTGATATTGACAAGATCTTACTTTTTGAAAAATGAAGCATAATTTCCTTAGCTAGTTTACTTAAGTATTACTTATTTAATTTTGTATTTTACATTGTATAAACGTAAAAAGATTACCATCTAGGTGATTCATATTTGCAATTTAACAGAGCACTGATAGTTGTTTGGAGGGGGTGAATTAAGGTTAAGAGGAAATGGGAAGATTATAGATTAGTTTAATATTAAAACAGCTAAAAAATATTTTACTGAACTCTATGTTCTAGAAACAGCTCACTCACATATAAAAATATACCAGGAAAGCTATATCAATTTTAAAAACTTAAAAACCCACAATCATATTTACAACTTGTAAATTGTTACAAGTTACAGTTGTAACTCAGTTTTTTTCATTTTAAATATTTGCACAATAAAAAATATACAAATAGTGGGGGGCCAAGATGGCAGCTTAGTAAGGTACGCACGTCTTAGTAAGGTACGCGTGTCTTAGTTCCTCCTCCAGAGCAACTACTAGGTGACCAGAAACAGTGTAGAACAGCTCCCGGGGCCACGGCAGGGAACGGACACAAGGCGTACCCCAGTCTGGACTGGCTAGATCGACTGCGAGACTCTGCTGCAGTGAGATCCCCGAGCAGCGTGCATTTCCCCGGGCCATGGCGGCTGGGGGCCGGAGCTCCTCCCTCCCTCCTTCCCGGGCCGGCTGAGAGTCTCGGAGAGGCAAGTTTCCCAAGCCGCGGCGGCCGGCGCCCCTCTTTTGCGGGCGGCTTCCCGGACCGGCTACGAGTCTCGGATCAGCGAGCTCCCCAGGCCGCGGCGGCCAGCGACCGGTGCCCCTCCCCCACAGGCGGCTTCCCGGTCCGGTGGCGAGTTCCCCGGGCCGCGGCAGCTGGCGACCGGCACCCCTCCCCCATAGGCGGCTGCCCGGAGGGAGAGGAGGGAGTTTCCGACAGTGGCAGGGACTGGATCCAACCAAACACCAATAGTGGCATTAATAAAGAAGCCACAGCATCTTTTGCTGGTGGGACCCACAGACAGACAAGCACCACCTACTGGGCAGGATAAAAAAAACAAAGTCCAGAGACTTCACAGGAAAATCTTTCAACCTGCTGGGTCTCACACTCAGGGAAATCTGATTAAATGTCCAGACGCCAGCAAAAAATAACAAATCACACCAGGCAAATTGAAGATATGGCCCAGTCAAAGGAACAAACCAATAGTTCAAATGAGATACAGGAGCTGAGACAACTAATTCGGAATATACGAACAGAAATGGAAAACCTCTTCAAAAACCAAATCAATAAATTGAGGGAGGACATGAAGAAGGCAAGGGATGAACGAAAAGAAGAAATGAAAAGTCTGAAAAAACAAATCACAGAACTTATGGGAATGAAAGATACAGTACAAGAGATGAAAAAAACAATGGAAACCTACAATGGTAGATTTCAAGAGACAGAGGTTAGAATTAGTGAACTGGAGGATGGAACATCTGAAATCCAAAAAGAAACAGAAAATATCCGGAAAAGAATGGAAAAATTTGAGCAGGGGCTCAGGGAATTGAATGATAATATGAAGCGCACAAATGTACGTGTTGTGGGTGTCCCAGAAGGAGAAGAGAAAGGAAAAGGAGGAGAAAAACTAATGAAGGAAATTATCACTGAACATTTCCCAACTCTTATGAAAGACCTAAAATTACAGATCCAAGAAGTGCAGCGCACCCCAAAGAGAATAGATCCAAATAGGTGTTCTCCAAGACACTTACTAGTTAGACTGTCAGAGGTCAAAGAGAAAGAGAGGATCTTGAAAGCAGCAAGAGAAAAACAATCCATCACATACAAGGGAAACCCAATAAGACTATGCGCAGATCTCTCAGCAGAAACCGTGGAGGCAAGAAGACAGTGGGATGATATATTTAAATTACTAAATGAGAAAAACTGGCAACCAAGACTTCTATATCCAGCAAAATTGTCCTTCAAAAATGAGGGAGAAATTAAAACATTTTCAGACAAAAAGTCACTGAGAGAATTTGTGACCAAGAGACCAGCTCTGCAAGAAATACTAAAGGGAGCACTAGAGTTAGATACAAAAAGACAGAAGAGAGAGGTGTGGAGAAGAGTGGAGAAAGAAGGAAAATTAGATATGATATATATAATACAAAAGGCAAAATGGTAGAGGAAAGTATTATCCAAACAGTAATAACACTAAATGTTAATGGACTGAATTCCCCAATCAAACACATAGACTGGCAGAATGGATTAAAAAACAGGATCCTTCTATATGCTGTCTACAGGAAACACATCTTAGACCCAAAGATAAACATAGGTTGAAAGTGAAAGGTTGGGAAAAGATATTTCATGCAAATAACAACCAGAAAAGAGCAGGAGTAGCTATACTAATATCCAACAAGTTAGACTTCAAATGTAAAACAGTTAAAAGAGACAAAGAAGGATACTATCTACTAATAAAAGGAACAATTAAACAAGAAAACATAACAATCATAAATATCTACGCACCGAATCAGAATGCCCCAAAATACGTGAAGAATACACTACAAATACTGAAAAGGGAAATAGACACATCTACCATTGTAGAAGCCAAGAGTTTAAAGCAAGACCTACAGAATTTGTTGCAAGCTGCTGGCCTCGGGATGGCAGCGGTAAACTGTGGAGATTGTTATGTAGAGCAGTCTGGGAGGAAGAGAATGTTTACCCAAAACAGTTATGTTAAGTATGAAGAACACTGAGATAAGAATCTTGCTCCCTCAGGAAATGCCTGCATATCTATTGACATCCTGTGGTATATAACAAGGATCTGGTTGAGAATAAAGGTGTCTGAAGTCTGTCTGAAGTAAACTCAAGCTTCAGACCCCCTGAGCCCGTCTGTGTCTTTCTTTCTCTCCTTCTTCCTTTCTTTCTTTCTCATCATTCCTTAATATCCTTTGAGGTCCATTTCAACAGGAAGCAACATACCATAATAGTTGGAGACTTCAATTCACCACTCTCATCAATGGACAGAACATCTAGACAGAGGATCATTAAGAAACAGAGAATTTAAATATTACAATAAATGAGCTAGACTTAACAGACATTTATAGGACATTACACCCCACAACAGCAGGATACACCTTTTTCTCAAGTGCTCATGGATCATTCTCAAAGATAGACCATATGCTGTGTCACAAAGCAAGTCTTACCAATTTAAAAAGATTGAAATCATACACAACACTTTCTCAGATCATAAAGGAACGAAGTTGTAAATCAACAATAGGCAGAGTGCCAGAAAATTCACAAATACGTGGAGGCTCAACAACACACTCTTAAACAACCGGTGGGTCAAGGAAGAAATTACAAGAGAAATTAGTAAATATCTCGAGGCGAATGAAAATGAAAACACAACATATCAAAACTTATGGGATGCAGCAAAGGCAGTGCTAAGAGGGAAATTTATTGCCCTAAATGCCTATATCAAAAAAGAAGAAAGGGCACAAATTCGGGAATTAACTGTCCACTTGGAAGAACTGGAGAAAGAACAGCAGACTAACCCCAAAGCAAGCAAAAGGGAAGAAATAACAAAGATTAGAGCAGAAATAAATGAAATTGAGAACATGAAAACAATAGAGAAAATCAATAAGACTGAAAGTTGGTTCTATGAGAAAATCAATAAGATTGATAGGCCCTTAGCAAGACTGACAAAAAGAAGAAGAGAGGACGCAAATAAATAGGATCAGAAATGGAAGAGGAGACATAACCACTGACCTCACAGAAATAAAGGAGGTAATAACAGGATACTGTGAACAACTCTATGCTAATAAATACAACAATGTAGATGAAATGGACAAGTTCCTAGAAAGGCATGAACAACCAACTTTGACTCGAGAAGAAATAGATGACCTCAACAAACCAATCACAAGTAAAGAAATTGAATCAGTCATTCAAAAGCTTCCCAAAAAGAAAAGTCCAGGACCAAACGGCTTCACATGTGATTTCTACCAAACATTTCGGAAAGAATTAGTACCAGCCCTGCTCAAACTCTTCAAAAAAATTGAAGTGGAGAGAAAGCTACCTAATTCATTCTTTGAAGCCAACATGACCCTCATACCAAAACCAGGCAAAGATGTTACAAAAAAAGAAAACTACAGACCAATCTCTCTAATGAATATAGATGCAAAAATCCTCAACAAAATTCTAGCAAATCGTATCCAACAACACATTAAAAGAATTATACATCATGACCAAGTAGGATTCATACCAGGTATGCAAGGATGGTTCAACATAAGAAAATCAATTAATGTAATACACCACATCAACAAATCAAAGCAGAAAAATCACATGATCATCTCAATTGATGCAGAGAAGGCATTTGACAAGATTCAACATCCTTTCCTGTTGAAAACACTTCAAAAGATAGGAATACAAGGGAACTTCCTTAAAATGGTAGAGGGAATATATGAAAAACCCACAGCTAATATCATCCTCAATGGGGAAAAATTGAAAACTTTCCCCCTAAGATCAGGAACAAGACAAGGATGTCCATTATCACCACTATTATTCAACATCGTGTTGGAGGTTCTAGCCAGAGCAATTAGACAAGAAAAAGAAATACAAGGCATCAAAATTGGAAAGGAAGAAGTAAAACTATCACTGTTTGCAGATGATATGATACTATGTGTCAAAAACCCTGAAAAATCCACAGCAAAACTACTAGAGCCAATAAATGAGTACAGCAGAGTAGCAGGTTACAAGATCAACATTCAAAAATCTGTAGTGCCTCTATACACTAGCAATGAACAAGCTGAGGGGGAAATCAAGAAACGGATTCCATTTACAATTGCAACTAAAAGAATAAAATACTTAGGAATAAATTTAACTAAAGAGTCAAAAGACCTATACAAAGAAAACTACAAAAAAACTGTTAAAAGAAATCACAGAAGACCTAAATAGATGGAAGGGCATACCGTGTTCATTGACTGGAAGACTAAATATAGTTAAGATGTCAGTTCTACCTAAATTGATTTACAGATTCAACGCAATACCAATCAAAATCCCAACAACTTATTTTTCAGAAATAGAAAAACCAATAAGCAAATTTATCTGGAAGGGCAGGGTGCCCCGAATCGCTAAAAGTATCTTGAGGAAAAAAAACGAAGCTGGAGGTCTCACGTTGCCTGACTTTAAGGCATATTATGAAGCCACAGTGGTCAAAACAGCATGGTACTGGCATAAAGATAGATATATCGAGCAATGGAATTGAATAGAGTGCTCAGATATAGACCCTCTCATCTATGGACATTTGATCTTTGATAAGGCAGTCAAGCCAACTCACCTGGGACAGAACAGTCTCTTCAAGAAATGGTGCCTAGAGAACTGGATATCCATATGCAAAAGAATGAAAGAAGACCCATCTCTCACACCCTATACAAAAGTTAACTCAAAATGGATCAAAGATCTAAACATTACGTCTAAGACCATAAAACAGTTAGAGGAAAATGTAGGGAGATATCTTATGAATCTTACAATTGGAGGCAGTTTTATGGACCTTAAACCTAAAGCAGGAGCACTGAAGAAAGAAAGAAAGAAATCGGAGCTCCTCAAAATTAAACACTTTTGTGCATCAAAGAACTTCATCAAGAAAGTAGAAAGACAGCCTACACAATGGGAGACAATATTTGGAAATGACATATCAGATAAAGGTCTAGTATCCAGAATTTATAAAGAGATTGTTCAACTCAACAACAAAAAGACAGCCAACCCAATTACAAAATGGAAAAAAGACTTGAACAGACACCTCTCAGAAGAGGAAACACAAATGGCCAAAAGGCACATGAAGAGATGCTCAATGTCCCTGGCCATTAGAGAAATGCAAATCAAAACCACAATGAGATATCACCTCACACCCACCAGAATGGCCATTATCAACCAAACAGAAAATGACAAGTGCTGGAGAGGATGCAGAGAAAGAGGCACACTTATCCACTGTTGGTGGGAATGTCAAATGGTGCAACCACTGTGGAAGGCAGTTTGGCGGTTCCTCAAAAAGCTGAATATAGAATTGCCATACGACCCAGCAATACCATTGCTAGGTATCATCTACTCAGAGGACTTAAGGGCAAAGACACAAACGGACATTAGCACACCAATGTTTATAGCAGCATTATTTACAATTGCAAAGAGATGGAAACAGCCAAAATGTCCATCAACAGATGAGTGGCTAAACAAACTGTGGTATATACATACGATGGAATATTATGCAGCTTTAAGACAGAATAAACTTATGAAGCATGTAATAACATGGATGGACCTAGAGAACTTTATGCTGAGTGAGACTAGCCAAAAACTAAAGGACAAATACTGTATGGTCCCACTGATGTGAACTGACATTAGAGAATAAACTCGGAATATGTCATTGGTAACAGAGACTATCAGGAGATAGAAATAGGGTAAGATAATGGGTAATTGGAGCTGAAGGGATACAGACTGTGCAACAAGACTGGATACAAAAACTCAGAAATGGACAGCACAGTACTACCTAATTGTAATGTAATTAGGTTAAAACACTGAATGAAGCTGCATCTGAGGTATAGTTTTTTTTTTCTTCTTTTTTCTTTTTTATATTTTTTTCTATCTATTATCGTTTTATTTCTTTTTCTGTTGTCTTTCTATTTCTTTTTCTAAATCGATGCAAATGTACTAGGAAACAATGAATATGCATCTATGTGATGATATTAAGAATTACTGATTGTATATGTAGAATGGAATGATTTCTAAATGTTGTGTTAGTTAATTTTTTATTAATAAAAAAATAAAAATAAATAAAAAAATAAAAAATATATATACACAAATAATCTATTTAAAATATACATTAAAGAAAAACAGACTTTTTCGTGAAAATCAACATAATATAAAAAAGCATATTGAGGACCACATAATCTGTACAAATTATTGTTAATGTGGAATATTAAGGGAAGTCAGCTGCCACAGTATTCAGTCTCTTTTGCAATGTCAAGGATGAAGTCCTTCAAACAGGAACCTTGCCGAGGCCGCAACCCTGGTTACTATAGGCAAAAAAAAAGTACAGGAACCTTCTTTTACTTTTTCCTTGTTCTTTTAGCTTCTCAGTCCTAATCTTCTCAGTCGAAGAACTTGCCAAATCTTCCTCTCAGTCAAAGATTTGGCAAGTACTCAGTTATACTAGCTTATCTATTACTTATATTCAGAAGAGATTGACTAGAAAATGCACTTTTAACAAATACTATCCTGTTCCGTGCATTATCTGAATAAGCCGCTGATTGACTGAAGTATACGTTCTTGTGCTGTTGTGAAACACAAAAAGTAAGATTTTTGGCTGGATCTCTTCCCAGTTTCTTGCAGGAATTCAAGGTTTCCCATGCTTTTGAAATAGAAGAAGAAGATCTAGTAGCTAAGAGCTTCTGCAACTGCGTTCAATTCTCCAGAGCTTGAGAATGCCATCTGTCACTACTAGCAAGACTAAACTTATCACAGAGTCCGTTTTTAACCTTTCCATTTGTCCAACCAAAGTCATTTTTACCAAATTCCTTTTGTTTGCTTACATCAAGTTATAAGGGTATCTAAGAAGGAAATGTTAGTGATCAGTGATCTCAGTGAGTGAAGTTAAACAATGACAAACAGGGGCAGAACATTTGTTTTTCTGCTAGCATTTTAGGACGAGCAATAGAATCAAAGTTAGACTCTAAGCATTTGTTTGGTTTCTTTGTCTGTGGTTTGCCCTCTTTGTCTCTGACTTTGCTTTCTTCTGAACTTGAAGAAGTGGGGATTAGGCTAATAAATATAATTAATATCATCAGAAAAGTCCAATCTGGTGTGAAATAAATCACTATCATCTAGTATTTCTTTTTCTGTTGCTTCTTTTTTGTGTGTGATGTTTTCAATCATTGCTTTAGAATGGTTCCTAACAAGATATATCATACTTTTCATTGCTGGATAGGCACTCACAGTTACTGATAAGCTACAAAGGTCTTTTGTTTCTGGAATGATGTCAACTGGTAATGGTAGAACGAACTCAGGATTACTATATAAGAAATCTATGTTCCGTGTTTGGAATTCTGTAAAAAGCTGGATGAGTTTATGCCATTCCTCCTTTGTTGTGGTTTTGTGCTTTAAAAATGAAAATAAATCTGCAGATATGTTCTTAAGACCAAACGAGATCTCGGCACAGCCGGTGTCACATTTTGGAAGGTCTACAGAATTTTTTATAATGTTTTTTTGTATCAGGGCAATCTTTAGAGAAAAATAGTTGATCATTTCTGCTATTTCCTCCTGTTGAAATGTAAAATGTAAGTTCCAGGAAGATGGCAGAGTAGGATAGGTCGAGTTCACCCCTGCTCCAAGGAACAGCTAGAGAACGGACAGGAAGGTGACTGGGATAGTGATTCCAGGGTGTGAGTGACCTGGGAGGGTCTTCTGCACCACATAGGGAGGCTCTGGTTGCAGAAGCTGAAGAATTGAGACACAGGGAACCGGAGACTGTCTACCTAGTGCAAACAGCCTTACATGCCCCTTTCCAAATGGAAGCCTGGAGCCCTCAGGAATCCACGGTCAGGGAGACAGGGACAAGGAAGTAAGCCAAGCAGTGTTCCTAGAACCTTCTACCCTCACCCGTGCCGCCCTGGCCTGCCACTCCCCCCCACCCACCCCCACCTGAACCCCAATTGATTTCTGCTCTAATCTTTCTTTCTTTCCTCTTGCTTGCTTTTGGATTAGTTTTGTTGTTCTTTTTCTAGTTCCTCCAGGTGTGCAGTTCCTTTTCTGAATGTAGACCTTTAGGGCTATAAATTTCTCTCTCAACACTGACTTCACTGCATCCCATAAATTTTGATATGCTGTGTGCTTGTTTTCATTTATCTCGAGATACTTACTGATTTCTCTTGCAAATTTTTCTTTGGACCCACGGACTTAAGAGTGTGTTGTTTAATCTCCATATATTTGTGCATTTTCCAATTCTCTAGTTACTGATTTCTAGCTTCATTCCATTATGATCAGAGAAAGTGCTTTGTATGATTTCATTCCTTTTGAATTTGAGACCTGTTTTGTGACCCAACATTTGCTCTGCCCTTGAGAATGACCCCTGAGCACTTGAGAAGAATCTGTATCCTGCTGTTTTGGAGTACAGTGTTCTGTATATATCTGTTAGGTCTCGTTCATTTATCATATTATTCAAGTTCTCTGTTTTTTTATTGATCCTCTGTCTAGATGTTCCATCTATTGATGAGAGTGGTGTATTCATGCCTCCAGCTGTTGTTGTAGAAATGTCTGTTACTTCCTTCAGTTTTGCTCGTGTTTGCCTCATGGATTTTGGGGTACCCTCGTTAGATATATAAATATTTATGATTGTTATTTCTTCTTGGTGGATTTCCTGTGGGGTCTACTCTTAATGACATGTTGGGAAAACCATCTCATCCTGCCATTGTATCACTGTCCTGTTGTCTTCTGGAACTTTATGATTCGCATTTTACACAGATGAGATGCAGGGTCCCAGGTACAAGTTGTGTGCTCCTGCTGCAGGCAGACGAGTGGCCTCTGTCTGCATGAGGGAGGAGTTCAGCTGGAGTTTCTCCATGAGATGGGGTGGGTCTGACAGAAATGCCTTCAGGTGGTATTTTTTTGGGGGGTGGTAGTGGTGCATGGTCCGGAAATCGAACCTGGGTCTCCTGCCTGGAAGGCAGGTGTTCTAACCACTGAACTACCTGGTCTTCAGGTGATTGATAGTGTTGTGGTTCTTGGAATTACAGGAAGAAAGCCACAGAGGGTGCCTTTGGGCAAATGTCAGACTGTCGCAAATAGATGGGAGGGAGGCATCCCTTCCTTCCCCCATGGTCAGGAGGGTGAGTCTGATCCTGAGTTTGAGGGTGGGGGTGGGTGCTTCCTGCCTTAGACACCAGGAGAGACCGGAGGAGACCACGATCCCAGGGAGATGTATGCCTATTCAGCAATGCAAAGGAAGAAGTTAGACTGGGTGGGTCATGTTAGGAGAGGCTCAGGAGGGGTGATAGGGCACCGGGGGCTGAGCCAGGAGGTTTTAGCATGGAAGGAAGGGTCAGGAAGTTTGGAGGATGAGGAAGGTGGTGAATGCTCATTGTCTGCAGACCCAGGTGGTGTGCTTTCTGCTGGGAGCCTACAGCTTGCTGCATGATGGAGCTGGAGAGGTGGAGACTAGATCCCTTCCCAGTAGGAGTACAGCTCTATCTGAGGGGCTGTATGTGCTCCCTGATGTTGTCTCCTCGGAAGGGGCAACACTAGCGGCCAAGCCCAGTGAAAGTATTTGGGGGTGCTGTCTCACCATGAGCTAGGCAGATGCCTCTGTGATTTTTGGGTGCCACGTGCTTTATAATGTGGACTTATGGAATCCTCAGAACAGCCTCCCTTTGTGGATGAAGGCATGGAGGCCCTGCAAGGTGTAACTTGGGGCTACGGATCGCAGCCTATCTCAGGGTCCCCAGTTCAGCCACTATGGGCCTCCCCTGCAGTAGCACACCTGGAGCTCACGTCTGTGTAAGTTGCCAAGGCCACACATTTTGCAGTTTATGCTTTATCCCGTGCTGTCCAGAGTCCTGGACCTGGACCCTGGTGACAGGCTGTTTCCCCATTTGGCAGGCCCAGGGAGGAGAGGAGGAAGAATACTGGGTGCAGAGCCCATCCCCCTCACCTGGCTCCAGCCTCGGGCACCTCCACGCAGGGGCTGCCCTGGGCCTGCTATTAGCATCTCGCTTCCTGCTGCTACCACTCTTTCAGTCTGAAAGGCCTCTTTAGGGAGAGGACAGCCTCTCCCGAGACCAGTACTGGACAGGAGCCAAATTGGAATTCAAACCCCAGCTTGTGTGGTTCAGAAGCCCAGGCCCTTCTCTGTCATACTTGCTGCCAGGGCAGCCGCCCCAGGGCCTCCATCCAGCCTCAGCCCATGCCTGTCCCTGTCACCCTGGCCGCCACTGCCTGGACACTCATTCGAGGCTGGGTTTTCCCTTGGTGCCCACTGCACCAACTCTCAGTTCTGCCCATCATGCCCAACCAAAAATGCCTGATGTTACCTCTCCTGGTGCTAGAACTATGCAGTGGTTTTATTCAATGCCAGTGGTGGCCTGCTGCGTACGGCAGTGGGGTACACAGTGTCTGTTCTCCATGTTCACTGTTTGCAGAGTCGAGGGAGAGAACCCGGCACTTGGCACCTGAGGGGTGGGGTGCTGGGGTGTGGTGGGGGTGGCCAGAGGCTAGCAGACAGGTGGGGCTGCAGGATGGTTGGCAGGGTGCCAGGCAGCAGGTTACCAGCCACCAGACCACCAAGGCCCTGGGGTGGCAATGCGTCCAGGTGCAGGTTCCTGCTGTCAACCAGCCTCACCATCAGTTCACCCAGTTCAACTGGGGTTGGGCACCTGGACACAGGCTGTGACAAGGGACTGTGCCATTGCTATGAGAGGTGGGCTGAGGACTGGAACTTTAGGGGATAGAAGTGCAAATGGGGGTGGGGTTTGCTGACCAGGCCCTACTGCATGGGGACAGAGCTAAGATTGCAGGGAGAGGACAGGAAGATGCTTTCTTGGTGGGTGGCCTGAGCCTGTTGGGCAGGGGTGGCAGTGTACCGCCTTCCATGATCTGGGTTGGGTTCGTCCTCATACCCCTGGTGGGTAAGCTCAGAGACCTGCATGGATGAGTGGTCTGCAGCCTGCACCTGTGCCTTCCCGTGGGGCCCTGGTCACCCATGGCTGGGATCCTGATGGCCCGCTGCCAGGCGTGTCCATGGCTACCAGGAAGAAGCTTGTAGGCACAGTGCCCAGCGTGGGGCTGCGTCTCCCAGGTCTCTCTTCACACGCCTCGTAGTGCCCATCCTTCTGTGGGTGCTTTGCTGATCTGGGAGCTGGGACAGGAGGGTGTTTCAGGCTCACACCAGTAGTCGACATCGGGCAGGCCTGCCCTTCCCTGCACGTGCTCCTGGGGTGACCTGCATGGGGCAGAGCCCCGGGTGCATCGCCAGAGGTCTCCACTGTTCTTGGCCTCCTCAGTCTGTGCTGTCTCCTTGTGCAGGTAGACAGCCCCAGTTGAGTGACAGTTGTTGGAAAGTCTTGTTTTCAGCAGATGGAGCTCAGGGCCTCTGCTGCTTGCTTGGAGGTGTCTGGGGAAGGTGAGCAGTGCTCTACTCAGAGGAGTGTGGAGTGGCAGCTTTGGGATGCAGTGGCCCCCCACGTCTGATGCTGGCTCACCCTGTGGCAGGGGCGGTTCTGAGGGGGTCCGTGGCTGTCTCCTTCACTCTAACGGCAGCCTCACCTAGCAGGATGGGCCCAGTCCCAGGGTGTGGGCGCAGGAGACCCTGACCAAGCTCCTGGGAGGGCTGCTCTGGCAGGGAGCATAAGTGCCTGAACTTCCAGAAAGACGCCCCAGAGGACAGTGCAGGGCCTCTCCCTTTCTGGGGCAGAATGTAGGCTGGTTTCTTTTTCCCTCTTCTATTTTGTGGAACATGATCTTCAGACTAGAAACAGGAGAAAAACGTTTTTAAAAATAGGTTTGCAGAGCTGAAAATGACATTCAGGATGGTTTATTCACTGCGTGGGCTGGGAGGAAACGTGAGGAAGCTGGTACATGCTGTCCTCGCAGCTGGATGCCTGGCCATATGGGTGCACCCCTGTTCTGTCTCTGCTGTGGACGCAGAGCTCAGGACAGCTAAACATCACCCAGTTCTGTTGCCTGAGGCTGTCAAGATCCACCCGTTTCAGCCCCCAATGTGCTGGTGCCCCCGCAGGCTTCGAGGCCGCATGCTGGCGTAGTCCACCTTGCCATGGACTCACCAGGCACTTTCTTTGTCTTGCCTCTGTGGCTGTGCCAGGATTCCTGCTCCTATCACGGTGCTTTGGGCTATTTGGACCCTGTAAGCATGGTAACTCCGTCTACATGGCTGCCATCAGCTTGGGGTGACCACCATCCCCGAGCCCCATTTAGCCTTGGACATGGCCGCCTCTGGTCTGTCTGCATGTGCAGAGCCCGTTGGTGCCTCAGAGCCTTGGCCTCCTTCATTCCTCTTCCTTGCCTCCACACTGGGGCCCCTGTCTCCACCCATAGCCTTCTGCTTCCCTCCCAGCCAATCTTCCGGCTGTCGCATTGGTAAGTGCCCCCCCCCCCCCCGCCCAGCCCAAATGGCACTGTGGCCCTCGGCCCCTGGCAGGTCTCCCTGAATTGTGGGGTTTGCTTCATGGGCCCCTTTTCATACTGCTCTCAGAAAGGAAGAGGGGCAGGTATGGTCCTAGGTGGGGTGGGGGTAGAAGGCTGCGGGGGAGGTAGGCTTCTGAAAACAGGTCTGCTTGGTCACTTCTAAGTGACATCTGTCTTTTGATGTGGTTCAGCTCTGTCCTGCTTGCTCATGCTTCACTCTGCTGCTCATCTGCTGGCTCCCAAGCTGTCTTGCATCATTCCTCCCATGTCTCTGTGTCCCTGGTCACATTTCCCATGTATATCTTCCCTACCCTGTAGCTACGACCTCACCTTAACACCCAGATTTGGAGGAGACAGGGAAGCCGGAACTCCAGATGTACTCGTCAAATGAATCACTTCACATTTTGTTGGCCAGCAATGCCGTTTTACTTTTTTTTTTTTTAACTTCTTTTATTGTATAGTATAACATATATACAAAGCAAAGAAATAAAAAAGCAGTAGGTTTCAAATCACTCTTCAAAAAGTGGTTACAGGACAGATCCCAGAGTTTGTCATGGGCTACCATACCACCATCTCATATTTTCCCTTCTAGCTGCTCCAGAATATAGGAGGCTAGAGGGCTTAAATACCTTTTCATCATCACGATTGACTTTTTTCCTTCTTTTTTTTGTGAAAAATAATATATATACAAAAAAGCTATAAATTTCCAAGCACAGCACTACAATTAGTTGTAGAACATATTTCAGACTTTGACATGGGTTACAGTTTCTCAGTTTTAGGGTTTTTACTTCTATCTGCTCTAAGATACTGGAGACTAAAAGAGATATCAATTTAATGATTCAGCATTCATATTCATTTGTTCAGTCCTATCTTCTATGTGTAATTCCACCATCACCTTTGATCTTTCTATACCTCTCATTGGGGTTGTTTGGGCTATGGCAATTCTCAATTTTTTATACTGAAAGGGTCTGTCACTGATATGGGGTAGGAGATAAAACTATCTGATGTTCTGGAGAGGCTGGGCTAGATTTCAGGACTTATCTGAACCAGGGACCCATCTGGAGGTTTTAGGTTTCTGGCAAGTTACTCTAGTGCATGGAACCCTTGTGGAATCTTGTAAATTGCCCTAGGTGTTCTTTAGGATTGAAATGCCGTCTTACTTTTATGTTAATACAGATGTGTACCTCTCTGGCTGAAAGTCTGCGTTTTGTGGCTTCTTTAAAGATGACAGAGGTGATTCAGCAGCACCATGTGTGCATTCTTTCAGGGCTCTAGGAGTCCCTTGCTTGAGTTTGGTGTGGTCAGAGTGTTCTGAGCAGCTGTGGGCTTTCCCTCGTGCACTAGCTGGAACGAGTCTATTGACATCACTCAGACGCTGGGTGGCAGAGCCACTTCTCACTGCTCACCTGCTTATTGACCTATAGTAAGGCTGTGAGCAGCCTAAGCAGTGCAGTCCACTCGGAGAGGCGAGGCCAGAGCTGGTGGCCAGGAGCCTTTCTTACAGACACTCGTGCTTGAGGGTAGGGGTACTGGGGAGGGCGGTTACAGTTCACATGACTGTTTATTACTGTGGACTTCAGGGCGATGCAGAACCTTTAGTGGGATCCCACTTCTTCTTGCCCGTGTGTTTATTGCTGGGTGACTGTGTTTTCAGCGGCGTATTGTCTGTCTCCTATTCCCCAGCTAGAAGTCATCGAAGCCCCTTCATTCTCAGGTGAAGAGCCTGCCTGTCCCATATAGGGCTGTCTCGGGGAGAGGCTGAGAGAGAACTTCATGTCACATGGCCCTGTCCTTCTGTGGCAGAGCTTTTTGGGACCCAGCCATTCAGAGGGCAGGAAATAGAAGTGCCTTTACCCAGTGCTCTGGTGCACATGCTGATCTTGTGAAGGCTGTGAGCAGCCCCCAGGCCTGGGCCTCTGCCCTCTCCTGCCAGGGACTCCCTTTTGGCACCATTGTCGTGACCTTCCCTCCCTGCTTTCTCATTCCCTGTGGCTGCCTTCGTCACCGCCTCCCACTCTCAGCCAGGTTGGTGCCAGGGACACGGGGATCCCTGCAGGAGGGAGCTCCCTGGGTTGCAAACACCCTTCTTCTTTTGTGTTTCAGCGAGGATGCCATGAGGAAAGCTGGCGTGGCCCACAGTAAATCCAGCAAAGACATGGAGAGCCACGTGTTCCTGAAGGCCAAGACTCGGGTAAGGCCCTGGAGACTGGGCCCCATGGGGGAGGGGCAGGGGTGCCTCCACCTGCAGTACACAGTCTTCTCCAGAGGCCCCGGTGCTGGGTGAGCACCCAGGACACAGGCCTGGCCTGAGAGCTCATGGTTCGGACCCCTCATCTCTCAGGCACTTGGCCAGCCATGAAAAGGCCGCATGTTCTGAGGGCTGGCATTTCACACGGTAAGAACTGGGTCTGTCTTCTGTCTCAGCCCTCTGGGGGCATTTTGTACCTAACCCCACACCACCCTGGGCACAGGCTGAGAAAGGTTCGTGGCCCTGTTATTAAGTGACAGGACGATGCCTGTTGTGGTGGAGGCCTGGGTGAGGATCCGGGGTGGAAGTCAGAGGTGGGTGGAGGGAGATGTTCTACTTCCCAGCTCGCTGCACCCCAGGATCCACAGGCCTGCACTCCACCTGGGACCGAGCCCATTTTACTGAGGTTGACCCAGCTGGTAAGAGGAGTGCTGACCTTTGGCCTCTTGTTCTGCATCTTCTGCCCTCCGCTGCATTACCTCCTTCCTGAGTGCAGCTGAGGCCTTGAGACCTGCTGTGTGTCAGGAGCAGGTCAACAGGATGATGGTCCTAGATCACATACTGGTTTGGACAGACCAGCTGTCAGGACATGCCAGGTCATTCGGGAATTTACTCTGGGTGTTTAAATGAGATGAGCATTTTTGAAGTGGAAAGGGAGAGTTCATTGGCTGAAGAAAGCAGGTGACGAAACAGAAAACTGTCAATGCAGTCTGGTCTTGGTGAGGGCACATGTGTGCATGTTTGTGAGCACACAGGTATGCAAGGCTGTGCCTCCGGACACACACACTGCAGCGGTGCGGTGGGTTCTGTGCCATGCAGGGGGTGGGAGTGGCATTTCATGAAATGGATATGTGTTGTAATTCTCTTTCTTGTAGACATCTTTATTGAGAGGCAATTCACATACAGTTCAGTGGGGTTTAGTACATGCTCATCACCACGATCTAATTTCAGAACATTTCATCTCCCCTAAATGAAGTCCCATCCCCAGTAGTAGCCACTCTCCTTTCCTCTCAGCCACAGGCAAACTCTGCTCTACTTGCTCTGATTTGCTTGATCTGACCTTTCAGACACCTGCAGTTGTGCCTGGTTTCTTTCACTTAGCCTGTTTCCACGGTTTGTCCTTGGTGCATGCTGTGGCCCGTAGCAGAGCTCCCCTCCTTTTAATGGCTGCGTACTGTTCGCCCATGTGGGGGAGCGCAGTTGATTTGTCCTCAGCAACGCTTTGCTATTGTACAGCCAGCAGCAGTCAGCAGGCCCTGGGCCTTTGTTTCCTCCCCTGCGTGTGAGTGTTCATCAGTGTCACTTGCTTCACTGAGCCCAGCAGGAAGAGGCTTTTACGCCATAGAAAACTTTTGATAGCCAGGTGTGGGCTCTTGTGGCTGGGGGCAGTGGAGGTGGGCAGTGACTGGGGCTGCCTTGTGCCAGAAGCCCCCAGCTTGGTTTCTGATAGTCCCTCCTGGAGCCTGGGGGTCCAGGGGCCAAGGTCACAGGGAGCTGAGAACACCGTGTCCTGACTGTCTGTTCTGGGAACTGATGTATTTGGTACATTTTCGACATGTTGGGAAAACTTTAGAACACACACAGAAGCAGAGAGGCATCCCATACCCATGTTTGCCACTACTGAGGTCTTAGGCCCTTCCCACCCGTCCTCCATGATTCTTTCTCTCGCAGTGCTCATCACAGCTCATCCCTGTACCCTTCCCTGTCTCCCTGCAGCGGGCGTGCCAGGCCCCAGCACAGTCTTCCTCCCCCAGGTAGTATCCTGTGGTTGGTCTGTGCAAGGGACCCTCACTCAGCATTCCACCGTGATGGCTGGTTTACTTGAATCAAGATCCAAACATGGGCCCTTTCTTTCTCCAGGCCACTCCCTGCCATTTCCCACATCCCCGTGACCTGGGTCTGGAGCGAAGCACCAGATTGGGTTGGTGAAGTGGTTTGTCAGCAGGAATGCACCCCAGGGGTTCGGTACCTGCTCTCTGCCTTTCTGGCCTTTACTCAGGCAGCCACCGTGGGTCAGGGGCTCTAGGCCTGGCAGCTCTGTTCTTCTCTTGTCACACTCCTTGTCCACTTCTGTTTTCTACATTTTACTTTTCATTGAAGTATGTTGTACAGGATAATACATAAATTGTAGGTGCACAGCTCAATGAATTTTCACAGCCGGCCACTGTCATGTTGAAACTCCCCAGTGCCAGAAACAAACCCCACCCGATCTCCTTTCTGTCATTTCCCCTCTCCCAGGAAGTAGTTAGCCTGACTTCGATGTCAGAGATGGACCTTTTCATGAACAGAATTGTTCATTACCTACTCTTTGAGTCTGACTTCTTTTGCTCAATACTTTAGTATGTTTGTGAGATTTATCCATATTATCCCTATAGTTGTAGCTCATTTATTCTCATTGTTGTATAGTTTTCTGTTGTGTGACCACACCACAATTTATTTATCCGTGCTCTCAGCAATTGTGAATGTGTCTTTTGCTGCCTGTGAGTGTGCTTTTCTGTGGCTTGTGTATCTGGGAGTGGAATTGCCAGGTCATACCTTCAGCTGCCACCACAGTGTTCCAGAGGGATTCTGCCGGTGTGCTTCCACTAGCAGAGACTCAGGTATGTCTGTCGTTCTCATTTTAGCCACTCTCGTGAGTCTATGGTGTGCAGCAGTGTGGTTTTTACCTTGTATTTCCTTTGTGAATAATGACGTGGGGCATCTTTTCATTGATGAATTTCTTTTTTTTTTTAATTGTGGTAAAATATATAAATGTAAAATTTGCCATTTTAACCATTGTTAAGTGTCCAGTTAAGTGGCATTAATTAACCTTCTCAGTGTGTACTACCGTCACCAGCATCTGTTACCAAAGCTCCACCCCATCCCACCGTCCCCCATGGTAACCACTATTTGGCTTTCTGTCTCTGAATTTGCCTGTTCTAGATATTTTATGTAAGTGGAATTATGTGGTATTTGTCCTTTGGGGTCTGGCTTATTTCACTCATCATCGGGATTTTAGGTTCATCCTCCATTCTGTTTATCCATCCAGTGCTGATGGACACTTAGGTGCCCCCGGCTTTGGCTGTTGTGAAGAATGCCACCGTGACGTTGGCGTGCAGATATCTGAGTGTCTGCTTTCGGCTTTTGGAGTATACATATCCCATCTGCTTTTCATCCAGAGTGCTATCATTTAATCAGTGATTATAAAATGGTAATTCTCCTTAGCTCTATCCTTTCTGCCACCTTTAGTAGATGAAATTTTTCTACAAAGGGTTTTCCTCATCAACTAAGACTTCTTAGCTGCTTGAAACCCACTTGCTCAGGACCGCGGGGGCATGCTGTCCTGCTGTGGCTACTTTCAGCACCTGGAGTCACTGCCCTTGGTGCCTGTGGGGGTTGCCAGGGGTGAGGGTGGGGTCGTGATGTCAGTGAGTGAAATCATGAGCTCAGGGCTGTGGACCTGGTGTATGTCAGCCCATTGCTTTTGGACCGTCTACTGAACAGCTAAGAATTAAGTGTTTTTGAAATAGCAGCAATAACTGCCCCCCCTCAACAAAACAAAAAAAAAACCCACATCATAATTTCACACTATTTCCAATTCAAATTTAACCTTACAGGAATATTACTTCTTTCATTTTAAATATGTACCTTTTTGGTTACTATGACTACCTTGGTTTCTACTATCATTAGTATAATTATTTCTTGCTTTACACTAAAATAGTTTCAGAATAAAAAAATAATTTACCACTAATAATACAATGTGGAATGAAGTTGAAGATTTCTCTGTGGCTCTCTTTGTCCTTAAAATGTATCCATTCCACTAAAGTTGGGCAGTTAAAACAAACAAATAAAAAAGGCCATTCAAAAGAATTTTTCCCCTATGTGATTTTAACCATCAATCTAATATGTGAGTCATTTGTTTCTGTTTTGAGTTTTAGGTAATATCCTTTCTTCTTTTGATTGGTTTTGTCTTTCCCACGGGCAGAGATTTGCATGTTCTCAAAGTGAGAACCATGTAGCACGGCCAGTCCATTCCAGATACTCCCTGGAGGCAGCCGTAACTCTGATTTTGGTTTCGATTTCAGTTTATCCTTCCAGGGTTTCTTTTAGAATGCGTGTGTTCAGACTCCCCTTGTTGTGTACAAAGGTGGCGTAGGGCATGTGGCGTGTGAATGTGGGTGCTTGCCCCCCCCCCAGGTGCCGGGGCTCCCTCCACCCCTCTGGGAAAAGAGCTTCACCGCTGTTGGGCAGTGTGTGCCCAGGTCCAGCAGGCGTTCTTGCTCACCAAAGCCTTTTCTTTAATGTTTTTGTTGTCTGTCCTCTAAAATGGGCGTTCCCATAGGGCCCATTTCATTGGTCGCTGGGATAACTAAATGCATTAATATATGTGCCTCAAAGCTGTGCCTGGCACCTCAGAGTGCTCACGTATCAGCTATCATGGTAATGGTCTGCAGACACCCAACCTTTTATGCCACCTGACACCCAGGTGTTTTTGTTTGTTTTTAAATATTTATATTGACAATCTTCACACACATACAGTCCATACATGGTGACCAGTGAATGGCTCACAGTATCATCACATAGTTGTGTATTCTTCACCATGATCATGTTTAGAACGCTTACATCACACCAGAAAAAGAAATAAAAAGAAAAAACTCATGCATTTTATACCCCTTATCCCTCCCTCTCATTGACCACTAGTATTTCAATCTACACAGCTTATTTTACCCCTTATCCCCCCCTATTATTTATTTATTTTTCTCCATACTTTTTTTACCCATCTGTCCATACCCTGGATAAAAGAAGCATCAGACACAAGGTCACACAGGTCTTTTGTATTTTTTTGTTTTAATAATAATAGTAAACATTTAGTGGGCTAGGAGCATTACATGGTGTTTTAGTTTCCTAGGCTGCTCCAGCAAATGCTGTGAATTGGATTGGATTAAACAATGGGAATTTATTAGCTTACAGTTTTGAGGCCGGGAGAGTGTCCAAATTGAGGCCTCATTAAAGCAGTGCTTTCTTCTGGAAGATGGGCTGCTGGTGATCCTTGGCTCCTTTGCCACATGGCAAGGCGCATGGTGGCAGCTGCTGGTCTCTCCCTTTTCTTCCCGGTGTCTTTGATTTCAGCTCCTCAGTTTCCTGGCTATCTCTTTGAATTTCATTCTCTTCTAAAATAGGCTCCAGTAATAGGATTAAGGTCCTTCCTGCATGAGGTGGGCCACGCTTCAGTTGAAGTAACCTCATCAAAGATCCTATGTGCAGTGGGTTCACACCTACAGGAATGGATTTGCTTTAAGAACATGTTTTCCTGGGGCACATACAGCTTCAAACCTCCATACATGGACAACTTCATTTTTTATTATTTATTTATTTATTTTTAAAAATGTATTCATTAAAAAAATTTAACAGACCAAATAAAACATTAATATATATAATCAGTAATTCACAATATCGTCACTTAGTTGCATTTTCATCATTTCTTAGAACATTTGCATCAATTCAGAAAAAGAAATTAAAAGACAATAGAAAAAGAAATAAAATGAAAACAGAAAAGAAAAAAAAAAGATTATGCCTACCATACCCCTTACCCCTGGCTTTCGTTGATCACTAGCATTTCAAACTAAATTTATTTTAACCTTTGTTCCCCCTATTATTTATTTTTATTCCATATGTTTTACTCATCTGTTGATAAGGTAGATAAAAGGAGTGTCAGACACAAGGTTTTCACAGTCACAGTCACATTGTGAAAGCTGTATCATTGTACAATCATCTTCAAAAAACATGGCTATTGGAACACAGCTCTTAAAGAAATAGCACTTTTTCAACAGATTCCCTTCAATATTGCAGGCATAAAGGCTGGTCCTGGGCCTTGACAAGAGGTCAGGCATTGGCCTGGCTGTCCCCCAGGTCCTCTCCATTGTGCTTGGCCTTGGCCCATGCCATCAGAACTCCCCATTCCTCACTCCCTCAGGATCCAGCTACAGCCAGGGCCTTTTCAGCCCCTGCACATTGTCACAGTGTCCCTCCTACCGGAAATTGGAGGGGGGTGTCGGGAATAGTATTGACAAAAGCTGCGCCTGCCCCCTCTGCCTGTGTTGTCATGGACTTCTCTCTCTTGGGCCTTTCCCCTCTCACGCACTCTCTGCTAATCAGTGGTGTTTGGGTTTTAGTTCCCCTTCCACTTGAGGCTTTCCCCCAGTAGTAGTCCTTGTTTGCCCTGGGTTCCCAGGATGTGTGCCCCAGATGGTGCTACCATGGTGCTGCTGTGGGACTCTCATTCAATAATGCTGTTTGTCCATCTGCTCTCTAGTGGACAGACTCCACAACTTAGAGGGGAAGTCTTGCAAGCAAGGCAGAGAATGAAGGCTTTTTTCCTGTTCAGAGCTGCCTTGCCGGAAGGAAGGGTGTTTCACAGGCACAGGGAAGAGGGTGCAGTGTCTCTGAAGTGAGGTCTTGGCTCAGACAGGCAGACTGACCCAGAACACCCAGCAATGAGTGTCTGGGTGTGAGGAGGACAGTCTGGGGAGCTCTGGGCCCCTAGCAGCCTGGACCAGGAAGGGGCCTCAGCAAGAGGGCCTTCCCTGTACCCTGGAGTGGCGCTGCCCAGGAGGCTCAGATGAGCACACACCCCAGCAAAGACAGTCCAGACTTGCATGTAAATGCGATGCCAGCCATGAAAGAATAACAGGCTGGGTACGAAAAGTGAGAGTACTTGGATACAAATGGTGCAACGACAAGTACAGCCACCCTCATCCACGTCTGATGAGCCCATGACCTCCGGCCCTGCCCCTTCAAGGTCTGGCTGGCCCCTCTGGTAAGGGGGGGTTGCTTCAGGCCTCAGAGTGGAAGGAGCAGCAGCAACATTCCTTTGTTTCTTGCTGCCTTTTCTCAGCCGGCCCAGCTGAGCACTGACTCCCTGTGAGAGCTGGAGTGCAGGGAAGGCCGCCCTGGGCACAGTGTTGCCATGAAATGAGCTGGCTCCAGGCCAGCAGCCCTGCAGGAAGCACCCTCAGCTGGGCAGGGCGGGAGAGATCGTCACATGGCTCACTGCCTCCTTTGGGATTGAAATGCTTCCTGTTCTCATTTTTAGGATGAATACCTCTCTCTCGTGGCCAGGCTCATTATCCATTTTCGAGACATCCGTAAGTAAACATTCTCACTTCTGAGCTGTGATCAGCGCTGCAACAGGAGCTGGCCGGGTCACTGCTGTGGTGGAGGCCCTCTGCTGCATGCTGTGTCCAACGCCAGTACTCATGCCTGTTTTCCGGAAAGTTGTCCGTTGCATCGCATTTGATCCCTCATTCCCGTCCTCCCAAAGCCTCAGCCTCAGAACTGCTGGCTTGGACTTTATGAAAAAGTTGCCCTCCAAGTGGTCTAAACTGGGCTGCTCTTTTGTCTTGTCTATTTAATCTCCTTTTTTTAAAGGACTGCTACTTTTTACCTCTGGGCAGTTCTTAAATAAGTAATGTTTGTAGAACGAAACATTCCTCTCCTCGTGGTTGATTTTATTGACCATGAAGTCCTGACCTAAACGTGCGTCTGGCAGGCTGAGAACTGCTGAGATGGGCTTGCTAAATCCCTGCCTCTGGCTTTCTGTTCTGGAGGGAGGCTGGGGCCTAGCCATGCTCCTCCCGCTCTGGCTTGGAGGCCCTCTCCTCGGTTCTAGCAGACTTCTCAGCAGCAAGCGTATCGTGGTGTCCTGGAGTCTGGAGGGTCTTGGGGTCTTCGTGTGTTACGGATCAGCATGTAGCCAACAAGTAGACACTTAGCATGCCTGGGAGCTGCATTCCCTTGCCCCCAAGAGGAAGCCTGGGATGGCAGATGCCCCATGGTCTGAGCCTCCAGTACCTCCCTCCAGCCCACAACTAGGAACCCGCAGAGACTGGCGTCCTGTCGAGTCCTTAGCTGCTCCCCAAAGCTCAGCCTTAGTCGGGACATTGGTTGTGAAGGCTGTGACAGCTTTAGTTCTAGTACCCTGTGATCAAGGGAACCATGGGTAACTTCCAAGTCACTGTGTGCCATTTGGTTTTGCTTTCCACAATAATTTTTTACCAGAATAGCCAGCAAGGTATATTTCCCTTGATGTCACTTTCTTTGTAGAGTTTGGAAAGGTCCAAACCTTGTAGACAGAGGGGGAGCTAGGAGTCTGGAGAATGAGAGCCCAGATGCTTGCGTCCCAGTTAGTCCTGGCCAGGACTCAAGCCATACTGCTTGTCTGTTGACAAGGTGGCCGTGACTTACCAGCCGAGGGCAGGGGGTGATGTGGAAGGCCTGTTGGTGTGGCAGCTAGTGGCAGACCTGGCTGTGACCAGCTTTGGACGAGTACTTTCTGAGCCTCGGTTTCTTCATCCAGAAAATGGAAGCACCACCTCACAGAGTGATACTCAGCACCATTCTGGGCCCATCTGGAGTCCTGCCCTCCTGGGCTGCGACCTCAGGGAGGGGGGACGGAGGGAAGGAAAGCTGGGGTAGACTCAGAAGGCTTCCTCCAGTAGGCCTCAGCCTTGGAGGGTGCTTCTCTCAGGCCCCAGATTGTCCCTGCAGCAGTTCTGTGCCCTCCCCCCACCCCCAGGTACCCTTGTGATTTCACCGTGGCTGGGAGCAAATGCTCCTCTGCTCCTGCACCCTCCCACCCCACTCCCGAGTTTGCCAGAAACACTGGGAGCTCCTCATGGGTCACAGCTTTGCAGCTTGTGGTGTATCTTGTCTGGCTTCTAGGCAGGCCCAGCACCCTTTTAGCAAACGCCTACAAAAGTGACTCACTCATGGGAATACATGGTTATATAATATCTTGTTGACTGCTTTCTTTTCTTTTCTTTTCTGTTTTTTTAATAGATAACAAGAAATCTCAAGCTTCCGTCAGCGGTGAGTCTTTCTTTGGAATTAAAGCTTTTCCCAACATTATTTTCTGGGCAGCAGGAATAAGGCAGTGGGTGCTTTGTGTGCCAGGGCTCCACCTGTGAAGAGAAGAGGGCGTTTGCAGAAGGGAGCTTGCTGGCAGGAGTGCCCGGCTGACTGTGAGCGTGCCCGGCCTCCTCCGTCCCCCTCCGTCCCCCTCCATCCGTAGCCTGCCTGCCAGGGTTGGGATCAGGCCCACCCTGCTTCGGGAAAACGCTGTCTGCCTTTACCCAGCAAAAAGAGCACAAGCGCTTAGACTGGTTAAGACGTCATCTGGAATGGTGTGCTCTCTGGGGGGGAGCTAGTATGTTCAGTCTGATAATCTCCAGTAGTAGCATTCTGAGATACGAAGTTTCTTCCTTAATTATTTTAGGAAGTCTTTTTTTTTAATTTCAAGGTTGTATCAAACAAGGGAACCACTGTTAATCCAGCTGTGGCCTCTGCCAGCTAAGATGCGAATGAAAGGGTTTACAGTCTAAAATGGCAGCCTAAGTCCTACCCGTCAGGAGGGCCGAGCCTAGCACTGTGGCCTGGAAGCCCTGTCCCCCCGTGGGCAGGGTGTTGCAGCCATGCAGCCACCCCAGGGCCCTTCCGCAGTAGGGGCCTCGGCCTCAACGCAGCCGATTTTTGGCCATTCTGAGCAGCAGGGGCTGGGCTGGGCTCCCTGGTGTTGGAGTATGGGCTCCTTGGGCTCCTCGGTTCGGTGGCGGGGTGGTCCTGCTGATCTGGGCCTGTCCACAGGGAGCTGTGGCCCTGAGTCCCCACTAGCTTTTGGTGAGAGCATCAGGTTCCTTGTCCTTGATCACCGTGTTGCTCACTGAGGGCCCCACTGATGTGGCAGCTGGTGGGGCCCACCTTGTCGCTGTGCCCTGCAGAGCCCTCCCAGGCTGTAGGCTCACATGCAGGGGCTCCAGTGTGCCCTCGCTTGTCCTTGAGGGCTGGTCCTGAAGGCAGAAGTCTGTCCTGAACTACTGCTGAGGAGGAGCCCCACCTATACTTAGCAGCCCAGGTGGGGTTTCTGGCCTCACCCACCCAGCCCTAGTGTGGACACAGATTTATTTCTCTTTTTTTTTCCGGCCATATTTCTGTCTGCTGTGCAAAGCCCAGTGGACTTTCTAGAGTTAAGTCTTTGAATTCCCAGCTGTATGCTCCCTCAGTAGGAGGAGAGTCCAGCCCAGGACACTCCTGCCCCCCAGGCCTCAGCCATCCCCACTGGGCTGCTGGGAGGGAAGGGGTCACTTCCCTCAACATAAGGATCCTGACCCAGGGACAGGCACATCTGGAACTGGGTGGGTATAGCTCCCAGCACCTGGGGGCTCTCCCTGAGGAGGCCTGTGAGGGGTGGAGCCCGCGGGTGGGAGAGCCTTGCTCAGCTTGGTGGGCACCTTTCTGAGGCTCTGTACCCCTTGTTTCTGCAGATCCCATGAATGCCCTCCAGACCCTAACGGGTGGGCCCCCCACGGGAGCAGCCGGCATCGGCATGGCTTCTCGGGGCCCAGGCCAGTCTCTGGGTGGAATGGGCGGCCTCAGCGCCATGGGCCAGCCGATGCCCCTTTCTGGGCAGCCACCCCCTGGAACCTCTGGCATGGCCCCTCATGGCATGGCGGTTGTGTCCACGGCAGCCCCACAGAGTAAGTACCCTGCTTCCAAGAGGACTTGCCATTTGTGCAGCACATTCCATTCCTTTGCTGACACTGAGGACACAGTGTCCTTTGCTGGACACTGGGGTCCAGATAGCTCAGTCTTTATTGTGTATAGACAGTAGATGCTCTGGGTCTTCTCTGAGCTATCAGAATGGATAAGTGACACTGAGGCTCTTCTCTTCCTTCTCGGCAGAGAGACTGCATGGGAGGTGGCGGTGGCCTGGGTCCCTGTCATTAAACAGAAGCAATTATGGTGTTCAGGGTTTCCAGCCTGAAGCAGGGCTGCGGCCAGGGCCCCAGGGCTACTTGTCTGTCCCTCGTCTTGGGAGCTGGCCCTTCAGGTGCTGTCTTTGCCCTCTCCCCCCATCACTCCTGCATTGTGGCTTGCAGCCAGGGCTCTGTCAAACTTCCTGGCCTTGTCCCACTTCCCTGCAGGAGCCAGCCCTTGTCTCCCCACTCATACAGAGGCTGGAGAGGCTGCGGTGCTGGGGCACAGTGGGTCACAGCTTCTCCAGGGGAAAAGAGCCTTCACCTTCCTCTCCCTGGGGCTCGGCTTCATGTCCTTTGAGGCTCATAAATGTCTGTCGAGTACTTTGAATGGGCCGTGCACTCTGCAAAGTGCTTCAGTGATTTTTTTTTCCAATTTTTATAACTTTTGATTTTTGAAATAGTTTAGGACTCAGAAAGTTGCAGAATAGCACCTGGAGTTCCCACATATTCTTTACGCAGCTTCTGGTGGGGGGAAACTGTTAAAAATTCAGGCATTGTTTAATTTGTGAACAAAAACTCATAGACAGGTACAAAAAATAAATCCATTTTTGCAACCCAGAACTCATTATTCAATATGAGTTTTGGTACAGATAAGAAGGGACGTACATGATGCCTAGGACAGCTTAAGGTTTGGTGGTAACAGTAAAGGTTAGCTGCAGGTCTGCAGAATAATCAAAAAACACTAGGTCATAAGGGAAATTGTAGTTATGTTAGTTTTCCATTCTAATAAAACATTTAAATAAAAAAAAACATTCAGGCAGAGACCTTATTCAGACTTAGCAGTTTTTGCCTGCATTTTTATGTGCATGCAGTGTTCTGTGAAACTATCACCTGTAAAACTGAGTAACCATCACCACAGTCAGCCTGTGGAACTGTCCATCCCCCCAAAGGAATTTGTATATTACCCCTTAATAATCCCATCTTCCCCTAACTCTAACTCTTGGCAACTGCAGATCTGTTCTCCATCTCTATAATTTGTCTCTTGGACTGTAATGTAATAGACTCAGTCTCAGACTTTCTGAGACTGGCTTTTTTATTTTTATTATCTCACCACAATGCCCCTGGGATGCAGCCCAGTTGTATCAGTAGTTCTTTTCTGTTCACTTCAGAGTAGTCTCTGTGGTCTGAGTGGACCCCAGTTTGCTGGTCCACTCCCCCTTGAAGGACATTTGGGTTGTTTCCACACTGGGTTAGTACAAATAAAGCTGCTATGACCATTAGTGTGAAAGGTTTTGTGTGTTCAGTATATTTTCATAGTGTTCACCTCACAGTAACCCCATCCAGAGGGCAGTGTCGCCAGCTCAGCCTGAACACAGCCAGGCCCAGTGGAGCTGGAATCGAAACCGGGCCGCTGAACCCATGCACCCCCACGTCCCCTAGCCAGTGTCGGCATGTGAGTGCTTCCAGTGTGAGCACCATTTCACTCCTTTGGAGGTCACGGTGTCCTTGCCCCCCCCCCACTCCTGCTCTGGAACCTTCCTCCATCAGCAGCTACCCCTTCTTCCTCATACCTTCATTCTTTTGTGGACTTCTCGTCATCTGACTCTTAGCACGTTCCAGTCTCCTCCATCCTAAAGTTTTTGCTCACAGGCTCCAGTCTTCTCTCTCAGCATACAGACACGTCTGAAATACACACCAGGTGCAAGAGGAGTACCTGCTTTTGACGTTATCCTCTGCATATTGGCTGAATTTCTTTTTGTCACAAACTCATATTTTATGAGAAATAGCTTAAAAATGTTTGAGTTTAGAATGCTCACACGATTTGCCTTGTCAGGCTCTATATCTCAAAGAGATTATTTGCCAGACGTTGAGTGGTGAGTCTTCGGTATCATGCCCACACCCTCTGCCATCTGACCTTGGCCCACATCCTGTTTTCAGCTTCAAGGGGAGCTGGTCTACTGGGTGGCACTAATTGAAAGTTGAAATTCATTCTGTACTTTCACACCTGCTTCCTCTGTTAGAGACCCTCCTTCCTTCTGACCTCTTGCCTCCTTGATCTACGTGAAATACTTGTTGTCACTCGGTTGGTACATGTTGTCCCTTCCTGAAACCTTCTCCAATGCTTCATGTCTTAACCCAGCACCAGCAGGAGGGCAGGGCCTGTGTCAGGGTTTCCAAAGGGCGGTCCCCCTGGGTTGGTCATATTCAGTGTTGGAACTACTCACTAGATAGGGCTGGTGGCTGGCGGCTGGGTTTAGAAGCAAGGCTGACTTCTCGTTGTCTGTTTTGGTTCCTTAATGAGTATCCTGTGTTTGGAAAGCCTACTACAAAAAATAGTTTCTCCTTCCCACTGTTTGGCAGCCCTCCCTCTTCCTGCTGGATAACTGGGTCCTGGTTAGGGTGCACTTCAGGATTGCTGGGCCTGCAGGGGGTGGGCGCACGCTGTGACCCACTGAGCTTCGGCTGGCACTAAGAGGCAGGAGTCTGGGACTTGATGCTTCTGTCCAGCCTGGTCTGTGCCGGGGCAGGTGGTGTCCCCTGGCTCCCCTAGAATCAGGTGCAGCTTGAGGAAAATGTTCCCAGTTTTGGTCCACAGGAGTCACACACCGTAAGATCAGGCAGTCAGCACATGATCAAAAATCACTAGGCTGGAAAGAAAGCAAAGACATGTGAGGGGAACAGAAATGATGAACAAGTGTGGTCATGCTTGGAGACCACCCACAGGAATTGTCAGGCTCAGAGCATAGGCTCAGCACATGGAAGGAGATGAAGGATGGAATCCAAAAATGAACAAACTATGGGTGCTCTCAGGAGTGATTGAGCAACTTGTAGAATGAACCAAAGGAACTTGTAGAAGTGAAAAAATATAGTTATTGGAACAAGAAATTGTGGATAAGTAAGCAGCAGATTAGATGCAGCTGAAGAAAGGATTTATGAGCTAGAAGCTAGCAGTTAACACTGAAGACACTAAAGAATTGTAGCACAGAGGAGCAGTGGCGTCGAGAAGATTGTGTAATGCTGTCTGAGCATGGAGAATCTAACTGCCAGCCCGATTGTGTGCCAGCAAAACTCTCAAGAACTAGAGGGGAGCAAGGATGTTTTTACATAAGCAAAACCTGGTACCTTGACTATAAGGATTTTGAAAGGCTGTGTTCTTTTATTTGCTCACCATTTCCTCCTGCTGCTCAGATCATCCTTCTAAGTGCAAGGTATGAAATGAAAGAAGAAACATTGACAGATAAGATAGTGAATACATGTGTAAATCTGAACAAGTGATTCAGCCAGGGGTGATATTGTACTCCAGGGGACACTTAACAGTGTGTAGAAACATTTGGGGGTGTCGCAGCTGTGGGAGTGCTACTGGCACCTGGCGGGCGAAGACCAGGGGTGCTCCTGGATATGTACGGGACAGGGTCCCACCACACAGAATTACCTGGCCCTAAGTATCAGTAGTACCGAGTTGAGAAACCTTGTTGTAAACAGAAGTGACCTCTGTAAAGTGATAATGCTCAAAGCTGACTTCATCCTGACATGCCACATGATAAGCACAATTTCCAGTTTTACCTTGGATTAATTTTTCCTCGTCTCTTTTCTTATGATGAGGAAACTAAAGCACAGAGGAGTGAGAGTCAGGATTCGAGTGTAGGCAGTTTAGCTCAGACCTAGTGGTTGTTTTGTCCCACCTCTTAGCATAGCGTTTGCAGGAAGAGAATGGAAGTGGGAGGGCTTTCATTCCAACAAAAATGAAACTTAAAAAGGAGAGGAAAAAAAAGACTTAGAAAAGAGGAGACAAATAGAAATAAATTGAAAAATATGAGTCATCACAATCAATATGAATGCACTAAACTTTCCAGCTAAAAGACAGGAATTGTGAGATTTAATGTAAATGAAAGATAATATAGCTGTATAGTCCTTATAAGAAACATCACTATAAAATTCAAAAAACTTTGAAAACAAAAAATAAACAAAGATATTGGGCAGTTACCTCTCTCATTTATAGTTAAGCAGACAAAAAAAGTGGTTAAGTTACAGAAGATTTGAGTAGCATAATGAACAAGCTTGGTAATGAAGGTGGATAGAACAAATACATTTCAAAATAAACCATAAAGCAAATCGTAACATAAAAGTACTCTCATGCTGATAATGTTTTCTGACTGTAAAACAGTTGGGGTTAGAAGTTAAGTAAAACTCGTTTGATGTATGAGAATGGCAAAAATAAAGCAGTGACAATCTGAATGCTGGGGAGGGTGTGGCTGAGAAATTACATGTGCCCCTCCTGACGGCCTCACACCTGCCCTCCTGGGCATTCCTCCAGAGGAATAGAGACCTGGGTACACACAGAAACCTGTGCACAAATTTATTCCTAACAGCCCCAAACCGGGATCCCCCCAGTTGCTTTTCCACAGGTGAGCAGCTAAATAATCTAGAGCGCCCCAGAACCTCAGAGCCTGCCTCGGCAGCAAAAAGGAACCACGCATTTGTAGGCACAGTCCAGATGGATCTCCAGAGAATAGTCCCAGGCAAAAGCAGCTCATCCCTAAAGTTGTACTGTCTGGCTCCAATTTGGTAACATCAAGACTTCAGGAAGGAGAAACACATGAGTGGTTGCTGCAGGCAGATGGCTGCCCAAGGGCCCTGGGGAGCAGAGATGCTCAGTAGCTGGACGATGGTGGGCACAGGGACCTACTCGGGTGATAAAATCGTGTAGAATCTAAAACACTGCCACATGCACGCACATGTCCTGTCCTGTGTGCCATCACTGTAGTTTTACATGAATGTTACCATTAGGGGAAACTGAGCAAAGTGTTCAAAGGATCCCTGTGTCTGTCTCTGTTGTCTCGTTTGTTCTTACAATAGCTTTATTAAGACGTCATCCACATACCAGGCAGTTCATATATTTAAGTGTCAGGCACTTATCACCACAGTTAATTTTAGAACATTTTCATTGCCCCAAAAAGAAATCCTGCTACATAAAAACTTGTACACAGATGTTCACAGCAGCCAAGAATTGGAAATAACCTAACTGTCCAAATGGATAGATTACAGTGTATCCATACGGTGGGACATTAGCTGGCAATAGAAAGGAATAGAAAGGTTCCGATATATCCCCCATGTGAGCAAGCTTTGAAAACATACAGTGACGCCTGCTTTTAAGAATAACCAGAATAGGCAGAACTCTGGAGATAGAAAGCAGGTTAGTGATTGCTCAGGGTGGGGCCTCTTGTCCATCTGGAAGACATGGTTGGCCCTTTGCTTTCCTCCCTGGTCATGTTAGGGAGAGCCATGATGGTAAGTTCCATAATCGGAGCAAATGCCGGCATATCTGTGTCTGTAGTAGATCGTAGCTGGCAGCAGTCCAGGGACATACTCCTGCCTGCAAGGCATCGGGGCCTCTGCTGCCGGCCACCACCCTGCGTGGCCCTTGGTGTGGAGGGACCGGGCGCTGATGCCTGGCCTGTCTCCAGCCCAGCTGCAGCTCCAGCAGGTGGCGCTGCAGCAGCAGCAGCAGCAGTTCCAGCAACAGCAGCAGGTGGCGCTGCAGCAGCAGCAGCAGTTCCAGCAGCAGCAGCAGGTGGCGCTGCAGCAGCAGCAACAGCAGCAGTTCCAGCAGCAACAGCAGCTCCAGCAGCAGCAGCAGCACCTGATTAAATTGCATCAAAGCCAGCAACAGGTACTGGGTTTTCTGTGTTTGCCCTTCCTCCTAGGGTGTCCAAGTCCTGCATGGGTGGCAGCTATTCTTTATCACCTCTTACCTAACTTTCTAGGTATTTCCCTTTAGCCTTCTTTTGTCCTCAGGGACCTGGAGGTGGACCAGGGCACAGGTGCACATTTTGTGTATCCTTAGGATAGCTGGCATCAGCCTCGGGTGCCCAGACCCTTCTGTGCCAGCCAGGGCCCCCCTTCTCATATGAACAGTCTGACCAGGCAGGCTTCCTCGAAGACCATGACAGTGCCCACCTAGGCTTCCTGAGTGCTGGCCAGGGGAGCCTGTGGTTTCCCAGGTTCCGATAGATGGTGACTGCATGCTATTTGTTCTATCCCTAGATACAGCAGCAGCAACAGCAGTTGCAGCGGATGGCACAGCTGCAGCTGCAGCAGCAGCAGCAGCAGCAGCAGGCTTTGCAGGCCCAGCCACCACTCCAGCAGCCACCAATGCAGCAGCCACAGCCTCCCCCCTCACAGGCCCTGCCCCAGCAGCTACAGCAACTGCATCACCCGCCGCACCATGCACCACCGCCACCACAGCCCCAGCAGCCGCCGGGCGCCCAAAACCAGCCATCACAGCTCCCTCCCCAGTCCCAGCCCCAGCCTTTGGTATCGCAGGCACCAGCCCTGGCTGGACAGATTCTGTACCCACAGCAACAGCTGAAGCTTGTGAGTACCCATGGTGTTCCCTGCCAACAGCTGGGTCAGGTGCTCCTCTTTCCAGCATGGTGTTGGAGCACCTTGCCTGCACTGCCTCCGAGGCCAGTTCCCCTGCATGGACTCAGGGAGAGCACATGCACTCTTGCACAGGTGGCACTCACTGCTTCTGGGGGGAGCAGTTTGCTTTCCAAGCAGCATAGATGTTGTTTGTGGTGGCCATATGCACTTCATGATTTGGGGTGATTATGTTAACAAGCCATGCCTACTTTTACTTTAAGGGAGCACATACCAGCCCCATTAGGTTTTCACACAGATGTGCTAATTGCTCAGAGTTTTGTCCTGAGCAAAGAAAGGCCTTTAGCCCTGTACTTACTATATTTTTGAGGGGGATAGTCATATAAAATGTTGTATACCATCTTGTTATGCCTCTCTGTACAAAACAAATCCAATTGGTGACGTTGGCGTGAAAGACAGAGCGTACAGCTACTGAGACAGGGTTAGCTGGGCCAAGGGCCTGTTGAAGTTTTCCCAGCCCCCTTCCTTGGTCTCCGTGGCCTTATCTAGTTTTAATTCACTGAGCTGTGAGCTGCCCACTGCCCGGCCCTGGGACTGCCGGGACCCATCTGTGTGCTCCTCAGTGGGCAGTATTCTGTTGGAATTGGGTTTAGTGGTCTGGAGGCATCTAAGGGGAGACCCACCTCTTGAGATTTGACCCAGGCCTGACTTGCCCCTTTGGAAGCTTCTCCACCAGTGGTCTACCTTTGCCTAGTACTTTTCCTCCCTGGCTCCATGCCTGGCTCACCTTTCCTGCTGTTCCCACTTCTACCTGGTCTACCCTGGAGACTCCCTCCAGCTGCCCCGGGCTTCACGCATGACCTGGTAGACCGTTGGGGTGCTTGTCCCAGAAGACGAGGACTGGGTCTTGGCTGTGGTGGTAGCCAATGGTGATGGGGTCTGGCCGATGACATGGGAGGCAGCCCTGCTCCCCCAGCCTGGGAGATGGGTTGGGCAGTGCTATGAGATGGGGGCCGTCTGGGACACTGCCGAGCCTGTGGAGTGAGAAGAGGACAGTGAGACAATGTCAGGAAATCCCATCCCCAGCCCGAAGTGTGGGTGGTGCCCACTGAAGCCCTCTCTTCCTCTCTGCAGGTCCGCGCCCCAATGGTGGTGCAGCAGCCTCAGGGCCAGCCAGGGCAGCCACAGGGCCAGCCGCAGACCACTGTGCAGCCGCCTCAGGCCGCCCAGATGGTGGCCTCTGGGGTCCAGGTAAGGGCCTCAGAAGTGCTCTCCACTGGCTCGTAGGGGTGGGTTTCAGGTGACCCTGTGATGGGAGCCCAGGTTGGGTTGAGAGCTAAGTTGGAAGAGCACAGGGCTTCTCTTCCCTCTGTGCCCTGTGGGGCAGGTGCTCCTGAGAGCTGATTCTGTGGTCCTTGGAGAGGCCGCACGGCCTGGCTGTGGTCTGGAACCACACAAGTGCCTGGTGCACAGGATGTCACCTTCCGTTTGCTGGTCAGTGTGGTCTGGGAGCACACCTTCACAGGGGCTGCTGCACGTCTTCCTCGCCTCAGCTCCCACCCCAGTGTCTGAGGGCAGGGCTGCCTGGAGGTTGAGAGTAGCTCTCTAGAAACTAGGAAAAGGATCAGAGAATTGAGCCTGGGTCTCCTGAAAGCAACCTGAATCTTGGGTAGGAAGCAGGAGTGGCACACTGTCTCCATCTCCCTTTAGCTGGTCGCCTCCCTTCCCTCTCGGCTCCAGCTGGTGCCTGCCATGCGTGCCAGATCCTTGGGCAGGTTCAGCTGACTGTGGACACCCTCTGCAGACTGGGTGCAGACAGGACAGAGCAGGATCTCCTTGTCTGGCCTTTCTCGTACAGAAGCTGTATCTTCGTTCACATCCCCTTGGATAGGAAGGTAGGAGACCCACACAGGCCGGGCCTCCGTCCTTCCTATCTCACAGGCAGTGGTGGAAACACTGTAGCCCTCGTTTGGAAGCTGGAGGTGATTTGAGAGACAGACTGTTTCTAGGTCTCTGCTGTGTTGGGCGTGGTGAACATGTGTCCCCGTACACTTCTGGGGTAGGGGTTGGCGCTGCCCCTCATCCCCCAGGGATGTATGTCCTGCAGTGTGCGGGCTCTTGCTCTCAGCTCTTCGTCCTGGGCAGCTGGCTGAGGAAGTGTGTACTAAGGGGTCTGAGTGTGGGGTTTGGCTGAGCTGGCCCAGCGGCCGTAGGACCAAGTTACTGGGCCCAGGGCCCTCGGCCACCAGCTGTGGAGCTACCATAGAGGCCCGCAGGGAAAGTGGGAGGCTTCCCTTGTGGCAAGAGAGTGGAGGGCTCAGTCTGCAAGCCGGTCTGGTCCAGCAATGGCTGGTGTGTTGCCACCTCCCTCCTGGAGCATCGATCCCAGCCAGGGTGGGGAAGTGTGACAGGCACCGTGTGGTGGAGGGAGCGTCTGGACTCGGGGGGCTGGCAGCAGTGTTCCGTAAGTGGACCGGAATGCCAGCGGCGCATTTGTGTTGTGCTCTCAGCTTGGACGTGGCATTCAGCCATATGTGCCTCTTCCCTGGTCGCGTGTCGCTCAGCTTAATGGAGGGTGGCCAGCCCGTCCTCGCAGTGGTGGCAGCAGCAGAGTCCCAAGGTGCGCGGCCTGGTGGCTCAGGTGCCCAAGGAGAGGGTCTTTGGTCCTCAGCCTGCCTTTGAAATCTGGGCTGAAACGAGACTGTGGATACTCAGATGCGAGCATCTTTAAAGTGCATGGTATGGTAGCTGTAGAGTGCTGGAAAGGTGAGAGACGTGTAAGTAAGAGCAGTGTTCCTGCACAGAAATGTTCTGGTGTCCTTTCCTTCTGCTTCCCTTCCATTCTGTGCGTGGACTTTGCCATGCAGCCTTTTTCATATTGGCATTATGGTAGAAGTGAAGTGTTCCTGTGTGGTTAGAAGCTTGGTAACAGGTGTTGTGAACGGCTGGCACTATTCCTCTTATGGATGGGCGCACCATCCTTAGTTACTGTCATTCTAGGTTCCTCAGGTTATTCCTAGTTCTTGCTGTCGCAGGTGGTGCTGGGATGCACATCCTGATGCCTGAGGGAGTTTCGGATTGTTCTCTGCAGTTCCCAGAAGCCAGTTACTAGGAGCTGGGCCACCCACGAGCCTCACTGGCATTCGTTCAGCCAGGAGCTTGGAGGTGCAGAGCAGGCCGTCCCACATTGTATTTCCACACTGCCGACGGGACTCAGCTGCTGCATGCAGCGGTTTGGGGTGGCCCCTGTGAACTGCCGTGGGCTTCAGGAAGGAAATGCCGGTTTTGGGGGATCCCAAACAGACAGCACCTCCCACCTTGTCTTTCAGGAAGGTTGATGGCCGCCATCTCAGAGCAGAAAGGAAGGGCCCCACAAGCCCTCCTCTGGCCTTTTTCCCTCTTTCACTTTGGCAGCTTTGGGACATCTCAGTGCCCCAGCGAAGTCGGCCAGCCGTGGTGTGCGCGTGTGCGCCTCTCTTCTGGGGTAGCTCAGGGAGCTGAGCAAGGCAACGCCCACCGGGGCTGGCAGGAGAGCAGCACCAGCTCCCCTCCTTCCAGCCTTCCCCTTTGGTCACACCCCCAGAAGACCCCCAAGGAGTGGGCCTCACTTCCTACAGGCCCTGCACTGCTGCTTTTCTGTTTGTTTGTTTTTTTTTTTTTTTTGGCAGTTCCCTCCAGCCTCTCCATTACATCTTGACTAACAAGATGATATCTACTTGATGCATAAGAATAACCTCCAGGATAACCTCTCGACTCTGTTTGGAATCTCTCAGCCATTGACACTTTGTCTCAGTTCCCTCTTCCCCCTTTTGGTTGAGAAGGTTTTCTCAATCCCTTGATGCTAAGTCTCAGCTCATTCTAGGGTTTTCGCTGCTGCTTTTCTAACCTTCTTTTCTCTTAGTGTCTGTGGTCTTGGCTATATAGAAACGTCACAACTTACAGAGAATTGTGACTAAAGGCAGGCTTCCCTCAGGGCCCCTGCAAGCGTCGTTGTGGTGGCAGTACTCCCTCCTTTCTCGCGTGGGCCTGCAAGGCTGGGGGCTGGCGTGGGTTGGCGTGGGTTGGCGTGGGTCGAGAATCGTGAGGGAGCCTTCCCCAAGAACCAGTTACCCTTTAGCTGCCTGGCCGCCAACCCCGTCCCTGTCCCTGTCCCTGCTGTGTTTTCAACAAGAAAATGAACTTTCCTTGCCTGGATTTCTTGGTGATAAGAAATCAGTCAGTGGAAATTGAATTTAAGTTTTTTGTTCCATATCTCTTTTGTTTTTCCTTCCTGGAAAAAAAGTTTGCGCCTCTACAGGCCTTGCTCCTCCTTACCTCAGGTACTTGAGGTACTCAGAGCACTTCTTTTTTTTTTAATTTAAAAAAATTTTTTTAAATACCAAAAACACCAAATAAACGCAAATATTCGTAACTTTTGATCATTCCGTTCTACATATATAATCAGTAATTCACAATATCATCACATAGTTGCATATTCATTATCATGATCATTTCTTAGACATTTGCATCAATTCAGAAAAAGAAATAATAAGAAAACAGAAAAAAATTCATACATACCATACCCCCACCCCTCCCCCTCACCTGTCACCAACATTTCACTCTAAATTTATCTTAACATTTGTTCCCCCTATTATTCATCTTTATTCCATATGTTTTACTCATCTGTTGACAAGGTAGATAAAAGGAGCATCAGGCACAAGGTTTTTACAATCACACAGTCACATTGTGAAAGCTGTATCATTATACAATCATCTTCAAGAAACATGGCTACTGGAACACAGCTCTACATTTTCAGGCAGTTCCCTCCAGCCTCTCCACTACATCTTTTTTTGTTTTGTTTTTTTTGTTTTTTTTTAATTTTTTTGTTAATCAAATAAAAGAAAAGAAATTAACACAACATTTAGAAATCATTCCATTCTACATATGCACTCAGTAATTCTTAGTATCATCACATAGATGTATGATCATCATTTCTTAGTACATTTGTATCGATTTAGGAAAAGAACTAGCAAAACAGCAGAAAAAGATATAGAATGTTAATATAGAGAAGAGAATTAAAATAATAATACTAATAAAATATATATATATAAAAAGGAAAAAGAAAAAAAACAAAAACAAAAGATACAAACACACACACAAACAAACAAAAAACCATATTTCAGGTGCAGCTTCATTCAGTGTTCCAACCTAGTTACATTACACTTAGGTATTATTGTGCTGTCCATTTTTGAGTTTTTGTATCTAGTCCTGTTGCACAGTCTATTCCTTCAGCTCCAATTACCCATTATCTTACCCTGTTTCTAACTCCTGCTGGTCTCTGTTACCAATGATATATTCCAAGCTGATTCTCGAATGTCGGTTCACATCAGTGGGACCATACAGTATTTGTCCTTTAGTTTTGGGCTAGACTCACTCAGCATAATGTTCTCTAGGTCCATCCATGTTATTACATGCTTCATAAGTTTAGTCTGTCTTAAAGCTGCATAATATTCCATCGTAGGTATACGCCACAGTTTGTTTAGCCACTCGTCTGTTGATGGACATTTTGGCTGTTTCCATCTCTTTGCAATTATAGATAATGCTGCTATAAACACTGGTGTGCAAATGTCCGTCTGTGTCTTTGCCCTTAAGTCCTTTGAGTAGATACCTAGCAGTGGTATTGCTGGGTCGTAATCCATTCTGCCATTCTATGTCTTTTGATTGGGAAATTCAGTCCATTAACTTTTAGTGTTATTACTATTTGGATAATATTTTCCTCTACCATTTTGACTTTTGTATTATATATATCATATCTGATTTTCCTTCTTTCTACACTTTACTCCATACCTCTCTCTTCTGTCTTTTCGTATCTGACTCTAGTGCTCCCTTTAGTATTTCTTGCAGAGCTGGTCTCTTGGTCACAAATTCTCTCAGTGACTTTTTGTCTATAAATGTTTTAATTTCTCCTTCATTTTTGAAGGACAATTTTGCTGGATATAGGAGTCTTGGCTGGCAGTTTTTCTCTTTTAGTAATTTAAATATATCATCCCACTGTCTTCTAGCTTCCATGGTTTCTGCTGAGAAATCTACACATAGTCTTTTTGGGTTTCCCTTGTATGTGACAGATTGTTTTTCTCTTGCTGCTTTCAAGATCCTCTCTTTCTCTTTGACCTCTGACATTCTAACTAGTAAGTGTCTTGGAGAATGCCTATTTGGGTCTAATCTCTTTGGGGTGCGCTGTACTTCTTGGATCTGTAATTTTAGGTCTTTCATAAGAGTTGGGAAATTTTCAGTGATAATTTCTTCCATTAGTTTTTCTCCTCCTTTTCCCTTCTCTTCTCCTTCTGGGACACCCACAACACGTATATTTGTGCGCTTCATATTGTCATTCAGTTCCCTGATTCCCTGCTCAAGTTTTTCCATTCTTTTCCCTATAGTTTCTGTTTCTTTTTGGAATTCAGATGTTCCATCCTCCAGTTCACTAATTGTAGCTTCTGTCTCTTTAGATCTACCATTGTAGGTATCCATTGTTTTTTCCATTTTTTCTTCTTTGTCCTTCACTCCCACAAGTTCTGTGATTTGTTTTTTCAGATTTTCTATTTCTTCTTTTTGTTCAGCCCATGTCTTCTTCATGTCCTCCCTCAATTTATTGATTTGGTTTTTGAAGAGTTTTTCCATTTCTGTTCGTATATTCAGCATTAGTTGTCTCAGCTCCTGTATCTCATTTGAACTATTGGTTTGTTCCTTTGACTGGGCCATATCTTCAATTTTCCTAGCGTCATCCATTAATTTCTGCTGGTGTCTGGGCATTTGATCAGATTTCCCTGGGTGTGGGACCCAGCTGGTTGAAAGGTTTTTCTGTGGAATCTCTGGGCTCTGTTTTTCTTTTCCTGCCCAGTAGGTGGCGCTCGTGGCGGTCGTTTGTCTGCGGGGCAGTCGGCCCGGGAAACCGTGCATGGAGGCGGGGGTCACTGGCCGCGGCTTGGGGGAGTGCCGGTCCTAATTGCCCAGCTGGCCCGAGACGCCAAGCGTGACGGGAGGTCCCCGCTATCCAGTGTTCCCAGTCAGACCGGGGAGCCACATGCGTGGAGGGGACCCCAGTCGCCAGCCGCCCCGGCCAGGAAAACGTGCGCCCCTCGGGTATCTCACCGCAGCGGATTCTCCCTGCCCGTTCAGCCGTTCCAGAATGGGGTACGCTGTCTTTTTGGTCTCTGTCGTGACTCCGGGAGCTGTTTCGTGTTGTTTCTGTTTCTTTAGTTGCTTTTCTGGAGGAGGAACTAAGACCCGCGCGTCTTACTAAGCCGCCATCTTTTCCGGAAGTCCTTCTCTCCACTACATCTTGACTAACAAGGTGATATCTATTTAATGCTTAAGAATAACCTTCAGGATAGCCTCTCGACTCTGTTTGGAATCTCTCAGACATTGACACTTTATTTTGTCTTATTTCACTCTTCCCCCTTTTGGTCCAGAAGATTTTCTCAGTCCCTTGATGCTGAGTCTTAAATCATTCCAGGATTTCTGTCCCATGCTGCCAGGAAGGTCCACACCCCTGGGAGTCATTCCCCATGTAGACAGGGGGAGGGTGGTGAGTTTACTTGTTGTATTGGCTGGAGAGAGAGGCCACATCTGAGCAACAAAAGAGGTTCTCTGGGGGTGACTCTTAGGCCTAACTTTAAGTAGGCTTGACCTATCCTTTGTGGGGTTAAGTTTCATATGAACAAACCCCAAGATTGGGGGCTCAGCCTATGGCTTTGATTGTCCTCACTGTTTGTGAGAATATCAAGAATTCAACTTGGAGAAGTTGATTTTTCCCCCTTTCTCATCATTCCCCGAAGGGGACTTTGCAAATGTGTTTTTATTCACTGTTCAAATCACTCTGGGATTTATCGAGGCATCACTCTGGACAAACCCACAAAATCTCATGTCCTACTCAAGGTTCCATGTACTTATGATGTTCAATTAAGCTGTCTACATAAGTTATATTAGGAAATGCACTAAAGAAGATATAAAGTTTGTACCAAATAAACATTTTTTGCTTTAGTCTCACAATAAGTTGAAATTTTAAAGTATTAATTACCATCTATTTTCATCACCCTGCAGTAATGACATTCCTTTGTTCTTCCTGAGAGCACTTCTTACCTCCAGGCGTTGTTCCTCGTCTGTCGAGCCGCTGCTGCTCTCTAGGGGCTCCCAGCGCGGTGGCCAGCACAGGCCCCAGCCCGGCAGGACTGCCCAGTCCCCAGAGGCTCGCAGTCCAGGGCCCCCAGTCACAGCTTGCGTCCTTGTACAGTCTGCTCGGTTCTCCTGTGCGCCTCATCGCAGAGTGCTGGGCACTGGGCACTGGGCACTGGGTGGGGGCTCCTCAGCACCCAGGGACACCTGGGGAGTGGCTCCCCAGCCCAGGCCCCTTTGGGTACCTGCCCCCTCCCCCTCTGGAGCCCTGTCATTGGCACTCTTCACCACATGGATCCCTCTACACACCAGGCAGCAGCCTCCAGTCTAGACCTGCTGCTTCCCTCGTTCTGTCCTGCTTTCTCTTGGAGCATGGCAGTGCTGCTCAGATCTAGTTTGGCTTGGTCAGCAGCTCTGAGCACGTGCTACCCCTGCGCTCCAGAGACCAGGCCAGGGCGCCCTTCCACCCACACGCCCCAGAGACTGCACGGGTGCCTGTCGGGTTGGCCTGGGGACGTTATGCTTCAGGAAGATGCATTGATGAAGGGGCTATGGAGTTCCTGCACCTGCAGACTCTGAGTGTGTTTAAGAGCAACCCTGACACATCTGTGAAGGTGAGCTTCCACATGAAGGAAGCCACCCTCCGGGCAGGAGTCCCCTGCCTCTCTCCCTACCTTTCCTCCTGTTAGTTGTAAAAGAAAATTACTTCCTTTCTCAATAGAGGCTAGAGCAGTGGTCTACAAGAGGCCTGGGATACATGAGGGATGGGGCAGAAGTTTCCCCAAGACACCCGAGACAGAGATGGGCAGGTCTCTGTGGGGGGTGACGAGACAGATATTGAGTTTAGTGGTGGACGTTTTCTTCTAGTGAGTGTGGGTGGAGGGTGACTACTGAAAGCGTGTATCCCACCAGCCTCATCTCCCAGAAATACCAGCCCTGGCCCTTGAAGTCCAGCAGCTCCTTGGAGTGTCCTTGTTCAGGGTAGCAAGGAGGGTGTGGCCCATGGCAGGTTCTGGGGCAGCATCTGGCCACTCCTGCAGTGCCTGGGGTTTGCATGGGTGGACCCTCAGGCAAGCGGCCCACTGCCTGCCCCATGCACTGCCTTCTGTGTTGCGATGACCTTCTCTGTTGTCTCCAAAGATGATCACCACGGCCGTGGCCCAAGGTGGGATGCAAGTAAGAGCCCGGTTCCCACCCACCACCGCTGCGCCTGCTGTCCCGCCAAACTCCGTCCCTGTGGGCGCACAGCCCACGGCACAGGTATTTACTGTTCAACACGCCCTGCCTGCTCCTCTCTGCCACGCCTCGGGAACGCACGGTAGCGCTTGCCTTCAGGGTGCCAGGCTGAGCCTCTCCCCCTCATAAAGAATAGCCTCTTGAAGGGAGTGAATAAATAGCTGGGGTTCAGTTTTCAGGGTCACATTTTGCTTCGTTGTAACATTTTCATTTTCTGCAGAAATATCTTTTCTAAAACCTTACTGTTTGGGACAGTTAGGCTGCTGTCATTTTCACAGTCAAACGAAACCAGCTATGCTGGCATCTCCCTTTCTTGCTGTATCGTACTGCAGCCATCAGCCGAGGCAAGTTCAGGTCCTCAGTGGCAGCAGCGGCCTTGCACCTGCTCAGTGGCCACTCGGGAAAGCTAGTGACCCTTGTACCGGACAACACAAGTTACAGAACGTCCTGTTGTGGCGTAAAAGTCTCTTTGGCTGATGCTGCTCCAGAGTCGCAGGTGGCCTTTACTCCTGCGCTCATGCACACACGTGCTTATGTGCTCACACACACCCACATACACACGCACACACGCTCACGCACACGTATATAGACTTCTTTGCATGTTACACTTTTCTAGGGACGTGAGTTCCTGGACCCCCACTGTTGTGTGCACTTTGAATTATTCCATGGTGCATTCGTTTGTTTAACAAGTAGTTATCATACTACTAGCGGTGATAAGATTCCATAGTCTTGACACTGCATTTAAGTGAGAGATTTGCTCTGAAACCTCAGATTGTCTAAACAGACTTTAAAAATCAGTTTCTAGTACAAAGGGTTCCATGTGTGGTCTTAGCAGAAAGTGCTTCCTGCCTGCCCACCCTCAGCTGCCACTTGTGCCAGGTACAGCCATCCCAGCTCCAGGAGGTGGGGCCTACGCAGCCCCCACCCCGCGTGGCCCCTGCGTACCTCACGTGACCCACAGGAGAGCAGGTCGTGGTTGTCAAAATAAAATGACAAGGCCCCCCCACCCCCTGCCCCACCCCGGACTGCTCTCCAGGGGTGCCAATGACAGTTTGCCTTCTTTGGCATTGATGCCCCTTTTGGTGGTTATTGGGTTGTGGAGGGAGGAAGCTGCTGGCCCTGCTGGGTTTAAAGGCCTTGAGAAAGGGCTGTCTGGCGTTGCTGAGGCAGCAGGGCGGGCGGGGTGTTCCCCTTCCCGGTGCTCGTGACCTCTGAGAGGGTCTCCCTGGCTGCCCCTCCACAGTCCCGGCCCCTGGCAGTGGCTGTTCGTTCTCGGCAGTGGCCTCACTCAGCATCCATAGGGGTGAGGGGGCAGTTTGGGGAGGACTCCAGGTGTTATCAGGTGTGGGGAATGGCTTGTGCACCAGCATGGAGGACCGGTGTCTACAAAGCCAGTAAGAATCGCAGCACTTCTGAGCAGGCGGCACATGCTGGACCTGGGGTGGGTGCTGTGTGGGTCTCGCAGATTCCCTGGCAGCCTGAGGACACAGGATAACAGGTGCCCTGGATGGGCCCAGCGGGCCACCTGGAGGGCCTTGCTCTCTGTAGACCCGCTCCTTTAAATAAAGCAAGGAGAGTAGGTGGTGGCGGGGGAGATAGGAAGAAATAAGATGGAGCCAAAATAAAGTTAGTGTTTGAAATAAAGGCCACGGAAAATTCTGCTTCCCTGCATTCTGTGGTGTGGGGGTGAGTAACAGAGGCAGTGCTGGAGGTACCCACAGAGCTGCACAGTTTCCAGCCCATCGTCACTAGGGGTGGGGGCCACGTCCCTCAAGGCTCGGGGGTGCATTTAGGACACGTAATGGCATTGACTCCTTGTTCCAGCTGCCAGAAGCTCCCTGGAAGGAGAGACGAGGCAGCACTGCTCAGGCACGACTGTGGCTGTGTTTGTTTTTTTAAAAGCTGAGAGGGGGCCCTGGACACACTTAGTGAAGGGGAAGGGGCCAGCAGAAAGGAGTGCTTGAGTAGAGGGCTGCCTGCTGCCTATAGCTTTGCTCTGCAGCCCTGACCTGACCCATCCCTCCCTGGGGGTCCTGCCTGCACTCCTTGCTCTTCCTCATGGCCGCCCCTGATTGGTCCTGCACTCTCCGGCTTGGTACTTCAGTACTCAGCCTCTACCTGCCCCTGTGAGCTGACCTCCTTGCCTCTGGCAGACCTCTCCACCAGCAGCTGCCCCCACCCCTCCTGCTACGTCCTGATTGCCTGCTGTGGCTGGGTATGGCTGCATGGGGTGTCTGCTGGCGAGCTGGTCCCAGGAAAGTGTGCAAATGCTTGGATCAGGGTCTGCCTCACCAGCCCCTTCAAAGAAAGGACATGTCCCTGCCGCGGCCACACCACGGAGACCCAGCAGGGTCCTGTGCCCTGTGTTTTCAGGGACTCCTCTGCAGGTGTGTCTTGGCACCACACAACGTCCCGAGAGAACAGAAAAGCAGCTTTTTGGGGGGCTCTTTCGCCTCCTGCCCCGTTCCTGCGTGACCATCACTTGGCTGCATCTTCACCTTGTGGGGGACCCGGCCCCGGTCCCGAGGCAGGGCAACAGTCACTTGTCAGCATGGGTGTACTTTTTAGTACTACTGGTGTGCTCTGTTCATATAAATTCAAACAGATGGTTGCTTTGCTTCATGTTTTTGTTCCTGAGAAAAGAGAGTAAATTAATGTGTGTGTCATGTGTTTGGGACCCAGTTCTCTGCCCTTGCCTGTCCACACCCCTCCCACACACCCTTTCTCTTCCCAGGCCCCCCTGCTTCCTGACCCGACCCTGCCCCCGCTGGCTTCTGTCTCCCGCCCCTCCCTCACCCTGCACACCCCCCGTGCCCCGTGTCTCAGGGTCCCAGCAGGGCACTGGGGGTCAGGGCTGAGACAGCCCCACTTTCCTAGGCTAGTGCTGCTGGCGGGGGAGAGGGGGGCCATAGGCCTCCATGACACTGTGTGCCATGCTGAGTAATAGGGGTGGGCAGCACAGGGACCCCCTCTCAGCCAGGCTCCAGGCTCACATGGGCTTTGCCCTCTGGAAAGGCTTTAGCAGATGGCAACATGGTCTGTGTTCTCTTGTGCTTTGGAGAGGGAACCCCAGGGCCCATAAGTAGAGGCAGAGATGGATGGGGGTGGTGCCCCCACTTTTCCTGGGCCTGGGGTCTCCCCTCTGCCCTTTACCCTGCCTGGTCTGATCCCTCTGTCCCTTTTTATCTTTGATGGCTACTTCTCTTCCTCACTGCATTCACCCCACTTTCAGGGCTTCCCACTCCCCACTGCCTCTTCTGTTGGGGCCACCCCCGTTGCCAGGGCAGGTGCATTCCCATCTTCCCCTGGGCAGGTGGGCTGGGCCATGCAGTGGGCCCCTTTGCAGAAAGCTGTGTTCTGGCTCCCTGGGAAGCAGATTTTGCGGTCGCTGCCAAGGTGTTAAAGTGAGCAAGCCCCTTCTTCCTGTTGTCCACTTTCCCTCTGCTGCTGCCCGCTCAGGCTGCTGGGTGTGGAGCTGGCACAGTAGTGCTGGGGGCGTGCTGTGGGCAGCAGTGGCAGACAGAAGCCTGTGACCCTGGTGGGAGGTGGAAGCCAAGAGTCACAACAGAGCTGGCGGCTTTCCTCGGTGCCTTCACCCTTGCATTGTGGTTCTGTAATATCTCACTGTGCAGAAGCTGTGAGAAGGCCAGCCAGGAGGCAGCTGATACCCTACCCAGCGTGATCGCTTTGGGGAGGCCGCCTTTCCCAGGAACTCACAGGCACAGCTCAGTGGGGTAGAGGTGACAGTGCAAAGGCGGGCACGGGCTGTGTCCTGGGTGCAGGGCCTGCATGCATAGACTTAAGTGGCTTCCAGAAGTAGAGGGCAGGGACCCAGCAACTGCCACACCCCTGCAGGGGTTCTAGTGTGTAAAGGCTGTGTTGCCCCCCACTGGGCCCAGACTCCACACCATCCCTCATCTTTCTCTGGTGTGGGGCCTTTTCAGGGAGAAGCAGGGGTTGAGGCAGGTGCTGAGGGGGCTCACGAGTTGGCCTTAAAGAGAGGCCTCAGTAGAGGCCAGGTCCCCATGCCCAGCACAGGCGACAGGCCCAGCTCGGGAAACCTGGCCCCGGTTCTAACCTGTTGGCATCGGTTTGACCCACTCTGCTCTAATGCCATAGCTTAGGAGCTTATAGCCTGGAGTCCATTGGTCTTCCAGGGAGCCACGTGAGACATGGGGACACTGAGCTCCTGCTCTTCCCGCAGGGGCCTCTGCAGACACCTGGCTGGGTCTGGTCGTGGGTGACGGACCTGACCATTTTGTCCTGTGGTGGCCCCGGGCCCAGCAGCTCTGGTTTGGCACCATGCTGACTTACCTGTTTTGGAAGCACAGGGATGGCAGGGCAGTGTCCTGTGCATCAGGCCTTGAAGCAGTTTCAGGGGAAAGGGTAGGGGTGCCAAAAGGTAGGAGTAGAGCATCCGTTGCCTCCATGAGCCTGGCTGAGGCAGCACAGAAAGAGGCCACAGGAGGGGCCGGGTGGGCTTTGGGGCTTTGGGGCTGGTCCTTCCCTGGGGGCTTTGGGGCTGGTCCCACAGCTCCTTCCTGACTCTGATTCTTAGAGCCAAGAGAGCAGCAGCCCTTCAGGGGTCTCTGACCCAGTGCCCCAGGCATGCTGGGAGAGGCGGGTGCGTGTCCCAACAGATGATTGGCCTTGGTGTCCGCAGTGCTTGTGGGACACTAGCGTCAGCCACAGGGACAGGGGCAGGCCGACCCTCCCCAGGGGTCTCCGTGCGGCCTTGTTGATGCATTCCAGGAGGCACTGCTCCCCGAGGGCTGGGGACACGCAGGGGTTTACTCTTACCATCCGGGTTTCCGGGCAGCCTCAGCGGGGCTCTGTAGATGCGGAGCTGGCCCCAAGAGGGTTCCAGTGGGAACTCCCGAGGGCAGAGCCAGATGGAAGGCCCGACTCTGACTCTGGGCTTCTCAACTCCCCAGAGTGGATCTGTTTTGCCAGACGGTACCAGGCCCCCCTGAAGGCGCTGCCCAGTGGGGGATGTGCACATGGCTGCCCATCACCCCACTTGGATAGAGCCGGTCTGACCGGTGGGGCCACCTGTAGTTGTGGGGACAGGGCAGGGGCCCCTCTTGGCTGAGCACGCTCTGGTGCCATTGAGTTAGGCCTGCCTGTGGCTGAGGAGCTGGTGGAGGGGTGTGGGGGTGCAGGGCGGCCCTACCAGTCCCAGCCTTCCTGCCCATACACACCCTGCCTGTCTGAAAGCAGGAACTGGGCTTCCTGCACCCTGCCTCAGGCTCAGCTTCTTAACTCAGCATCTTAACTCAGAGGCAATATGGATCAGTTTGCTGGAGAACTTCCACTGTGGGCTGGAGGGGCTAGCAGGGGTCCCAGAGTACACACGTGTGCATACATGCTGGAGAGGGGGGCAGGTGAATGGAGTTTGGGAGAAATGTGAGGGGTGTGAGTGCATGCGCACGTGTCCATCATGGGGGCAGGCGAATGCAGAGTTTGGGAGAGACGGCGTGAGATGTGTGCTGTGAAGGAGAAGAGCATGTGGGTGAGGGGATGAGAGAGCGGTGGCCTGAGGGGACCACCAAGGGCAAGGCCACAGGGGGCAGCCCTGAGTGTGGGCAGGTGAGCCAGCTGAGCTGCCCTCTGCCCCCAGGTCAGCCAGAGTGGCCTCACCATGCTGTCCTCGCCGTCACCGGGGCAGCAGGCACAGACCCCGCAGTCGATGCCCCCACCACCCCAGCCTTCCCCGCAGCCCGGCCAGCCCAGCTCGCAGCCCGGCTCCAACGTCAGGTAGGCCTGGCAGGCCCCTGTCCCTCAGGGTGGGTGGCCTGGGCCCCAGCCCACCCAGAGCTACCCTCTGCTCCACTGCAGCTCGGGCCCAGCCCCGTCACCCAGCAGCTTCCTGCCCAGTCCCTCACCTCAGCCTTCCCAGAGCCCCGTGACAGCACGCACCCCGCAGAACTTCAGCGTCCCGTCCCCCGGCCCTCTGAACACGCCTGGTGAGTCGGCCTGAGCCCTGGGGCCGTGGGGGGCAGCCGCTCTGGGCAGCGCCCTGGGGTCGCACGTGCCGCGCTCACCAGGCTGCGTCCCCACAGTGAACCCCAGTGCTGTCATGAGCCCTGCTGGCTCCAGCCAGGCTGAGGAGCAGCAGTACCTAGACAAGCTGAAGCAGCTGTCTAAGTACATCGAGCCCCTGCGCCGCATGATCAACAAGATCGACAAGAACGAAGGTGCGGGCAGGCCTGGGGGCAGGAGGCCAGGTGCCCTGGGCCAGGTGCTAGTGTCCCCTTTTCTGTCCAGACAGAAAAAAGGACCTGAGTAAGATGAAGAGCCTTCTGGATATTCTGACAGACCCCTCCAAGCGGTGAGTCCTAGGGAGGACTGTGCTGTGCCCTAGCTCGGGGGCCACCTGCCCAGAGGCCACGCCAACCTTAGGGTTGGCATGAGGGGCGCTCACAGGCCACGTGGGACTACAGAGTGGGGCCAGGGCAGCTCAGGGCCCACACCAGGGGCTCTCCTTGGGTTTGAGCCCCAGCCGGACTTTGTCAGAGCACATGCCTTGCACACACTACACACACGCTCCATCTCACACTGCCTTCACAGCAGCCCCTCTCCAGGCCCTGAGACAGGCCTCAGTCTGCCCTTGGACCTCAACCTGCTCCTGATTGGGCGGTGACCTTAGGCAAGCAAGTGAGCTTGTCACCCTGTCTCCAAAGGCACGTTGCTGCCTGCACGTGTTGTGAGAGTGAAGCCAGACCTTGCACGTTGGGAGCCAGTTCTCCATGCCCCAGCTGGTCACCTCTCAGGAAACAGGAAGGGGTCACCCTGCCGGCCACCACTGCCCCGAGCACCAGAGTCAGCCAGTGCCACCGACACTGCACATGGATTCCTTCCCCCTGCCTTCATTGAGGCTGTGCTCCCCTTCTCCCCTTCTAGAAGGTTCCCCTGTTCTGCTTCTCTGGGCAGAATGCTGGTCATTGCCACGTGGGGACTGTCTGAACTGGAGGACTCCAGGACCTCACAAATTGAGCCATGGGGCTACAGGGAAGGGAGGGCAGCACCAGCCCAGACCAGTCGCCAACTTTGCAGTCCACACAGCCTCCGTAGGTCTGCTAGCAGCATGTCCTCGGGCTGAGCTTCCCTATGGAGGCTTTGGTGGCTTACAACTGGCTCAGGCCCCCTCCGACCCTGAGGGCTGCCCACGTCACCTCTTCCTGTCTCCACAGGTGTCCCCTGAAAACCCTGCAGAAGTGTGAGATTGCCCTGGAGAAGCTCAAGAACGACATGGCGGTGGTGAGTGCGGTTCCATCTCCAGCCCCAGTGGTCCCTGGGAGGTCAGCAGGGTGCACTCTGCCCGTGGGCTCTTCTTTCAGGGCAGTTTTCGTGAGGTTGGGGTAGGTGCACAATGTGGAAGCAGCTTCCTCCACCTAACAGGCCCCAAGGGGCTTTGTCCCATACGTCCTGTGTCTGCCTGTAGAGAGTGGAGACTGTGGGGCAGCAGCAGAACAGCACCCTCAGGAGGGGCAGGTCACAAGCCTGACACCCCTGTCCTGCCCTCAGCCCACGCCTCCCCCACCCCCGGTGCCACCCACCAAGCAGCAGCACCTGTTCCAGCCCCTCCTGGATGCTGTCTTGGCCAACATCCGCTCACCAGTCTTCAACCACTCCCTGTACCGCACCTTCGTACCAGCCATGACAGCCATCCACGGCCCGCCCATCACGTATGCACAGCGGGGGCTCTGGGAGGCTTGGGGGATGAGGGGGGACCTGGGGCTCATCACACCACCCCCCAGGGCCCCCGCGGTCTGCACCCGGAAGCGCAGGCTTGATGAGGACGAGCGCCAGAGCATCCCCAACGTGCTCCAGGGGGAGGTGGCTAGGCTGAACCCCAAGTTCCTGGTGAGCCTGGACCCCTCGCACTGCAGCAACAGCGGCACTGTCCACCTCGTCTGCAAGCTGGGTGAGGCTGGGGGCTGGGCCCCTACCCCCACGCTGTCCCCACACACACCCGCCTGCCTATCCAGGCCCCTGCCGCTCCTCGTCCCTCCAGCCCCTGCCCTCGCCGCCCTGCATGCTACCCATCTCCTCTCTCCCTGGTCCTCTGAGGCCCCCAGTCCACACCCACACTCAGCTGGAAACAAGCACAGGGTGGACCCCGATGGCCACCCCTCCCTCCAGTCCAGGGGTCTCTGCCTGTCTGAAGGCCTGGGGGCGGTGGCAGGAACTGGAGAGTTAGGGTGGCCTCAGGCCTCGCAGCAAGCCTCCAGAAACCTCTTGGGGCCTATGTCGGGGGCAGGACTCAGGGCACAACCAGGGTCAAGGGCCACCGCCTGTGTTGCAGATGACAAGGATCTCCCCAGCGTCCCACCGCTGGAGCTGAGTGTGCCCGCCGACTACCCTGCCCAGAGCCCACTGTGGATTGACCGGCAGTGGCAGTATGGTGGGTAGGCGAGGGGCAGCTCTGGGTGGCCAGGGCAGCTCTGAGTGGCCAGGGCTTTCTGAGTGGCCAGGGCTTCCCGAGTGCAGGACAGGCCTGTGTACCCTTCCGCTTCCAAGGCTGCGGCCTTTCCCCTTCCAGCTGCTGTCTGCACGTAAGAGTGGGTGGCCCAGCACTTCCCACAGAGAGAAGGGTCCAGTGTCCCTGTTATGTCCAGCGACTCCCCTCCGCTGCTATGCAGCTTGCAGGCAGCTGTTTTGTGGGCAGTTTGGGGGTGAGGCCATGGGGGACAGCCGTGGACCAGCCTGCAGGCACAGAGGTGCTGGCCACAGGAGCTTGGGGGCAGCGGGGTAGGTGGGGACCCGAAGGTGTCTCAGGGAAGCCCTGGGCCCCCGAATGGGGGCCGGATCTAGTTCTTTCACCAGTGGCCCCAGGCACAGCTGGCACCTGAGCAGAGCCTGAGTGGATGGGTGGAGCGGAAAGGACAGGGTGGGCCCATGTCCCGGCTGCCGCTGCCTGGCTTCAGGGCGGGTAACAACAGCCTCTGCTCTCTGTTGCAGACGCCAACCCCTTCCTGCGGTCAGTGCACCAGTGTATGACCTCGCGGCTGCTGCAGCTCCCTGACAAGCACTCGGTCACGGCGCTGCTCCACACCTGGGCACAGAGCATCCACCAGGCCTGCCTCTCCGCTGCCTAGCGGCGCGCGGCCTCACCTGGACGCTCCTACGTGTGGGGTTCTCTAGAGAACCTGGGTTAGATTAGCTCTCCTGCTTCTCTCTTCTGCCTTGGGGACCTGCGGGACGTTCTCCCACACATGTACAGCACGCGGACAGGCGGTGACTGGGCTGGCTGAGCAGGGAGGGGTGCCGGCTTCTCCGAGAAGATTCTCTCGGCACTCCTCGCAGGGCAACAGGCCCTAAGGCCACCCCCCACACTCTGGCCACTCCCTGTAGCCCAGGGTGCCCTCGGCCTCACATCCAGGTCCACTCTGGGAGCCTGGGGGCACTCAGGGTCATGTCAGAATGCAGTCCTGCCCACTCCTATAGGAAACCCTAAACACACAGCAGTCTCTGGTCCTAGGTCAGAGTTCAGATGACCTCACCCCTGGCAGGGGCCACACCATAGGGTGTTCTGGATCCAGGGTGGGCGCTTCACTGGGAGGAGCAGCGCGGCCTGGGCAGGGCTGGGTAGGAGGCCCCCAGCAGCCCTGGCCTGGCACCTGCCTGCCCTGCCATCCCCCAAGGTGCCCAGAGGTGCATGAGGGGCCCCCCCCTCGGCCTCCCTGTGCAGGACCAAGTGATGGCCCCGGCCAAGGCGGGCCTCAGGCCACGGGGGTACCCACTCTGCCACTGCTGGGGGCATGAAACCCCCAAGGACAGGGCAGCCCCCACTCCCCGTGATGGCCTCCACCTTTTGTATGTGCAAACTACATCACCTGTGGTTCTTATAATAAACACCTTGTTCCTGGCTTGGTTACATGTGCATCACCGCGCACCCTGTCCCCCACCTTCCTCCCCCTCCTCCCCAGCCCAGGGCCCACTGCCTGACAGGGTCAGCCCAGCCTTGGAAGTTTGCTTCTCATCCCCACATCCTGCCTGGGGCTCGGCTCACCCACCGGCTCTCCAGGCAGCCGTCCTGCTTCTGAGGATGAGGCTGACCACGAGAAAGGGGAGGCTGGTCTGGGGACAGGGCTGGACCCGAGCTGACTCCTCCACAAGACACAGCAGCTGCCATCCAGGAAAGAGGGGGGTTAGTGGCTAGAGGAGTAGTGTGGGGCCCACATGGAGCCCTGTGTGAGAATCTGGGGAGAATGGGTTCGTGGCTGTGGAGAAGGGTCCTGCAGCGCCGAGCGCAGGGAGGACGCGTTTGTCCCTGGGGGCAGCCAGGCTGGGCAGGAGGAGACCCAGTGATGTGTCAGGAGGCCCACTGATGCTAGGAAGCCTTTTCCTGAGCACCCTGCTCCCAGGGCAGCTGAGGTTCAGGACCGAGACCCTGAGATGGGCTGGGAGTTGGCAGCAAGGGCAGTTTCCACCCAGATTGGCAGGGAGCAGAGCTGGGGACAGAAAGACTGGGGAAGTGACGCCTGGTCGCCAGTCACGACTCGGACAAGCCATTCGGAGAAACAAAAGTTTATTTTCAATCTTTAATGGGCAGGATGAGGCTTATTTCATAATATGCTTTTGTGTAAATGCAGGACAGCAACATTTAAGCAAGAAAATAAACAATTTCTCAATTCTGAGATCAAGGACTTTATCGTGAGCTGTGCTGACATCAGTCTCGAGCTCGCCTGCAGAGGGATGGGCTCTCCAGGAAGGCCCTGGGAAGCCAAGGGCTGTGGGCCGGTCCTCACAGCACAGAGCGGTGCAGCCGCCGGCTGTGCACCACCTGCAGCCTCCTCTGCCGCTCGGCGAAGCTGCTCTTGAGGGTCTGCTTGAGCGCGGGCAGGACGGCCTTCTCAGCCACGGCCACAGGGCTCAGCAGCAGGCTGTGGGGTGGTGCGTCACTGCCGGCACCCACTGCTGAGTCCTGCCCCGCCCCAGCCCGCCACCCTGCCAGCAGGACTCACCATCTCTTGGCAAGGCTCTTGGTTGGGACCTTGGGGAGCTGCCTGGCCTCCTGGTCCCTGGGGAGGGAGGAGCCCATGAGTGCAGGGCCTCGGGCCCCACAGCCTTGCGGGGTGGGTACCGCTGGGTACTCACCGGGGAGAACTGGGCCCCGGCTCCTCGGGGGTGGCCTTGGGCCTGGGGTTCCCTTCCAGGAGGGACTTGAGGTGCTGCAGCTGGAAGGTGAGAGAGGGGTGGAGGGGCCTGCGGGGGCCCCGGCCCCGCCGCCGCCAGGGTGCTCACCTCCTGAGCCTGCAGCAGGTTGGTGTTCCACAGCTGCCGGATGAGCACCTCACACTGCTGCAGTGTGGTGGGCTTGCGCAGGGCCGCGGGCACCCCTGCAGCCTGCCTGCCCCTGGGCTGGCTGCCTGTCGCCAGGGCAGCCCCCACACTGGAGGTCTCGGCTTCTCTGAAACAGTCATTGTAGTAGCCCCGAGATGGCCTGGCCACCTCCCCTCCCCAGGGCAGGACCCACCCAGCACAGACAGGGCGGGCGGTGGCGGGGGGGGAAGAGTCCCAGCCCCCCGGGGCACTGGGCACCAGTGTTTGTGGGGGAGGGGGGTGTCTCAGGCCAGTTGGGTCTAGTGACCCCATACCCCTGGAGCTGCCCCTTGTGGTGGGACTAGTCACCAGAGAAGCTGAAAAATGTGTGCAGGGAACCAAAAGCTGGCCTGCCAATTGCACCATCCAGGAGACGACAGGGTTCCCTATTAAAATGCAAGTCCCAGGAGCTCCAGTGTCACTGAAGCCAGGCTGGGGTAGGGAGCACAGAGGGTGGCAGCTGTTGGAGAGAAGTCAGGGGCCCCAGTGCCTCAGCTTTTTCTAACCAGGTCAAACATCCCCACAATGGTCCTCGGCAGCCCTGCTCCTTGTTCTCTTGCTGAAAAGCAAGCTGAGGCCAAATGGTTTGTTGTGCTGGGCCTGGGGTGGTAAGCCAGGCCCTCGAGAGTGTGGGCCTGGCCCTGGGGAGCCTTACTTAGCCTGCCCCTGCGCTCCAGGGCCTCTGTCCAGCTTGCCGCTGTGAAGCAGAGTAAGGTTTGGCGGGTCCTCCAAGTCTGTTTTCTGGGGGACATCCGCTTTCGAGTCTTGCTTCTTGAAGGAGCCGGGCTGGGGCCTGGCCTTGCCCTGAGAGTTGGCTGCAGGTCAGACCCCAAAAGAGGTAGTCACTGCGGTGGTCCGCAGCTGCCACCCACGCCACCCAGCATTGGCTGTGTGTGCCCAAGGAGTCTCTGCCCTGGCCTCAAGCTTCCACTTTGGAAAGGAAGGCTGCCAGAGGAGCGGATGGGGGTCCGAGGGTGAAGCCCGTTGAGCGGCGCCCGTGCCGGATATTCTAAAAGTACAGCCATCCAGCGGGAACTGAGCTGTATCCGTGCCAGTGTGTGTGCCCTGCCATGGTCTGAGCACAGAAAGCAGCCCCTCCTCCTGTGTGGGTCAGTCGCATGGGCTCCGGGGAGGTGTGGAGTGGGGTGGCCCCTGCAAGCTGTACCCGGGCTCTGGAAGCAGCAGCCCACCTTTGGGCAAAATGCAGCTTGAGTGAGAGGCCTGAGGATGCACAGGTGACCTTCACCTGCCATGAGCCCCATCTCCCTAGGCAGAGCGTCCCACCTGCATCCTGCATGCTCGGCGGGTGGACACAGGCAAGAGGGCTCCAGCCAGCACCGGCTCCACTCTGCCCAGGACATGCATCCTCCGTGGACGGTCCCTGGGAGGCTCGGGCCCTTTGCACTCCCAGCCACCTGCCCTCCCAGTGGTCTCAGCTCACAGGGCCCCTTGGCAACTCCCCACCCTGGCTCCCTGCCCCGAGTCCCTGGGCACAGCACAGACAAGGGGGTTCCATTGAGGTGTGCCCACCAGAGCACCACAGCCAGGCTCTGGGCTCCCTGCTCGGCCCACCAGGGGAGCCCCAGCCCAGAGCATTCAGCATGGGGGCACACGTACCTGACACTGTGGAATTGGAGACAGACTTGTTGGAATGGATGCTGGAAGTGGACAGGCTGCCTGGTGGGTGAGCATGTGGGCGTTACCCCAAGGCAGGGGCAGCCACAGGTGCTCCCTTCTCTTTGCACTGACCCTAGCCCTCCCTGCTCCACCCCCACCCCACCCCCACTCAGTGAGGCAGCCCCTGACTCAGCAAATGCCTGGGACACAAGAGGCCACAGGGAAGTTTCTGTTTCCTGAAAGGCCATCCAAAAAAGACTGGGGACACTGGGGACATGGCAGAACACTGAGGCGCCCCCTCCCGCTGTCCCCAGGGACAAGGCCACTCTCTCGGGCCATGCTTCTTGCCCAGCATGGCTGACAGCTGGAGTTGCTCCACCCACCACGGCAGGGTCTTTCCCCAACTCCTTTCTCTTGTGTCCACCAGGAAGGGACACCGGCCGGATCAGGGCACTCCCGGCTGGCAGTACCCACCATCCAGGCCGGCAGGCAAGCCCCCCAAATCCCATGTTCTGAGGTTGACCCTGGCCGGGTCCCAAAGGTAAGGGGGCAGCAAGAGCCCAAGAACTAAATAAACCTGAGCGTCCCTGGGCGGGGCAGTGGGACCAGCCCGGAGAGTGGGCCACAGGCAGGTCCAGGAGGGGCCAGGGCCGGGCACACCCAGGAGCCACTTCGCCTTGGACAAGTCTCGGCCCCCACCATCATCAAATGGGGAGAAGGCTCCTCAGCGCCCAGGGGTGTTGCCAGGGGGCCGGCAGTGTCCACACCAGGAGTGTGCCCAGAGCCCCCTCCCCAGGGTGGCAGGGGCTGGGAGGCTGCCCCCGAGGCAGGCCTGCTCTCACCTTTCTTCTGTGGCCTCTGATTCATAACTAGCCTGTAGTGGAGATCTGAAAGCAAGCACAGGTTCTCCTCACCTTCTGAAGCCTCAAACACTTCGAGAGCAGCTTGGCTTCCTCCTCCCTGCTTCTCTAGCTGCCTTCTGCCTTGCACCCCGGCCCCTGAGCCCTGGAGGGCCCAGCCCACGACCCTGTCCCCGTGACCATGCCAGCCTCTTTCCACCAAGCCTTTGCCTGGGCATTAGCGGCCAGAAAGAAGACTTCTGGCTGTTTCCCAAAGCAGACCCCTGCAGACACTCAGCCGTCCTCCCTCAGCTGCCAGGTGGGGGCTGGGGCTTCAGCCCTCCAGAAGCCCCTGGCCCGTGGATGACAGATAGCCCCTGGCAACGATCAGATCCAGCCTGGGGCATCGGGCTGTCCCCTACTGGCTGGGTCCAGGCAAGACCCAAAAGACACCCCATGCTGCAGGACTTAGCACAGCATGGGGCTGGGGGGCGAGAAATGGGGGCAGGCCCAGGCAGGTGGGCAGGGAGAGGGCCAGAGAAGGCCTGGGGTTCTCAGGAAGGGTTTCTGCGGGGGAGGGCGGGGGGGGCAACCAGGCCTGGGCACTGGCCAGGGCAGAGGCAGGAGGCAGGTCTGGTGTGTGCAGTTGCTGAAATTCTGGGAGGTGTGCGCTCCCCTTTGGGTTATGTTTCATTTCTACACAAGTTTTGCTGCACTGTTTAAACCAGGCGGAGGTGGGGGGTCGGCCTGGCCCCGCCGAGGGCCCCAGGCTGGGGCTCGCTGTCGGGGTCCGCCCCTCCCCCGCGCCCCGCACCCCTAGGGCCCTGGGAGGCCGGGTCCCGGGTCACTCACCTTTGTTCTCACGCTTCAGGTGCTCGATCTCGTCGTGGAGCTTGACTAGCGTCTCTGAGTGCTGCTGCTGCAGGAACTGCAGACTCTTCTCCAGGTCCAGGACCCGCTTCTGCGCCTCGCAGGGCCCCGGGCGCGGGCTGGCCGGGGCGGGGTACGGGCCGGGGTACGGGCCGGGGGGTGGGGGTCCCGGGGGCGCGCGCGGGCGCAGGCGCGAGGTGCCTCGGGAGCCCGTGGTCCCCGAGCTGTGGGGCCGCAGCCCGGGCACCGCCGCCGCGCTCATATCGCCGCCGCCGCCGCCCCTGCGCGCCCTTCGGTGGCCGCACTGGCCCGGCCCGACGCCGCGTCACCAAGGAAACGGCCGCGCCCCAGGGGGGCCGGCTGAGCGGTTGAGGGGCGGGGCGGGGGGCGGGGCGTAGTCTTGTGGCCGAGGGGCGTGGCCGAGGACTGGGGCGGGGCGGAAAGCTGGGGCGGGGCTTAGTCAGCCCAGCGGCCGCGGAAAACTGGGGGCAGGGCCTGCGCGCCCGGGGGGCGGGGGCCTGCACTGCTGGGGCGGGGCTTGCACTGCTGGGGGCGGGGCCTGCACCGCTGGGGGCGGGGCAGAGGGCTGCGGCGGGGCGTGGGCAGGGTTCTGCAGGCTGTGGCCCAGCAAACCTAAGGCGTCCACTGACAAGAGACCCCTCCGCCTTTCCAGTAGATTTTCCTGTTTATTTTTACTTGTATTTCAGTAGTTCATTTTTTTCAGTAGGTAATTCAGTTTATACATTCAGAAATCAAAATGTACAGTGTCCACTTGCAATAACTGCAGAACCTTCGTGCATTAAAACTTTGGACAAAATGTGAAAAACGACTTTCCGAAGGCACTGGAGAGCATTGACAGCAGGCAGAAACTGAGGGGGGGAGGGGAGGAGGTGTGTGCAGCTCCTGAGGGCAGAGCAGCTTCTGCCCCAAGGAAAGGGCAGCCAGACTTCCCCTGGTCACCTGGAACTTGGACTGGAACCGAGGCACAGCGTGCGGTCTGGGACGGCCACAGCAGCGCAAAATTCGGACGCTGCTACAAGTCTCCTCAATATCCGTGGCCGGCATCCCCCTGTCTATGTGGGACATGACTCCCAGGGGTGTGGACTTTCCTGGCAACGTGGGACCGAACTCCCAGATGAGCTGGACCTGGCCTCAAGGGATTGAGAAAACCTTCTTGACCAAAAGGGGGAAGAGAGAAATGAGACAAAATTAACTGTCAGTTGACTCAGAGATTTCAGAGTCAAGAGGTTATCCTGAAGGTTATTCTTACCCATTGTATAAATACCACCTTTTTAGTTTAGTTTAGTTCATTTGAGGGGCTAAAGGGAAGTATCTGAAACTGTAGCGCTGTGTTCCAGTAGCCTTATTTCTTGAAGATGATTGTATGAAGCTATAATGTTCACAATTGTGACCGTGTGGTTGTGAAAATCTCGTGTCTGATGGTCCCTTTATCTAGGGCATGGACAAATGAGTAAAAAATATGGATAAAAAATGCATAAAATAATAGGGGGAATAGAGGTTAAATTGGGGAGATGTAAATACTCATGGTCAATGAGAGAGAGACGTAAGGGGTATGGTATGTACGAGTTTTTTCTTTCACTTTTGATTTCTTTTTCTGGAGTGATGCAAATGTCCTAAGAAATGACCATGATGATGAATATACAACTATGTGATGATATTGTAAGCCATTGATTGTACACCATATATGGAATGTTTGTATGTTAAAAGTGTTTGCATTTCTATGTTGTTTATCGATAAAAAATAAATTAATTAAAAAAAAAGAGATCCATGACCGGATCTGAGCTGTGCATGTGAGGGACAAGATTCCAAGGACCCCAAAGACAGACAGCAGCTGGAAGGGTGAAAGAGCTGAGTGAAGAGTCACATGCCATGGAGTTTGGAGTTTGAAACCTTGCAGGCCTTGGCAATCACATCTGTTTCCCCTATCATCACAGGAGGGCCATGTGCTGGGATTAAAGTGTCCTAGGATTAAGGCAATATCAGTTTGTACCTGCCATAACAAAGCTTCAACCCAGCCTCCACTAGCTCACGGGGAGCTTCCAGAAATTCAAGTGTCTACCAGTCAAAACGCAACACTTAGTCTCAAGACATGACCCAAAGTCTCCACAAAACACATACACTAACACTAGACATGCAAAGAAGCAGACAAATGTGATGTACAGTCAAGAGGAAGAAGCAGTCAAAAGAGCCACAAAGAATTCTAGATACTGGAATTAACAGAAAAGGATTTTACGGTGAATATGTTAAAGAATCACACACACACAAAAAATGGATATGGTAGTTGAAATCATGTATAGAATTCCAAAAGGGATTTGGAAATTGTAAAAAGCAAACCATGGAAATCCTAGGACTGAAAAACATGTGAGTTTATAAATTCATCAGATGGAAAGAATAGCAAATTGGTACAACAGAAGAAGGCTCAGTAGATATCATAAGCTGAAGCACAGAGAGGAAAAAAAAAACACTCATTAAAAGTAACAAACAGAGATCCAATGTCCAGTGGGACAGTATTAAATGGTTTAATATACATGTACATGGACTCTCGGGAAGACAAGAAAAAATACCTAAGGAGAGGACTGTGGGAAGATGGCAGAATAGCAACCTCCAGGAATCATTGCAAGAAGACATGCCCTGAGATCCCATGCAGCCAGAGACCTTTGGAGATGAAGAGGGAAAATGCCTATGGGGGAGCTTCATGAAACAAGAAGCCTGGAGAGAAAGCTAGCAGATGTTGTTGTGTTCCCTTCCAGCTGAGAGAGAACCCCTGAACTTCATCAGCCTTTCTTGAGTGAAGTAAAAAAAAAAAAAGTATCATTTTGGTGCCAAAACCCAGGACCGGGAAAAAAGATGAAACTTCTGTAAGAGGGGACAAAGCCCCCTTGCCTACTTCAGCACCAACACTGGCAAATAATCTCAAGAAGGATCCCAGGCTTTGACCTTCCAGAACTCCTGGGACTAGCAGGCAAGGCCCCACCAATGATCACCCACGTGGAACCCCAGGTAACTCTCTTAGTCACAGCCAAACTATGCAGACTGGCTCCCTGGTTCCACACTTCCAAACTTAAGAAAGCACCACCTGGCCACCAATACCAGAGCACCCCAGTTGTGCCCCAGAAATTAAAGCTGTCACATGTCCCAGAAGAAAGGGAATCACACATGCTGGACCCCTGAGCCCCACCCTTCTCCCATGGCCATTGACTGAGACACCTGGCCATATATATGTCCTTGCTTTACTTTTCACTTCAATCATCTTCATGATTTATTATACTCTTATGCAACTCTGTGTCCTCCCAAAAGGGTGGAATCACTTTTTATGCTCTCCCTAATAACTCCAGACTCTTCTACTCTTTGATCCTTAATCTCATAGCTCAAGCCTCTCCTGTGCCATGCACAGAAACTGACCTCCTACTCTTTCTCCTGGAAGCAGACCTGCAGGGACATCTAAGAGATTTCACCTGGGAGCCAATTACTGAGTGGCTAGAAAAATGAAATCACTCAATAATCAATAATAAGCCTCCTCATTACATTATCTGATACCACACCCTGTTGCCCTTTAACCCCTGCTATCTAACACGTCACCAAAATAACTGTACAAACCAACCATTGTATCTATCCAAATTCCCCTCACACCACCTCACAGTCTCTCTTAAATCCAGAAACACTTATCTCCATAATACTTCAATACCATGGATTTAGAATCAGTTTCAGTAATAAAACACTCCCAGAAAGAAACTGCCCTCTTCTAGGAGCTGAAGACTTTCAAATATAATTTTTTTTCTGGAAACTCCCAAACCAATAGAGACTGCCACCAACCTGATGGATAAAGCCTATCTCTACTTCTTACATTTTTCTCAGCATCCCCAAGCTACTCTTTTAGGATACCTAGATATGTCATATTACAATCACACTTACCTCTTCAATACAGCATCCGTACAATGGATTTCCTGTGGATCTCCAAATACTTTTACAGATTATTATATCAACACTGCTCTACCCTGGGGAGGTAGCTTTCAATATGCCTCAAAAAATTACACTGAAGAAGTTCTGTTATTTAATGGCTCTCAATACAGAACTAAGCTCTTTGGTTAGGAACATGCTTAGGCCAGCTCTTCAATATTTCAGATAGTACAACAAAAAAAGATATTCCCTATTCTAGGCCCCCAAAATAACCTCTCTCAACTCATTGTTTGCAAACTCCTCTGTCAAGGTGCACAGCACTCACACAATAAGTTAGAATCAGCCAACTCCCCCCTTGTGTGTGGATGAATTCTTCCCAGGTATGCAAGTCACAGATTCTAAGGACCTGTTTATCCAAAGCCCCTTTAAATATTTCCAACCCAAGGACCCTCAGTGACCCACTTCCACATGGGAACTGGATACTATTTTTTATGTGGAGAGACAGCATAACTTCAGCTCCCAAAGCGATGGCCCAGTACCTGTTGCAAACGTCCTAGACACCAAAGACATGGCTTCCTCTGGACAAATCCCAAACCTTGGGTCTTTCTTCAAAGCTCCATCCTTCCCCATAAACCCACATGACACAAAAGAGGAGACCCGTACTCCACAAATCCTGCTTTTGGATATCATGTACACCATAACCCAACCCTAGAAAAGCCTGGAATAGGGCACACAATCTTTCAAAGTCTCTTGGTTCACTGGTATCCCACTGCTGGAGGCATCTACACTCAACATATCCATCATGATGCAACAATCGTGGAACACCACAGAACAAACTGTAGACAACGAACAAAAGCAAATCGATAGGTCAGCCTCTATGGTCTTACAAAACAGAAGAGGACTAGGTGTCTGTGCTGGTCTCAATCTGTGGTAGACCTCAGAAAAGCCATGCCCTTTAATCCTCATTCAAAATTGCTGGGTGAGAGCATTTTGATTGTTTCTATGAAGATGTGACCCACTCCATTGTGGGTGGTAACTTCTGATTAGATCATTTCCATGGAGGTGTGTCTCCACCCACTGAAGGTGGAGTTGCTTGCTGGAATCCTTTAAAAGAGGAAGCATTTTGGAGAGAGTCCCCTTTTGGTAGACCCAGGTGAAAGCCAGCAGGCGCTGCCATGTTCGCCATGTGCCCTTCCAGCTGAGAGAGAAACACTGAACATCGTCGGCCTTCTTGAACCAAGGTATCTTTCCCCGGGTGCCTTAAATTGGACATTTCTATAGACTTGTTTTAATTGGGACATTTTCTTGGCCTTAGAACTGTAAACTAGCAACTCATTAAATTCCCCTTGTTAAAAGCCATTCTGTTTCTAGTATATTGCATTCTGGCAGCTAGCAAACTAGAACAGTGTCCTAACTGCAGTAGCAGGAGGTACCTGTGCAATATTAAATGTTGCTTTTACATTAACACGTCAGGATAAGTAGAAGAAAACCTAAAAGTCCTAAAAGATCACAGAGATAATAGAGGACACAAGAAAGTGTTGCATATACCTCATCATAGCTAGGATCTGTTCTATCTTATTCTCTCCTCTAAAAGCAATTTTAATTCCACTTCTAACATCCCTTCTCATAAATATACTATTCCTCATTTTGGGGTCCTGTCGCTCTTTAAAAAAATTTATTTATTAAGAACAAATAAAACATTAAAATATATTTCCATTCTACATGTATATCCAGTAATTCTCAATATCATCACATAGTTGCATATTCATCATTTCTTAGAACATTTGCATCAATTCAGAAAAAGAAATAAAAATACAACAGAAAAAGAAATAAAACAATAACAGAAAAAAAAAGATTATACATACCATACCCCTTACCCCTCACTTTCATTTATCACTAGCATTTCAAACTAAATTTATTTTAACATTTGTTCCCCCTATTCATTATTTTTTGTTTTTGTTTTCTTAATTATTTATTAATTTAAAAAATTAACAAACCAAATAAAACATCAACATATATAATCAGTAATTCACAATATCATCACTTAGTTGCATATTCATCATTTCTTAGAACATTTGCATCAATTCAGAAAAAGAAATAAAAAGACAATAGAAAAAGAAATAAAACGAACACAGGAAAGAAAAAAAAAATTATACCTACCAAACCCCTTACCCCTCGCTTTCATTGATCACTAGCATTTCAAACTAAATTTATTTTAGCATTTGTTCCCCCTATTATTTATTTTTATTCCATATGTTCTATTCGTTTGTTGACAAGGTAGATAAAAGGAGCATCAGACACAAGGTTTTCACAATCACACAGTCACATTGTGACAGCTATATCATTATACAATCATCATCAAGAAACACGGCTACTGGAACACAGCTCTACATTTTCAGGCAGTTCCCTCCAGCCTCTCCACTACATCTTGTATAACAAGGTACTATCTACTTAATGCATAAGAATAACCTCCAGGATAACCTCTCAACTCTGTCTGGAATCTCTCAGCCATTGCCACTTCATCTCATTTCACTCTTTCCCCTTTTGGTCGAGAAGGTTTTCTCAGATTGTAGTATTTTTGCAACTGTCCTGCGAGTTTGAAAATTATTTCCACATGAAACTTATTTTTTTAAGAACGTGAAATGAAAACATTGTAGAGTTCCCTGGAGAACTGTACAAACAAGAAACACTAAAGGAAGTTGTTCTGGCTGAAAGGAAACGATATCAGATAGTAACTCAATTCTGTAGCAAGGAATGAAGAGCTCCAGAACTAGTAAAGCATATGAGAACTGTAAAGGACTAGATACACTTGAGTTTAAAAGCCCAGTGAGCTGTGGGCTGTTTGTTTCCCTCATGAGGTGACCAGAGAATGTCAAGTGTGGCAAGTGGCTATGTTTGGGTGGAGAGAGGTTTGGGTTGTAGCTGGGAGTTTATCTCGAGAAGATGGGCAGAAGCTGGAAGCTTGCTTTGACATTGGATCACATGAGTTTATTTTACAATTAGAAATCCCTGTGTGGCTTATGGGAGATGGTCAGGTTTGGTGGTTAAGAGCCTGGAATCTGGAGATGGATCCTGGCTAAGTCTGAAGCGGAGCTCAGGCATTTACCACCCCTGCAGACACAGGCTATGGACTTATATTCTATGTATAGTTTTTCATCTTTCAAAATAATGATGATAAAGAAACTGATATGATTATAAAACAAGTGAACAATAGACTCGGTTTCTCTGGGGCCGTCCGTGCTCTCCGCAGCATTCACCCCAGTCTTTCCCATTTCTGTCCACTCCCATGTGTGAGAGGTTTTGTACCATGTCCTGGTACCTTTGTCAAAGTCACACGAACGCCATACTTAGAACCGGCACATTTTATGGTACATAAGCCACGGCACACTGTAAAAGTGATTGAAAACCTATTTGATGGATCCAAAAATAACTTCGATTAATAACTTACTGACATAAAAGAGATTTCGGTTTGAGCAGAAAATGGGAACTCTGGTGGAAGGAAAATGATCCCAATAGTATTTTCCTGACTTTTAACATCACAGAAGGAAAGAACTCACTAGATGGGTTGACGACAAGATTAGACATGGTCCTGGAAAGAGTTAGCCGGCTGGGATATAGGACGTCAACCTCAGAAGAAAGTATGGATACAACATATGAAAAGAGATGAAGAGCAAGTACCAGCATGAGCCACACAGTATTTCAGCAGAACATGTGTGGAACTGGGGTTCTGGAGGGGAAGGACAGAGACGGGGTAACTAAGGCAAGATTTGGAGATGCCAAACTGAGATGACACTGAGCCACTCTTTAGTAACAAGGAAAACCATCACTAGATGACAAGAGGAAACCTGCCAGTGGCCAAAAGAGAAAACTTAGAAGCTTGCAAAGAAAGAAACAAACAAAATGACTTGTAAAGGAACAGCAGTTACAATGAGGAATGTCTTCTCAATTCAAGGGAGTAGAAGCCAAAAGAGAGAGGGCTGGTAGGAAAAACCAAAGAGCCCAACTCAAGTTTGATATCCTTCAAGAATAAAAAAGAGAAAAATGGTAATTTTCCAGAAGAAATCATTAATTTAAGTGGGATTCCTGAGAGTAGCCAAGGCTGGCTGTGGCTCATTGAAAGGAAATCCTACCAAGATAGAATTAGACATTGAAACAAAAATATAGCTTGTATGTAGAAAAATGTGTGATAATACCATGTGCCCAAAAACAAAGAAAGACTGTCAATAAGTAAAGAAAACTCAAATGGTAAAAAAACAAAAAAGTAAAAGCCTATATCTATTTCTATTCTTTTAATTACTTAATTGTTTGGATTTGTAATATTTATGGATATAAAAACTCTGACAGCAATAGCACAAAAAATGTGGCAAATTGAGCTATACAGTTTCAAGATTCCCATATTATATCTGCAGTAATTCAATATTTACTCTAAGTAGATTGTGATCATTAAAGATACACATTTCAGGGCAGGCCACAGTGGCTCAGCAGGCAGAGTTCTCGCCTGCCATGCCAGAGACCCAGGTTCAACTCCTGGTGCCTGCCCATGCGAAAAAAAAAAAAAAGCAAAAAGTATGCATTTAATTCCCTCTAGCAACTACTTTAAAAATGATGAACAAGATACAGATGAAAAGCTAAAAAGAGCTTCCAATTTCTGCCTAACGATGTAGAAACCTGGACAGTGTTGCTCTTTCTCTTACAACAACCACGAATCCAGATCATCTGAAAATTCATAATTTTCACTGCACCCATTTGAGTGCAAGTTGTGGGTCAACTAGCTAATCTGAAATCTAAGGAAATACTGGTTTCCCCCAGGAGAGGTAGGACACTAGCAGATGTTCAACTCCTTACAAGCCAGTACAAATTTAACTAAACCTTTTAAATCTCCAAAGCCCAGTTGTGGGTTATTGTGAGAATACAGAACATCCAAGAGCAGCAGAGAAAAGAATTATTCACATCCACTCACAGGCTTTAGTGTACAGACACCATCAGCCACCCCAGGGGAAGCTTGGGGACTGGAAGGAGAAATTTCCCTCGTGGTGCAAGCATGTGGGAGAGGAGAGACTGCTGTGCCTGCTCTTAGTTGTTACCATAAGTTGATTTGCTTTATTGATTTCCTTTTTTGCATTGTTAATTGCTGGTATGTTGGAACACTACTGATTTTCTGTATTGTTCTTATACCCCACCACTCTGCTGAATTTTCTTATTAGTCTATGTATTAGTCAGGGTTCTCTAAGGAACAGAACCAAGAGGAGATCTGTAAATATGAGATTTTATAAAAATGTCTCATGCAACTTTGGGGATTCATGTGTCCAAATTCTGTAGGACAGGACCTAAGCTGGCAACTCCAATGAAAGGTCCTTGATGAATTCCCAGGAGAGGCTGGCTGGCTGAAATAGAGACTGTTGAAATTGTCATCTCTCCCTTAAAAGTCTTCAACCAATTGGATTACACCCAATTCATGGATTAGCCACAACTGGTTGATTCTCTCATTGTGGAATCCAATGAGATTGGACTGAATAGTTGATTGTAAAAATAATTAGTTGATTGTAGATGTAATTAGCCATAGATTCAATCAACTGACTAATAATTTAAGTATATGAAATGTCCTCATAGTAATGGTTTGGCCAGTGCTTACCTGACAAAACAATTGGGCAGTATCACCTGGCCATGAACCCAACCACCAAAGTCTAATAGCTTTCTTATCTAGATTCTCCTAGATTTTCTATATAAAGTATCATGTCATCTGTGAAGTAGGATAATTTTACTTCCTCCATTTACAATTTTGATGCCTTTTATTTCTTTTTCTTGCCTAGTTGCTTTGTCTAGTATCGTACAACATTAAATAACAATACAGATAATGGGCATTGTTGCCTTGTTCCTGATCTTAGGGGGAAAGCTTTCACTGTGCCACCATTTAGTATGTAGGTTTTTCATATATGCCCTTGATTCTATTGAGGAAATTCCCTTCTATCCTTAGTTTCCTGAGTTTTTTTTTAAAGGATGCTGGTTTTTGCCAGATGAGTTTTCTGCATCAATTGAGGTGATCATGTATTTTTTCCTTCACTCTATTAATGTGGTAAATAATATTGATTTTCTTATATCAAATCACCCTTACATACTTGAGATAAATCCGACTTGCTCATGGTGTATAACCTTTTGATGTGCTGCTGGATTTGGTTTACTAGCATTTTGTTGAGGATATTGGCCTGCAATTTTCTTGTGACATCTCCAACTGGCTTTGGTATATTCGAGTAATGCTGACCTCATTGAATGAGTTGAGGTGTGTTCCCTCCACTTCAATTTTTGGCAGAGTTTGAGAAGGATTGGTGTTAATTCTCTGAATGTTGGTTAAAACACGCTAGTGTTTTTTTCTGTTTTCTTTTTATTTCTTTTTCTGAATAGATGCAAATGTTCCAAGAAATGATCATGATGATGAATATGCAACTATATGATGATATTGTGAATTGCTGATTATATATGTAGAATGGAATGATCAAAAGTTAAGAATGTTTGCGTTTGTTTGGTGTTTTTTGGTATTTAAAAAAAAATTAAAAAAAAAAAACCACACCAGTGAAACCATCTTGTCCTGAACTTTCCTTTGTTGGGAGGATTTTGCCTACTGGGACACTCTCTTTGCTTGTTACTGGCCCATTGAGACCTTCTATTTCTTCTTGAGTGAGTTTACGTAGTGTCTAAAGTGTAATTGTTCACAATATCCTCTTATAATCCTTTTTATTTCTAGGGTTGATACCAGTGTCCCCACTTTCATTTCCAATTTTTGTTATTAGCATCCTTTCTCTTTTTTCCTTTGTTAGTCTAGCTAAAGCTTTGTCAATTTATCGATCTTTTCAAAGAACTGTCTTTTAGTTTTGCAGATTCTTTCTGTTCTTTTTCTAGTTCTTTATTTCATTAATCTATGCTCTGATATCTATTATTTCCTTCCTTCTGCTGATTTTGTGTTTGATTCATTCTTTTTCTAGTTCCTCCAGATGTGCAGTTAGGTTTCTGATTTGAGAACACTTCTTTTTTAATGTAAGCATTTTAGAGCTATAAGTTTCCCTCTGAGCACTGCATTTGATACATCCATAAGTTTTGATATGGTATATGTTCTTTTTTTGTTTAATATTAACAAATCTTTATGCACATACAGTCTATACATGGTGTACCATCAATGGCTCACAACATCACATAGTTGTGTATTCATCACCATGATCATTTACAGAACATTTGCATCACTCTAGAAAAAGAAATAAAAAGAAAAAAGAAAAACTCACACATACCATACCCCTTACCCCAACCTCTCATTGACCACTGGTATTTCCATCTACCCAGTTTATTTTAGCCCTTCCTTCCCCCCTATTATTCCCCCCATTTATTTATTTATTTATTTATTTTACTCATCTGTCCATTCCCTGGATAAAAGGAGCATCAGACACAAGGTTTTCACAATCACACAGTCATGCTGTAAAAGTTATGTCTTTATAAAGTTGTCTTCAGAAATCAAGGCTACCGGCCTCCCAATAAAGCTCATGATCAGGTGGCTTCACAGGTGAGTTTTACCAAGCATTCCAAGAATAGTTAATACTAATCCTGCTCAAACTCTCCCCAAAAAATTGAAAAGGAAGGAACACTTAAGGCATTCTATGAAGTCAATATCATCCTGAAACCAAGACAGATGAAGAAATTACAAGGAAGTAATAAAAAAAAAATACAAGTAAATAAAACTAAAGTCCATTCTCTCTAATGACTATAGATGCAAAAATACTTGCAAATCGAATCTAGAAACACAGTAAAAGAAATATACACTATGACCGAGTATACAGCAAGTGCAACTTTGAAATATGCAAAAGTGGTTCAACCCAAGGAAATCAACAGATGTCATATACCACATTAAGAAATCATAAGATAAAAGCCTCATGATCATCTCGATTGAGGTAGAAAAGGCAAAGTGGCAAAATTCAGCAAACTTTCTTTATAAGACACTTCAAAACATAGGAGTTGAAGGAAAATTCCTCGAGACAAAAAAGCTCATATATGAAAAGAACACAGATAACATTGTATTCAATGTAAAATGAAAGTTTTCCCTCTAACTTCGGAGAGGAGACAAGTATTCTGAGTCACTACTCTTATTTACTATTGTGCTAGAAACTCTAGCTCAAACAATTAGTCAAGAAGAGGTAATAAAAGCTATCGAAATTGGAAAGGAATAAGTAACATTTCACTATTTGTAGATTACATGATCATATATTTAGAAAGTCCAAAAATAACTATGATAAAGCTACCAGAGCAAATAAACTAGTTTAGCAAAGAGGCAGGATACAAGATCAACATGCATAAATCATTGGTGTGTCTATACACTAGTAATGAGGCAACCAAGGAGGTAATCAAGAAAAAAATTCAATTTATAACAGCAAATGAAACAATCAAATATCTAGGAATAAACATAACCAAGGATGTAACTGACCTGTACACAGAAAACTACAAAACATTGCTAAAAATAAGCAAAGAAGACCTAAATAAGTGGAAAGACATTCCATATTCATGGATTGGGAGGCTAAATGTCATTAAGACATCGATTATACCTAAATTTATCTACAGACTCAATGCAATACCAATCAAAATGTTAACAGCCTATTCTGCATAAATGGAAAAGCTAATTATCAAATTTACTTGGAAGGATAAGGGTCATGAATAGCCAAAATATATCTTTAAAAAGCAGAATGAAGTGGGAAGACTCATGCTTCCTGACTTTAACACATATTATAAAGCCACAGTGGTCAAGCAGTATGATACTGGCCAAAGGTAGACATATTGATCAATGGCAATAAATTGAGAGTTCAGAAATGGATACTCCAATCCATGGTCAATTCATTTTGGACAAGGCTCCCAAGCCCACTCAATTGTGACAGAACCTTCTCTTCAATAAATTGTGCTGAGAGAACTGAATATCCATAACCCAAACAATGGAAAAGGACCCCTATCTCACACCCTTCATGAAAATTAATTTTAAAATGAACCAAAGATCTAAGTATGAGAGCCAGAATGGCTCTTCTGGGAATAGCCAGAATAACAGAATGGCTGTTATTAAGCAAATGGGATACTACAAGTATTGGAGAGGATGTGGAGAAATGGAAACACCTATTCAATGCTGCTGGGAACGTAAAATGTTACAGTCACTGTGGAAGACAGTTAGGCAGTTCTTTGGAAATCTGAGTATGTATTTTTGTTATGTTCTAGCAATCCTGCAACTTGTATATACCCAGAAGATCTGGAAGCAGGGAGGCAAGCAGACACTTGCACACCTATGCTCATAGCAGCATAATTCACAATTGCCGAAAGATGGAAACAACCCATGTCCATCAACCAATTAATGGATACATAAAAATTTGGTATAGACATATGATGGAATATTATTAAGCAGTGAAAAGGAATGAAATCCTGAGGCATGCACTTACATGGAAGAACACTGAGGACATTATATTAATGAATGTCAGAGGCAAAGAGTCAAATATTATATGTTCTCACTAATATGAACTAATTATAATATGTGAATTTATAGACATAAAATCTAGAACATAGGCTACCGGGAAATACAATGAGGCTAGAGAATGAGAAGTGGTTGCTTCGCATATGCAGAATACTTAACTAGGTAGAACTTAATTGTTTGGAAATATATACAAGGTCTGGGTAGCATGTCATTCGAGTTTAATTAACAGAGCTGACCTGTGTGTAAATGTGGTTGAAAAGGAAGCTTAGGCTCACGTATATCACCAGAAGGGAAGCTGAATGTTAGGACATGGGAACATATAACACTGTGAATCTTGTGGTGGATGATAACTGTGATTACGTGTACAAATGTAAAAATGTTCTTTCATGAAGTAGAACAAATTTATAACACTATGACAAGGAGTTAATAATAAAGGGGTGTTCTAGTTTGCAAGCTGCCAGAATGCGGTATATCAGAAATGGAATGGCTTTTAAATGGGGGAGTTTATTAACTTGCAAGTTTCTAGTTCTAATGTCAGGAAAATGTCCAAATTAAGGCAAGGGTATGAAAATGTCCGAATTAAGGCACCAACAAGAGGTTACCTTCACTCAAGAAAAGCCAATGAAGTTCAGGGTTTCTCTCCCAACTGGAAAGGCACATGATGAACATGGCAATGTCCTCTAGCTTTCTCTCCAGACTTCTTGTTTCATGAAGTTCCCCAGTGACATTTTCCTTCTTCATCTCCAAAGGTCTCTGGTTGTCTGGGCTCTTGGCTCTTGTGGCTCTGAAGGTTTTTCCAAAATGTTTGCCTCTTAAAAGGCTCCAGTAAGCAACCCCACCCTGAATGGGTGGAGACACATCCCCATGGAAGCCATCTAATCAAAAGTTACCACCCACATAAGTGGAGCTGAAGGAATATAGATTGTGCAGCAGGATTGTTCTAGTTTGCTAGCTGCTGGAATGCATTATACCAGAAACAGAATGGTTTTTCCCATGTTTTGTTTTTTTTTTTAACATGGGCAGGCACCAGGAATCGAACCCGGGTCCTCTGGCATGGCAGGCAAACATTCTTGCCTGCTGAGCCACCGTGGCCCGCCCCAGAATGGCTTTTAAAAAAGAGAATTTAATAAGTTGCTAGCTTACAGTATTAAGGCCGAGAAAATGCCCCAATTAAAATGAGTCTATGGAAATGTCCACTCAAAGGCATCCAGGGAAAGATACCTTGGTTCAAGAAGGCTGATGACGTTCATGTTTCTCTCTTAGCTGGAAGGGCACATGGCAAACATGGCGGCGACTGCTGGCTTTCTCGTGGCTCTACAAAATGGATTCTCTCCAGAATGTGTCCTCTTTTTAAGGATTCCAGTAAGCAACTCCACCTTCAATGGATGGAGGCTTACCTCCATGGAAATCATCTAATCAAAAGTTACCACCCACAATTGGGTGGGTCACATCTCCATGGGAACAATCAAAATGCTCCCACCCAGCAATATTGAATAAGGATTCAAGGACATGTCTTTTTGGGGTCCACCACAGATTCAAACTGGCACGAGGACTGATTGTAAAGACTTGGAAATGGACAGCACAATACTACCTAACTGTACTACAATAATGTTATTACACTGAATGAAGCTGAATGTGAGAATGATAAAGGGAGGAGGGCTGGGGGCACAAATGAAATCATAAGGAAAGGTAGACAATAAAGACTGAGATGGTTTAATCTAGGAATGCCTAGAGTATATAATGATAGTGACTAAATGTACAAATTTAAAAATGTTTTTGCATGAGGAAGAACTAAGTAATGTCAATGCTGCAGGGTGTCACAAATAAATGGTAATTCATATTTTAAAACTTTAACTTATGCGTGAGACTAAAGCAAATAATGTTTATTTGGTACAAAATTTGTGTTTTAACTAGTACATTTTCTAATATAACTTATGTGGACAGCTTAATGGAACACTACATGGAAACTTGAGTAGGGCATGAGATTTTATATGTTTGTCCAGAGTGGTGCCCTGATAAATCCCAGAGTGATTTGAACAGTGGATAAAAAAGTATTTGCAAAGTCCCCTTGGAAGAATGGCGAGAAAGGGAGAAAATTCAACTTCCCCAAGTGGAGAATTCCTGATATTCTCACAAGCAGTGGAGACAACCAACTCAATAGGCTGAATCCTCAATCTTGGGGTTTGTTCATATGAAACTTAACCCCACAAAGGATAGGTCAAGCCTACTTAAAATTAGGCCTAAGAGTCACCCCCAGAGAACCTCTTTTGTTGCTCAGTTGTGGCTTCTCTCTCCAGCCAACACAACAAGAAACTCACTGCCCTCCCCTTGTCTACGTGGGACACGACTCCCAGGGGTGTGGACCTTCCTGGCAGAAATCCTAGAATTAGCTGGGGCTCAGCAGCAAGGGATCGAGAAAACCTTCTTGACTGAAAGGGGGAAGAGTGAAATGAGACAAAATAAAGTATAAATGGCTGACAGATTCCAAACAGAGTCGAGAAGTTATCCTGGAGGTTATTCTTGCACATTAACTAGATATCACCTTGTTAATCAAGATGTAATGTAGAGGCCCTTCCAGCCGAAAGAGAAGCCCTGACTGTGTTCGCCATGTGCCTTCTCACTTGAGAGAGAAACCCTGAACTTCATCGGCCTTCTTGAACCAAGGTTTAAGCCGTTTTTTCCATTCCAAACTTTGCAAGGATTTGAAGAAGATGAAGAGGAGCATATCCATACACAACAGTGGGCACTTACTGAAGGCCGTCTTAAAGTTACATTATTAGAATGTAGCAGAATATTTTCATCACCTCAAAAAGAAACCCCACCGGCTGGGAGATTAGGATCGGCACTCCCCCAAGCCGCTTCGGCTGGCGACCCTCCCCCACAGCGAGAGCTTTCCAAAGTTAAAGGAGCCACGGCATCTTTTACTGGTGGGACCCGCAGACAGACGAGCGCCACGCGTGCCACCTACTGGGCAGGATAAGAAAAACAGAGCCCAGAGATTTCACAGAAAAATCTTTCAACCTGCGGGGTCCCACACCCAGGGAAATCTGATTAAATGCCCAGACGCCAGCAGAAAATAACGGATCATGCTCGGAAAACTGAAGATATGGCCCAGTCAAAGGAACAAACCAATAGTTCAAATGAGATACAGGAGCTGAGACAACTAATGCTGAATATACGAACAGAAATGGAAAACCTCTTCAAAAACCAAATCAATAAATTGAGGGAGGACATGAAGAAGACATGGGCTGAACAAAAAGAAGAAATAGAAAATCTGAAAAAACAAATCACAGAACTTATGGGAGTGAAGGACAAAGTAGAAAAGATGGAAAAAACAATGGATACCTACAATGATAGATTTAAAGAGACAGAAGCTAGAATTAGTGAACTGGAGGATGGAACATCTGAATTCCAAAAAGAAACAGTAACTGTAGGGAAAAGAATGGAAAAATTTGAGCAGGGGATCTGGGAACTGAATGACAATATGAAGCGCACAAATATACGCGTTGTGGGTGTCCCAGAAGGAGAAGAGAAGGGAAAAGGAGGAGAAAAACTAATGGAAGAAATTATCACTGAAAATTTCCCAACTCTTAGGAAAGACCTAAAATTACAGATCCAAGAAGTACAGCGCACCCCAAAGAGAATAGACCCAAATAGGCGTTTACCAAGACACTTACTAGTTAGAATGTCAGAGGTCAAAGAGAAAGAGAGGACCTTGAAAGCAGCAAGAGAAAGACAATCCATCACATACAAGGGAAACCCAATAAGACTATGTGTAGATTTCTCAGCAGAAACCATGGAAGCTAGAAGACAGTGGGATGATATATTTAAATTACTAAAAGAGAAAAACTGCCAACCAAGACTTCTATATCCAGCAAAATTGTCCTTCAAAAATGAGGGAGAAATTAAAACATTCTCAGACAAAAAGTCACTGAAAGAATTTGTGACCAAGAGACCAGCTCTGCAAGAAATACTAAAGGGAGCACTAGAGTCAGATACGAAAAGACAGAAGAGAGAGGTATGGAGAAGAGTGTAGAAAGAAGGAAAATCAGATATGATATATATAATACAAAAGGCAAAATGGTAGAGGAAAATATTATCCAAACAGTAATAACACTAAATGTTAAAGGACTGAATTCCCCAATCAAAAGACATAGACTGGCAGAATGGATTAAAAAACAGGATCCTTCTATATGCTGTCTACAGGAAACACATCTTAGACCCAAAGATAAACATAGGTTGAAAGTGAAAGGTTGGGAAAAGATATTTCATGCAAATAACAACCAGAAAAGAGCAGGAGTAGCTATACTAATATCCAACAAATTAGACTTCAAATGTAAAACAGTTAAAAGAGACAAAGAAGGACACTATCTACTAATAAAAGGAACAATTAAACAAGAAGACATAACAATCATAAATATTTATGCACCAAACCAGAATGCCCCAAAATACGTGAGGAATACACTGCAAACACTGAAAAGGGAAATAGACACATATACCATAATAGTTGGAGACTTCAATTCACCACTCTCATAAATGGACAGAACATCTAGACAGAGGATCAATAAAGAAATAGAGAATTTGAATATTACAATAAATGAGCTAGACTTAACAGACATTTATAGGACATTACATCCCACAACAGCAGGATACACCTTTTTCTCAAGGGCTCATGGATCATTCTCAAAGATAGACCATATGCTGGGTCAAAAAGCAAGTCTTAACAAATTTAAAAAGATTGAAATCATACACAACACTTTCTCGAATCATAAAGGAATGAAGTTGGAAATCAATAACAGGCGGAGTGCCAGAAAATCCACAAATATGTGGAGGCTCAACAACACACTCTTAAACAACGAGTGGGTCAAGAAAGAAATTGCAAGAGAAATTAGTAAATATCTCGAGGCAAATGAAAATGAAAACACAACATATCAAAACCTATGGGACGCAGCAAAGGCAGTGCTAAGAGGGAAATTTATTGCCCTAAATGCCTATATCAGAAAAGAAGAAAAGGAAAAAATGCAGGAATTAACTGTCCACTTGGAAGAACTGGAGAAACAACAGCAAACTAACACCAAAGCAAGCAAAAGGAAAGAAATAACAAAGATTAGAGCAGAAATAAATGAAATTGAAAACATGAAAACAATAGAGAAAATCAATAAGACCAGAAGTTGGTTCTATGAGAAAATCAATAAGATCGATGGGCCCTTAGCAAGATTGACAAAAAGAAGAAGAGAGAGGACGCAAATAAATAAGATCAGAAATGGAAGAGGAGACATAACCACTGACCTCACAGAAATAAAGGAGGTAATAACAGGATACTATGAACAACTTTACGCTAATAAATACAACAATTTAGATGAAATGGACGGGTTCCTGGAAAGACATGAACAACCAACTTTGACTCAAGAAGAAATAGATGACCTCAACAAACCAATCACAAGTAAAGAAATTGAATCAGTCATTCAAAAGCTTCCTAAAAAGAAAAGTCCAGGACCAGACGGCTTCACATGTGAATTCTGCCAAACATTCCAGAAAGAATTAGTACCAACTCTCCTCAAACTCTTCAAAAAAATCGAAGTGGAGGGAAAGCTACCTAATTCATTCTATGAAGCCAACATTACCCTCATACCAAAACCAGGCAAAGATATTACAAAAAAAGAAAACTACAGACCAATTTCTCTAACGAATATAGATGCAAAAATCCTCAACAAAATTCTAGCAAATCGAATCGAACAACACATTAAAAGAATTATACATCATGACCAAGTAGGATTCATCCCAGGTATGCAAGGATGGTTCAACATAAGAAAATCAATTAATGTAATACACCATATCAACAAATCAAAGCAGAAAAATCACATGATCATCTCAATTGATGCAGAGAAGGCATTTGACAAGATTCAACATCCTTTCCTGTTGAAAACACTTCAAAGGATAGGAATACAAGGGAACTTCCTTAAAATGATAGAGGGAATATATGAAAAACCCACAGCTAATATCATCCTCAATGGGGAAAAATTGAAAACTTTCCCCCTAAGATCAGGAACAAGACAAGGATGTCCATTATCACCACTATTATTCAACATCGTGTTGGAGGTTCTAGCCAGAGCAATTAGACAAGAAAAAGAAATACAAGGCATCAAAATTGGAAAGGAAGAAGTAAAACTATCACTGTTTGCAGACGATATGATACTATACGTCGAAAACCCGGAAAAATCCACAACAAAACTACTAGAGCTAATAAATGAGTACAGCAAGGAGCAGGTTACAAGATCAACATTCAAAAATCTGTAGCATTTCTATACAGTAGCAATGAACAAGCGGAGGGGGAAATCAAGAAACGAATCCCATTTACAATTGCAACTAAAAGAATAAAATACCTAGGAATAAATTTAATTAAAGAGAAAAAAAACCTATATAAGGAAAACTACAAAAAACTGTTAAAAGAAATCACAGAAGACCTAAATAGATGGAAGGGCATACTGTGTTCAAGGATTGGAAGACTAAATATAGTTAAGATGTCAATCCTACCTAAATTGATTTACAGATTCAATGCAATACCAATCAAAATCCCAACAACTTATTTTTCAGAAATAGAAAAACCAATAAGCAAATTTATCTGGAAGGGCAGGGTGCCCCGAATTGCTAAAAGTATCTTGAAGAAAAAAAACAAAGCTGGAGGTCTCACGCTGCCGGACTTTAAGGCATATTATGAAGCCACAGTGGTCAAAACAGCATGGTATTGGCATAAAGATAGATATATCGACCAATGGAATTGAATAGAGTGCTCAGATATAGACCCTTTCATCTATGGACATTTGATCTTTGATAAGGCAGTCAAGCCAACTCACCTGGGACAGAACAGTCTCTTCAATAAATGGTGCCTAGAGAATTCGATATCCATATGCAAAAGAATGAAAGAGGACCCTATCTCACACCCTATACAAAAGTTAACTCAAAATGGATCAAAGATCTAAACATTAGATCTAAGACCATAAAACAGTTAGAGGAAAATGTAGGGAGATATCTTATGAAACTTATAATTGGAGGCGGTTTTATGGACCTTAAACCTAAAGCAAGAGCACTGAAGAAAGAAAGAAAGAAATGGGAGCTCCTCAAAATTAAACACTTTTGTGCATCAAAGAACTTCATCAAGAAAGTAGAAAGGCAGCCTACACAATGGGAGACAATATTTGGAAACGACATATTAGATAAAGGTCTAGTATCCAGAATTTATAAAGAGATTGTTCAACTCAACAACAAAAAGACAGCCAACCCAATTACAAAATGGGAAAAAGATTTGAACAGACACCTCTCAGAAGAGGAAATACAAATGGCCAAAAGGCACATGAAGAGATGCTCAATGTCCCTGGCCATTAGAGAAATGCAAATCAAAACCACAATGAGATATCACCTCACACCCACCAGAATGGCCATTATCAACAAAACAGAAAATGACAAGTGCTGGAGAGGATGCGGAGAAAGAGGCACACTTATCCACTGTTGGGGGGAATGTCAAATGGTGCAACCACTGTGGAAGGCAGTTTGGCGGTTCCTCAAAAAACTGAATATAGAATTGCCATACGACCCAGCAATACCATTGCTGGGAATCTACTCAAAGGAATTAAGGGCAAAGACACAAACGGACATTTGCACACCAATATTTATAGCAGCGTTATTTACAATTGCAAAGAGATGGAAACAGCCAAAATGTCCATCAACAGACGAGTGGCTAAACAAACTGTGGTATATACATACGATGGGATATTATGCAGCTTTAAGACAGAATAAACTTATGAAGCATGTAATAACATGGATGAACCTAGAGAACATTATGCTGAGTGAGTCTAGCCAAAAACTAAAGAACAAATACTGTATGGCCCCACTGATGTGAACCGACATTCGACAATAAACTTGGAATATGTCATTGGTAACAGAGACCAGCAGGAGTTAGAAACAGGGTAAGATAATGGGTAATTGGAGCTGAAGGGATACAGACTGTGCAATAGGACTAGATACAAAAACTCAAAAATGGACAGCACAATAATACCTAATTGTAATGTAATTATGTTAAAACACTGACTGAAGCTGCATCTGAGCTATAGTTTTGTTTATTTGTGTCTTTTGTTTTTTTCCTTTTTTTAATATATATTTTTTATTTTTTATTATTTTAATTTTTTCTCTATATTAACATTCTATATCTTTTTCTGTTGTTTTGCTAGTTCTTTTCCTAAATCGATGCAAATGTACTAAGAAATGATGTTCATACATCTATGTGATGATATTGGGAATTACTGATTGCATGTGTAGAATGGAATGATTTCTAAATGTTGTGTTAATTTCTTTTTTTTTTAATAATAAAAAAAAAGAAACCCCATGCCCTTTAGCAGTCACTCCTCATCCCCCTTCCCTGTAAACTCTAACAATAATCTATTTTCTTTTTCTCTGTATTTTCTTATTCTGGATAATTCATATAAAAGGAATCATAAAATTAAAAAAATGAAAAAAAGATGTAACAGAGAGGCTGGAGGGAAGTGCCTGAAAATGTAGAGCTGTGTTCCAGTAGCCATGTTTCTTGAAGATAATTGTATAATGATATAGCTTTCACAATGTGACTGTGTGATTGTGAAAACCTCATGTCTGATGCTCCTTTTATATACTTTATCAACAGATGAATAAAACATATGGATTAAAATAAATATTCGAAAAAAGTGTCAAAAGTAATTACCTAAAATATAGCTCATTAAATACTGTAAAGCGAAAAAAAAATTCGATTCCCAGTGCCTGCCCATGCAAAAAATAAATAAATAACAAATAATAGGGGGAAAAATGTTAACATAAATTTAGTAGATTGAAATCCTAGTGATCAATGAACGTGAGGGGTAAAGTGTATGGTATATATGAATTTTTTTTTTTGTTTTCTTTTTATTTCTTTTTCTGAATTGATGCAAATGTTCTAAGAAATGATCATGATGATGAATATACAACTATGTGATGATATTGTGAGTTATTGATTATATATCAAGAATGGAATGAAAAAAAAACTTATGTACTTTTCAGTATATGTTATATATATATTTTTTCCTAACCACCCCCACGGCATCAGACACCATTTTTTAACCTAAAAAACTGGTGAAGATACTAAAAATAATTCACTGTTTTGGCTAAGGGTGTATGAAAATAGGCCCTTCAACACATTAATAGAGGGAATGCAGATTGGAGTAATTTCTGCAGAAGTTAACTTGGCAACAAGTTTAAAAATTAAAAAAGTACCTATCTTTTGACCAGCAATCCTACCTCTAGAAATTTATCCTTGGAAATATTTACATTTATATAAAATAAAGTAATGCAGCATTTTTTCCTTTTTTAAGTAACTCCGGTACATTTTGAAAAAGTTTTATTTTCTTATCTGAAGGCAGGGGTACATGCTCCTTTAAATTTTTCATAAATTGACTTTAATTATTGTATGTAACATAAGAAATTGATTTTTTTTAAAAATCAAGAGGCTTGGATTAACTTCCATGGTTTATAACAACTGCAGTCAGTTTGAACTGTGGTTTGGGCTGCTGGTTGATTCTTTTTTTATTTTTTTAAATTTCTAGTGCAAATCTTCACACATATAGTCTATACATGGTGTGCAATCAGTGGCTCACTATATCATCACATAGTTGTGTATTCTTCACCATGATTATTTTTAGAACATTTGCATCACTCCAGAAAAAGAAATAAAAAAAGACATACATCCCAGACCCCTCAGTCCTCCCTCTCATCGACCACATCTCCCAATCCACCTTATTTTACCCCTTATCCTCATTATCCATATTTTTTTACTCATCTGCTCATACCTTGGACAAAAGGAGTATCAGGCACAAGGTTTTCACAATCAGTATGGTATATGTTTTTGTTTTTATTCATCTCAAAATATTTCCTAATTTTCTTTGTGATTTCTTTGGCTTTGGTTCGTTGAGTCTATTGTTTAATTTCCACTCATTAATTTTTGCAGTTTTTTCTCTGTCATTGATTTCTAGCTTCATTTCTTAGTAGTTGGAGAAGATACTTTTAAATTATTTCTATCCTTTTCAATTTCTTGAGACTTGTTTTGTGCCCTAGTATATGGTCTATTCTAGAGAATAATCTCCGTGTACTTGTGGAATAATCTCTTGACTATTGAATGCATGGAATATTTCTGTGCTTTCACTTTTAACCTACTTGTGTCTTTTAATTTAACAAGTGTCTCTTGGAAAGAGATTATGGTTGGGCCATACTTTTTTTTAAATCCATTTCACCAATTTCCGCCTTTGGACTGGAGAGTTTAACCCATTTATATTTAAAGTCCTACTGATAATGCAGGACTTTCTTCTGGTATTTTAGTCTTTAGTTTTTGTAAGTCTTATACTTTTTGTGTCCCTCAGTTCTTCCATTAGTCTCTACTTTCGGATTTCATTGACTGCTTGTAGTGAAACTTTTAGAATTCCTTATTTCCTTCTGGCCATACATTCCCGATACTTTCTTTGTGGTTACAATGGGGCTTAAATTTAACATCCTAAATCTAGTTTGGTTAATTTCAAGAACTAACACAGTCTGTGTTCCTATAACCCTCCACCCCCCCATTTTTTTTTTACTTTTTAATTAAAAAAAATATATATCAACAAACAAACGCAAACATTCTTATGATCATTCCGTTCTACATATATAATGAGTAATTCACAATATCATCACATAGTTGCATATTTATCATCATGATCATTTCTTGGAACATTTGCATCTATTCAGAAAAAGAAATAAAAAGAAAACAGAAAAAAATTCATACATACCATACCCCTTACCCCTCACTTTCATTGATCACTAGCACCTCAATCTAAATTTATTTAACATTTGTTCCCCAAACTATTTTTATTTCTTATGTTTTACTCATCTGTTGATAAGGTAGATAAAAGGAGCATCAGACACAAGGTTTTCACAATCACACAGTCACACTGTGAAAGCTATATCATATAATAATCTTCAAGAAACATGGCTACCAGAACACAGCTCTCTCTCCATTACATCTTGACTAACAAGGTGATATCTATTTAATGTGTAAGAATAACCTCCATGATAACCTCTCGACTCTGGAATCTCTCAGCCATTGACACTTTATTTTGTCTCATTTCACTTTTCCCCCTTTTGGTCAAGGTTTTCTCAATCCCTTGATGCTGAGTCTCAGCTCATTCTAGGATTTCTGTCCCACGTTGCCAGGAAGGTCCACACCCCTAGGAGTCATGTCCCACGTAGAGAGGGGTAGGGTGGTGAGACTGTTCGTTGTGTTGGCTGGAGAGAGAGGCCACATCTGAGCAACAAAAGAGGTTCTCTTGGGTTCCCCCCCATCTTTATGTAGTTCTTATCACACATTACATAGTTACGGATTATGTGCTCAAAATCATCAATCTTTCATTACTTTTTAATGCATTTGCATTTTAGATCCTGTTAGAAATACAAAGTGGATTTACAATCCAGGAGGACAATAGCACTTGCATTTATATTTATCCACATTATTACTTTTATCAGAGAACTTCATCTATTCATGTGGGTTAAGTCTACTATCTCGTGTCCTTTCCTTTCCACCCACAGAACTCCTTTTAGTTGTTGGGCCAATTAAAGATCCCCTCCTCTTTGGTTTATTGGGGCATGGCTTAGTCTTTCCCTCACTTTTGAAAGTTTGGCCAGATAAAGAATTCTTATCATTTCTTTTTCCTTTCAGAACTTCAAATATATCACCACACTGCTGTTTTAATGGGTGATTAGGGACACAATCTTATTGAGGTTCCTTGTATATTTCTTAGTGGTTAGAAAAGATACTTATGACTTTTTAAAAATTTTCTGAGACTTGTTTTGTGACCTAGTATATGGCCTATTCTAGAGAATAACCTGTGTGTACATGAGAGGAACGTGTGCTCTGCTGTGTTGGATGAAGTTCTATAGTCTACCAGGACTAATTGGTTCATAACATTGCCCAAGACCTCTGTTTCCTTATTGATCTTCTGGCAATATGTTCAGTCAATTGTTAAAAGTGGTGTACTGAAGTCTCCTACTGTTAATGTAGAACTGCTTTTCTCTTGTGACTTTGAGAATCCCCTTTATAGTTGGCATTCCATAGCATGGTTATAATATGTCTCGGTGTGTGTCTATTTCGGTTTATCCTATTTATAGTTTCTTGAGCTTCTTGCATATATCTATGTATCCTTCATTACATTGTGAATACTTTCAGCCATTATTTCCTCAAATACTCTCTCCACCCTTCTTTTTCTCCTACTAGGACTCCCTTACTCTTAAAATGCGTCTATAGGCACCCTGCTATCTAAAAGGTCTTTATGTTCTGTTCACTTTTCTTTATTCTTTTAGCTCTCTACATATCAAACTGAATGATTTCAACAGTCTCATTTTCAAGTTCACTGATTCTTTCTTGTCAGCTCTAATCTGCTACTGAACCTCTGTAGGGAATTTTTTGTTACTGTGATTGTCAGCTCTGTCTGATTCCCTTTCACGATTTCTGTTTATTTATAGTCTGTGGCACAGAGAACCCAGCGCCCATGCCAGACACTGCCAGAAAGAAGGCACGGGGCACAGGGTCTGAGAAATGTCTGGGCTTTGTAGTGAGACGGCTTCAGAGGCAGCTGGATGGCCAAAAGTCAAGGGGGAAGAGGGAGTTGAGGAGGTGGTGGCAGTTGGCATAACTCACCCCAGACGCATCCAGGTGAGTAGAGAAAGGCACCTGGGGAAGGAAGAGCCCCTAGCTGGCTCTTCTCAAAGGACCCCCCCCCCCCAGCCCCAGCCACTTGGACCACAACCCCAAGACCCGGTTGCAGGGTGACCGGCACCTGGTTGCTTTCTCCAACTTGCTGACCCTTCCTGGACCCTCACAGGACCTCCCACATGTATTTGAGCTTCTGCTCTCACCCCAGCCCCCAGCTTTCAGACTTGGCCTCAAGCTCTCTGGGAACAGCAGCTGTTTTTTGGTCATCAGTGACCCCAGCACAGCTGTGGAGGGTAGCCTCAGGGCGGCTGTTTTGCAGTGAACAGGTGAGTGGATGAAATGGAGCGCCGTGTTTGCTTTTGTTCTTGAAGGTGCCAGAGCTCTGAGCACATTTTCAGGTGAAAGGAAAAGAGCAGGAGAGGTGCTGGTGAGCAGGTGGGCCGTGTGGGAGGGGGAGAAGCCGTGGAGGGCTACAGAGGCTGTGAAGGGGTCATCAGTGCCTGACCCTAGAACATCTAGCCAACCGCATTTATTCCTGCTCTTGACTTGACACAAATGCCGGTCATCTGTTAATCTGGAACTTGTAGAAACTATCATCTCCCATTTCCAGTAAATGTCACTAAAAGCAATTGACCTATATCGAGAGAGGGGTAGGCATGGGTGGGTGGGGGGCACTTAACACTCAACAACTATTTGTGGGCAGGCTGCCTGTGTTTGGGAGCTGTAGTGATTAGGTTCAGGTGTCACCTTGCCCAGGTGATGGTGCCCCGCTGTGGACATCACTCATCACATATGAAATACATCTATGGCTGATTATATCTGCAGTCAGCTACGGGCAGTCACTTCCACAATGAGTGACATTTAATTTAATTAGCTGGAAGCTTAAAAGAGAGAGGCCAGAAGAGAGCTCAGTACAGACTGCCCAAGCAGCTCGGAGCTGACACAGACCCAGACACTGGAGATGCAGAAAGGATTGCTGCAGGTAAAGCTGTTTGAACCCAGAAGCCAGGAGAAAAGTCAGCAGACATCGCCGTGTGCCTTCCCTTGTGACAGAGAACCCCGGAGGAAAGCCAGCTGCCTTTCCTCCGAGGAGCTGTAACTTGTAACCCAAAAAAACCTCCCTTCATAAAAGCTGGTCCATCTCTGGTGTGTTGTGTTCCGGCAGCTCAGCAAACCCAAACAGGACCCCAGCAACGAGTCTTGTCATAAACTAGAATGAGGATGTACAAGGTGACAGAAGGCAACATGTTCCAGGGTTGTCAGGTGAGGGCAATTTCTGGCCTGCATGGGACAGGGTGCAGAATTCACATGCTTGCCAAGCCCCCAAGGGACCCCTGCCATCCCCTTACAGGGCTCCCACTGCACCTGCCTTTCGTCTCTGCTGTAATACAAACTCCCAACACTTCGGGTGAGGAGGGTCGACAAGGACCAGGCAAGGTGATAACCAGTTCGTTAACTGGGGCACAGGGCAGTAGGGCCTTCTGCAGCTCCTGCATTCTCAGGGGTGACCCCATGCAGGTGGATATACTGCCAAGTCCTGCAACCAGAAGATGCACGGAGCCAGGCCAGGGTTTATTCAGACCCATGGCTGGTCAGAAGATTGGCTGGATTTTTGGTCACCAGGCCCCAAAATGCCACCATTCTAAGTTTATATCAAAATACAAAACCCAACATTTATCTTTTAAAGAGCTTTTTTAAAAACCCACCACACATACCAAACCCCAAGGCTGGTGGCGATGGCTGTGGACTGTTCTCTCTGGGGCGATGAAGGGCACAGGACCCGCTGTCACTGGAGGGTGAACATATCATTGTTGCATTCTGGGTGTTTCTTGAGTTCTGACAGAGGTGACTCTCTGAGCACTTGATTTTATTGAAGGGACATGGGGTGTGGGCCTGGCTCTACTCACAGAGCGGCAGGTGGGAGGCTGGCCCGGCCTGTGGAGGCGTGGGTGACAACATGGGCCTTTAAAACTAGGACCCGGGGGAGGGCTGCCACCTGCTTTTCTCAGAACCTGTTTTAGAAACTGTGATCCGTCCCTGGCCTGCACCGCTGGCCTGCTAGCACGAGGGGGAAGGCTAGGGGCAGGCCAAGTTGTTGTGGGCACATGGGCACCTGAGGGTCCCACAATGGCTAGGAAGAAACCATTTGGGGCCGCGAGAGCGATTTGGTTGTGAGTTTGCAGGCAGAGGGGGCACCGGCAGCAGGGTGGGGGCCCCGGGGGAGCCCGTGCGGGCCCCGTGCTGCTCCTCCCACCTGGCTCAGGGACCGGGCTGTGTCCTTCTGTGCAGGCTGCTGCCAGCTGTGCCAGGCGTGGGGGTGGCAGAGGTGACAGTGCACAGTGGTCCCCTGCCCATCCAGTATTGGCCGTCAGGGCTGGTGCAGCTTCGCCCGCTCGGTGAGCAGCGTCATGGCCACGGCGTAGAGCAGATACCCCGCGGTGAGGAGGAGCGTGCAGGGCAGCGGCCCAACGCAGAGCAGGGAGGCCACGAAGAAGGTGAACAGGAGCGAGAGCAGCGTGGGGTAGCTGCCCAGGAAGCGCAGGCTGATCCGGGGGCCCCGGGCCTGGGGAGCCGCCCGGCCTGGCCCTGCGGGACTCAGTAGGCGCCGGCCAGCCTGTGTGGACTCAGTGAGGTGGTAGCGGCAGAAGCTGCCCAGGAAGTCAGCCCGGGAGCACAGGGCTGCCATCTGGCCTGCAAACTGGATCCAAGAGACACAGTGGGAGCCCCCGGCTGGCAGAGCCCACCCTCCGGCACCGGCCCCGCGGCACCCCCCACTCACCCTGCGGTTGATGGCAGACGACAGCTGGAAGAGCACGCGGACCAGGCTCGCATTCTCGTAGCTACGGATGGGCTGCAGCTCTGCGTCCCCCTGGTACTCGATCTCAAACCTGCGCAGGCCGTTGATGATCTAGAGGCCGCAGAGAGAGAGCCACACAGGGCTCAGCAGGTGCCCTCCCCTCATAGGCTGGGGGGATGGGAGTCTGGTGGGGCCATACCTGGTAGCGGCCCAGGGGCGTGAGGACAAGCCCGGCCTCACCCACGATGCAGTCCGGCAGCTGCTTCTTGCTGCCCTCGTCTGGAGCCGCCCCCAGCGCCAGCATGAGGTGGGCGAGCTGGGCCTCGCTAAGCTGCCGGGGAGACACCCCAATGAGCTGGGACCTTCTCACCAGGTGCTGATACCATGCCAGAGGTGAGGAGAGGAACCCGGCCTCGGCACCCCTGCCCCGGCAGTGACCCCAGGGCCCGAGGCAGAGGCAGGCAGGCCAGCCGGCGCGGGGCCCAGGCCATACCCGGAAGATCTGGCACAGGTACTCCAGGGCCTTCTCCAGGTGCTCGTCTGTCTTCCGGATGCTGTCCTGGCCCCCTTCGTCCAGGTCGTTGGCCGAGCTGGAGCTGTTGGGGTCCACGGGACAGAGGCGCAGCCAGGCCAGGAAGGAGCGGCCGGCTGTGCTGTCACCCACCTGGTCGGAGCAGGCCTTGGCGGTCTGCTGGGCCTGAGCGATAAGCTGGGCTAGGCGCAAGACCTGTGGGCAAGGGCAGGTGCATCAGCAGCCCCGGTGACCCAGTCTGGCAGAGAGCCTCCACGAGGGAAGGACAGTACAGGTGCTGGGATGCACCGTCTCGATTTAAGCGTTTCCTTAAAAGTGAGACTTCATAGGGGAAGGGAGGGCGCCTCCCCCTTGTGACCCTGAATCCCTGTGCTGTTTCCTCAGGCCCAGGGTTTTGGGGTGGCCCGGCTGCCTCACTCACCAGGGAGCGGGCCTCGGGCCCGAACAGTGGGGTGTACTTGCAGTCCTGGCCCTCCAGGCTGTACACGTGGCTCTTCACCCTGAAGGAGGCGTCGGTGACAGCCGGCGGCCAGGACGACAGGGAGCCCCCAGTGAAGGTGGGGGCCGCAAAGGCGCGGTGCTGCCGGTGGGGGAGCACAAGCTCTGGCTCCAGGAACAGCTGCTCCCCTGCAAGGGGGACACGGGCCTGTTGTCCATCTCAAAGGGCACAAGACAGCGGCCACCAGTAGCTCCCCCAAGGGCTTCCTGACAGCCCTGGAGACCGAGCCCCATTCGACAGGGGCGTCCTGCTTGAAGCCAGCCACAGGGCAGGCCTCGAGGGGCCACCCCACCCCTCAAAGCCCATGATGACAAACAGCTCCCACCGGGTCCCAAGGAAGGCACAGCTCCTCCGGGGGGGCAGCCCTCATCTGCCACGCCCCAGCTCAGCGGCCAGGGGAAGAGGGGACTTGCTTTGCAGGGCCCTGGGCTCACCCTTTTGGATCATCTCCGCCAGGTTGGGCTGGGCGAAGACCTTGGCTACCCGGAAGACCATGAGCGCGTTCTTGGGGCTGACCAGGTCGGTGCGCAGTGCGCGGTTCAGGAAGCCCACGAACAGCTTGGTGTACATCAGCAGGTTCTCCTGCACGAAGGGCGCCCTGGGCGCGAATGGCGGCTCAGAGTCAGGCCTCGCACCCCCAGCCCCAGGGCACCAAGGCCTTTGGGGGGCCTGTGGGTGGGCAGGCGGGGGGTGGCGACAGGGGCAGGTGAGGCGCAGGCCTCTGGCACCAGCAGAATCAGTGACAAGAGCCTGCCCCATCCATGAGGCCGGGGCGATGGCACATGGGGAGGGTGGCCCGGGGGGCAGCTGCCCAGGAGAGGGATGGAGGAGCAGCCAGCAAAGGCACCAACGGCTGGCAGACGGGTGACTGGGGGTGGAGGAACCTTGGCTGTCCTTGAGCCAAGAGGCTGTGGGGACGGGTGTGGGACGGTAAGGGCCGCCCAGCAGGGGCTCACCATTTCTCCGACACGTAGCGGGGCTGGGCGTCGGCACCCGGGGCCTGCTTCTCAGGCGCATACCTCCAGGGCTGCAGGTAGCTCAGCCACATCTCCAGCACCTAGGGAGAGAGATGTTCTGGCTTCTTCTACAACCTCCACACACAAGCCATCAGCTCTCCCCTGAAGAGAGCTCCAGAGGGACCTGGACAACCCCCACAGAGTCTGATTAACTGATTAACCCACCACTCACCCTTCAGAAGCTGAGGATCAGCCCTGGGCACCCAGCTCGGGCTTAAAGGGGCAGGGACATGACTGCCCCAGGCCTCAGCCTCTGCACTAACCTGACCTCCTCCTTGCCCCGCCCCAAGCCCTCAGTTGGCACACAGCCAAGGGGAGCCTACCCCACCCAGGCTACCAAGGCCAGGCACTGGCCACCACTCACAGCTCTGAAGGACGCATCCAGGGGCCAGTGGCCGAAGCAGTGCTGCAGGAAGAGGTAGAGCTTCTGCTGGACAAACCGTGGGATGGCGGCCCTGCGGGAGAGCCAGAACGGGTCATACTCAGCACCCCCTAGAGGCCAACAGACAGCCCCATTCGCTGGAGAAAGAATCAAGGTTCAGAGAGGTCAGGGTCAGGGACCGTCCTGAGGACACACAGCAGCCGCTGAGCCAACCTGGCTCCTGGGTGTATCCTGGCATGACTCACCCCACAAAGCTCACCAGGGAGAGGCCAGTTCCTAGACCCGGGGTGGGGGAGGAGGAGAAGGAGGGGGCAGCAGCACAACCCAGCCCCCATGAGCCACTGCCATGAAGGTGCTCGAGGGTCAGTGGACATGCTCAGACAGAGCACAGATGTCCCTCGCCTGTCAGTTTTCCGGGCTGTTCCATGGGAATGTGTCAATACAGAGCTCCTACTTCAGCCCCAGCACTGGGGGAAGGGACAACAGGGAGCTGCAAGAGGGAGTCTCTTCAGGCTGCCTGCGGGGAGAGGCCGCACAGTGGAGAAGCAGCCAGGCGCCCACCCAGGCAGGGGGACGGCAGGGCCACCCATAGGGAGGAGGGGTCGGGGTGGGTTGCACCCGCCCCTCACCATGCACCCACCGCTTAAACTCTTCCAGGGGGCTGGTGGCGTGGGAGTGGGCTGAGGGCGAGGCTTGCTCAGACTTCAGGCTGCTGGCGAAGGCATGCAGGTGCTTCAGCAGCAGCCGCACCACCAGCACGTGCTCCTCGGAGGGCATGAACGACTCCTGAGGCCGAGGAGACGCGAGTCAGCAACCAGAGGCACTCGGAGGGGCCCAGAGCCCACGGGCCACCCTGCTGCTCGGAGCCCCATCTGCGGTTCGCACACCAGCTAGTGGAGAGCTGCTCAGCCCCAGTGCCTGCCTGGCCTGCCCTGACTTGTGAAAATGACGATCCCGAAAGGAGCCTGGCTCAGACTCAGTGGTGCTGCCCCTCCTGGAAGGGGGATGGGGCACTCACGGGAGGGACACGGGGGATGTGGCCTCGCCTGCTCATACCTGTGGCCAGCTAAAACCCCCACACTGGAGCACCTCAAGCTGGGGAGAAGGTGCTGGGCGCACAAGGTGAGTGGAGGAGCTCGAAGGCTGGACCCTTGGGTAAGGCTGCTGTGCAGGCCTCTGGGGGGTTGAGCTCCACCCGCCTCACCCACCACCAGCCTCTGGGGATGCGGTGAGTCCGAGGAGGGAGCTTTCAGCAGCTTCTCCCAAATCACCAACACAGCTGCCTGCCCTTCAGGAGCCCAAGATTGGAAAAAGCCAGCCTGGGGGCAGGTCGCCCCCATATCCACTGCCTCCGCCCACACCAGGACCCACTCGGGTATCCCTGGCATGAAAATGCTCCCACCAGCCATTGGCCACATCCAGGCAGGGAGGGAGGGTATCTCCCTTTGCTGAGCTGTATTTTTAAATCTGTGCACTGAGCACACATTGTTTCTAAAACAGGGAAAGCAGTGGGGGATGTTTCAGAAATCATCTCAATGCAAGACCAAAATCGTACAGGGTGTCAGCGCTAGGCTGCATCCCACCAGGACTTCCTTCCCTGTTCAAGCTCATTTCCGGCCCCGTGGCTGGCCCATCCCTTTGGCCCTCGGGACACTGAGCCCTGGTCCCTGCTGCACGCCCCCACAGCTACATGTGGCAACCTCCACTGCACCTCTTCAAGGCCTGTCCACAGAGCGCTCCCCTCCCCAGGTCCCTTTCCCTAGTCCAGGGCAAGGGGCAGCAGCCCCCACCCCTCCCAGACCAGGCTGTCAGTCGAGCAAGGCCAGCCTGAGGCCCGAGTCGGTGCCGCGGCTCTGCCCAGGAATCCCAGCTGGGTGCTGCCAGCCCGGCCCCTCCCAATCCCTCAGCGCACTGGACTGCAAATCTGTGAGTACATCCATCAAGCACTCCCCAGCGGGGGCTGGCCCAGTGCTCCTGCCCCCTCGACACTGACTGCCCCCCCCCCACGCCTGACCTCTGGGACTCACCACCCCAGCCTCAAATCCTTCCCTGGTACCTGCGTGGCCTCCAAGAGACACAGCCTGACCCGCCCGCTCCTCAGGGCTCTGGCTCTATCCCTAGAGCACCACACACCACAGAGGCAGCGTGGAACACTGCGAAGACGTGCTCTGGGACTCCCTCAACCCAGGGCGATGGCTGGAGGTGCCCCTTGAGCCCTCACCACACCTCAGCCGCGTGCGGCTTGTGGGTAGAGGGGGCAGCGGGCAGGTACAGCGCAGGGCGGAGGCTGCAGGACAGGGCATGGGGACTGCCAGACAGGGCGGAAGCTGCAGGACAGCCCTTGCTCTGCTCAGACCTAGTCTCAGCACTGCCTTGACCTGCAGCCCCCAGCCACACGCTACCACCACTCCACTGTGCACACTGGGGGGACCCAAGAGGCAGGACAAAAACACGGGCGCCAGGCACAGGTACTTGATAGGCGTGCAGGGTTGGGCAGCCAGGGTGGGCAGGGCTGTGGAGAGCGCTGGAGACGCTGAGGCGGTAGTGTAGGACCTCCAGCTGAGATGACAAAATGGGGAAGGGCGGGGGGGCCAAGAGACAGAAGGGAGGGGAGACAAAGAAAAAGCGAGCATGAGCCCAGAAGGAGGTAAAACAAAATAACAAAACAAAAGCAGTCAGTGAGACCCCAAACCATTTCTGACCCACAGTCTCACGCCAGTGGGGTGCCTCCCCTCAGCAGCCTGAAGCAGGGGGACACCAATTGGAGCCGAGCCTGGCTGGGTGACCAGCAGAGACCTGTGGAGTGCTGAGGCTCGTCCAGCTTCCTCCATGGGCCCAACGTGCTTTCCTTCCAGAAGGAGCTGCCTACCCACCTGACCCCGAGCACAGAGCAGGGCAGGGGTCAGACTGCAGCAGCAACAGCTCAGCTGCCAGCCACTGAGGCCCTGAAAGCCACAGGGCTTGGCAAGGACAGTACCGAGGGCCAGCTGCACATGGAGTCCCCACCCACAAAGGAAAACATGATTCGGTGGACTTCTAGGGTTGTTGTGAGAATTTCCCAAATTGGTATCTACATTAATTCTCATCTGTCTAAAGGCCGACCCGTGACCCCTCCTTGAACAGTGCTTTCCCTGAGGACCGAGTGGACAGGGACTGGTCCCCAGAGACAGCTCGGAGATAAGCTCTGGCTTCGCCCCCCAAAGCTTCTCCCTACACTGCCTGGTTTGGAGAATGTAGGGAGCTCGCTCCAAGAGCACTAATCTGGGCGGCCCTCAAGCCTCCCCAACCCCACCAGGAGCACCCTCCAAGCCCTGCATAAGGAGGGGTGCTCCCCAGGCCCAAGGGCAGGACCTCGAGAACCCGGCCACAGCCCACCTCTCAGAAGCAGCAGGGACATGGGCTGGTCAGCCCGGGTGCCAAGAGGCAGGCGCCTGCCCGCAGTGGGAGCTCTGCCTGCCCTGCTGACCCAAGACCGCTGGAGCAGCTCGCCACCAAGCACAGCCCAAGGCTGCCCCGCCACCCCGGGGACAGGCCCTGCCCAGGCCAGGAGGAGTAGGGAGGGGTGTGGCAGGGCAGCAGCAGCCCCACAGCCTTCCTCCATAGAGCCAGGAGGGGTGGGCGTGGGGCAGCTTCTGTCGTCCTCTCTGCCTCAACGGGAGGGGGAGGCGCAGGAGCCTCCCTGGGGACTGCTAGGGACATCTGCACATAACTGGGGCATCCAGCAGGTAGGCCCAACCCTGGGCTGGCCAGGAGGAAGCACACAGGGGGAAGAGAGGAAGGAGGGATGCCCATGGCCCTTCCAAGTTCCCCCAAGGAATCAAGCCCTTGCAGGGACTCTTGGAGGGGCCATGTTGGCTGGTGGCCCTCGTGCCGAAAGGTGGCATAAAGCGGCTCCTACCACCTGCCCGGAGGAGGGTGGCTCACGTGGTGAGGTGTCCCGGCCCTGGGCCCCACTGTGAGCTCCTTGGGGTGCAGGGAACAGCCAGCAGATGGGTGTTTGGAGGCAACAAGGCGCTGCAGCCCGTGGCAGCTCAAGACCCCACGCAGATCCCCTCGCTTTTACTTCCGCTCTCCTTGGGATGTTGGGGATTTGGAGTCCTCGGTGCTCCCTGCCCCTGAGAGGGCAGCAGGGAGGGCCACAGTCCAGCCCTCCCTACAGCAGCTCGAGGGCTCCAGGAAGTGCCTGGAGGCTGGCTCTGCAGCAGGACAAGGCAACTGCCACCAGGATTGGAGGACAAGCAAGTGACAGGACCCAGTTCTCAATTCCAACCCCACTGCCCATAAGCTGAGTCCCTGAGGAAGCCCAGAGAGTCACGTCCGTTAGTGGCGAAAGCGTGTGCGGAGCCACGGCAGCTGGATGGGAGGGGCCGGGCATGACTCAAGTGCCTCCCGGAGAACCACCCACCCCTGCTGCTTGACCTACTGAATAGGACCCTCCACCCGACAGACCCCACGGGGCTGCAGGGTCCCCACACCCCTGCTGCACGGCCCGGAAGGAGGGGGAAGGGCAGACACGGAGAGGAGAAGCCGGGCGCAGGCAAGAGGCCTCAGGCCCACCCACTACCACAGCCACTTGGGGCGCTATGAGGTGAGAGGGCAGGGTGGGCAGGCAGAGGGGCTTGGGCCAGTCAAAGTGGTGGTTCTGCCCGGGCCGCCCCGCACCGCGGAAGGACCAGGAGCTGATGATGACACAGAGATACCAGCACGCCTCCCAGGTGAGGCCGCAGACTCTGCCCCCAGAGCCGGAGCAGCAGGCCCTCCTGGGGCCTCTCCGCCCTCCTGCCCTCCCCTGGCATCTGACTTGGGGCTGATAGTGGCTGTCTGCTGCCCCGGCTCAAGGACACGCGGTGGCAGATGGGCAGGCACCCCAGGGCCAGGTAGGGGGTGGAGAGGACACGCACCTTGGCATGAGGGGACTGCAACTTCTGATACATCTCCAGCGAGTAATGGTGCAGCCACATCTCAACGAAAACCTGTGAGAGCCTTAGCGTTGGTTTTCGCTCCAAGAATCAGAGCCGCGGTTCCACGGCAGAAGCCCGCGCTCCAGTCCTGTCCTCAGGGTGGCCAAGCAGAGCCTGCGTCAGCCGGGTGCCACCCGAGCCCGCAAAGCCCACTCCGTGGGAAGCAACAACCACGGACAAGGAAAAATAATTGGAATGCAAAAACAGGGCCCAGCACACAGAGGTTCTTGAGATCTCAGGGCAGGGAATCTACTCTCCTCTAGGCCAGGATGGCAGGGAGGGGCGGACTGGCACTGCCAGGGAAGTGGAGGCAGAAAACCGCCTCGGGAGGCTCACCTGCAGCAGGGTCTCGGACCTCCAGATCTCGTGGGAGGCGGGGTCAGCGTTCACAGGTGCCTGGTGGGCCAGGTGCCACTTGAGGAGGCTCGTGTGCAGGCCGTAGGAGGCGAAGGGCACGGCCGCCGTCCTGGGGGCAGGGACACAGGCTACGTGGGGCGTCCGGGGACGGCCAGTGGGGGAACTGCTGCGGACAGGCCGGGGACACTGGGGCATCAAAATAACCGAGGGCAGTCACTGACGGCGCCTGCTGAACCACACAACAGCCCACACGCCCACACTGGTGTGAGAGAGTAGATCCAGTGGGAAAAGGTCTTCCTTACTGTGGAGGGCAGCTACAGACGGGGAGGGCAGTGCTAAGACGCGACCACAGGTGACCATCCTGGTGAGAACTGCCTTGGCCAGGCCATCGACGATGCCAACAATACTGGCAGCTGCCCGAGCTCACAACGGCAGCCCAGCACCCTCGTGACTAACGTAGGTGTGAAGATCGAACGTGACAGTGGGGCCAGAGGGCCAGTGGGACTGGCACTGCATGGCTGTCACCAGCCCCCACACCCAGCCCAGGGGTGCGGGCAGCACAGCAGTACCAGGGAGGGTGCAGGCCAGCCAGGCAGCTAGGACAGAACTGAGGCAGGGAGGCCCAGCCCGGGTGCAGTGGATCCCTATTTGGGCCCAGGGTTCACACGGTCACTACATACCTGGTCCCGTGGTCCACACTGCCCATACGGACCTGGTCCCGGGGTCCACGTGGTCCCTACAGACCTGGTCCCGGGGGTCACACTGCCCCTATAGACCTGGCCTGGGGGCCACACTGTCCCTACAGACCTGGCCTGGGGGCCACACTGTCCCTACAGACCTGGCCTAGTGGCCACACTGTCCCTACAGACCTGGCCTGGGGGCCAGTCCCCCCAGAACTTGTCCTGGCAACCCACGTGCACCCTTCCATGGCCTGCCCTACAGGCCGTCTCTCTCTAGTACTGATACCCAGAGCCTACAATCAATGCCCATGGTGCAGCTTTGTGCCACTCCCCATATTGCTCATGGTCTCACAGTGTGGGTTCGAGGGCAAACATGGGGCGGGCTGCTGAGAGCAGAGTCCAATCCTGCCCCATCCCAGACCAAGGCATGGTCGAGGCAGCCAGAGGACCCAGCACCTAAATGTCACATACGACCAAAAGCAAGCACAGAAACCCTCCTGACCCACCCACCTTGCAGCTGTGCCACAGCTGTGGTTCTGAGAAGTCTGAAGCACAGAGAAAACTGAGCCGCGGACAAGGGTGGCACCACGGTCCCAGCAGGCAATGCATCTGACGGGGGCGAGGCCCCGCACCCGCCTACCACCTGTGGGTGGCCGAGAACCGGGGCAGGGGAGGGGGCCTTACCTGGGAGTGGGCGAGGGGCTGGCACCCCCGGGGCTGGAGGCCAATGGAGGGAGCACGCTGCCTTCTGTGGGCAGGAACCACGACAGGTACCTGTCCACGAGGATGAAGTAGGCGCAGTCCGAAGTACGGATGTGGAGGGACCCAGGAAATGGCTAGAAACCAAACAGGTCATCAGCGAGGGGCTCAAGGCCATTCAGGCCACAGAGCCCAGCAGCACAGGGCTCTATTCCGCATGTCCGGGAGACCCAGGATATACACCACGCCCCGGAGCTGCTCCCAGCACACAGGGCCTGAGCAGATAGATCCTCTAATCTGGCCACCACATTCTGCCATGTGAGCCCACAGGGGAACGTGCCCCAGAGGCTTCACCTTATAGCTTTACAATGCTACACAAATATCTTTTCCACCAGACTTTCAAAGAAAAAACTGAGCAAAAGTTGTGGTTGGGAGAAAATGTAGAAATGACAGGTAAAGGGGTATGAAGAGTAAAGAGGAAAAAGGAAAAGGAGGATTAGGAAAATGGGAAAAGAGGCAGTGCCTGTGCTGCCACTGGACCCAGCCCCAGGCAGCTCCTCCTCCAGGAAGCCTCCCTGACCACCTCTTGGGTGCCCGGATTGCCCTCACTCTCTGTCGCACCTGCCCCCAAATCCACTGTCCTCGCGAACAGACAGTGGCCTGCGGGCCAGGAGCAACGCACTGCGAAGGCTAGAGGAAGGAGCCACAGGGGAAATGAGGGAGGATGGAAGGGAAGCGGAGTGACGGGCAACACAGGAAGGTGGACGCCCCACCCCACCCACCTCACCCTGCACAGGAGGCTTTGCTCAGGTACCTTTTGAGTGATGAGGCTCAAGGCAAAGAAGAAAATGTAATACTCAAACGGATCTGACGGTAGTGTCAAGGAGCAGCGGCATGAGGCTACTGGGCCGACCTTGTCCCTGAGAGCTAGGCCAACCCGGTCCCCGCCACCCCAGGACACCAAGGATACTGAGGGCCAGGTTCAGGCCAAGGCCCCCGGTGGGGGGGAACTGGAGCTTGTTGTGGTAGAGAGGGCTGTCGGGGAGAACGCACTCCTGGATGGAAGCCTTCACAGGGCCCTGCGGAGAGACGGAGGTGGGAATCCCGAATGGGCGCCAGGCACAGCGCCCCCACCCATGGGTGCAGCTGTTTGGGAAGGCTGCCGAGGCAGGGACCAGCACGCACAGCCATGGCCATCCCCCGAGTAGCGCTCAAGCAAAAGAGCCTCTCTTAGACTCTCTCCATCCTCCCTATAAAAACCTGCCCACAGCAAGGGCAGCAGCTGTGCCCATTCCGAGCCTAGCCAGGCCCTCAATGAGCCCCGTCACCTCTGCTTCTCACACCCATAGAGAGGTCATCCCTCGACATACCCCAAAAGGACTAGAGACTCAGAAGAACAAAACAACCAGGTCACGCAGCCCAGCCTGCCACTGAGCAGCAAGCCAGGCAAAGGGACGCCTTCTACACCGGCAGAGTCTGGAATGTCTTTAAATTATGGTGTGACCTGCCCACTTTCTGAGCACCCCACCACCACCACCAGAGTCCAGCCCCGGCACGCCCACCTCCTCACAGCGGCCGTGCAGGGCCCTCACCACCCCAGGCCCCCCCAACCCCCACAACTAGCTGACTCACAGGCAGGTAGGAGACGGGAAAGTCAAATTTATAGTCTTCAGCTTGAAGCTTATAAACCAACTTCATCATCGGGCCACTGAACACAAAATTAAACAGACAAGCAAAAACAGGGAAGTGAATTGCAAACCATTTTGTTTTGATCGTTTCTTAACGTTAAGGAATAGTGTGATTTCAAGCAGTGCGGATAACCAAAGCAATAGGCTGAGCCCCCAATCTTGGGGTTTGTTCATATGAAACTTAACCCCACAAAGGATAGGTCAAGCCTACTTAAAGTTAGGCCTAAGAGTCACCCCCAAGAGAGCCTCTTTCATTGCTCAGATGTGGCCTCTCTCTCCAGCCAACACAACAAGCAAACTCACCACCCTCCCCCTGTCTATGACTCCTAGGGGTCATGACTCCTAGGGTTGTGGACCTTCCTGGCAACGTGGTACAGAAATCGTAGAATGAGCTGGGACTCAGCATCAAGGGACTGAGAAAACCTTCTCGACCAAAAGGGGGAAGAGAAATGAGACAAAATAAAGTGTCAATGGCTGAGAGATTCCAAACAGAGTCGAGAGGTTATCCTGCAGGTTATTCTTAAGCACAACATAGATATCACCTTTTTAAGTTAAGGTGTAATGGAGAGGCTGGAGGGAACTGCCTGAAAATGTAGAGCTGTGTTCCAGTAGCCATGTTTCTTGGAGATGATTGTATAATGATACAGCTTTCACGATGTGACTGTGTGATTGTGAAAACCTTGTGTCTGATGCTCCCTTTATTTACCTTACTGACAGATGAGTAAAACATACGGATTAAAAATAAACAAATAACAAGGGGAAACAAATGATAAAATAGAAGAGATTGAAATGTCAGTGATCAATGAAAGGGAGGGGTAAGGGGTATAGAATGTATGAATTTTTTGTTTTCTTTTTCTGAATTGATGCAAATGTATAAGAAATGATCATGATGTTGAATATGCAACTATGTGATGATATTGTGAATTACTGATTATATATGTAGAATGGAATGATCACATGGGAAGAATGTTTGTGCTTGTATGTTCGAAATGTTTAATGAAAAAATAAAAAATAGTGTGATTTAAAAATGGGGTCACAAGACAACCATTCAAGCCAACTGACACAGCGGACTCTGCTTTGCTGGCGTCACCAGCTTCTGCCCTAACATGCCCAGGGACTTAACAACAGAAAAGTTAACGGAAGCTTCCCGTGCAGCCTCTTACGGAAACAGAACCGTCTGTCCTCTGCTCTCCTGTCGGATCGGTGGCAGGTTTTACTGGCATATAGCCAGCAGAACGTCTTAGAGGGATGAACTTCTTTGCATACTAAAAATTTATGCTAGTAGCAACTTAATTATTTGAAAGCAATTCATCAAGTATTACTGCTAAGAAGTGGGAAGAAAAGGTTTCTGGAAATCTTGCTTATGTCCTGTAAGATTTCTGGCAGCATGGGTTAGGAGGAAGTGGAATAGGAATTCGGAAAGTTAAATGGAAGAGCTTTCGTGTTAATTTATCTACCTCAACTTAATAATAAAAAAGACTCCAACCCATGGGGGGCGGCGGGGTGCAAACACCCCGAGGAAATACGGAGCGCCTCTCGGAAGACAAACCCACCCACCTACCCAGGGTCTAGAAACTCCATCACGATGCTGAATTCAACAGGGTTCACGCGCCCCTGTAAGCAGCGAAGATTCCAGCCAATGAGGACCCCATCCAGGCTGCCGAAGATGCTCTCCACCAGCCACGGGAAGACGGTGTGCAGCTCCTGGAACAACGAGTGGGGGAGGGTGCAGGCCGGCTCGGTGAGGCCCAGCTCGGTGAGGCCCAGGCCCACTGCCAGGCCGGGTGCCACACGGGACCCGCCCACCCCAGCCACCGCTGAGACCCACAGGCCAGCCCCGCCCTGCAGGAACCACCCAACAGGAGGAGAAGTCTCCGATCCTTTCACTGTGGCCACAGGGCACAGAAAACAGCAGTACTTCATGATTGGGCCAGTCAAATTATCAGCCTAGGGATTAGGTTTCTGAAAATATCTAACTTGTGCCAAAGAGAGTTCTATTAAAAAGAATGGCACCCTAGATTGTAAGCTCTTACACTAGCCACGTTTAGACTGGAGCTGTAAATCTTAATTCTAGATTTTGAGAGGCTATGCTATAAATGTATAATCTGAAATTTCCCTGGGACTGTGGGTACCTGTGTGACACCTAAGACCCAGAGGAGTTCTGCAGCTCTGAAAGTGAGCATTGCTACCTACTGCCACTGTTAAAGAAACCAAAAGAGATCAGGCTTCAAGCAGAGGTAAGAACAGAGCCGATCAGGCTGTAAGTAAAGCAAATCAGAATACAAAGGGTAAGAAGGACACTGTCTGTATTTTACAACTTCACCTACTCTATGACACCAAAGAAAGAGAGGTGTATTTTGTTCAAAACCTAAATTTTCTGGAGCACGTAATCTAACTCAATCTCTCTGGATAGATGATTTAAATAACCCAAACACATGAAGCCCATACTGGGAACAAGGGCTTATAATTCTGTATAGCTTAATGTAATACCCAGATACATCCCAGAGAAGGCTGGGACGATAAAAAGTATTGGCAAAGTCCCCTGAGGGACGGGAGAAAAAAATATGCAATTATTAAGCTTTGCCACCAAGGAAACTCCTGGTACTGTCTCAAACATTAGGAACTCCCAATCAAGCCCCTGATCTTGAGGCTTGCTCTCATGAAGCTTATTTCTGTAGTGGAGATGCTAAGCCTACATATATGCTAAGAGTTATTTCCAGAGGACCTCTTTTACTGCTCAGATGTGGCCTCTTTCTCTAAGCCAAACTCTGCAAGGAAAATCATTACCCTCTCTCCTAAGTGGGATATGACATCTAGGGGTGAAAGTTTCTCTGGCACTGTGGGACTGACACCTTTTTGACCAAAAAGGGGAAAAGAAACATAACAAAAGAAAGTTTCCGTGGCTTAGAGAGTTCAAATTGAGTCAAGAGGCTACTCTTATGTATGCTTCAGCTACAGATTCCTAATTACCACGGTTTGCCAAACCCCAATCAAAACCACTCCTGTCAACCCTAAAGAACACACAGGGCTTTATCTGAGATTCTACAGAAGTTTCACGCCCTAAGATTACTTTCCGGAATCCTATAACCTCCAGATGATTCTTTGGCCAGATAAGTCCTGAAACCTAGAGGGGCCAGCCTCTCCAGAACATCAACTAGTTCCACTCCCCTATCGCATATTACCGACAGCCTTTTCCAACATGAAAAACTTAGAATGGGCATAGCTTCAGTATCCCTAAAGACTGGGAGAAGGATCCAAGGAGGAGGAGTTATTACAGAGGAAAACAGGATTTAACAAATGAGTATGATTGCTGAATCATTACACTGATATTTCTTTTAGTCTCCAGTGTTTTGGAGCAGCTACAAGGAAAAACCTGAAATTGTGGAACAGGAGCCATACCAAACTCTGAAATTTCTTCTGTCACTACTTGTTACAATGTATTTTGAAATGTATTTTTTTTTGTACACGTTATAGTCCACAATTAAAAAAAAAAAAGAGTCGCAATGGCCTTGGCGTAATGGGATTGCAAAAACCTTCTTGACCAAAATGGGGAAAATAAATGAAACAAACAAACAAAAGCGGGGAGGGGAGGGTGGCCTTGTTCTCCTCCTTTTCCTTCTTATTGCACTGATGCCACCCCGCTCTCTTTAGCTTCCGGCCCCCCATCTCCTTGAGACCCAACACCAGGCCTTCAATTAAACCACAGAGTTCCGATGGAGAGAGATCTGAGGGTGAGCTGCCAAATAATCTGTAACTATGAACACCGTGCTGGAAGATGTGGGAACAGAGGATGAAGCGAGGGTGGCCCAGCTCCTCTACCAGATGTTACGCAGCCACTGGAAAAGGTCATCCCGCAGGGCGCCTGCCACACACATGACCCTTCTCCCCCTGAGGCTGGGAACAAAGGAAAGCAAACAGACCAGACCGTTGTTTGGGACCAAGAATTCTTGAGAGCTGACTAGGGAACACTTTTTGAACTTACCGTGGATGCAAAACACTTGTTACATTCAAGACGATGCCAATAGGGTCAAGTGGAAAACTACTGGGGAGAGTTACAAGACCTTCACTATAAAAAAATGGCTTCACGGAAGAGGAGGAAGCCCAGGTGGCAGAGAACCCGCGGCGAGAAAAGGAGTGAAGCGCTGTGCCTGACAGTGTAACACTAAAAGGATGGTTCCAAGTATCACTTGTACGGCTCTGTCTACACCTGCGAATATTAGACAACAAGTAGACAAATGCAGCAGCCATCGACTGCATTAGCAGAATACTGTCCTCACTGCATGGGTGGTTTACAGATTCCAAACCTATGGCTGAGTTTTCCAGCTGCCTACAGTTACAAGGGCCACTGGGATTGATTAGACTGCAGAGAGGGCTCCCTCAAATGGATCTGAGGGCGTGCGTTTGTATTTTTAATCCTCTGAACGCTGGCTAGGGATTCAGTTACCAGTTTCTGGGTTTTTTAATTTTAGAAATAAAACTAGGCAATCTGTAGCTTTTCAACTGAAAAAACACATTTAACTCATGTACTATGCCATCCTTTTATAATAATCATTTCCATGTAGGGAGAAAACGATTCACACCACATGCATATAAAAAATAATTTAACCTTTAACATTTAAACACACAGCAAAACCTGGAAAGCACCCAACACGGATGCGAGATACTTTAAATACAAAGTTTTATATATATATATATATAATATAAAGTGGCAAGATTCTTTTCCAGAGTGAGCTCCAGAAACATAACTATGACTTATTGCCACTCGGCATTAATTACTCGTCCAGGCTGGCATCCTGAGCTTAGTTACACTAATTATTGGACAATCCCAGGTTTAAGCATTTACATATGGGTTTCTCAGCCACAACACAACTGACACTTGCTTCTTTAGGGCTACCTGGTACGGGTGGCCGTTCTGTGTACTGTGCGGTGTTTTGCTCCACCCCTGGCCTCCACTCACTAGATGCCCATAGCAACTGCTCCCCCACCCCGCCCCTCCAACTTTTGACAACCAAAGATTTCTTCAGATGCTGCCAGGTGTCCCCTGCAGGGTACAGCACCCATGATCAAGAACGCCTGGTGCTCACGTTCACATGTGCCTATAAACGTGACAAACACTAGGACAGGCCTCTGCCAGGCAGTGCTCGGACATGGGAATCAAGGGCCGCAATTAAGCTTTCCAAGAGAAGAGATGCTAGCAAAGCTGTACCTTAGCTGGAAAATCCTCAATGATTTTAACTAAGTCTTGGCACCGCTGTGCAAAGGGCTTATTTACAGAGTCGGCTTTCAGATTAGCCTAGAAGACAGAACAAACCAAAAAACATTATAAGTACCTTCATTTTGCAGCTTCTGCTGCTCTTCTGGCTCAAATCAAAACAGAAATCTAAGTGGCAGAAACCACTGGCCTGATTCTAGCCCCTACAGGCATCAGGTCATGCTGGCAGTGGCCAAAGAAATATGCCACTAGACTTGCAACTGCTAGGCTTGAAATCAGCACCCTCCGACCCCCAGGCATCAGCAGTCATCTCAGAGCACGGTCTATTATCAAAATAAAACTGACTTCTGCAGGACACATGAGGGGAGAGAAAGGGTCGGTGCCAGGGTCAGTTTCAACATCAGGAGAGGACCCCTCACAAACCACGGAGTAGCCTGTGAGCATAAGCTGGTAATTTCCCATGTGACTGATCACCTATGAATTTACACAACTACAGGTGTTGGTGTGAATGTCCCACAAAATGTGCTGTATTAAATACAGTACATAACAAGCCTACCAGATTCGTTAGCCAAAGAAACAAAGCTAGGTAAAACTACAGCTTCAGCCACATGTCAGCACCAGCCTCATGGAAACAGGGTGGCCACAAAGCATTCAGGATGGGAACTCAGGAAATATATACAAGGTCACGGGACATGGGGAAAGCCATGTGTGGGTGAAGATCAGAGGAAATGGCAGCACTTTAACCCAGAGTGCTTTTGCCCAAGGGTATCTAAGGCTGTGTACACCTCCAAATGATGGCATACTCCCCAGGGTCTGTCAGGGATAGAGTCCTGGGCTGTGTAGGCCATGGGCTGGGCCTGCTGACACTGAAGAATGTCCTTTCAAATAAAGGCTTATAAAAAGCATCATCTGAGAACTGAAGCTAGGACCCTTTGTTGTCAATGTCTGGACCACACCAAACTCCCTGGCATTAGGTTCAATACTCAAAACACAGTCCTGGCTGACCCTCCATGCTTTACTGATGACAGTCACAATTATGAGTGACTCACACTATGAAATGACTTACAGGGCATGCAAATTCCCATGCACCCCTCTCACTTGCCCCTCCACACACTCTTGATGCAGGAAGGATGGGCATCTGGACTAACCTGCCCTGTAGATGAGAAAACCAGACTGATGGGAGGCCCGTGTTATTTCATCATTTATCCCTTAGAGAACCATCACCACAGAGTTCCACAAGTCAATGGAAAGAACTCATAAGTTCTCAGCTTGTGAGTTCAGTGTCATGATACTGACACCCACACAGGCAACTGATACTTACCAGCAAGTAGCCGGGCTGATGGAAATGAGGGAAAGCCATAGCAGCCTCTAGTGGAAAATCCAAGTTGGCTGTCTTAAGAAACCACTGTGGAAAAACAAAGATAGGACCTCAACACACACCATGCAAAAGAATTAGATGGAGTTTCACGATACCCAGGAGAACATCTGTGTAATTCCACCCACACACTACACTGTCAAATCCTGTTTTTTAGAGAAATGCCACTATTGTGTGGCCTAGACGTACGTGGCCAGCTACAGACTTGAGTTTGTGCTGGAGAATCTTTGGTAACACTTGGGTACACTCACTATGTACAAAATCCAGTTCTCAAGGATCTCCCCGTACCTCCTCTTTAAATCCTCTTGGTAGCAGAATTCTGAAACAGCCCCCTAAGATTCCTGTTCCTGGGCTACTCAATCAAACACTAATCTAGGCACTGCTGTGAAGGGATTTTGCAGATGTACTTAAAGTCCCAAGTCAGCTGACCTTAACTACAGAGTATCCAGGTGGGCCTATTTGAATCACACAAGTCTTTCAGAAGCAAAACATTCTCTCTGGCTGGTAAGTGAAGGGGAAGTCAGAGAAATTCACAGTGTAACAAGAACTGGAAAAACACTTGCTACTCTGAAGATGTAGGAGGCAATGCAAGAAGGAATGCAGGTGGCTCTAGAAGCAGAAAGTAGCTCCTGGCTAGCAGCCAACAAAGAAAGAGGCTCTTAGCTCTCCAGTTCCAAGGAAGTGGATTCTGCCTACAACCTGAATGAACTTGAGAGGAGTTTCTTCCCCAGAGCCTTGAGATTAAGAGTAAAGTTGGCGGACACCTTGATTTCAGCTTTATGACTACATAACAGTGAAATAAATGGGTGCTATTCTAAGCTTCTCAGTTTGTTACACAGTTATAGGACATACACCTTTGCATCAACTCTACCAGGTCAGTTACAGCTGAAGAATTAGAGTCACTTGCCCTTGCCTAATAAAGGGCAGAGTCAAGATTCAAATACAAAGACCTCCTCGCAAATCTGAGACAGGTGTGTAAATGCTCTCCCCTATACCTGTGCTCTATAGGAATGAATGGAGGGGTGGGGCAAGTTCTGCCAAGGTAGCCTTTGAACTGGCCACTGGAAAAACATGAGCTGCCGGCCAGATTCCTGCTGACCCAGGACAGAAACAGATAATACCCATACTTGGACTGAGTAAAGAAGAAGCTTGCCCGAGTCCTGCCAATGGGTTAGTGATGCTTTTCCTGGCACAGCTCTGTTCGCTGTATATGAGTACAGATGCCCAGTAAAGATATCCTGCAGCAACTGGCAGGATATGTGGAAGGACAGGAGTTAGTGTGCAAGAAGGCTGTGTAAGGGGTGTTGAGGAGACACCCCATCTCTGCCAATTGGCAGCAGGAACACCACCCAGTTTTTTTCAATTGTCAGTTTAAACAGGCTACCAATTTCAGTTTTAAGGAAGGCTTAAGACAAAATGCCTTAGGCCTGAACCATCTGGTCAAGAGTAGTGTGTATTACTCTGAAAGGTTCAAAGCAACATAAAATCCTGGACAGTCTGAAAAGGGCAGAACCTTAGAGATGATAAAGTGACAGCACCTCCTGGCTCAGAGATAGCTTTCATGGAACCACGCATGTCTCCTAGGACGGTTGTTTTCTGACAAGGCCGAGGCCATGCTCGACCCAGCTACACCTCAGTGTTGCGCACCAAGCGTTCTACCCACTTTTCTTCTGGAGCGCTTCACTTTGCTTTTTCTTCTGAAGCCGGCAGCCCTCCGTTAACGTCAATACGCTGCTGCTAAAACCTCCCTAAGGCGGCACATCTCTCTCTCTGAGAAGCATCAGCACGCCCCCCCAATCGTTCCTCACAAGCATCCTATGAAGTGGGCAGTGGGACCCCCAGGTTGCTCAACTTTTATTCGCAGTTCACTTTTCTCCAGCTTCTTCAACGTTCGTTAACCGAGCACGTACCGGGACAGGGTTGCTGGCCGCGTCGGGAGAGTGCCATAAGGGCGCAGACGGGGCCTTCGTCTCCACCGCAGGCCCGTCCCAGCCCGGGCAAAGACGCCGGGGCCTGGCCCGAAGACGGCCGGTTGGCCTCCCACCCGGCCAGGGCTCAGGGAGACCGCCAAAACGCGGGATCGACTCGCGCGCTGCTCCCGCCACTCACCTGCGGTAACCTGAGAGCGGGGGGCCGCCATTCAGCCACCCGGAGCCGGAACGTCGTCATCAAACTGCGCGCTGCGCCACACCCCCTAGCCTGGCGGGAAAAGCGCCACTATCTCTTGGAGCTGCAAGCTCAAATTACGCGTGCGCAAAGCCAAGACCCGCCGGGATGGGTGGGGGTGGGGCTCCTCTTGTTGCGCGTGCGCAGTGGGTCCATCTGCGCTCCCTCTTCAGCCCGCGCGGGGTCTGCGGCAAGAAGTGCGCGTGCGTGTCAGAGGCGGCCGTTTCTTACCGCGCTGGAGGAGCGCCGCCTAGTGGGGAACATGGCTCGCGGGGGCGCAACGACTGGCTCCGCGTCCCCGAGGCATTTATTGAGCTCCTACTGTATGCCAGGTACTGCGCTGCTTGCGGAAACCTTAGCAAGCGCGTCTCGGGCGGCCTAGGAGGGAAGGCTGCAGTCGCCCCAGAGCGGGTCTGCGCGGCCCGCCACGGCATCCCAGCTAGGGCCGCCGAGAAGAAGACCGGGGCGGCCAGGGTGGCCGGGGCCGCGGGCTGCCGGCACCGTCTTGAGCCCGGGCCGCCAGGGGGCGCTGCGGGCGGGGCGGGCCGAGCGGTCGGCGGCGACGGGCCCGGGTGAGGCGGCCCTGCAAAAGCTGGCGCTGCGGCAGAAGAAGGTGCTGAGCGCCGAGGAGATGGAGCTGTACGAGCTGGGGCAGGCTGCGGGCGGCGCCATCGACCCGACGTGTTCAAGTGAGCCCCGGTTGGGGGTTCGCGCGCTTTCTGGGTCCCTCGGGCGCCCCAGCTCTCCCCGGCCCCCGGCGTGCCCCCGTGGCGGGGTGTGCCCAGCGTAGACCCCGGGTCTTGCGCGAGGAGGCCCCCGTGGCCGCGCCCACCCCGCGCGCGCAGGCCCTGCCCGGAGCGCGGAGGACTCACTGCGCTTTTGTTCTCGCCAGGATCCTGGTGGACCTGCTGAAGCTGAATGTGGCCCCCCTCGCCATCTTCCAGATGCTCAAGTCCATGTGTGCCGGGCAGAGGCTGGCGAGTGAGACCCCAGACCCCGCGGCCATGCCTATGCCCGCATCCAGTATGCCAGAGATGCGAGGTCAGAGCCGGGCTCGGTGCACCCCGGCCGGGTTTCAGGGTCCGGAAGGGGGTTGGGGGTGGCACCGGCGGCTCCGTCAGGGGATGGCCAGGACCTCTCTGTCTTATTGGCCCGAGCAGTCCCAGGGTCCCGGCTTGGCTGCTGCCCTGTAAGTAGGGGGTGGGGTGGCACCTCCAGATCTTGGGGACACAACGAGACCCCAGGGTAGCTCAAGGAGGCTGGGGCGCACCGGGATTTTTGCTGCCCCAGCTTTCTCTCCATCTCCGCCTTCCACCCCTCCTTCGAAAACACGGGAGCAGAATGATGTTGGTCCTCGAGGAGGTGCTCCTCCCTGCAGTCCCCTGGTCTGGGTCCTCTATTCCTGCTGCCCCTGCACCTGCAGAGCTCCCAGGGCATGGGCCCTGAGGGGAGAGCTTTGGGCTCCAGTTTAAAGGGCTTTCCCTTTTGGGGGTGACGACTGGGGAATAAAGGTACTAGGTCCTGCTCTGTCTCGGCCTCAATATGCAAGTCACTTCTGCTCCCCACGGCTATTGGGGATCCCCTGAATCACAGCCGAACCTCCCAAGTGAACCAAAGGGGGTCCAGGCTGTATCCTGGTCCAGAAGCCTGGGGGCCCCACAGGCATCCCAGGAAGGGGTTGACATTTGGGTGGCAGGTGAGCCAGGCCCCTGGGCGGGAGTGAGTGACCCCGGGTTTCTGCCCCTGTCCCGAGAGGCCCGGCGCCTCACTGACGCGTGCCCTGTCTGCTGTCTTTGTGTTTCTTTCCGACTTCCAGAGGCCTCCTTTCTCTCTGCCAAGAATAGTAGTTCCCCTGCCAGGCCCTCCTTTTTCTCTGCCCCGCAGCCCACGGCCTCTCCGGTTCTGCTCCACGGCCCAGCTGCCACGTACTTGCCTCTCTCTCCAGGGCCCCCTGGTTCCCTTCGGTTCTCTTGCTGCCTGTTCTCTCCTTTTACAGGTCGCATTTATTGACTTATCTCTGGGGGTTGGTGCTCACTTTCATTTTCGTTGGAACCTGTTCTGGGCTCCGACTGCCCAGTGTAGAGGCAGGGGGTGCAATTTCATGGCTCAGAGTCCTTAGAGGCATCCCGCAGTGCTTTTAGAGCACGTGGTCAGACTGGTGTCAGGGGACAGGACAGCCCCTAGAGGCAAGTTGGCTCTGCAGAAATGCCCCTACCCCAGTGAGAGGACAGCAGGCCAAGGGCCAGGGAGGAGGCAGCTGGTGTGCTGTGGCAAACACAGCCTTAGGCCTGAGAAGCACCACACAATGGCCTTTTCGAGGCTGTCACCGAGACAGGGTGCAGTGGAGATGTTACTACCTTCCCAGGCCAACATAATCATCACTCAGAGACCGTGAGGCCCTGTTCCTGCAGGGTCCTGGGCTCGGGGCACCTTGCAGGTGGGGTGAGACGGGGGTCCCCGAGCCAGGAACTGTTCCTAAGACCCCACATTAGCCACCTTGCTATTGGGGGTACATGGTCTTTCTCTGTAGGCCCTTTGTGTCCCCAGCTGTGGAACAGGAGCCTCCTTGGATAGCTCAGACCCTGGGGCAGGGTGGGCTGGGACTGGCTACAAGACAAAAAGGAGGCATCGTGGGTGAGTTTCCAGACAGAGAGGGATGGCTGTAGAAACCAATAGTGATAGAGACGGGCATATGGGGGGAGGCCAGTGCAGCCTGTCCAGTCACACAGGAGCTTCTAGAACCTCAATAGTCCTAGCCTTGCTGTAGCAACAGAAGTGAAGCAGGGTGGGAAGGCCAGCTGGCACATTGGGTTGTCACCCTGTGGCCCTTGAAGGGGCTCTCCCCAACTGGAATGGGGCGAGCTGAGGCATTGGTGAATAGAGGCACGTGTCCAGCCTTGGGTGGGAGCCAGGCCTGGCCTACGGTAGTGAAAGGAGGGCAAAGAATTAAAAGGTATGTTGGGGGTTAAGTAGGTAGGCCTTGGTGACGGACTAGAGTTTGGGGTGTCAGCAAAGAGGAGGGACCAGGAGGGTCAGCAGGGCCAAGGGGGGTACCCACAGGTTTTAGGGGAGGGATGTCCTGAAGTGGGGGGAGAAGGGAGGTGGAGTAGGGATGGGCCGGGGCTGCCTTGGTGTGGCACAGGAGCACAGGCAGACAGATGGAAGGAACAGGGAGCACCTGAGCAGAAGAGGGGTTCTGAGGGTGAGGACAGGAGTAGATGGAGGGCTGGTCCCACAGAAACAATTTCTGCATGAGGAAGCAGACTTCCAGCCTCGGGTTCTGCTGGGCTGTACAGCAGGGTGCCGGGGGGTACAGGGCACAGAGGCTCCTGGGTGAGCATAATCCCAGAGAGGCCCAGTGCGGGCAGAAGGGAGTCTGAGGAAACCTGGCAGGGATCAGGGCCTATAGAGGGGTGCGCTGGAGTGGGCTGCGGCCAAGAGGCAGAGCCCATCAGGCAAGAGCCGAGATCTCAGGCCATTGTATCACAGCAGCTGTTCACCGACCTGGCTGCCCTGTAAATGGCAGATCTGGGCTGGCGAAAATGCGTGAGCTGTCAGAGGGATGTGATGGAAGCTAACAGGTTTGGCCTGGCATGAGTACTGGGGTTGGGGTCATTGGGGCTAACTGGCCATAGGTTTCTCACAGAACTCAGGGTGTGTGGAGTTGCTTTGGGCCACAAACCAGGAGCTGGAGACCCACAAAGTTTACAGGCAGCAGGGGCTGAACACTGAGCTGCAGCACAGTGGGTTTGCCTGCAGGACTGTCAGCTCGCTCATGCCTGGCAATAACAGGGGAGATAGGAACCTAAAAGCACAGTGGGGTGATGGTTGTCATGGCAAAGGTGTCTGGGGAAAACTCAATCCAGTTGAATGTTCTCTAAGTTATTAAAGAAGCTATAAGCGCTTTTAAGAGATGGCCACCTGTGAGGTGTAAGAGGAAACTCGGGATATAGGGACCACTTTGGAGCCACGAGCCACACCTGGCTGATCTGAAGCGAGATGTGCTGTGCACGTAAGATATATGGCAGATGTCCGAGAATTGGCCCTGAGAAAACTATGTAACATGTCATACCCGTCACATCTCGAGATGATAATATATTGGGTAACTGGACAATTAAAATATACTACTTCTTTTAGTTTTACCAGTCTCTCCTCTCCCTTGAGTGTGGCTACTAGAAAACTTAAATTACAGGTGTGGCTCACACTTGTTCTGTGGGGCAGGCTGTTCTGGAACATTCCCAGCAACACCAAGGAAGAGCTGAGGTGGAGGTACAGGGAACACCCCCACACAAAAACATCGTTCCAATGTGGGGGTGGGGAAGGGGAGTCAGTGCTTAAATGGGGACAGTTCCTGTTTGGGGAGAGGGAAGGGTTTTCTTGATGGTAGGCCAACCTCGTGAACGCCATTACCACCACTGAACTGTGCATTTCACAATGACTAAAATGGGGAATTTTGTGGCCAGAACACGACGTGGCATCACACAGTGTTTGTCCTCTTGCATCTGGCTTATTTCAGTCAACGCTATGTCTTCAAGGTGCATCCCTGTTCCTTCTTACGGCTGAGTAACATTCCACTGCGTGCGTACAGCAATTTGTTCATCCCCTCCCTGTCGGCAGACCTCGGCTGTGCCCACCTTCCAGGTGTTGGGAATAACGCTGCTGCAGACATTGGTGCAGAGGACCTGTTCGAGCCGCTGCTCCATTCCTTTGGGCGCACACTGAGAAGTAGGACTGCTGGGTCCTATGGTCCTAAAGCCGAAATTGTAAGCCTGACTTTCTGACAAGCCAGCCCGTGTTTAACACCAGTCAGTCGCGGCTGTCTTTGACACACATAAGGAGGTGGTGAGGACCCTGGCCTGTGAGCCACAGTCACCCCAGTTTAATGCCTCGTTCGGCTCCCAGGCCCTGGGAGGGGAGTGGCCGAGGTGGGCTTAGTGCTGCAGGGCCCTACCCTGACCTCTGCGTCCTTCCTCCTCGTCCCAGCCTCAGGGAGGGTGCAAGCCTGCGATGGGGGTGCTGGTGGCAAGCCCACAGGAGACGGGGTCCTTGCCCCCCTGTAGAAGCCAAGAGTTTAAAGCAAGACCTACAGAATTTGTTGCAAGCTGCTGGCCTCGGGATGGCAGGGGTAAACTGTGGAGATTGTTATGTAGAGCAGTCTGGGAGGAAGAGAATGTTTACCCAAAACAGTTATGTTAAGTATGAGGAACACTGTGAGATAAGAATCTTGCTCCCTCAGGAAATGCCTGCATATCTATTGACATCCTGTGGTATATAACAAGGATCTGGTTGAGAATAAAGTTGTCTGAAGTCTGTCTGAGGTAAACTCAAGCTTCAGACCCCCTGAGCCCGTCTGTGTCTTTCTTTCTTTCTTCCTTTCTTTTTTTCTCATCATTCCTTAATATCCTTCGAGCTCCGTTTCAATAGGAAGCAACATTTGGCGCCCAACGTGGGGCTCAAAGAAGAAGACTCCAAATCAATATTAAGGAACCAAGGAAAAGTCTCATTAGAGGCACGTGTGTCCAGCCGATAGAAGAGGACTCGAGTCATATTGGTAAAGTAAGCATTTTCCTTGGATCATCAGGGTAACGGGTAATCATAATAGGCGGCTGGAGGAGTATGTGTGTGTGTGAAAGCTACTGGGGTGCCTGTTAAAACATCTGAATTAGTAAGCTTATTTGAACTCATTCAAAAACGTTGTTGGTTTCAGCCTTAAGGCCATAATGTTTTAAATCTTAAGTAATGGAAATTCGTTATGAAGGCTTTGCAGTAAATATAAAACGGGGAAAATATTCCTGTTTCTATTTGGTTATTGTGTTTAGTCAGGCAATGAACTACCTGGCTCATGCTTTGTCTTAAACTCTAAGTTGTGTTTCTTCTCAATCTCCCACTACCACTTCTTACCCTGTTTCGACAGTTGCTTGAGCCAGACTCGGCACCCCCCCAGCAGCTGGTAAGGATCAGAATGCTGGCGCTTTGTTCCCCACACTTCGGGAACGTTCTCTGCTTTGTCTCTGTTCGCCATGGTCAGCTGGCTTAGCCCACCTTCACCCCCCACAGGTCCTGTCTGCTCTCCCGCCTCGGCTCTGGATAGCCGTCACTGTTTCTTAGTTGAATCAAATGAATACTTCAGTATGAAGCCCAGAGAAGCGAGGCATGGGAAAATCAAGACAGGAAGGTGGGGAGGAGCTGTCAGGTCTCACGGTAGACCTCTGTAGCCCTCTCACCCCACCAGGTAGCAAGGAGCCTCTAGTTCCCCCAGAATGACTTCCCAGAAATTCTCCTCAGGGCTATCACAGCCCTGCACGAATCCTGTGAAGAACTTACCTGTATTAGAGGCTGTGGCGAGCGAGTTTCAAATCCTGAAGGAACCAGAGTCTGCAGTGCCTCAAAGCTAGTGCCGCCTCTTGCTCAAGACAGTAACAAATTGTGAAATGGAAATGGCTTATCAGACCTATAGGACACTTAGTTGCATCCTCCTGCCCAGGTAGGCACAAGTTGCCAGGGCAGGCTATTTGACTAAACTTGAGATAGAGGCCTGTGGAGGGATGAGGATTACCGGGGTAGGGGACACGCTCTGGTTAAAGCTGAGTGGAGGAGATCCCTAAGGAGGTCACTCTGGGGGAGCGGAGGGGACTTGTGACCAAGCAGGCATTCCTGCTACTGGGCAGATTTTGTTCCCCTCTCAGTCTGGCGGATGTGGTTGACACCGGGGAAGCCACAGTGGCCCAAGGAAGATGACAGGTCTTCCTGGCTGTTCACAGCAGCCCAAAGGGCGTGGCAAAGAGGAGGAGAGTTAAAGTAAGCAAGTCACAACTCAGGTATAGCTGAGCCAGTGATATTTATCTGAGTTGTGACCACCTAGTATTCAGAGGGAAAATGCCAGGTGTTCAAGCCTCTCCAGGAACTGATCACGGAACCCTGTAGAGCTGTGTACATTTGCAAATATTCTGAGGCCCAAATGTGATTTCTTACTTGCAAAAGAACTAGAGCCACTGATTTTCCTAGACACTTTATAAAGTGCCTAGAGTGTGGAGCCAAAGATGTCTTCCTGTGAAATGGGCTTTAATTTGGGCATTGCTCCAAATTAGAGAGCGTGCCTATGAGCAGAGTGCAGCCCATAAAACTTGTGGAGCCCCAGGCAGAGCTGAACAACCCACACTACGCCTATGTAGTCTTGATAGTAGAGCATGGAGGACAGAAATAACTGAAAACTATTTGAATTTTGAAATTAATTTTAAGAGAATTGGGTAGTCATAATGTTCAAACTTAAAATAATTATAGAGTTGTTGATTTCTAATTATTAACAGAATGGAACTTAGGAGAGATCACTGATCACAGAATATCCTAACAGACTCTTCATATGACAAAAGATGGCCAAGAGTACCTGAAGAGTTTGATAGGAAAAAGTGTGTGCAAAAGAGCTTCCAAAAGCAGAACCAAAAATCTGACTTAAATTGGCGATAACCATTGTACTTCCTCCTTCATCATGAGTGTATCCAGTGCAGCTCAGTCAGCTAATTCAGGTGGACTGTTCCCAAGGAGGTACGAGCACCAGGGGAGGTGGGGAGGTGGGTGGCTGAGTGCCAGAGGGTCCCGTGCAGCCCCTCCGGTGGACCCTTCCTCTTTTGGTACAGTAATGACAGGCAGGTGAAGTCTTTCTAGGGCAAGAGTAAATGAGTTGAACTGTTAGCTGAATTGGCCCATGGCTTTTGCTCCTTCAAGATTTTCTCTGCTTGCACTGCTGTCCTTTCCAAGGGCTTCTGCTGGATGACTGACTTGAGGCAGCCCTGAGCTGCAAGACTCCACGCAGATGTAAGGTCCCTGGCTGAAAATGTACTGGACAGAAATGCACTCTAAACGTTGCTCAGGGAGTGCAGGTGGCGCAGGCATGCTGACCGGGGTATGCCGGGCTCCTAATGATGTATTGTTTCCCCAGGGAGAAATAAGGGCAGCGCTGCTGTCGGCAGAGCCCCAGTTCTGGCAGAGCGGAGCAGCCGGGAAGGATCAAGCCAGAGGAGGCCCCGCCAGCCCAGTGCCACCCAGCTGCCCAAGGGTGGAGGGCCTGGGAAAGGCCCCACTCGGGGCAGCACCTAAACAGGGTACATCGTCCAGGGGCTGCCCTCACACTGACTGCTGGGCCCCACCATCCACATACGAGAGGGGATATGTCATCTCCTTCCGGGGGAAATAAACCTTTTTGAAAACCTGATGGTCCAGTTCAAGATGTTTTCTTTCACCTTCTGAATAAAGTTCATCTTATTGCAAATAGGTATTTATAATGAGGCCAAAAAATTTAGAATTGGGGGTGCTGTGTGCTGGTCCTGGGTGCACTCACCTTTTGCTTAAGTTGAAAGGTGCAGCGACTCCCAGCGAGGGCTGAGGTACAGTGGTGGTATCAGCTTCACCGTGGAGGGGAGAAAGCAGTTTTTCAAACAGTCCTGGGACAATCAGGTCAAAAGAGGAACTGCTTCTGTTGTAACCCAGAGATTCTAATCTGTGGGTCATTCATGCCATGGAAAATTCACTAAAACCTGTAGTTTTTCCCCAGGAAAAATCTGACCCACCGTTTTGGGAATTTTGTGGCTACGCCCGGCTTCAGGACTGCTGTGACACCGGAAAGCCCTCACATAATTCCCACATAATTACCTGCAGTTAGGCCAGACTCTAGCCATGAGCTCAAGGGTCTCCAGGGCCACCCTCACCTCATCAACTGGCTACGAGTTCAGGAGTTCCCAGCACCCCAGCAGGTGCAGTAAGCCAGAACCACATGCACAACCCAGGAAAGCATAGCTACAGTTACAGCTTTTGTAGCCAAAAGGGATGCAAATGAGAAGCCAAGAGCAGAGACCTGTAAGGGCAATGTGGGGGGCAGGGGAGCGGGTCTCAAAGGCCAAGTTCCCATGCCCTCTGCACATGGGGCTACAACACGCCCCCTTCTTGCCCAGATGTGTCGATCATGGCAGCTCTCTGGGCCTCAGGTGTCTGGTTGTTACTGGGGTCTCATTATATGATTGTTGACATCAATGCCCACATGCCCTGCTCCTCTCCTTAGAGAGATCCCATTGATGCGATTTGGTTCCAACCCCCCCCCCCCCAAATCCACTCTGGCGTACCTAGACAAGACCCTGCTATCATAGGAAATTTCAAAGATTTAGAGAATATCTCCCAAGAGCCTGGCCAAAGGCAGCCAAGTTCTTTATTCTGCCACAGTCCCCACACACACACCTAGGCCTACCCATAGACCTCCAGTTTGAATGGCCCAGTTCTAAGCTTTTGTGATACCTTCATAAGCATGTCCCATCGTGGAGGCCAAAAATGGCTAATCTGATTGAGAAACCTAACAGTTTTCCTAGAATTTAGTAAATCCATTTTGAAACCTTAGATGTGAAATGCTGAGCTATTTCTCCTGGATCTTGTCATGTGACGTGGCTTCTTCAAATGGGGTGGTGGTGTTGGCAGTATCCCACACCCACCCGGAGGGCAGAGCCCTGGAACCCAAGCAGCCTTCCCTCCACTTGGCATGGGTATGGAGACCTTGTCCATGCCCCTGTGGGAGAGAAGGCAGGTATGTCCCAGTGCAGCATCAAGACAGACAGGTAGAATAGAGCAACTTTAATTGTAAACAGCTTTTGAAAGCAGCCGTGACAGGAGTGGCTGGAAAGGTGTGGGATGAAGGGGATGGAAGAAAAGGATGCCTCCGGCTCACTTAGTACTCCTCCCCTTCTTCAGCCTCGGCCTCCACGGAATCCACGCCTACCTCCTCATAATCCTTCTCCAGGGCAGCCAGATCCTCCCGGGCCTCCGAGAACTCCCCCTCCTCCATGCCTTCCCCCACGTACCAGTGCACGAAGGCACGCTTGGCGTACATGAGGTCGAACTTGTGGTCGAGGCGCGCCCAGGCCTCGGCGATGGCCGTGGTGTTGCTCAGCATGCACACGGCCCGCTGCACCTTGGCCAAGTCCCCCCCGGGGACCACGGTGGGGGGCTGGTAGTTAATGCCCACCTGTGGGAGAAGGGGAGACGACAGGGAAGTCAAATCGGCTCTTGGAAGTGGCAGCTGCTTTTACTCACACAGAAGACAGGCTGAAAGTGCCGTGTGGCCACCAGGGAGAAACTCGGTTCGCCCACACACCTTCACTGTTCCCTTCTTTGGGCCAGGCAGGCTGCCAGAGCCGGGCAATGGTCTCCAAAGACAAGGAAATAGCCAGGAAAGAGAAGCCGGATTCAGCCACCCTGGCTCGCTTCCAAGCTGCCTGAAGACTCTGGGTCCCAAGTAACTGACATGTCATACGAGTTCAAGGGAAGGGACTGTCTGCCCTCTGGAATGGACTGCTTTGTGTTTCTTAGAGATTATTTCCCCCCATGCTTCTACAAGATGATGATGAATTTTGTAGCTGGAACTGTTTAGCTGAGACAGATTCAGAGAACACAACTGGGATAAGGGAAGCTCATCCCAACCCCACCCCCACCCCCTTGTCCCCACAGGCATGGGCTTATGCAAGACAACCAAGGAGATACAAGTTAGGAATCATTCTCATGACCAGAGCACAAACGAAGGGTCTGAACCTGACCAGGTGGTGTGAATAGCCTGGCACAAGGAATCAGAGGGCCAAGAAAAGGAGAATGGACTGGGTTTAGGAATCAAGGGCTCCCAGAGCTGGAAGCCACAGGAAGGATGCATCATGCGTCACATGAAGGTTCAGAAAAATGCTGTGTCTGAAACAGACACAGGCCAGGATGAGGAGCTAACCAAGGAGAAACAGAGATGTTCCGTTTTCTTCACGAGACGATTGTGATAGTTTTTATGTGATCTAAAATTATACAGGATGTTTTCTAACAATGGAACGAAAGTAAGATTTGGTGAGAGCAGTTTGTGGAACATCCCAATTTCAAATATATCCACTATCCACACAAATCACAAAACCATCCTGAAAATTCCATCATGGTTATGTTCAACCTACATTTCCTATACCAATTTTACCCAAAAAAGAATAAAAATCCCTTCAGAGAGAGGCCAGAAGTCAGCAGGAACCCAGAAGAGAAAAGAGAGGACACCGCCATGTAATGAAAAAACCAAGGCACTCTGAGGCCTGTCAGCTTGCCAGAACACTACCATCCACCAGAGGAAGCAAGACTTTTGGTCTCTGACACCCTGAGACGGTCAGTGTATATAACTTTCAGCAACTGTGAGCATGTGGGGACTATCTGCTTTTTGGTACAAGCTGCCTGCAGAAATCTTAGTCAATACCCCAGACAATGCCAGCTTCTGTATACCTAAAGGAAACTGCCTGGGCTCAGGAGCCTTGAATGTCAGCATCTGCAAGAATGGTTGTGCTGGTTTGAAGTTATTATGTACCCCAGGAAAGCCATGACCTTTAATCTTCATTCACTATTGCTGGGTAGAATCATTTTTATTGTTTCCACAGAGATAAGACTCACCCAAGTGTGGGTGGCAACTTTTAATTAGATGGTTTCCATGGAGACATATCTCCACCCATTCAAGGTGGGGTTGCTTACTGGAGCCCTTTAAAAGGGAACCATTTTGGAAAAAGCTTTAGAGCCACCAGAACAGAGTCCCAAGGAAGCCATTAAAGAATCTTGGGGAGTAAGTTAGCAAACGTTGCCATGTGCCTTTCCAGCTGAGAAAGAAACCCTGAATTTGATTAGTCTTGAACCAAGCTATCTTTCCCTGGATGCCTTAATTTGGACATTGTTTATAGACTTGCCTTAATTTGGACATTTCCATGGCCTTAGAACTATAAACTTTCAAATTAATAAATTCCTCTTTCTGAAAGCCATACCACTTTTGGTATATCACATCCTGACAGCTTGCAAACTAGAACAGATGTTGGAACCAGAGAAATGGGGTGCTGCTATGTTTGCAAATAGTAAAAAAGGTTGGAACAGATTTTAAATGGATAAGGGGAAGATTCGGGGTGAACTGTGATTCACTTGATAGAGAAGGCCTAGAATACTCTGAACAGACTGTTGGTAGAAATGTGGACTCTAAAGATACCTCTGATGTGGCTTTATACAGAAATGATGAATGTATCATTATAAACTGGAAGAAAGGCATTCTTTGTAGATGGAAGGCAGAACTTGAGAGTGATAAACTTGGATGTTTAGCAGAAGAAATTCCCAAACTAAATGTGGAAAATGCAGTCTGGCTTCTCCTTGCAGCTTATAGTTAAATGTGAGAGAAAAAGAGATAAGTTGAGAACTGAAATCTTGGGTACAAAGAACACAGAAATTGGTGTTTTGGAAAAGTGTGGGCCTCCAGAAAGAGAGGCCCCAGAGAATAGTGTCCCACGTGAGAATTTAATGAAACATGGAACCGGTCAGACATTTCAGAAAAAGCCAGGATTAGGGATGGAGTTATCCAGGAAGGATTTGTGGAAAGTCTTTTTGTGTAATGAGCATGATCCCAGCATATTTCACAGGAAATCAACAAGAGTGCTGCGGGATCTGTATAAATGGAACGACTGCCACTCTGGAGTAAAAGGGAGAGAAAAACGACAAAATGAAGGAAAATAACTTCAGAGGCAGAACAACGGAAACTAAGGTCTGAAGTCAAGAATCCTTGGGCCAGGGGTATAGACCCAACCCATACACTTGGAGAGGGGAGACCAAAAGAAATATCAATGTGTTGATTCAGCAGTCATATTACTTATTTCAATCCTATCTTCTCTATTATACCCTCCTCTTCTTTTCTTTAATGAGAAGAATAATACACAAGCAAAAAATCAATAAATTTCAAAGTACATTGCAAAAAAAATTCTTTTCAGAATACTTCCTATTTTCTGCAATTAAATGCTCACCACAGACATATATACACTGTGATGATTCAGGAAGGAAACTCAGAATACAAACTTGGATAAGTGATCACTTCTGGCTCACTCATGTATGACCAGGAACCTGAGAGGATGGGGCAGACTTCTCCCCAAGGCCTTGGCCTTGGGGGCCGGCATGATTATGCAGGTGTCCCGCGCCCTCCCAAGCACAGCAAGGCTCCTCCACACTCCTACCTTGAACCCGGTCGGGCACCAATCCACAAACTGGATGGTGCGCTTAGTCTTGATGGTGGCGATGGCTGCGTTGACGTCCTTCGGGACCACGTCCCCCCGGTACAGCATGCAGCAGGCCATGTACTTCCCGTGGCGAGGGTCGCACTTGACCATCTGATTGGCCGGCTCGAAGCAGGCGTTGGTGATCTCGGCCACGGACAACTGCTCGTGGTAGGCCTTCTCGGCGGAAATGACCGGCGCGTAGGTGGCCAGGGGAAAGTGGATGCGGGGGTATGGGACCAGGTTGGTCTGGAACTCCGTCAGGTCCACATTGAGGGCCCCGTCGAAGCGCAGGGAGGCAGTGATGGAGGACACGATCTGCCCGATCAGACGGTTGAGGTTGGTGTAGGTGGGCCGCTCGATGTCGAGGTTGCGCCGGCAGATGTCATAGATGGCCTCATTGTCCACCATGAAGGCACAGTCGGAATGCTCCAGGGTCGTGTGGGTGGTCAGGATGGAGTTGTAGGGCTCCACCACAGCTGTGGAGACCTGGGGCGCCGGGTAGATGGCAAATTCTAGCTTGGACTTCTTGCCGTAGTCCACCGAGAGCCGCTCCATGAGCAGGGACGCAAAGCCGGAGCCGGTGCCGCCCCCGAAGCTGTGGAAGATGAGGAAGCCCTGCAGTCCCGTACACAGATCTGCCTGCAGAGACAGAAGCGCGTGAGTCGCTGCCCACAGGAGCCACAACCCTGTCTGATAGTGAGCCAGGGCCTGTCCTACTCTGCTCGGCACATACATGCAGGTCCGGGCCTCCCACGGCGAGCGTGCAGCACACTCAGCACCAAACAGGAGGGATATGAGAGGTACATGGATATGTTTCAACACACACCTCGGCAACCCACCTGAACTCATGATTCTGGCCCAGGTTTTGCCCTAATGCCCTCCTGATGGCAAATGAAGGCCCACCGCCCGTCCACTACCATTTCTGCACAACGCCCTCTCGGCACTTCTCACCAGTTTGCGGATCCGGTCCAGGACCAGGTCGACGATCTCCTTGCCGATGGTGTAATGGCCTCTGGCATAGTTATTGGCGGCATCTTCCTTCCCGGTGATCAGTTGCTCCGGGTGGAAGAGCTGCCTATAGGTCCCCGTGCGCACTTCGTCTGCAGACACAGAGTAGCCCGTGAGCCCTGCAGGCTTGCCACACGCACCAGGACCCACACACTGGGGTGCCACTCAGCTCTACAAAGCCGATCCGGTCCTTGTAGGATCAGAATGTAAAGACCTCATAGAAAACATGGGAGTCAAATACATGAACCACGATGCCGTTTAAGGCTTTGGGAAGGAAAAGTCAACTTGCAGGAAAATGCCAGCAGAACCAGTCCCCAAGGAAGGGAGAGCAAGCCCGCACGTGCACACACAGGTCATTCTACACTTTCTTTCATACTCAGAGCTACATCAAAGGGCCTGAAAAAAGAAACCCTAAGCACCAGACAATCACCCATGACTCTGCCGGGCAGTCCCCTCAGCACTGTGTGTGGCCTGGGACTTACGGGCCATAAAGTGATATCCTGTCCCTCCTGGGCAGCCACTGAAAAGTGCTCTCAGCAGCTATGTTGGAAACAGGGAGCCCTTAAAAGGGAACCATTTTGGAAAAAGCTTTAGAGCCACCAGAACAGAGTCCCAAGGAAGCCATTAAAGAATCTTGGGGAGTAAGTTAGCAAACGTTGCCATGTGCCTTTCCAGCTGAGAAAGAAACCTTGAATTTGATCAGTCTTGAACCAAGCTATCTTTCCCTGGATGCCTTAATTTGGCACCTAATCTGGAAGAATCAAAGGGACGCGCTACACCTACCTTGTTTTCGTGACGCAGGTCAGAACAGTTGCTCGAGACTGTGCACAGCATGAAGGATAGGGGTAGCCACCACTGCCTCCGATGGGCGCCATGAAAAGAGCCCAAGTGGATCCTTTGCCAGCCCACCCTACTGCTGCCAGAGCAGCCCGCCCTCAGTGGGTCAGGTTTCCTAAATTAGGAGACTGCTTCCCACAGGCTCCTCAACCACTAACGTTTGCGTTTCTCACCTAAAATCACTAGGCTTCTAAGTCCTGCCCTGTCTGCAGAGGGGTTCAGGGGGCATGCGTGAGGCCCTGTTAGGGGTCTTCCCCCATCCCAGGAAGGCGCTGCCAGGGCCCGAACACCTACCCACCACAGTGGGCTCCAGGTCCACGAAGACTGCCCTTGGTACGTGCTTGCCTGCTCCGGTCTCACTGAAGAACGTGTTGAAGGAGTCGTCCCCTCCACCGATGGTCTTGTCGCTTGGCATCTGGCCGTCGGGCTGGATCCCATGTTCGAGGCAGTACAGCTCCCAGCAGGCATTGCCAATCTGGACGCCTGCCTGCCCGACGTGGATGGAGATGCACTCGCGCTAGGGGCACAACAGAGAGGGAAGGCTGTTCATCACCAGGCACTTCCAGACTTTAAGTTAACATTCTGTAATGCTTCAGCATGTCTAGACTTTTCTCACACTTATTTCCAGTGAGGTTCATGTGACTATCCCCATGAAGAGACCTGCTCTAGTCCAAACTAGCTAAGTACCAGAATTATTCCCAGAATCTAGATGTTTGCCACCACACAAGAATTGGATTATTTTAAAACTTGGAAGGCAAGGAATGTGAACAATTATGTCCACATTATGCCTGCTGTCACATTAATTCTTGAAAGACACAAACATTTTTGTTGTGTCCTGATGAAAAAATCAGGGAATAGGATGGGGAAAGAAAAAGTGGACTAAGCATAGTTCCCCGGGTTCATGTCCAGCTGATCGCTGTGTGGGTCCTTTGCCTGCCCTCTAGGTCCACTTCCCATTTTCCTACACCTGGCGGGCCAACCTAGGTCCACCACCCCAAAGGCTTCCCTGTCCTCTGGGTTCTGACAGGGCTGGCCAATGGCAGCCCCAGCAGGAGAACATGCTCCGCGTGCTTGGCCCTGCCTCCCTTCGTGCTGGGAGCTGGCCGAGTCCCTTTAACAAGACCACAGCCTCTTCCTCCAACTACCCGCAAACCCAGCCTTGACTGTTCCTTCCCCTGACCCGTCAGCCTGCACACATGGAGGGCTCCCAGACATCACAAGGACTGGGATACTGTCCTGTCCTTTGCAGATACCTGCCCAAAGCTTTATAAATCATGTTTTCAGAGTCTTAAAGTACCTATTTTGAATGTACCATCTCTTCCGTGCCACATGTCTAACTACTCATTTGTTTGACTTTAGACAAGTCTTCCTCAGAAATACATAGGAAAGAGCAAATAAAATTTGAGATCCTGTACCCACTCTAACATTCTTTTGTATGATCCCAAGAATGTGGTGACCTGGCTCCTCTGATATAAGCAGCACCTGTTGGCAAGGGCATGCGAGATTAGTAAGTGCCATGGTCCCCTCACATCTTCCAAAAGGGACCCATTCTATTCCAGCCCAAACTTCTCCAATCCTGAGGAGGGGGAATTCATCAAAGCTCCTTGAAAAGTCCTTTGGAACTCATTCAACCACACTATTTTCAAATCCATATTACTTGTTTTGCTTTAATTAAATACACTATTTCACAGGATGCCTGATTTGGCATTCTACTCACCTGTACAACCATTAACTAGCTCTGTAACCTGGGGGATTCGAGCCCAATTTCTTCATTTGCAAAACAGAGGTGGGAAACTGAGTGGTCTGTAAAGCCACTTCTACCCCCCCACCCCACCCCACCCCCGATGATCAATGAAACAATCCAAGTCATCAGTCAGGACTATCACTATCTTGCAACAGAAAGCCACTATAAATTCATCCTTGCCAAACTCCCTTGGATTCTAACCTTTTACCTCTTTTCTCAAAAGAAAATTATTTGCAACTTCCTCTATTCTTTTCAAGGTTCGGACCAATTCCTCTCTTTCTATTCCTGGCAGATTTTACCTTTTACCCCACTTACCCAAAAGCTACAACTTGGTGCCACCCAATGTGCAAACAGACCTCCATGCTCTTCTTCCTTTCCCTGACAGTAAAGCTGTGCCTCTTCCTTTCCACGACTCATTCTTTTTTGTTTGTTTTTAACATTTTTATTGTGAAATATAACATATACAAAAAGTAAAAAAGGAAAAGAAATAAAAAGCAATAATTTTCAAAGTACACTTCAAGAATCAGCTACTGAACAGATGTCACAGTTTGGCATGGGCTAACATTCCACCACAGTTTCTAGTTTTCGCTTCTAGTGGCTCCAAAACACTGGAGGCCAAAAGAAATATCAACATAATGATTCAGCAGTCATGGTCATTTGTTAAATCCTATCCTCTCTGTTACAATTCCTCCTTCTCCTTTGATCTTTTCCCAAATCCTTAAGGGTATTTAGGCTATGCCCATTCTAACCTTTTCGGGTTGGAAAGGACTGTCGATAATATGGGATAGGGGGATAGAACTGGTTGATGCTCTTGGAGAGGCTGGCCCTCTGGGTTTCAGGACTTATCTGGCCTAGGAATCCAATGGAGGTTTTAGGTTTTAGGAAAGTAAACTTAGTGCATGAAACTTTTACAGAGTCTCAGTTAGAGCCCTAGGTGTTTTTAGGATTAACAGGAGTGCTGTTGGTTCCACCATTCTTTCTACCTACTCCCTTTCCAGCAACAGTCCTCAAAGAATTCAGCGGCATTCTTAATCCCCTGAGGCGCAGAAGACCTTTATAGGGGCACATGGGGAGAAAACCAATTTCACACTACCATTACAACATCTAGAGCCCTTTGCACTGTTGGCATTTGCACTGGCTGTGCAAAAGCAAAGGTGGGCAAAACTGCTGGCGTCTCAGCACACATCAAGTCCATGGCCCCAAATTGCACATGACCTCTGGATTCTTCAATCCTATTTACTCAGTCTTGTTTTAGTTAGTTTCATTTCAGACTGTCTTTGATGGGGCAATAAAAATTACTAAGTTTATTAAATCTCTACCCTTGAGTTTTGTGAAAAAAGCTGCAGTTCTGTCGTCTCCAGGAAAAGACCCAGCACATGTTTGAGTGACGAGCTGAATTAGGAACCTTTTTTTTCTTTTTCACGGTACGCCAAAGAACGACCGACAAACTGTTGGATATATCCTAATTTTGGATGTCCCATTTTCAGATATGTGTCATCTTTAAGCACAGTCGTGATCACTGTTTTTTAACCCCACAGCTTTAATTTCCAGTATGACTTACAGCAATGCAGATATTTGTAAGAACTTTCTGCTTGATATTTTGAGAACATTCGCAGTTTTGACAGCTGACTGAATGATATCTAAGTTAGTGTTGAATACTTAGAATTTAAGAACTTTGCTTTCTGAATATGTAAATTTCTTTTCCTTGTAGCCTCAATTTTGAATTGGTTTATGAAACTTACTACGGAAACACATTTTACAGTGACTACATGGATACTTTATTTAAATATGCCTTATAATTAACCTGAGATATCCATTTATGGTGGTCCTGAAAAAAAAATTCCTTATGGGTCAGTCTCAAATATATGTATCTTCATGTCTTCAGGACAAAGTTTTACACAATTTAAGGATAAGCCAAAGAAAATTAAGACGACCAAATTTAAAGCAATAAAGCCTATTTTTTTCTTCTTTAAGTTTTAAATCCTTATCTGCTTCTCCGTGTCCCACCCAATAAAAAAGCAAGTTGCATTAGTGAAGAGTGCTTTGAAAATTTTTTAAAAAGTTTCCAATTCGACTAACATGGAGCCGGGAACCCACATGGACAGTGGGGTCTCCAGTCATTTCTCATGGTGGGGGTGTGTTTGGGGGGGTGCCCGAGGCCCGCCCTGCCCCCACCCCATGACCACCCACACCTGGGGGCCCACGTGCGTCACCCCGGTTACAAATCCTTCCCCAACAGCTCGGTTCCCGCCCCAGCTCTTCAGGGCACAGATTCCCGGGACTTCTCCGGAGTCACTACCGCCCTCGAGCTCGCGGACCCCGCGCCCATCCACGTGCGTCCACCCAGCTTCCGGACGCCCCCTCCAGCCCCGCTCCCAACGGGCCCGCCCAGGTCACCCCGGCCCCTCCACCGCCCCTTGGGCCCAGCCTCCGCCACACATGCCGCCTCCGGGGGGGCCTCACCATAGTAAGCTGCTCCGCCGCCGCTGCTCACCCGCCGCCGCCGCTCTTCTCCCTCAACGGTTGCAGCCGCGCGCCCAACTCCTAACGCCCACTGCGCGCGCGCCGCCTTTTGGCCCTCTGCCACCCGTGCGCCCATTGGTCCGCGGCCCCGACGGGCGGGGCCGAGGACGGTTCGCCTGCCCTCGATTGGCCATGTCCCGGCGCACGCGCGAGGCGGAAACGCTTTCTGATTGCAAGTGGGTTTGGCGGGAAGACCGCCGGGCCGTCCATGGCGGCGCGGTTCCAGGCGGGCAGCTCCCGGGGCTCCGGCGCCGCGCGGGCTGTTGCAGAGCTTTTCTGTTCCCGGGAGCTCCCGGCCTGCGGAGGGCTTGAGGGTACGTTGAGCTGTCGTCCCCCTCCCTGGGCGTCACAGGCCTGCTGGACTCTGCGCCGCTTATTCAGGTCTCTGCAAACATGGCCGCCTCAGAGGCCTCACCCTCCCACTCCCGCCTCTGCCCCCCAAATCCTGCCTCCCGCTCTCTCTTCTGCCCCTTTCCCGGGGCCTTTCCCAACCAGAACTCAGGAAGAGTGCAGGATTTGATAACTTATGTGGTGTGAGGAGTGGGGTTTCCAGGGACCAGGGAGGGCCGGGTACACCCCCAGTCCCCACTCGGGAAGGCCCAGGCCGTGGCCAAGGGGAGGCCGTGAAGCAGGTGGGTTGGGACACAGCACCCATTTTGGAGGACTCTGCAAAAATCACTTGATTCTTCTTTTCAGTAAAAAAGAAAACCTTAACTTTTCTTAGGATCCAGTGTGTATTCACTTCTGGGGAAAAGGACAAAGGAGGCACCCAATGTAAGGGGTGGATCCGTCCCAGTCAAAGAAGTATGGAAACCCCTTTGTTTAACTCTCCACCTCCTAACCTGGCCCACATTCACCCCAATTACGTCAGTATATGATGGATTGAGTTTACTAGAACGAAATAGGTGCTTAGGGCATCAAGCTTATTCACTTGATCCCCTCCAAATAAGGTCAGTTGGATATGCAAATTAAGTATTCAACCTACCTTAATCTGTGATTGGTTGAAAACTAAATGAGTAATTATGATAATATAGTGTAGAAAGCTCAGCTGTTACTTTGCTACTTTCTGAGACTAGCTTGAAAGTCCTAAGGAGCCACCCAATGGTGAACGGTGGGGGTGCGGGGGAGGGGGACTCCTTTGGGTTAGGGACTAATATAAAAGGAGCCTATGGGCTTCCATATTCTGCACTCACTTGCAGCTTGTTCCTGTGAGCACCCTTTCTCACGGGAAAGAAATAAAAGAGTTTCTACCATACTGTGTGAGTGTCCGAAAAACTTACTTGAGCTGGTAACACTGCTCTGTACACCAAGCATGGGCCAGCTCATCACCCGAAGGCAGCATCCTGCTCTGGCATCTGCCTAGATGGTAGATGAGGCACTTTTAGCTTGTCCTCCTTAGAGAGCTGGAAACTTCCCCAGTGTCCAGTGTGGTAGACATACCTGATCAAGCTGTTGGGATTTTCCCCTAGGCCTTGGGCAGCCTCTGGCCAGTGCCACCAAGTCTGCCCTTACAAAGATCGTTTTGGCAGCAGGGAGGAGGAGAATGGAAGGGCAAACCAGCTAACAGCCAGGGAAACCAGGTGGGGCCCCTGCTCTCCCCTCTTCTTCCCAGGTGAGTGAATCCCTGCTTCCTCTGGGCCTCAACCACACCATACACCTCTCATGTTGTATCGTAAAAATATATTTATTTTTCTGGTCATAAAATTAATGTGTACGCTGAGTAGAAAGTTTGGAAAATGCCAGAGAAGTACAAAGAAAACAAAAATCATTCATAAGCCCACAATCCAGAGATAAAGCATTATTAATATTTCAGTGCCCATTTTCTCTTTTCGCTTCGTGTGTGTGTGTATATATTTATCTACTTTAAATATACACTTGCGGGGGCAGGCAGACAATGGTGGCTCAGTGGCAGAGTTCTCACCTGCCTTGCCGGAGACCCGGGTTTGATTCCCTGTGCCTGCCCATACAAAAAGAAAATAAGTATGTATATATATATACACATATATATATATGTGTGTATACATATATATATATATATATGTATATATACACACACACACACACACACACACAAACAATTGGGTTCAACTGGGATCAATCCATATGATTTTTTTTTTATTTCTGTTCCAAAGTAGGTATTGACCACATATGAAATGGCAGCACTGGCTTTCCCCCCCCCCACCCCCGCATGGACAGGCACTGGGAAACGAACCCAGGTCTCTGGCGTGGCAGGTGAGAACTCTGCCTGCTGAGCCACTGTGGCCTGCCCCCATGTGATTTTTTTGCTAACAGTGTCTTGGAGATATGTCACATACTATACACTTTACCCACTTAAAACATACAATTCAGTGGGTCTCCTTATATTCACAGAGTTGTGCAACCATCACTACAATGGATTTTAGAACATTTGCATCATCCCAAACCTCATTTCTTTTTATTGGTGAATAATATTCCGTGGTATGGGTGTGCCACATTAATTTATACATTCATCAGTTGATGGACATTTGGGTTGTTCCCGCTTTTTGGCAATTATGAAGAATGCTGCCATGAGCATTTGCGTCTAAGTTTTCGTGTGGACACGTGTTTTCAGTTTTATTGGGTATGTAGCTGGGGGTGGAATTCCCAGGTCCTAGGGTGATCCTGTGTTTAACTCTTTGATTGAGGAACTGCCAGACAAACCCTGTGATTTTTTTATCCTGGTTTTCTCATTTAACAATCACGTGCATTTTCCCACTAGTTAAATGTTCTTCAAAAACGTGGCTCTCGGTGATTGCCAAGTTCGAAATCTTAATCACACAATCCCTAGTGACTGGGCATTGAGGAGATTTCCATTTTTCATCATTATAAATAGCATTGTAGTGAACACCTTTGGGCATCAAGCTTTTGTCATTTCTGTAGAGCAAATTAATCAAACAATTGGATTAAAAGGGCACAGACAGTTTCAAGCCTCTCAGGGCATAATGATAAACCGCCTTCAAAAAGGCGTCAGTTTGCACTCTCACAGGTCGGGTTTAGGAATGCTGATTGCGTATTTTATTTTATTTTATTTTATTTTATTTTTTATTTTTTTTATCAAGGCAGTCATGTGTCATTTATTTTGACAAAAAATGAATTATAATTAGAGGAGGTCTTTTAGTGGTTAGTTATCAAAAGGAATAAAAGAAAATAAATTAATATCATTTCCAGTGGTAATGTCTTTCCTAAGATTTTCTCCTAAATCCAAGACCAATGCCCGTGTAGTCAAAATTTCTTGTTCCTTTATTTATGATCCTACTTTCAACTAATTTCTTTTCTGATGTGCTCAGGTGAAGCTGTTGTTTCCTGGCACTCACTGTCTATGATGGTGCTCCACTGTATAGAACTCAGCTTGAATGAGGCATTGAATCCTCTACTGTTTCATTAATAGCAAATTTGTCTCCTCAGGTCTCATATTCCAAGATTAGACAGCTCTGTCAGAAAGTTCTTCTTTCTTAAGTTGAGCTATAAATTGTCATCAGCATGATCACCCATAAGAGATTTAAAGAAAAAAGTCACATTCACATATAGCTTTCTCTTTCCTAAGTTCTTTTTTTTAATGCTTTGTAAAATCTGTTTGAATTTATAAAAATAGTACATACTTGTTTTTTTTATCTTTTATTTTTTTTTATTTTTTTTATTTTTTATTAACGGAAAGAAAAAAAAAAAGAAATTAACACAACATTTAGAAATCATACCATTCTACATATGCACTCAGTAATTCTTAACATCATCACATAGATGCATGATCATTGTTGCTTAGTACATTTGCATCGGTTTAGAGGAACTAGCAACACAACAGAAAAAGATATAAAATGTTAATATAAAGAAAAGAAATAAAAGTAGTAGTAATAGTAAAAAACAACAACAACAAACAAACCAACAAGCAAACAAAAACAAAAAAAACCCTATAGCTCAGATGCAGCTTCATTCAGTATTTTAACATGATTACTTTACAATTAGGTATTATTGTGCTGTCCATTTTTGAGTTTTTGTATCTAGTCCTGTTGCACAGTCTGTATCCCTTCAGCTTCAATTACCCATTGTCTTACCCTGTTTCTAACTCCTGCTGAACTCTGTTACCAATGACATATTTCAAGTTTATTCTCGAATGTCCGTTCACATCAGTGGGACCATACAGTATTTGTCCTTTAGTTTTTGGCTGGATTCACTCACCATAATATTCTCTAGGTCCATCCATGTTATTACATGGTTCATAAGTTTATCTTGTCTTAAAGCTGCATAATATTCCATCGTATGTATATACCACAGTTTGTTTAGCCACTCTTCTGTTGATGGAGATTTTGGCTGTTTCCATCTCTTTGCAATTGTAAATAACGCTGCTATAAACATTGGTGTGCAAATGTCCGTTTGTGTCTTTGCCCTTAAGTCCTTTGAGTAGATACCTAGCAATGGTATTGCTGGGTCGTGTGGCAATTCTATATTCAGCTTTTTGAGGAACCGCCAAACTGCCTTCCACAGTGGTTGCACCCTTTGACATTCCCACCAACAGTGGATAAGTGTGCCTCTTTCTCCGCATCCTCTCCAGCACTTGTCATTTTCTGTTTGGTTGATAATGGCCATTCTGGTGGGTGTGAGGTGATATCTCATTGTGGTTTTGATTTGCATTTCTCTAATGGCCAGGGACATTGAGCATCTCTTCATGTGCCTTTTGGCCATTTGTGTTTCCTCTTCTGAAAGGTGTCTGTTCAAGTCTTTTTCCCATTTTGTAATTGGGTTGGCTGTCTTTTTGTTGTTGAGTTGAACAATCTCTTTATAAATTCTGGATACTAGACCTTTATCTGATATGTCGTTTCCAAATATTGTCTCCCATTGTGTAGGCTGTCTTTCTACTTTCTTGATGAAGTTCTCTGATGCACAAAAGTGTTTAATTTTGAGGAGCTCCCATTTATTTATTTCCTTCTTCAGTGTTCTTGCTTTAGGTTTAAGGTCCATAAAACCACCTCCAGTTGTAAGATCCATAAGATATCTCCCAACATTTTCCTCTAACTGTTTTATGGTCTTAGACCTAATGTTTAGATCTTTGATCCATTTTGAGTTAACTTTTGTATAGGGTGTGAGAGATGGGTCTTCTTTCATTCTTTTGCATATGGATATCCAGTTCTCTAGGCACCATTTATTGAAGAGACTGTTCACTTCCATAAGTTCTGTGATTTGTTTTTTCAGTTTTTCTATTTCTTCTTTATGTTCAGCCCATGTCTTCTTCATGTCCTCCCTCAATTTATCGATTTCGTTTTTGAAGAGGTTTTCCATTTCTGTTCGTATATTCAGCATTAGTTGTTTCAGCTCCTGTATCTCATTTGAACTATTGGTTTCTTCGTTTGACTGGGCCATATGTTCAATTTTCTGAGCGTGATCCGTTATCTTCTGCTGGCGTCTGGGCATTTAGTCAGATTTCCCCGGGTGTTCGACCCCACAGGTTGAAAGATTTTTCTGTGCAATCTCTGGGTTCTGTTCTTCCTATCCTGCCCAGTAGGTAGCGCTCGTGGCACACGCCTGTCTGTGGGTTCCACCAGCGAAAGTTGCTGTGGGTCCCTCAACTCTGGAAAACTCTCGCCGTAGGGGAGGTTCGGCAGCCGAAGCGTCTTGGAAGAATGCCAGCCGGCCCGGGGTTCCAAACGCGGGGAGGGTCGCCGGCCGTCGCAGCACCGGAGAGCGTCCGGCCAAATTAGCCAGTCGGCCCGGGGCACCAAGCGTGGCGGGAGGGCGCCACCTGTCGCAGCCAGGGAGAGTGCACTGTTCCCAGCCGACGGGGGAGTCACGTGTTTGGAAGGGATCCCCCGGTCACTGTTCTCCGCAATCTGGGGATTTCCGACCCAACTATCTCAGTTGTTCCGGGGGGCCTCGTGTGGTGGGGGCACCAGCCGCCACGGCCTAAGGGGACCGCCTGTCCAATTCTACCAGCTGGCCCGGGAAGGTGGAAGGGAGGGACTCCGGTCGCTTGCCGTCCCACCCAGGAAAGCCCGTGCCCCTTGGTGATCTCACCGGAGCTGGTTCTCCCAGATAGTCAGCCGTTCCAGGATGGGGTACGCTGTCCCTTTGATCTCCCTCGTGGCTCCGGGAGCTGCTCTGTATTATCTCCACTCCCCCAGTAGCTGTTCTGGAGGAGGAAAGGTGAGGGCGGCAAGGCTGTCGAGGCTGGTGGCGGAGGAGCACGGTGAAGGCAGGTGAAGAGGGCACCGTGGTGGTTGGAGAGCAGCCGGAGCAGGAGGGGGAGGAGGGGGGAGAAGGAGGGCGGGCGGCTCGGCTGCTGCGGGGCGTGGGCGCCGCGCGGCGGGCCGGCGGAGAAAGAGAGGGGAGAAGGAGGGCGGGCGGCTCGGCTGCTGCGGGGCGTGGGCGCCGCGCGGCGGGCCGGCGGAGAAAGAGAGGGGAGAAGGAGGGCGGGCGGCTCGGCTGCTGCGGGGTGTGGGCGCCGCGCGGCGGGCCGGCGGAGAAAAGGCATATTTTATTTTAATTGTGTTTTTTAGCTCATCAAAGCCCAAACTTCTGGAGTCAAGGACTTTTTTGGGGCATCCCCAAGCAGCACATAACAAGGGCTCAATAAATGTTACCTAAAGGAGTGAGAGAAAATGAAGGACCAGATCATGCATTTGGGGCACAGAGGAGGGCATGGGTCTGAGTCATTGTGGGAGTTTGGAGCTGTTATGTACCCCAGAAAATGTTGTGCTCTTTAAATTCATTCTTGTTGGGGCAGACCTGTTTTACTGGAGTCCTTTGTGAAACAATAAAAGGCATAAAAAGCACAGAGAGCTCGAGAAGTCCCAGAGAAGCTGAGAGACAAGAACATACCCACAGAAGTTGAGAGGAAGCCATTGAAGCCAGAAGCTGAAAGCAATGAAATCTGGGAGAGAAGGATCAGCAGTCACTGACCAGGTGCTTTTCCATGTGACACAGGTGTCCCAGATGCTGGCAGTCTGTTTTCAGAGTCCAGGTATCATCCTGTTGGTGCCTTAGTTGGACATTTTCATGGCCTCAGAACTGTAAATTTGTAAGCTAATGAATCCCCATTGTAAAAGCCAATCCTTTTCTGATATATTGCATTCCAGCAGCTTTGGCAAACCGAAACAGTCATTTTGAAGGTCAGCTCAGCAGGACCCACCACCTGGCTGGTGAAGGGACTCAGTTGCAGACACAGGTGGCAAGTGATGTGAGGCCAAGAACCCCCAAGGTGGAAGGTTAAGTGGCTGATGGGAAAAGGTAAGGAAGCCCCCACTCCCAGATCATTTAGAGTTAGGTGCTGGTAGAGGCTGGCGGCAATGCTTTTTTGTATTCCACCCTTGAAGCCCCAGTCTTGATGCGAAGCTCTGGAAGGATTGTCTTCACTGAGCTAGCAAGGTCTATAAATTCTCTGTTCACCTGGATATCCTACGGAAAAAACACATTATAAGGTGATATAGTCTCACCTTCTGAGAATGTGACTATTTGTAGTTTCACAAGAACTGACACCCACACATAACTCCTATCCTGTGCATGATAATCTCACTCCTCAAATCATTAAAACAGATGGGAAGGGACTTGAGGTGCTTCTAAGGCACATGCACTCCTTCTTGGGCTGGAGGCTGGTTAGGCAGCTGTATGCTGTTTGTGGAAATCCATCCAGCTCTACACTTAATCTAGGTGCCCCTTTCAATACAGACATTGAACCTCAATTAACAATGAAAAGCAAAGAGGGTGGGGAGAACTAGGATTGAGCCAGAACTTCTCCATGCAGGCCCTTTCCTACAGGGGCTGTCACCTCACCCTGTCTTCATGATAAGTTTTGATATGCTCTGTTCTCATTTTCATTGGCCTCAGGATGTTTTCTGATTACATCTGAATCATTCTGAAGGCCGGTTCAGCTAAACCCAGCACCTGGTTGATGAGGGGACTGGTGCAGACACAGATGGCAGGTGATGTGTGGCCAGAACCCCGGAGGTGGAAGGTTAAGTGTCTGATGGAAGGAGGTAAGGAAACCCCCTCTCGGGTCATTATGCCAGGCAGGCCTGGGCATAAACCCCATTTTACATAGAGACCAAGTTGAGGCTGAGCCCTGGGAAAAGTTTTACTTCAACTTTATAGCTTATACACATCTCCCTCAAAACTGAAGATAAAATCTGGGTTTGTCAAATTTGACTAATAATAACAGTTAAGGAATCAGAAGACAGGACACTGGCTCTAGACTCGTGTTGGTCTTTAATTCAGAATCTTGTCCAAGATCCCACATTAGATGCATCCAGAACTTGGATCTGATTCTAAAGCCCGAGCTATTTCCACTCTACTATAAGCCTCATACGTTATAACGAACAAATGGGCATTTTTTGAGAGAACGACATCACATAAACTTCATCTCATTTAGGACGATAGGGTTCAGAACTGATGAATTCCTAGAGCAGAAGGCATGCTATCCCCTGGCTTTGCACCCACAGAGACCAGGCAGTTGTTAGCGGGAAGCAGTGAGGGTTGTCCCAAACCCTGAAGTCACATCTCTGGAAAGGCTTTTGACTCAACCCTGTGTTGAAATAAATCAGGGCTAGGAAGTTGTAGCTAGGCTTTCTTTTAGTAATTTGCATTGTGGGATTCTCTCTTTCCATCTTTAACGTTTGACTGCCTAATATAGAAAAGACTGACATTTTGTATACAAAACAAAGCAAAATTGAATGAAAAGGAGGCCTAATCTCCTTCACAGCCAGGCATGGGACTCTTGTAGGGCCATCCATCACCTGCAGCCAGTACAGGCCAAGTGGAGGGGCCAGCAGCCTTGGCAGTACAGAATCTGCAAATCTAAACAAACGTCAGTGAACAGAACATCACGCCTCTTGTCATGGTCAGGTTCATGTGTCATCTTGGCCAGGTGATGGTGCCTGGTTGTCTGCTCAGGCAAGTGCTGGCCTGTCTGTTTCTATCAGGACATTTCACGGACTTAAATGATGACCACGTTGGCTGTATCCACAGCTGATTGCATTTGTAGTCACCTATGGGGAGTGTCTTCTGCAATGAGTGACGCTTAATCTAACCACCAGAAGTCTTTTAAGGATTCAGAAGAGACGCTCTTCCTGCTTCAGCCAGCAAGCCTCTCCTGAGAGTTCGTTAGGACCTTCTTCATTGGAGCTGTTAGCTCGTGGCCTGCTCTACAGACTTTGGAATCTACATCCCCACGGTTACTTGAGACACTTTTATAAATTTTATATTTACAGATATCTCCTGCTGATTCTGTTTCTCTAGAGAACCCTAGCTAATACAACCCTCAACCAACCAGCTGTTCTCTTCTAGCCAATGCAGAAATCAGGCAGGGGTCACGAAGGTGAGCCCAGGCTGCTGCCACCAGGTAGGAGCCGGGATTAGGCACCTCATGTCTTAGATTGAGGCCGGGTTCACACCCCGACGCAGCACCACCTCCCTGGGCAGAGTGCTTTATTTCCACGCTCCCCACTTTTTCTGATGTAAAGTGGAGGCAATGTCACCTCACTGGGCTGTTGGGAGGCCCAGAGACGAGGTTTATCAAAAGCCCTTACGGAGAAATCCAGCAGTTCCAGGGCTGATACTGGATTATTCCGGACAGCCTCGAGAACCGCCAGGCAGCCTTCATTTCGCATGGGGTTCCTGGACATCTAAGAGACACGCCTGCACAAAACCAGAGGCGCTGAGCGCCAGGCCCACGGCTCTGGGTGGACTGAGCACCCACCCAGTGCCCAGCTCCACGCTGGACCCCCTGTCGTTGTCGAGTTTGCTGCTCTCAGTGGAAGGAATAAAAGGAGACAGATCACAAAAATGCAGTGTGGGAAGTGCAAGGAGAGGGTGGATGTCAAGTTTGCCGGGAAGGTTCTGGAAGGCTGGTGGGAAGGATGGGGTGCAGGCAACGCCTGAGCTGAGCTTTACAGATGAGCCGGGCAGAGCTGGGCCTTGCGGCAGGAGAAGAAGGAGCACACACACAGGTGCGGAGGAGCACCTGGTGTGGCGAGTCCCGTGAGCTGGGAGTGAGCGATACATGCTCAGGGCAGGAGGGGAGGGGCGCGTGTGGGAGGGCCTGGAGTTCAGCTGTGGGCACAGGGTCCCCCCCTGTGGACCTGCCCCATGCCCGCCCTGCTAACTGCCCTCTCTGCCTGCTCCTCAGCTCCCTCCCCTGGAGGAAGGAAAGTCCTCAGGGAGTTCTCAGCTATAGCCCCTATTTTACCTGGCCGAATTCTGGGTGCCAGCAAGGCCAGAGGAAGAGCTGAGGGGGAAGTAAGGGGTGTCTGCATGATGAAATACGAAAGAGGAAGGGCAGTGGTGGGTAGGGGAGCAGCTGGGATGGAAGGATCAACGGGAGGGGTCTGAAAACGTGCACAGGCCAGGTCAGAGGAGACCCTTTCCTCTAGGCCCGCACATGTGGTTCTGGAATGTTCCTGCATCTCTGCCACCGGGCCGGGCAGATGTGGTGGGGAGATCGCTGAGTGGACAGGCATGGGGGCAGGTCCGTTTTGGAGCCTCCCCCATCAGGCCAGCACTCACGACAAGAATCTTCAGTGTTTGGTTGACTCGGAGGCCCAGGCCCAGGCTCAAAGCTCCCATTGCTGAGATGCGGTTGTAACTGCAAGAGAAAGAAGTGGGGTGCGTCCCAACAGCCATGCAGAGCCTGCGCTGCCCAGGGTCCCGCCCCTGCCTGCTGTCTCGGTCCCAAGGAGCTTCCGTGGCATACACATTGCAAGCCTCTCTCACCTGAGGATCGTGAGGAGGTCAGTGAAACAGGGAGAGAATGCAGCCAACACACTTAAGGGACACACAGACCCGAGCACCCCTCCTGGCAGAGAAGGTCAGTGCCTCCCCTGCCTGCTGAGCTAGGAAGATGCTCCCACAGGTTCTGCCCCAGCTGGTACCCCAAACTTATCTGTGCTGATTTGGAAGGATTACGTACCCCAGGAAACCATGTTTTAACCCTGATTCAATATTGCAGCAAGGGAATTCATGACTAGATTATCTCCAAGGAGATGGGGCACGCCCAATTGTGGGCATGGCCTTTGATTAGTTGGAGATGTGACCCTACCCATTCCAGCTGGATCTTGATTAGTTTGCCAGAGTCTTTAAAAGGGGAGACATTTTAGAGAAAGCTCAGAAGTGAGAGTCGACAGAGAGAGCTGACAGAAACTTCAGAGCAGAGCTGACACAGATGCTGACACTTGGAGAACAGAGACATCTCCAAACCTCTGTTTGGAGATGCTTGGAGCCCAGCAGATGTTGCCATGAGATGTTAAGCAAGTTAGAACCTGGAGAGAGCCAAGGGAAACCAAGAGATGAAAGCCAGTCCTGGGGAAGCCAAATGAGGAGCCCCCACAGGAACAGAGGCTGAAAGCAACAGAGCCCAGGAGCAAGGGACCAACAGATGCCAGCCATGTGCCTTCCCAGCTGACAGAGGTGTGCCTGACCCATCGGACTTTCTGGAATGAAGGTACCTCTCCCTAGATGCCTTAGTTTGGACATTTTTGTAGACATAGAATTGCAAACTTGTAGCTTCTTGGATTCCCCTTTTTAAAAGCCATTCCATTTTGAGTTAACTTTTGTATAGGGTGTGAGAGATGGGTCTTCTTTCATTCTTTTGCATATGGATATCCAGTTCTCTAGGCACCATTTATTGAAGAGACTGTTCTGTCCCAGGTGAGTTGGCTTGACTGCCTTATCAAAGATCAAATGTCCATAGATGAGAGGGTCTATATCTGAGCACTCTATTCGATTCCATTGGTCGATATATCTATCTTTAGCTGCATCTGAGCTATAGGGTTTTTTTTTGTTTTTGTTTGCTTGTTGGTTTGTTTGTTGTTGTTGTTTTTTACTATTATTACTACTTTTATTTCTTTTCTTTATATTAACATTTTATATCTTTTTCTGTTGTGTTGCTAGTTCCTCTAAACCGATACAAATGTACTAAGAAACAATGATCATGCATCTATGTGATGATGTTAAGAATTACTGAGTGCATATGTAGAATGGTATGATTTCTAAATGTTGTGTTAATTTCTTTTTTTTTTCTTTCCGTTAATAAAAAAATAAAAAAAATAAAAAAAAAAAAAGCCATTCCAGTTTTGGGATAGTGCATTCTGGCAGCTTGCGAACTAATACACTATCACGGAGACAGGGCCTGTGCCAGCCAGTGACCCAGCTCCCTCCCTGTGTCCCTTCCTCTGTCCTGCTCAGCTGCTGGGTAACTGCTGAGCCATGTTACCCTGGCTCGGCTTGCCTTGCCTTGATTTCAGCATCTTCCGGCTCCTTCCATGGAAGAGGAAATGTGGGCAAGATCGAGTAGCAACCCAGCACCCAAGCCAAGGGAGGACTCAGCCAGGCAACTACGACTGCCCTAACCTCTGCCTTTCTACTCCCCTCCGTGCTGACGGCCCTAGAAGAGTGCGTCACACAGGGCAGGCCCCTGGGAACCAGCTGCTGCACAGAGCATGCCCGTGCACCCACAGGTCAGGGTCCTGCTGCTTCTGAAAGGGAGAGAAACTCTCATGGAGCACCCATTCCACATCAGGCCTTTGCAGATATTTGCTATTCCCGCCCACCTGCCCTGTCAGTGGAAGTCATGGGTCCCAACGTAGAAATGGCGAACTAGAGTGAGAAGGACAGAGCTGAGTGCTCCTGGGTGTGGCTCGAGGCCCATCACGGGTGGGTGGTGGCAGGTAAGTTAAGGTGGAGACAGAGCAGGATCCCAGAGCCCCGTGCTCTGGGGCCAGCACCCCCATGCTCCTTACCCAATGTTGAGTTCCTCCAACACGTTGTTGGCTCTCAGGGCCTCACCCACTGCAGAGGCACCTGGATCACCAAAACCATTGTAGGAAATATCCAGGATTTTCAGGAAGATGTTGGCCTAGGACACAGAAGAGCCAAGCTGTGGGCCCTGACGGTAGGGGAAGCCTTGCGGGGTGGGGGGGTGCAGGCCGTAGCCCTGGAATGCAGGAGACCCAAAGTGCACAGAGCAGGGAGAAGCTCCAGGGTAGAGGGTGGCATCTGGGGAAAGTGCCACACAGGCCCCGTTAGTTGTGGGCAGCAGGAGAGGGCGGCAGGTACACATGTCCCCCAGAGGCCACTGGAGCCTGGGAGTCTGCCATGCCGCAGCAGGACCCAGAAACATGATGATCAGTTGCCAAGTCCAGTCAGGAGCCTTTCAAGGACAGGGACCCCATGGCATAGGGCAGGTGGATGAAACATGCCGGAGGACTGTGATGGGATGAAGGGCGGGAGTTTGTGTGTGCCGTAACCCCCAGATCAGGTCCTGGAGGAGGGTGAGGCAGCAGCTGCTGGTGTCTGAAGAGGACCCCCCCAAGGCAGCCAGCACTGCAGGCCGCTCATGCCGCCTGGCCAGAGGCTCGTGCCACCTGTTCCTGGAACCCGCAACATCTGAGGGAGCGGGTGTCAGAATGGCTGCTGCCACCCAAGAGTGCAAAGGTGTTGTTTCAGGTCAGCATCAATAGCTGGGATGACTGCAAGGATGTCCCCTTCCATCTGAATACCTGTGATGTCTGGAAAAGGTGTGGGACATTCACCTGTGGGAGTTCTCAGTAACTGACAGGAATGGGCATGGCACATGGGCCCATTGTTGAATGCATTAAATGCATTCAGCACACCAATGCAGTGTATTTTATGAATGATCATTCTGTATTCCCACAGCTTCTCTAATAATAATAAAAAAGATTGAAGAATCATTTCTGAAGAGCTGCAAAGTCAGCCCAAGGGGGATTGGGAGGGGGAACTCCTACCTCCAGACCCCAGGCAAAGGCTAGAGCTCCTAAACCTCGGAGGTGATTCCAGCTTATGTTGAGCTCCGTGAGTCCTGTGTTTTCTGCCAGAGCTTGGCCAAGTATTGTTCCTTTAGAGACACCAAGAGAGACCTTTTCATTCACACTGTTTATTGATTCAAAAAGCAATGCCAATGCCTCCTGTGTGCCAGGGTCTCTACTGGGCATGTGGGTCTAGGGGAAAAACCCAACATGGGCTCTGCCCTGTTCTCAAGGAGCTCACACCAAGAGAGGAGATATAAATACAAATGAATGGAGTTTGAGCTATTATAGGCTACAGATGGGGAGATGTGCAAAAAGAGTGGGGTGAACCCTGCTGTGCTGGTTTGAAGCTGTTGTGTACCCCAGAAAAGCCATGTTCTTAATCCTCATTCAATGTTGTTGTGTGAGGTCCTTTTGAATAAGTTGTATCTGTGGAGATGTGGCCCATAAAATTTTGGGTGGGACCTTTTGATGAAGTGGTTTTCATGGAAATAAGTCTTCACCCATTCAAAGTGGGGTCATTTACTGTAGTCCTTTATGAGGGAACCATTTTGGAAAAAGCTGCAGAACCCACACAGGCAGAGATGTTTGGAAATGAAGAAAGAAAATGCCCTCGGGGAAGCTGTTTGAAACAAGAAGCCAAAGACCCTAGCAGTTGCCAGCCATGTGCCTTCCCAGTTGACAGAGTTGTTCCAGACCCATCGGCCTTTCTTGAGTGAAGGTATCTTTCCCTCAATGCCTTCATTTGGACGTTGTTATAGCCTTAGAACTGTAAACTTGCAATTTAATCAATTCTCTTTATAAAAGCCAACCCATTTCTATTATATTGCATTCTGGTAGCTTCAGCAAACCAAAACACCTGCCTTAGGGTGTCAGGGAAGTAAGGAGACAGGAGATAATCCTGAACACTGAGGAACTCATCATGCCTGGGAAAGTGTGAGGTTGAAAGCTCTGGGAGCATGCAGCACTTGTGGAAATGCACACATGGAGCTGGGGTGCGGAAGAGGGAGAAGCTGGGGGTGGGGGTGAGGGTGGAATTAGGGAGTTGTGATGGGCACTGGGGAGATGCTAAGAGGCCTTGAATGCTAAGCCAAGGGACTCAGGCACCACCCTATAGATTCAAGGAGCCACAGGAGGGTTTTAAGTAAAGAAGTGACAAGGCTGAGTTGTTATTTCAGCAAGAGCTTTAGAGGCTCTTTAAAGGGTGGACTCGGGGGGTGGCAGAGGCAGAGACGAGAGCAGGGGGACCAGTCGAAAGGCTCATGCTATAGACTGAGCAAGAGGTAGCTCTGGTGGGGAGGGGCAGTGACACTAGAGAAAGGGGCATGTGTTTGTGTATATGTAAAACAAAACAAAACAAACAAACAAAAAAACCACCTGAAATATTTCACATGTTAAAGGAGTAGAAACCCCTGCTTCTACTCTCCCCTGCCCCTGGGACTTTGCACAGCCTCTTCCCCACATTGGAACTGCTGACTCCCACTTGACCTGGCTAAGAGCGCCTCCTTTTAACCTGGGTTCGTAGCATCAGGAAGCTTTGCCTGCCTGTCAGGGTTAAGCTAAACCTCCTCGGATGTCCACCTCTACTTGGGCTCCCACCCTTCCAAGGCTCTGGCCTGTCCGATCTTCTCCCACCAGCCTGGAGCTCCGTAGAGGGACTGAACCTTGACCCCTGTCCACGGGCCAATCAAGCACAGAGGAGAGAAGGAAAGAAACAACCAGTGAGCCCAGCCGGCCCGGACCCTGGAAACATTTTCAGCACCGCGGAGAGCTCCATGCGCAGGCGCGAGAGATCAGCCTTTGGCGCCCAGCACTGGGGTTTGCTCCTGCCCCTCCCTCCCAGGATCCCAGATAAGGGGTGCTTCCCCCTGTCCTCAGACACTTCTAGCCCTGCTAGCGAAGGGTACTGGTTCCTCACTCTTTGGGGAAGCCCCTTCTCGGCTGAACCGCTCCACCTTTGTAACTTGCCAAAGCTTGGCACCTGCAGCCCCCCGCCCCCGGGGACCAAGACAGGAAACTGAGACCCAAACTCCTTCACCCCTTTATTGCACAAGGGAGTCGGGCCCACCCACGGTTCCCAGTTGGGAAAGCAAAAGTGTCCGTGTCCTCTGTGCTTCTTGCCCTCCAACTGTGCAGGTCCAGAGGGACACCTATGGTTAATCCGCTGAAAGTCTGAAATTAGCCTTTCTTTTAATTTGATTGACTTCCCCACAACAATCTTCTCAAACTAGCCCTCTGGAAAGGCCAGTTCTCACAGGCTGAAATTGGCACCCCCGCCCCGCACTCTAAGCAGCTGGAGACAGATCCAAACTTTCCAAATCAGACAAATCTTCTGGGGGGGCACCCTTTACAAGACTGATATCCCCCAAGGGTTGGGCTCAGCAGGTGCAGGGTACAGAAATCTGTATTCCTAACCTAGAGTGCCAGGCAATTCATACAGCTAATTGGAGCATTTGGGGAGAGGCAGGCAGAGATGTAAAGGAGACAACCCGTGCAAAGGTCCTGGGGCCCCAGAGCGAAGCGAAATCAAGGAATCCCACTTGTCATAAAACACTCAACTCTCTGACATGACCTGCAGCCACACAGGCCCCCTGCTGCCTCTCCACCCCACACCATAGGCAGTCTCCCCTGGCTCGATAGCAAATTCAGACTGCTATCAGTCTGGGAAGAGGACACGCATGCTCTCCCTCTGGTCTTTCTGGCTGGCTCCTTCTCACCGTGTGCACTTCAACTTAAATGGAACTTCTTTACAGAGTTCTCCCCGGCAACCCCCCACGTCAGTTTGAAGCTATTATGTACCCCAGAAAAGCCATGTCCTTTAATCCTCATTCAATATTGCTTGGTGGGAACATTTTCATTGTTTCCAAGGAGATGTGACCCACCCAATTGTGGGTGGTAACTTTTGATTAGGTGGTTTCCATGGAGATGTGTCCCCACCCATTCAAGGTGGGGTTGCTCACTGGAGCCCTTTAAGAGAGAAGCATTTTGGAAAAATCCTAGAGCCAACAGAGCCCGCCCATACAGCCTTTGGAGATGCAAAAGAAAAGTGCCCCCAGGGAAGCTGTTCGAAATGAGAAGCCAGAGATCCCAGCACATGCCAGGCACCTGTCTTCCCTACTGACAGCCTTTCTTGTATCATGGTATCTTTCCCTGGATGCCTTAGTTTGGACATTTTCATGGCCTTAGAATTGTAAACTCGCAACTTAATAAATCCCCCCACCCTTTTAAAAGCCATTCCGTTTTTGGTGTGTTGCATTCCAGCAGCTTTTACAAACTAACACACCCCCTATAGCAGGGTCCTGGCTTTTCCCTAGAAATCTGCCCTGTTTGTTGTTTTCCTAGCACCGACAATTATGGAGAATTGTTTTGGTCACTTGTGTTTCTTGAAGCCAGGGACTTTCTTTTGTGGATGGCTGGCCCCCTAGCTGTTACATCAGTGGCCAGCACATAGAGGAAGAGGTCACTCCGAGATGTCTGGGTGGCTGGGGTGGGCGTGAAGCAGACCAAGGTGACGACGGAGGTTCGACTCCCCCGACAGGTGCTGTCCAGCAGGTGCCCAGGTGTGGATGGGCTCGCGGGGTACCTGCTTGGCCATTCAGCTGGTTGTAGCTCAGGTCCAGGGATTGCAGGCTCGTGTTGAGCAGCAGGAGCTCCACCAGGCACTTGGCCGCCTGCATCTCCAGGCCATTTCCCACCAGCTGCACCCTCTGCACGGCCGGATTCGCCACGAGGGCAGCACAGAGGGCCCGGGCCCCCACCACTCCCAGCTGGTTCTCCGACAGGTCCACATCTGCAGGTGATACCACCACCCGGTCAGTGGGACCCAAAGCTGGGGTGGGATGGGGAGAAGGCAGCAGGGCGGCCAGGAACCATGGGCCCCACCCTCCTCCATCCTGCAACTTTCCAGGCCTCAGGCAGCGGCGGGAGCTTTGCAGATGGGTTGTTCTGGGGTAGTGTGGGCGCGGCCCCTCGGGGCTTGCCCCCCCTTCCTCTCAAGGGGTTAGGACTACCCAGCTTGCTGTGGTGTGCAGCCCCCCGTGGGTTACTGACACAGGCAGCAACCTAACCCACCCACGGAAGCCCTCGCTGCCCCCTTATAGGGCCTGACAATGCCAGCCCAGGTGGCTGTGTGTGCCTATCCCATGCAGGTGACCTCACTGGGTAATAGGGTCACTGAAGACATGATTGAGTTAATAAGAGGCAGGAACCGGATTAGGGTGGCTCTAACCCAATACGAGTTGGGTCCTTATAAGAAGAAATAAATATGGACACAGCCAGAGGGGAGAGAATGCCATGTAATGATGCAGACAGAGACCAGTGTACTGTTTAGGAAGAGGCAAGGAAGGCTCCTCCCCTACAGGTTTCAGAGGGAGCAGGGCCCTGCCGAGCCCTTGATTTTGGAATTCTAGTGTCCAGAACCGAGAGACAATACATTCCTGTTGTTTGCAGCCGCATGGTTTGTGAAACTGAGACCACACACCCCCTGGGGCCCGCTCATCCCTTCCCCTTCTCCAAGTATTGCATCCAGGCACTGCACCCTGGGGATCCACCACGTTGAGGGAGGGAGGTGGGACGGGTCAGGAGGATCGGGGAGTGGTGACCCGCAGTGGGTGCACGACAGAGGGTCTGACTCCCTCCCCCTCCCCAGCCCACCCTGTGATGAGGCCCCTTCTCTATCTCCACCAGTTGGGGGAAGGGTCGCTTTGCACCCTAGAGGACAGGGAGGAATCAGGGAGGACTCAGGATCTGCCCACGTGCCCCAGGCCCAGCACCTACCACAGATGCAGCTGCTTCTGCTCAGGGCAGCTGCCAGGGCCTCAGCCCCTGCCGCACAGAGCCCGTTGTCCCACAGATTTAGCCGTTTGATGATCGGATGGGAGCTCAATGCGGAAGCCAGAGCCCGGGCCCCCTGGGACAGGGCAGAGGGTCCAGGCACAGCTGGCTGCTCATGCTCGCAGGGCTCAGCCCACTCTGTGCTTCCCCACTGGAGACTCTCCCCTTCACATAGGCGCCGGGGGGACACCACCCCCCTGGCTGGAAGCTCCCCAGCCCTATGCTTTCACCCTCATCTGTCTCCCAAATGTGGGGATGGAAATTGCAAGGCACAGAAGGGGTCTGGAGAAGTGTGCCATGGACACAGCACTCAGACCGGGAATAGATAATCCTATGCATGTTTGGACCCCACCCCCACCCCATCCGGCCCCCAGAGTCTCTTCAGGGTTACCTAGGGCCCCAGGCCACGGTGCTGCAGGTTCAGTTCTGGGGCGCTCCCTTGGCGCAGAAAGCAAGAGGCAGGCACGACACCATGGGCCAGGCAAGACCCGAGATAGAGGGCGTCCCTGCCCAGGTCTCCAAGGCCACGGGTGCCTGGGAGAAGACAAGGGAAGAGTGTGGGTGGACCCCTCCTGGGGGTAGCACAGGCTGCCTCCTCACCTGCCCTCTCCCTCCGGGCTCAGGTGCTTCTCCCTGCCTGATGCCAAAATTCATGCTTAGTTTTTCCTCTGAGTTGGGAAAAACCCAGCCCTGGGTCCATTTCGGGGTGGGGCACCCCTCCTTACACTGTCGGGCAGGGTTTGGTTTTTCCATTTTAACGACTTCCAGTGGTGAGGCACTGCGGGGGGTGGGGGCACCGGGCACCCACAAAAGGGTGTGCACCCTGCTCGACAGGGGTCCTCTGCCCACTTCGAGCCCAGCCCGCCTCCCACCACCCCCGATGGTTGAACCCCCAAGGCAAGATAGGCTTGGCCCACCCCTCCCCGGGGGGGCCTCTTCCGTCTCCAGGTCGAAGTCCGAATCCGAGTCCGAACCCTCCTCGGCCTCCGGGACCCCCGCTGCCGCCGCTTCCTGCTCCCCCTCTTTCTTCCCAGACCTCTCGTGGGGACCCTTCACCGTCTCGGCCATCTCGCAGCGCCGGGCACCGAGGCCGTGACCGCAGCGCAGCCACTTTCGAGCGCGACCCGGGCATGGGGGCGGGCTCTCAGGCTAAACTGGCCAATCAAACGCGGCGCCCGGCAAACGGGCGCCCGGCCAAGCCAATAGAGATGCGCGTCCCCGGGCAGCGGTCGCCCGGACAACCAGTAGTTGTCGGTTGCCGCGGCAACCGACGGCGACCCACGTGGTAGACTTGTCTGGCAGCGCCCGGATTTCGCGGATTGCAAAAAAAAAACAACCCAACACGTCTGTGCATTAGTCACTGCGCCGTTCGCCCCTTGGGGCTGGGGGCCCAGAGCTGCGGAGGCGTCGCACAGGAGGGCCTGGGGACCCTTGCAGAGGCGGGTCACTCACCCCACTGCAGCCCTCTCTGAGCACCCTTGCTCAGGACCCTACTTGGCTCCCAGTTCATCTCCCATGCTTCTCAGCTTTTCCATACACTCCTTCCTTCGTCCCTCCCCAGCCTTGTCGCTTGTTGAACTTCAGAATCTGCGTGTCAGCTCAGAGGTCACCTCTTCCTGAAGCTCTCCTTGGGCCCTCCTCCAGGCTCCTGCTGTCCCCATGCCGCCCTCTCGCGGCACTTGTCATTCCTCCACCCCGCTCCATCCCTGAGGAAATGAACCCCAGAGGGCACAGACAGGGCTTGCTTGGGGAAACCTATGCCCAGCCCAAGGAGTCTGCAGAGGAGGGGAGGCCCAGGGCCGCTGGGGCTGGGGTTCACCTCTCGCCTGGTGGGGGTGGGGGCAGTGCCCCTTTAACAGCTGCTGGCCTGGCCCAGTTTGGAATCCTGCCTTGCCTCCGTCTGGCTGGGACAGCAGCTGCTGTGCTGACTCATGCAGCCCAGCAGCCAGCAGGAGCTGGGAGCATGGGCTCCCGGGGGGCCACAACAAGCTGGGGGCTTCTGGATTACAAGACCGAGAAGTATGTGATGACAAGGAACCGGAGGGTGGGCACCTTACAGAGGCTGCTGCAGTTGGGGGTCGTGGTCTACGTGCTGGGGTAAGAGACGAGTCCCCAGCAGGCTGGCCATGGGGTGGTGGCCAAGCTCACTTGGCCTGAGGGTTGAGAGTTTGGTTCCTTCAAGGGCTGGGCAGAAGGAGGGACCTCCGTCAGTCCAGAGGCCAGCGGGATGCAAAAGCAAGCTGTGAGCTGTGCCCGGCTGTGTGTCCCTTGCCTCCCTTCCAGGGCTTTGTCTCAGGCCCATGTCGGGCTCTGAGGCACAGAGTAGGGTTGGTGGCCACCCCTCTGTTGCAGGAAATGCCCTAGCCAGGGAGGAAGCCATTTCCAATAATGGTGAAAGCTGGAGTGCTAAAGCCCCCGAAAAGAGATCATGGGTTCTAACTGGGGGTCTGGAGGGCTTTAAGAACTGGGAGGAAGGGACTCGGTGGGCAAAGGTGGAGTTGATTAGGACAGTGGGGTAAATTAGGCTGAGGACGGTGGCTCTCCAATGTCTGGCTGGGGCTTCTGGCCTGTGCAAGAGTCTTGGGCAGGAAACGAGGCTGGAGAGCAGTCAGGTGGCTCTTGAAGCATTGAGTGCTACACAGGGAGCCCCAGGGCTTGTGAGTGTGATGGGACTGCAAGGTTGGGGGTGGACAGTGTCCCCACACAGGCCCACCACACATGAGCGTCTCGGGAGAGTGGTGCACAAATGGGAACCAGCTCTGGCCCTGCTCCCGTGTACCGGGGACATCCCACACTGCCGGCCTTCCTCTCCCCTAGGTGGGCCCTCCTGGCCAAAAAAGACTACCAAGAGCGAGACCTGGACCCCCAGATTTCCGTCATCACTAAACTCAAAGGGGTTTCTGTGACCCAGATCAAGGAACTCGGGAACCGGCTATGGGACGTGGCCGACTTTGTGAAGCCGCCACAGGTGGGTTTCCCGGTGCTGGGCGCGAATGGGGTGTGTGGGGTGGGGGCTCCCACCTCTGACACCAACCCTCCAGGCTCTTGCAGTGGATGTCTATGAGAGAGAGGCATGTGGTGCCAGAGGAGGGGTGGAGGGACTCTTGCTGACTGCAGGGCAGGCTGGGAAGGGTTTCCAGGGATGTATGGGAGGTTTCACAGGGTGAGAGAACGGGTCCCGAAGCTAGGTTGCAAAGGTTGCATCTGAAAAGACATGGGGTGTCTGAGAACTCAAGACTTGAGCCTAAGGGTGGGGTTGAGGCACATGAGAGTGGGGGAGGCCTGGAGCTTCTTAATACTCTTCTTCCTAACCTGGAGCACCAGCCAGTTGCTCTCAGTCCCTCTCGAGCCACATTGCCCATCCCCCTCTCCTCTACCCAGCTCTTCTGTAACCTTAGCTACACCTTCCATTCTACTGATTCCCAAACTGAAGTCCCAACGACCACCTGCCCTGAGCCTCAGCTACCTCCTGCATGCACACTCCCTGTGTCCAAAGAGAAATCCTCCCTCTCTCTGCACCAACACAGCCTCTCCTCATCCAGTGAGAGCCATGATGGCCAGACTTGGCACCTACCTATTCTTCTCTCTTGTAGATGCTGCCTCCTAATTTTCTTCACTCCTGCCCCAGAAGGAGTGAAGGAAACCTCCTACACATCTGAAAGCCCTTCCCAGCCTGCCCTGCAGAGGGCACCTATCCTTCCCTCCTGTCGATGCCACCTCCTAACATTCTTCACTCCTCCCAGGCTCCTTGTCCATGCCTGGCTGAGGCTCTGGTCCTCTGTGACCCTCTGACTTCTCCTCTCACCCACTCCCTACTGCCCAGGTGCACACCATGCAGCAGACAGATTGAGCTTTCACACATGGCATCATCAGGTCCCACAGGCTGCTGCTGGCAACCCCGCCAAGGCTCCCCTTCCTTGATGGTGGGACCAAAAGTCCTTCCATATTGTAACCTCTGCTGCACCTTTCCCTGCCCTCCACCAGCCCTTGACCCCCTTCCTGGTCATGGACCCCACAAACACACAGCGCTCACATGCATAGCACTGAGGGGCCAGCCATCCTTCTGGTACTTGGCCACCTCAGACCCGAGCAGAGCTCACCACCTGCTCCCCTGGCCAGCCAAGGATCCACCGCCCCCACTAGCCTGTGTGGGACCCCAGCCCCACTCACCTCTGATCCTCAGTGCCTAGGAGCAGGAAACTCTTGGAAAATTCTGGTTGAGCAAATGCAGGTGAAATGAGAGAAATAAACTTGTCCCCAAGAGGTGGGCATCGAGTGAAGTTCCCATGGCTCGGAATTGTCTGGAAGCTCAGCCAAATCCCCTCTCCGCCCCAACCACCCTCACTGGGGGTGTCTTTGGGGGTTGATGACCAGATAGAACCGGTTCCCTTCCTTCTCACTGCCCACCTGTGGCCTCCTAGTCAAGGGAGTCAAGCAGGGGCCAACTCCGGGACTTACCTCCTAGGGAGAAAATGTCTTCTTTTTGGTGACCAGTTTCCATGTGACACCAACCCAAGTTCAAGGCAGATGCCCCGAGGTAAGGCTGCCTGAGAGCCTCCCTGCCTGGGAGGATCTCTTGGGTCCCCACCAGCCCTGGGCCCACCGACCACGCTTGTCTTCTTTCTTCTCCTTCCCAAGTAAATGAAGTTTCCCCATGTGCCTGCCGTATCCCAGGGATAAAATCTTTCTTTGATCCATTCTACTCAATTTTCGGAAAGACCATGATAGAAATGACTATGATCCTTGTTTAAGAAGAGAAGACCGAGGGTCAGAGGGGTTGGTTGGGATTCAGGCTTGGGTCTATGGACCCTAGCCCCGCCAGCTCCGGGCCTTCACGGCTCTCCATTGTCCCTCCCCATGAAGGGCCCAGCTCCCTACCCTGTCCTGTCTTGGGGCCCTCGCCAGGTGCTCAGCCTGATACCCAGAGTTGGGCACAGAAGTCTGAGCAAACCTGGAATTTCACCTCCCCTTTCTCTAGGCCCAGCCTCCATTAATATGTCCCGAGGCAGCTTCCGTTTTTGTTCCTGCTTTGTTCAGGATCACTTATGATCTCTAGATGTTTTTCACGACAGCTGCAGTCGAGCCAGGTTTGCCCACCTTGTCCTTGTCCATTTCTCACCTCCAGATGCAGAGTCCCTCCTCCCCCCATCCCCGCCCCTGAAACCCCATTGCCTGGGGCAGTTCTAGCATCTCCTACAGAGATCACTCCCTCTCCTTTCCCAACTTGTGCATTCTCTGTGAACACTGGGGACGTGGGACAGAGGCTTCAAGAACTTCTTTCCTTAAGCAAGTCCAGACATTGAATCACTTGTTGGACGGTGACAGCTTAGTCACCTGTGCCCCTAACCCCAACAACTGGTCCCACCAGAGTCGCTGGGAAAACGTGGCCGTGGTTGGTGCCCATTCACCATGGAGGTGGCATATGTCTGCAAGGATGAGCTTAGGCTTAGTGAAACCAAATGTCCTTCCCTTTCCAAAACGATCAGATGTCCAGGTAATGTTCAGTTTGCACGCCGACCTGGAACTTTGTGGGGCACTGTGAGTCAGTGCTTTCTGGACTCCATATGATTCTGCTTTCCCTGTGTCGGGGCCCCGCCTCTCCCCTCTTGTCCACGGTTCCCAGGGAGGCTTGCGGTCGTGAGGCCACAAGCCTGCCAGGCGATTCATCCAAACGGACAGACCTGGCTTCCTGACTTGCGAGAGTCCCCCAGCTGTGCTCTAGTGGATCCGATAGCCTCCTAACAGGCACAGATGGTGTCAGGTCCTTCAACCTGGGCCACCAAACTCGACTTGCCATGCCTCCAGGGACCCCTGTACAGATAGACACAAGTCGCGGTAGCGGAGCTCCGTGACGGGGCTGGGTGGGCAGAGGCTGAAGGCTGGGAGAACCAGGGGAGGTTTCCCACATCGGGGAACTGGTGGAACCAGCTGGTGTGAGACAGCTGGGCACAGGGCTGAGTCAGAGCCATGGGAGATGAAGCACTGCTGAGTGAGGCCGGAGTTGGCCTGGGGCGGGAGTCCCCAACTTAAGGCCTCGTGAACCCCACTAAGGAGCTGGGCTTGTTTGCCGTGGTGGGAAAAGCAGTGGGGAGCCATGCTTGGGTTCTGGGAAGAGGTGGGCGCTTTTCTGAACATCAGGAGGGACCACCCAGGCTGCGGGGTGGGAGCTGGGGAGGCCACGCACTGGTTACTACTGGGTCGTGTTGAAGGAGACGGCCATCTGGTGCTGTGACTCTGGGCAGCATGCTTCCACCAGGGCCTCGGAACAAAGCCCCGGCAGCTCACACCTTCCTGGGAGCCTGTCCCCTTTCCGGCTCTGTCTGCCCAAATGTCCCCAGATATCCCCACTGGGGACAGAACTGCAGGAGGGAAAGCAGGGCTCCTCGCCCTCCCACTTCTGACACCTCCTTTTCTTTGCACCCCTCCCAAAAACAAAACTCAGGGTGTCCTGTGGGGACATGGGGAAGCTCAGGTTCCACCAGCTGCTTGGTGACTCTGCACTCTCGTCTCCCCTCCCCAGCACCCTTCGGTCCCACTCGCGAGCTGCTGGGTCCACAATGACTGCCCAGAAGGGGAGACAGGGACACACAGCCACGGTAATTTTGGGTTCTGCCCTCCAGGGCCTCCAGGCCGGGGTTGGGGTCCTGAGATTTGAGGGCCTGGAGTCTGTCTGTTTTCAAGGCATAAAAACGGGCCAGTGCGTGACCTTCAACGGGACCCACAGGACGTGTGAGATCTTTGGCTGGTGCCCGGTGGAAAGTGGCCCCATGCCAGCGTGAGTTGTCCCCGCTCCCCCCTCGGCCCCATGCAGGGTCCCCTTGGGGTGGGGTGTCAGGGCGGTGCAGGGACCTTCTCTCACCTTCCTCTACCCTCAGGAAGCCCCTTCTGGTCCAGGCTGAGAACTTCACGCTTTTCATTAAGAACACCGTCACCTTTAGCAAGTTCAACTTCTCCAAGTAAGCCCCATGAGGGGAGGGGAGAGGTGGGGTGGTGACCTGGCTGTCCCCACCTCCCCCCCCACACCCACCCAGGGACACCCTTCCACCCCCATATCCTGCCCTCCTCTTCCAGATCCAACGCCCTGGAGACCTGGGACGCCGCCTATTTCAAGCACTGCCGCTATGACCCTCACTCCAGCCCCTATTGCCCCGTGTTCCGCGTTGGGGACCTCGTGGAGGCAGCCGGGGTGGGTTTCCAGGACCTGGCACTGCTGGTGAGTCCACCCCCAGCAGGCCTGGGAAGGGGTGGGGGCTGCTGGGAGGGGGCCGGAGAGTCCCCCCCCCACTCCTCCAATGCCCCAGTGGAGCAGTGCCACACGCGGCCTGCAGGGCGGCGCTGTCGGTATCCGCGTGCACTGGGACTGTGACCTGGACACCGGGGACCCCGAGTGCTGGCCTCACTACGCCTTCCAGCTGCAGGAGAGGACCTACAACTTCAGGTGTGGCCCCTGCTGTACCTGGTGCTCCTCGCAGGATTCCTTCTCCATCTGCTCCCAGGCCCTGCTCTCTGGGTGCCCCCTGTGGGGTGGGGGTGAGGTGGGGTGGGGACAGAGGTGGGGAGGGTGCTGCCCGCAGGCACCCCCTCTCTCGGCACAGACTCCATCCCACCTCCTTCCCAAACCCCACTTCCTCCCTCTAGTATCTCATCCCCAAGCCACAGGACCCACCGCCCCTCCCCCCAACCCCACCTCCAAAATTTTATCTAAACTGCTCCAAAGACACCATAGAAAAGTTGGCTCCTTCCAGAAGCACCCCCCTGATGGATACTTCCTCTGGGGTTGCCAGGCGGCTACCATTTTGCCAGTCTCGTTCTCTCTCCCTGCCAGACTGATGTGGATTTATTTACATAGATTGAGTGGAAGCAAGGGGCAGTCCTCCAGACCCAGCCCACTCGACACTGTCTGGCATTTTCCGGGGACAAGGACTCGGTCCCTGGGATCCATCGTGCCAAGGACATACCCAAGAAATCGGGCAAAAGCAGAATGGATCCAATATCAGAATCTTCCCAACCGTCCCAATAACAGTCCTAATCGTTTTTCCCCCTTCCTCTCAATCAAGGGCCTTGCGTGACATTTATTGTCATCATTTATTGTTTGAGTAACCTGAACAGCCCTTCCCACCCCAATCTGGGGGCCTGCTGTCATTCCCCCATGTTTGATTCGCACTTGCCCACACGGCCTCTGGGCCTGGGGACAGAGCCCTAAATGCCGGTGGCCAGGCCCTGTGCTCAGAGCACCTCTTTTCCAGTCCCCAGAAACTTCCAGTGCTTTCTTCCAGGCCCAGCCTACACATGCCCCCTCCATCAGGGAGTCTTCCCGGCTCCCAGGCAATAGTCGGCTGTGGAGTCTCCAGCTCTGGGTCTGCCCCCTGCCCCTCCCCATACCCACTGCTGGTGTGTCTGTTAAGGGACCCTCCTGTCCCCCCACCTCCGCCACGTCCCCACCTTCGTCTGAGCAGGCAGACGAGCTTCCAAGAGGCAGGCCCGTTTGCTTCTCCCGGCCTCAGCATCCTCACAGAGCCGAGGCCCAGGCTTTCTGGGATGGGATGGGATGGAAGGGACAGGCTGCAGTGGACAGAGGAGCTGATCCCCAGGGCGCCGTGTCTCTTACCCGCAGGACGGCCACTCACTGGTGGGAGAGCCCCGGTGTGGAGGCTCGGAGCCTGCTCAAGCTCTATGGCATCCGTTTTGATATCCTGGTCACTGGGCAGGTAGGGGCTGGAGGGGAGGACGGGCCTGATGGCGTGGGGTCCCACTCGTGTCAGGGGAGACTGGCTCAGCCCAAGTCTCACTCTCGCAGGCCGGGAAGTTCGGCCTTATCCCCACCACCATCACTCTGGGCACTGGAGCGGCCTGGCTGGGCGTGGTGAGTGTCACCCCGGCGGTGCCTGCCTGCCCCTTGCTTGCAGGTTGGTCTGGGGTGGCCGAGACCCGAACGTGCCATGCCCTCTCCCAGGTCACCTTCCTTTGTGACCTCCTGCTGCTGTATGTGGACGGAGAAGCCCATTTCTACTGGAGGACGAAGTACGAGGAGGTGAGCCGCCGAGCTCAGACACCCCCAGACAGACGGTGGCCGGTGGCCAGGAGCCCTGACCCCACCCACATTCCTTTGTCCTGCAGGTGAAGGCCCCAAAGGTGACAACCAAGCCCGCGTGGACCGAGCTGGCTCTCGCAACCGCACAGCAGGCTGCCGAGGGGCTTTAGATGCAGCCCACCCCAGAGCCGGGGGGACACCCACTGGTGACCCACCCTGGAGGCCTGAGGCAGCTGTGGGGTCCCCGCAGGCCCAGGGGGCTCTCCTTCCCCTCGCCCCCTGCCTCTAATCTTGGCAGGTGGCCCCCTGCAGCTGCTGTGCCATCTGTATCTTAGAGCCCTGCAAGGTAACCATGGTGATGGGAGAGCCAGGTGTGCAGGTGGCTGGGCCACTGGTTTCTACCAGCTGCTGTGGGCTCCCGGCCCCCCTCCCCCATTTGTCCTGAGTGGGAGGCCCCGTGCAGAAATTGGCTGCCTGGGGCCCCCACCCAGTGGGCTGTGGTGCTGCATTGCCTGGGGCAGGCCTCACCCAGCTTTGCGTTTCTCCAGCAGAATGGGAGTGGGGTGGGGGAGGAGTGATTCCCCAGCCCAGCTCCCTCCTCTGGCCCACCCACGAGCCCTGAACACAGAACCTATCTGGCATCTGCCTACCCCAGCCTCGGGCACTGCACGTGGGAGGCCCTGACCGCAGGCGGGAGGCGTTTCTGGAAAGAATGATGCAAGGAGGAGGGCCTGGACCCCCAGCCGCCTGGTCACTTTCCAGCTCTAGAGCTCCTTCCCCCAGCCCCAGTGCAACCTGCTGGACAATCTCCCCAGGCCCTGGGGCCCACGGTCAAGACCTGGCTGCAGGGACCAGGGCCCCTCTGGGTCCCAGGGCAGGTGGGCGGGCAGGGGGTCAGGGGTGACCCCTCCAGGGTGGCAAAAGGGACGACATTCCCCTGGTGGCCAGAGCTGGCCATCTGGCATCAGCCAATCCCAAGAGCCTCAATCCCCAGAGCCTGCTGTCCCTCAATCCTCAGAGGCTGTTTGTGGCAGGGGAGTCCGTAGGCCCAGAGAAAGCTCATGTCACAGCTGGAGAAGGCTGGAGAGTAAAACCTGAAGAAGCCACCAGCTTCCCGTGTGGTCTTTACAGGGTGGGAACAGGCAGGGGAAGGGGACAGGGCACAGCCAGGGGTGGGCCTCACGCTTTCACTGGGAGCCCTCATACCTGGGCGCCACACACAACCCCACCTCGAAACCCCTGAGTGGGCAGGCAGAGAGCGAGCCGTGGCGGCCAAGAGCTGCAGCCTGGGAGAATGGAAACACACGTATGGATTTGGAAAGAGGTATTGTCTCGGTCTGCAGACTGCAGGAAATGCACCTGTGTGCATGCCACGGTGGGCAGGGGCCACGTAAGGCATGTGCCCGCAGGGGAATGCGGGCGTCACCGTCCCCGGGCAGGCTGCAGGGCATACGCCACACTCTCTTGGAGCCCTGGGAAGCCAAGCGCTCTCTGGAAATCACAGCTCTTTCCAAGCGGCTTCTTTAGGGCCTCTGCCTCTTGGATCTGCTATCAGGGGACATGTCGGGAGTTTGTCACGGGCCCTGTTGGCACTTGGAGACATGGCCTGTGCCCAGGAAATGTAAGTGTGTGTTGGTAAGTGTGTGTGTGTGTGTGTGTGTGTGTGTGACTCCCTGCTGAGCTGGGCAGAAGGCACTGGCCCAGCCTGTCCCCAGTCACCCCTTTGCAGAGCCTTGATGTCCCTGCTGTGGCCTGGGGACCGTCACCTGGTTCCCAGGGATAGGTGGGGACTCGGTGCCACAAAGAAAGCCACCGCAGACACAGCAGCAGGCCACACGTGGACGGCCGAGCAGATATTATTGTGGATCTGCCCTCCCACACCCCGTCTGCAGCTGGAGTTTGTCGCAGGGGCTGGGCAAAGAGGCTACTGCTCCGGAGCCAGCCTGGGACCGCCCTCTGAAGATGTAGAGCTCGGCATTGGGGTCCTGGGGACTCCCCAACCCAAGCGGCCTGCCCAGGACAGAAGGGGTAAGCCACTGGGCGGCCTTCAGGACTCGGCGGGTGGCTCCGTGCTGCCAGGCTCCTGGCTCGGGGGCTGCACGGGCTGCACCGTCTCCATCAGGCTGCCGCTGGGGAACACCACGTAGCGGGCGGTGGCCAGCCCCGAGGAGCCCTGCAGGTTCTGCTTGCTGTGCCAGATGCCGTAGCCGAAATACACGGCGAGTCCTGCCGGGACAGGGTGCAGAAGGGGGCTGAGGGGCAGGTCCCAGCCTGCCTTGCCCGCTCAGCAAACCCGGCCTCTTCTTGCCCGCTACTCACCGATCAGCAGCCAGATAAAGAAACGCAGCCAGGTCAGGAAGCTGAGCTTCAGCATGAGACAGATGTTGAGAAGCATGCTCAGGGCTGGCAGCAGGGGCACCAGGGGCATCTAAGAAGGGGGCAACGGCAGGACAGGGCTGGGCCTCCTTTCTCTGCCTCTCCGAGACTCAGGAAGCAGCAGGTGCCCAGGCGCCATGCCAGGAGAAAGGGGGCGGGGCAGACTTGGTGGCCTCCCCAGCCACACCCCCTTCTCCCCCCCACCCCCGAGTTCTCCTTATTCATTCTGATGGGTTGGGGGGGGTACCTGGAAGGTGTCCTGCCGACATTGTTGCTGATGAGCCCCAAGTACGGTGAGACTGAGCAGAAAGACGATGCCACTGGACAGGAGCAGCAGGATGTAGCCCCAGCGTGGGAGGTGCAGGCCCGAGTCCCCGAAGATGAGCACGCAGCCCAGGGTGACGGCCGAGCCCAGCAGGAGGCCCAGGGCCGGCCGCAATGTTCCGGGTTGGGGGGCCCCAGCCTGCCCGTCCTCGTCCACCAGCCGGAGGTGGTCGGCGAAGGAGCTGGGCTCCTTGGTCCCGGGGCTGGGGCTGGCGGGGCCCGGGGAGCCGGGCGGAGAGGTGTCCTGGAAGCGCAGTGCAGTTACGCTGGCCGCCACGAAGGTGTAGGCGAGCAGCATCCCGATGGACAGGAACTGCACCAGTGCCTCGAGGTCCAGCAGCACCGCCAGGGCAGCCATGAGGGTGCCGAACACCAGGATGCCCACCACGGGGATCTGCGTGTGGGGATGGACGTGGGCAAAGGCCTGGAAGAACAGCCCATCGACCGCCATGGCGTAGACAATGTGCGGCAGGGAGAAGAGGTTGCTGAGCAGGACGGTGTTCATGGCTGCGGCAGAGCAGGGACGGGGGTGGGGACGCCGGTCAGGACTGCGGACAGCTGTCCTGAACCCGAGGACACAAGCAGGCTCCCACGACGAGCTTGGGGGGGCTGCCGGGACTGTCACCTCCCACCCAGGAACGGGCTCCCAGGGAGAATCCGATGGGAGGAGTCGAGTGCCCTGGGCAGGCATGTGGCAGGCTGGGAGGTCTCTAAGGTTAGAGCCCGTTGTAGTGCAGGTGTGTGTCCTTCCCCGACCCCCCCACCCCGCCTCCTTCCCCATCTGCCACGGGCCTGCCCCTCACCGCAGATGGAACCAACGGCCACAATGAAGCCGGCCCAGCTGTAGCCGCGCCAGTAGAAGGCGTCAGCCAGCGCCGAGTCCGGGTCCAGGCTGTGCCAGGGGACCATGAGGGTCAGCACGGTGGACACCAGGATATAGGCGGTGGCTGCTATTCCCAGCGAGATGGCGATGGCCATGGGCACGGCTCGCCGGGGGTCCCGGGCCTCCTCACTGGACGTGGCGATGATGTCGAAGCCGATGAAGGCGTAGAAGCAGGTGGCGGTGCCGGCCAGGATGCCTGAGAAGCCAAAGGGTGCAAAGCCACCCTCCTGGGCGCTCCAGTTCTGCGGGCGGGCCAGGGTGAACCCCAGGACAGTGGTGAAGACGATGACACCCAGGCTGATGGCCGAGAAGGTATGGTTGAGCCAGGAGGAGACACGGGCGCCACAGGAGATGAAGACGGAGGCCAGGAGGAGGATGCCAGCGGCCAGGAAGTCGGGGTAGCGGGCCAGGAAGGGCACCTGCCAGACGCCCACATGGCTCTCAGTCAAGTTGCGGATGCGGTGGCTGACATGGCGTCCAGGTAGCCGCTCCAGACTCGGGCCACGGCAGCACCACCGATGAGGTACTCGAGCAGCACGTTCCAGCCGATGAGAAAGGCCCAGAGCTCGCCCATGGACACGTAGGTGAAGAGGTAGGCAGAGCCCGTGCGGGGCACGCGGGCGCCGAACTCCGCATAGCATAGGGCGGCCAGCAGGGAGGCCACGGCGGCCACCCCGAAGGACACCAGCACGGCAGGGCCAGCCAGCTCCTTGGCCACGGCACCTGTGAGCACGTAGAGGCCCAAGCCGACCATGCCACTCACGCCCAGCAGGGTCAGGTCCAGGGTGGACAGGCAGCGACGCAGTGACGTCTCCATGCTGGACTCCTCCAAGGGCTTCCGCCGGGTCAGCTTCCCGCAGAAGTGTGCCAGGCTGGCGGCGCTGGGCAGTCCCCGGGCCATGGCAGGCAGCAGAGAGGAGGCAGCCACCACCACCTGCCAGGGTCCCAGGGGAGTGAGTGACCGGCTGCCCAGCTTGGGCTCTGGCAGTCTCCAGTGCCTCCCTGATAGCCCGGCCACAGCCCATCCCTGTCTCTGGCTCTGTCCCTGGGCAGGGGTTTCTGGCACACAAGCACTGGGGACGCGGTGGGGGTGCGGCTGGGATTGGGAAGGGAGGGGTCAGGGCTTGATGGAGGGGGTAGCTGGGGTCCCAGGGAAGCACAGAGGGTCTGTCTGCCACCCCCCTCCCCAGGGGGATCTGGTGGATCCAGACCTGGGGGTGAGTCACGCCCCATGGAGCCTGACGTGGGAAATCCTCCCTGCCAGGGATCTGAGAGCTAGGTGGAGACCCGCGGTTTCCCGGGAGCAGAGCCAGGTCGCCAGGATCCGGAATAGGAGGGGCTCTATCTCCCGGGGCGGGGCCCAGACCGGCCACCCTAGCCGCAGCCAGCGCCGGGCCCTGGCCCGAGCGCGCGCCGAGACCCAAGCGTCAGAGGGGATGTCCGGCTCACCTCTCGGAGCCAACGGCCCAGCTGCGACCCTGTCCCCAGGCAGCCGAGCCTCCACCCGGCTAGGGCCGCTGCCTGTCCCCCAGTGACCCACCTGCTGCTGCTGCCATCACCGCCACCACTCTGCGCCCTCCGGCCCCGCCCGCCCTGCGCGCGCCGCCTGTGCGCACGGCCCGCCCCCAGCCCCGAGCCCATCCTGCCGCCGGCTCGCCTTCTCCGGGCCGCGCCCGCTCCTCCTCCCCGGGGTCCGCACCAGCGCACAGCCCCCCTCCCCCTCCCCGGGCCCGCACCCGCACACACCCCTCCCCCTCCCCAGGGCCCGCCCGCACCCGTGCACAGCCCCGCCCCGCGGTCACCCACGCATCCCCTCTCCCCATACACGCACCTATCCCTCTTTACATGAACAAAAGCAGCACTCAACAGGGTCCTGGGCAGCTCTGTCATCTTCACAGATAAGCAAGGCCAGGCCACCACGTAGGTTAAGTAAGTGCCTTCCCCTGTACCACAGGGCAGGATTAAGGTGCAGACGTGGGGGGCCTTATAGCCCACCCACTCCCCACCTCATGCCAGTAGTCCTGCTGGGCATCATCCAGTCCCAGGGTTGGGGTGGGTTCCCAAGGCCACAGCAGGCCCTGGTGAATTGAGCCCCGGAGTCGGGGGTGGGGGGCGGATTGGTGAATGAATGACCCTGGGCCAGGGGCAGGGTGCCTGGGAGAGCCCAGAACAAATGCTGCCTGTTCCCACTCTACAGCTGCAGCCAGGACCTCCTGGGATAAGCTGCAGTCCCTCCAGCGTGGGGCACCCCAGACCCCTGGGAGGCCAACGGAGCCCCTAGTCAGGCATGGAGGACCCTGAGGGACCCCAACACAGCTCCCCCCACTAGCTGCTTTCCCTGCCATTAGGATGATTTTTTCCCTGCTGCTCTTCTTGCGTAGCTGCAAAGGAGAAAGGTGATGTGATGGGGTGAAACTTGTTCACAGCAAAATGACCATCCAACCAAGCAAAGCAAAACCAAACCGAAACAGGCATCCTCACTTTTTATTCATGTGTTTTCAAGTTTCTAGGTGGCTCTTGGGCCTGGATCTTAGGGCACCTGCAGCCTGGCTGACTCAACCGCTGGCGATGGAAAAGTGGAGCAGTCCAGACAGGATGGTGCTCCATGGAACCCTGTCCCTTAGCCAGCTTCCTCAGCCCCTTCGTGTATTTGCCTGATATCGTCTTGAGGAACTTCTCAGATGGGTGTCCGTTTCCTGCAGGGATGACATCTTCCCCATGCCCTGCCCCTGGCTTGCCTAAACATAATGCAGCAGATATCCTGTGCCAGCTGGAAAGGATGTATGGACCCTAGAAAAGTCATGTTTTTAATCCTCATCCCATTTTGTAAAAGCAGCCATTTCTTCTAATCCCTATTCGGTACTGTATGTTTGAAACCTTAATTAGATCGTCTTTCTGGAGATGTGGCTCAATCAAGAGTGGTTGTTAAGCTGGATTAGGTGGAGATGTGTCTCCACCCATTCCAGGTGGGTCTTGATTAGTTTACTGGAATCCTATAAAAGAGAAAACATTTTGGAGAAAGTTTGAGAATTTGAGAGAGCAGAGACTGCCACAGCACCATGAAGCAGAGAGTCCACCAGCCAGTGACTTTTGGAGATGAAGAAGGAAAATGTCTCCTGGGGAGCTGGAGAGGAAGCTAGCACATGACACCATGTCTGCCATGTGCCCTTCCACTTGAGAGAGAAACCCTGATCTTCATTGGCCTTCTTGAACCAAGGTATCTTTCCCTGGATGCCTTAGATTGGACATTTCTATAAACTTGCTTTAATTGGGACATTTTCTCAGCCGTAGAACTGTAAACTTGCAACTTATTAATTTCCCCCCTTTAAAAAGCCATTCCATTTCTGGCATATTGCATTCCGGCAGCTAGCAAACTAGAACATATCCCTTGTCCTAAAATGCCTCAAAAAAATATAATCCAGCACCCTTTCTTTTTCCTTTTATTTCCTTTCTTTATTATACAAAAGGTAGCATACTACACATATTCGTTTGTACTTTTTTTTCTTCTTAATATGGCCTGGAAATCATACCATTCTTTTTCACAACTGCATAGTACTCCTTTGGGAGATGCCCCCCAGGGATTATTTTGCTTCTTTACTATGCATGGACATTTGGATTTCTTCTAATATTTTGCAATTTACAACAGCACTTGAATGGATAGCCTTTTGCACCTTTAGTTTTGTATGGTTAGACCTGTATTTCCAGGGAAAATCCTAGAAGGTGGGTCTTCTGTAACATGGGCATATTGGAAAAATTGAAAAAGGTATAGAGTACATAAATACCTTCACCCAGGAGGCAGGTAATTCATGGTGGAAGATCACTTTGGGACAGCTCCATCTCCAATTAGGCTGACCTCTGCTCTCCCATGGCTTTAAGAAATAAACATTTATTTTTCATGGCAGTAAAATATGCATAACATAAATGTAATTTTAACCATTTCAAGTGGACAATTCTCTGACATTAAGTACATTGACAATTCTGTGTGTCTCTTACTACTATCCATTTCCAAACTATTTTCATTATCCAAAACCAAAACTCATACTCAATTAGCAAAATCCCTAATCCCCTCTTCCCTCAACCATGGTAACCACATAGTCTGCCTTCTCATCTATAAATTTGCTTATTCTAAGGATTTCATGTAAGAGAAATCATGTAATAATTTATCCTTGTGTGTCTGGCGTATTTCATTCAACACCTCTTCAAGGTTCTTCCATGTTGTAGCACGAACCAGCACTTCATTTCTTTTTTATGGCTGGATAATATTCCATTGCCTGGTAGATCATATTTTGTGTATTCATTTATCTTTGGATGGATGCTTTGGGTTGCTTCTACCTTTCGGCTGTTGTGAATAATGCTACGATGAACACTGGTGTACAATTATCTGTCTGAGTTCCTGCTTTCAGTTCTTGTGGGTATATACCTAGGAGTGGAATTGCTGGCTCAGCAATATCATGATGTGCTTAGTGATCTTCTGCTATCTTTACAGCATGTAAGTATCTTGATTGGTTTACGCTGGAAGTGGATTTCCTTCAGTAGTCTAAAGCCTTGTATTTGCGGGATGGATGTGAGTTAGGGCACAGCAGCGTGGTGATGTGTTGCAGCTCAGGTTGGGGATGCTACCCTGGTGTTTGTGAGCGTGGGGGCCCAGTGACCGAGAGGATGTGGCTGTGCGGGTACACAGGTCTTGGGGAGGGCCCTTGTATGCACTGGATAGGATGCAGGGCTCTTTGTGTGCGTGCGCAGAGGTCAGAGCAGCGGGTTGGCATTGGTCTGCATGGGCTGGGGGCAGATGTAGACCAGCTGCTCAGGTAAGTGCTTGCCCAGAGCTGGGGGGCGTGACTGGTGTCTGTGTGCATGGGTAGATCTGGGAGGGCCATAAACTTATATACACGTGGGCAGAGCTGGGGGGGGCAGGGTGGGGTTGCCCAACTTAATGAACTGGGGATGGGAGTTGCCTGGGTGTCAGGGTAAGTGCCATCAACCTTTATGTGCTTGTGACCATCTGCAGGTGGCAGGGAAGGGGAGGTAGGGCTTGGGAGGGGCAGTTTAAGACTGTACTTTTGCGTGAGAGGTGAGTTGGGCTGGGGCAAATGTGGGCATGCTTGAGGGGTGTGTGTGGGGTGTGTACATGCAAAGGTGGGTGGTGGGGCAGGGGTGCTTGGAGTGTGGGGAGTGGGGCAGGTGACGGTTTCAGGTGCATTGGGTGTGGGGTCGGTCACAGATTGCTGGGCTGCGCTGGTGAGGGTAGCACTTTCAAGAAATGCGATTTGGCCTATTTCCTAGTCCCTGTCTCCCTGTCCATGCACTCCTGAGGGCTCCGGGCTTCTCCATTAGGCTGTTTGCACCAGCCGGACAGTCTCTAGTTCTCTGCTTCTCATTTTCTCAGCTTTTGCAACCAGGGTTTCCCCACGTGATTCAGAAGACTCTCCCACACCACTTACACCCTGGAATCACAGTCTCAGTTGCCCTCCAGTCCTTTCTCTAGCTGTTCCTTGGAGCAGGGTTGAACTCAACCTATCATATTCCGCCATCTTCCCAGAACCTAAATGTGATTTTAAAACTTCTTATTACTTGGTCGAACCAACTTAATTAGGAAGTTTTCCTGGTCTGGAGGGGGGGATGTGGGACTTTGTTGTTCAGAGTCTCACATGCCCCCTTCACAAAAGGAAGCTGAAATAACTGGCACTGGTCTTTTCTCCAAGCAAATGTTGGCCATTTGGGTGCTTTTCCTTTGTGTTGAAGGGTTAACATCTTGAGATGAATTTATTGGTAATCCCCAGAGCAAAAGTTGTGTTTAAATCCTACTTTAAAATGCATCCATTGCCCCAATACATCTCAGAGTAATTTGTGCAGAGAATAAAAAAATATTTGCAAAGTCCCTGTTCTAGTTTGCTAGCTGCTAGAATGCAATATACCAGAAACAGAATGACTTTTTTTTCTTTTAACATTTTTTATTGTGAAATATATACACAAAAAAGCAATAAATTGTGACGTACATTGTAATAAATAATTTTAGAATAGGTTTCAAAGTTTGGTATGGGTTATAGTTTCACAATTTCAGGTTTTTCCTTCTAGCTGTTCCAAGATACTGGAGACTAAAAGAAATATCAGTATAATGAGTCATCAGTCATACTCATTTACTAAATCCTATTCTCTCTGTTATAACTCCTCCTTCTCCTCTGATCCTTATCCCAGTCTTTAGGGGTATTGGGGCTATGCTGTTTTAACTTTTTCATGTTGGAAAGGGGTGCCGACAACATGGGATAGCAGGATGTAACTAGTTGATGTTCTTGGAGAGGGAGGCCCCTCTGGGTTTCAGAATTTATCTGGCCTAGGAATCATAACAGAATGGCTTTTAAATTTTTTTAATTTAATTTAATACATTGTTAGTTTACAGTTCTAAGGCTGACAAATGTCCCAATTAAACAAGTCTATAGAAATGTCCAATCACAGGCATCCAGGGAAAGATACCTGGTTCAAGAATGCCGATGAAGTACAGGGTTTCTCTCTCAAGTGAGAAGGCACATGGTGAACACAGTCACAGTTTCTCATCTAGAAAGGCACATGGTGAACACAGTCAGGGTTTCTGTCTCTGGAAGGGGCACATGGCAAACACGGCGTCATCTGCTTGCTTCTTCTCCTGGCTTCCTGTTTCATGAAGCTCCTCTGGAGTTATTTTCCTTCTTGATCTTCAGAGGTTGCTGGCTGGTGGACTCTGCTTCTTGTGGCTATGTCATTCTGCTCTGCTCTCTCTGAATGTCCTTCATTCTCCAAAATGTTTCCTCTTTTACAGGACTCCAGAAACTTACAAAGACCCACCCAAATGGGTGGAGACATGTCATCACCTAATCCAGCTTAAGAACCACTCTTGATTAAATCACATTTCCAGGGAGATGATCTGATTACAGTTTCAAACATACAGTATTGAATAGGGATTATTCTACCGTAATGAAATGGGATTTTGATTAGAACTTGCTTTTCTAGGTCCATACATCCTTTCAAACCAGCACAGTCCTCTTGGGGGACTGGGGAGAAAGAAGGAAATATTAAACTTCCTCATCTGGGGAGAAAGAAGGAAATATTAAACTTCCTCGCAAGCAGTTGGGACAACCAATTCAATAGGCTGAGCCTTCGATCTTGGGGTTTGCCCCTGTGAAACTTACTCCTGCAGAGGAGAAGCTGAGCCTACTCATAATTATGCCTAGGAGTCTCCCCCAGAGAACCTCTTTTGTTGCTCAGATGTGGCCTCTCTCTCTGAGCTGACACTGCAAGTGAACTCACTGCCCTCTCTCCCTACATGGGACGTGACTCCCAGTGGTGTAAATCTTCCTGGCAATGTGGGACAGAAATCCCGGGATGAGCTGGGACCTGGCATCAAGGGACTGAGCAAAGCTTCTTGATCAAAAGGAGGAGGAGAGAAATGAAACAAAGTAAAGTTTCAGTGGCTGAGAGGTTTCAAACAGTGGACAGATTATCCCGGAGGTTATTTTGCATTATATAGGTATCCTTTTTTTAGTTTGTGGTATATTAGAGTGGCTAGAGGGGAGTGAAACTCTGAAACTCTTAAGCTGTGTTCCAGTAGCCTTGATTCTTTTTTTTTAATGTTTTTATTGACAGAACAACATACAAACACAAATCTTCTTAATATACAAACATTCCATGCATGTTGTAGAATCAGTGCTCACACTATCATTACATAGTTGTATATTCATCACCATGATCATTTTTTAGAGCATTTGCATCACTTCAAAAGAGAAATAAAAAGAAAAAAAAAGTTATACATACCCTGTCCCTTACCCTTCCCTCTTATTGACTGCTAGAATTCCCATCTACCCAATATATTTTAACCTTTGTTGCCCCTATTATTTATTTATTTATTTATTTTGTCCATACTTTTACTCATCTGTCCATACCCTAGATAAGGGAAACATCAGACACAAGGTTTTCACAATCACACAGTCACATTGTAAAAGCTTTATCTTCATACCATCACCTCCAGTAAACAAGGGTACTGGAGCACAGCTCTGCAGTTTCAGGTACTTCCCTTTAGCCACTCAAATACACCATAAATTGAAAAGGGATATCTATATAATGTGTAAGAATAACCTCCGGGATAACCTCTTGAGTCGGTTTGAAATCTCTTAGGCACTGACAGTTTGTCTCATTTCTCTCTTCCCCCTTTTGGTCAAGGAGGCTTTCTCAGTCCCTTGATGCCAGGTCCCTGCTCATCCTGGGATTTTTGTCCTATATTACCAGGGAGATTCATACTCCTGGGAGTCATGTCCCACGTAGGAGGAAAGGGCAGTGGGTTCCGTTGCCATGTTGGCTTAGAAAGAGAGGCCACGTCTGAGCAACAAAAGTTCTCTGGGGGTGACTCAGGCTTAATTTTAAGTAAGCTTAGCCTATCCTTAGTAGGAATAAGGTTCATAGGGGTGGACCCCAAGATCGGGGGCTCGTCCTATTGATTTGGTTGTCCCCACTGTTTGCCAGAGTATCAGAAATTCTCCAAATGTGGAAGTTGATTATTTCCCCCTTTTGCCCCATTCCCCTAAGGGGACCCTGCAAATATTTCTTTATTCACTGTCCAAATCACTCTGAGATTTATCGGGGCAACACTCTAACCTGGACAAACCAAAATCTCAGACCCTTTTCAAGATTCCCTGTAGTTATGATGTTCAACTAAACTGATCATATAAGTTAAATTAGGAAATGCACTACCCAAAATATTAATTTTGCACCAAATAAATATCTCTCCCTTTAGTCTCACACAGAAGTTTAGGTTAAAAAAACAGATGATATCACCCTTTATCCTGTCTTCTGATATACGTTAGTTTTATCCAGATCAGCTTCATTCATATCTCTACTCGATGTCTGATCACTTTCCCAACTTTTTAAACTGTTCCTGTATGGGGTCCTGCTGACTTTCATAGCTTCTGAGCTCTGACTTCTGAGTCTCAGGTGTCACATAAGTAGCTGAAGTTTCTGGGAAAGACCTGATATATACAAACAGCGCATTATCTCAGAATGTAGAATTAATTACATCTCCTGAATATATGTGATTGCTGTAAGTGCTTACAACCTAGGACCCTTTGCAATAAACCCCAGCCTGATCTGAGTTAGCCTTGATTCTTGAAGGCTCTTGTGTAAGGATACAGCTTTTACAGTGTGACCATGTGATTGTGAAAATCTCGTGTCTGATGCTTCTTTTATCACAGGGTGTGGACAGATGAGTAAAAATAAAATAAGGATAAAAATTAATAAATAATGGGGGAGAGGAATAAGGTGTAAAAAAATTGGGTAGATTAAAAAAAAAGTACCTGTGAGCCTTATCATAAAGTCAGTTGCCTTCTGGAGAATTTGTCCCTGAAGGCACCCTATGCTGTAAACTAAGGGTCCTTTTTTTTTTCCCTGGCTCAGTATTCCAGTTTGTTTAGAACCCAGAATTAGATTGTCAGCCTTAACTTAGCCACTTTTCTCAGACCTGTTATGGCCAAGGCCTGCACAGCATTTCTAGACTTCCAGACCATTCCTCTTAAGAGCTAGGAGGTTATTACAAAGCTAGTTTAGGAGTTTACAAACAACTGGATGTAGCCTGAGATTGCAGAATCGTAATGTGATTATAATTATATGGTAGAAAAATAACATCCTCACTTGAAATTATCTGGATCATGCTATGGCCATTTTGATTGCCTGTTTTATTTTTATTCTAGTTCTCTATTTTTCAGTGTGCTTTGATCATTTGTTCAAGTAGAGCTCTTAATACTCCCCTGTTATCATTTTAACACTTGTAGAATTAGTATTAATATCCTCTTTCTCCTTCCTGATAATAGCAATTTGTGTCTTCTTTTTCTTCATCAATTTGACTAGAAGTTTATCACTTTCATTGTTCTTCTCAAAAGAACCAGCTTTTGGTTTCATTGATTTTCTCTCTTTTTTAATGTTTCCTATTTAGTTACTGTCTGCTCTTATCTTTATTATTATTATTATTATTATTATTACCACCTTTCTTCTGCTGAATTTGGATTTTATTTGTTTTTGTTTTTCTAGTTTCTTAAGGCAGAAGTTTAGGTCATTGATTTTGATATTTTCGTAAGATTTTTTTTGTGTCTGGGTTGATAAGGGATATTTGTCTGTTCTCATAATGCCTTATGAAACCAGTTGGAAAGAGTTCCTTTCTCTTATGTTTTCTGGAAGAGTTTGTATATAAGATCATTGATTTTAGACCTTTCTACTTTTTCTGATACTAGAGGTTTGTATTACAAATATCCCTCAAAACACTGCTTTAGCTACATCACATAAATTTTGATATGTTGTGTTTTCATTTTTATCCCTTTCAGAGTATTTTCTAATTTCCCTTATTATTAGTTTTCAAGAATTTGGGTGTTTTTCCAGATATCTGTTAATTATTTCTAATTTAATTCAAACAGTCAGCAAGTAAACTTTGTATTATCTGAAATCCTTTTAAATTTATGGAAACTTCTTTTATGGTTGAAAATCTGGCTTATTTTGTGAATGTTCCCTGCATACTTGAGAAGAATATGTCATATGCTGCTGTTGGGTGGAGCATTTTATAAATGTCACTTAGGTCAGTGCCCTTGATAAGGTGTCCAGGTCTTCTGGCTCCTTACTGATACTGTATTTCCTTGTACTGTCAGTCACTGAATTGCCCACTCTGATTGTGAATGATCTATTTCTCCTTTCCATTTTATCAGTTTTTGGTCTGTATATGTTGACACTCTTATTAAATGCAGAAACATTAAGGATTGTTGTGTGTTCTTCATGAATAGACCTTTTTATCATTCCAAAAGTGATTCTAACTGTGATAACATTCTTTGCTTTAAAAATGACATTTTTAGTATGTCATTCTAACTTTCTTTTGATTTAGTGTTAATGTGGTGTGGTGGTTTGAAGCTGTGTGTATCCCAGAAGAACACGTTCTGAAATCTAATCCATTTCTGTGGGTATAAACCAGTTGTAAATAGGGTCTTTTAATGAGACTCCTTCAGTTAAGGTGCGACCCAGCTCATTCGGCATGGGACTTAATCTGTTACTGGAGTCCTTTATAAAGGGAATGAGTACAGAGAGAGGGGGACAGGGAGGGAGGAAGCCACTGAAATAAGAAGCTGAAAGCAGCAAAACCCAGAATAGAGGGGAAAGACCATCAGGCACTGCCATGTGCCTTGCCATATGGCAGAACAATCAAGGATTGCCAGCAGCCAGGTCTTTGGGAAGAAAACTTCACCTTGATGATGCCTTGAGGCCTCCAACTGTAAACTAATAACTTCCCATTGTTTAAGTCCGCCCATTTCATGGTACCTGCTTAAGGCAGCCTAGGAAACTAAAACATCAAGTATTTTTCCATCCTTTACTTTTTTCCTTTTTTAAGATTTCAGTTATTCAGTGTTCTCAGTTTTACAGTGAGGGATACAGAAATATACACCAGGGCCCCTTCCCACAAAAAGCTTACAATCTTTATAGCGGCAAGAGGGACACCATTTAACATGGACAAGTGATTCCAGGAGATAATATACATGAATGTTCTGCAAGGTACAAATTCTTAAATAAATGTGTAACTAAGTATGGTTTTCATGGTGTTTTGATTATATTTGAAAGGGCTCTGAGAAATAAATAATGCTGTTACTGGATAAAACTAGTGGTCCATCTGACTAAAGCTCTTTTCCAGTAGTCCCAAAGGAAGTTTTATGGGAGATCAGAGGTAACTGTTAGATAATTTTTTAATCTGTCAATTTATCTAAAGCTTGAAAATACCACGGGGAATCTTAGGGATCCATATATCCATAGCATTCACAGGCTAATTATGCATCTTCTCAGAATTCTTCAAATGGAACCATGTGAGAAGTTAATGTTAAAGACATCATCTTGTATCTTCAACCACGTACGTGTACTGCCTGACGCAGAGAACTAGTTGAGAATGCTAAACTCTGACTGTAAGACGAAGTCAGAGTTAAAGACAAGTGTTTAACAAGTCACGTTCAAATATAAACTAATGAATGAGAGTTTTTGAGTCAGAGTCAAATATTCTGCCTCCTGTGAAATCTCAATTTGTTTCTCATCTGACAGATATTTTCATATTGTACTTTGCTGCCACAGAAGCTTAGTGGGTGTACATTCTTGCATGTTGATTTATAACTGAAAGCTTTTGAGTTAGGAAACTGAAAGCAGTATGTATCGATATATTGAAACATATATGTTCACGAAAAGGAGCCAGGTGTAAGTTTCCAAAGGGGGAAACGTTCTCATGGATGTCCCGTAAGGCTAAGCCTGTCCATTTCTTGTTCTTTGACAGATTCTTTGGAGCCACCACTGTCTTGTTTGGGTTCTGGAAGCTCATTCAGTGGTATGGTGGCATCCTCCCAGCCCAGCTTCATCAGTCAAAGCCTGGGTTCTGTCATTTCTCTGGCCCTCACTGACCATTCTCCTGCATTCCTGATCTTATTAAGTAGGGCATCTGTTTTTGCAACCTGCCCTTTACTTTTTTTTGGATTTTTTATTAACTAAAAAAAATTACAAGAAACACAAACGTTCCCAACACATACACTCAGCAATTCACAATATCATCACATAGTTGCATATTCATCATCATGGCCATTTCCCAGAACATTAGGATCAATTCAGAAAGAGAAATAAAAAGACAACAGAAAAATATAACAAACAGAAAAAAAAAATTTACAGGCCATACCCATTACTGATCCCTTTCATTGATCACTAGCATTTCAAACTAAATCTATTTTAACATTTGTTCCCCCTATTATTTATTTTTATTGCATATGTTCCTCTCATCTGTTGACAAGGTAGATAAAAGGAGCATCAGACACAAGGTTTTCACAATCACACAGTCACATTGTGAAAGCTGTATCATTATACAGTCATCATCAAGAAACATGGCTACTGGAACACAGCTCTACGTTTTCAGGCAGTTCCCTCCAGCCTCTCCATTACATCTTGGATAGCAAGGTGATATCTGCTTAATGCATAAGAATAACCTCCAGGATAACCTCTCGACTCTATTTGGAACCTCTCAGCCATTGACACTTTGTCTCATTTCACTCTTCCCCCTTTCGGGCGAGAAGGTTTTCTCAATCCCTTGATGCTGAATCTCAGCTCATTCTGGGATTCTGTCCCACGCTGCCAGGAAGATCCACACCCCTGGGAGTCATGTCCCACGTAGACAGGGGGAGGGTGGTGAGTCTGCTTGCTGTGTTGGCTGGACAGAGAGGCCACATCTGAGCAACAAAAGAGGTTCTCTTGGGGGTGACTCTAAGGCTTAATTTTAACTAGGCTTGACCTATGCCCTGTGGGGTTTAGTTTCATATGAACAAACCCCAAGACTGGGGGCTCAGCGTATAGCTTTTGTTGTCCACACTGCTTGTCAGAATATCGAGAATTCAACTTGGGGAAGTTGAGTTTTCCCCCATTCTCACCATTCCCCGAAGGGGACTTTGTAAATGCTTTTCCACTCACTGATCAAATCACTCTGGGATTCATCAGGGCATCACCTGGACAAACCAACAAAATCTCATGTCGTATACAAAGTTCCATGTACTTAAGGTGTTCAATCAACTATCTACTTAAGTTATATTAGGAGATGCACTAGTCAAACTATAGATTTGTACCAAGTAAACATTTTTTGCTTTAGTCTCACACATTGGTTGAAATTTTAAAATATTAAGTATCATCTATTTTCAGCACACTGCAGTAATGACTTTCTTTTGTTCTTCCTCATGCAAAAACATTTTTTAAATTTGTACATTTAGTCACTATCATTATACACTCTAGGCATTCCTAGATTACAGCATCTCAATCTTTATTGTCTATCTTTCTTTGTGATTTCATTTATGCCCCAGCCCTCCTCCCTCTATCATTCTCATATGCAGCTTCATTCAGTGTTTTAACATAATTGTATTACAGTTAGGTAATATTGTGCTGTCTATTTCTGAGTTTTTATATTCAGTCCTGTTGCACAATCTGTATCCCTTCAGTTCCAATTACCCAATATCTTACCCTATTTCTATCTCCTGATGGTCTCTGTTAGCAAGGAAATATTCCAAGTTTATTCACTAATGTCAGTTCATATTAGTGAGACCATTCAATATTTGTCCTTTTGTTTCTGGCTAATCACACTCAGCATAATGTCCTTACGGTCCATTCATGTTGTTACATACTTCATAACTTTATTCTGTCTTACAGCTGCATGATATTCCATCTTATGTAAATGTCACAGTTTGTTTAGCCAACTGTCTGTTGATGGACATTTTGGCTGTTTCCATTTCTTGGTAATTGTTAATAATGCTGCTATAAACATTGATGTGTAAATGTCCATTTGTGTCCTTGGCCTCGTGTCCTTTGAGTAGAGACAGCATATAGATGGGTCCTGTTTTTTAATCCATTCTGCCAGACTATGTCTTTTGATTGGAGAGTATAATCCATTAACATTCAGTGTTATTACTGCGTGGATAGTACTTTCTTCTACTATTTTGCCTTCTGAATTTTATATATCATATCTAATTTTCCTTCTTTTTACCTTTACTCATAGTCTTCCTTTCTACACTCTTCACACCTGTCTCTTCTGTCTTTGTATCTGTCTCTAGTGTTCCCTTTAGTATTTCTTGCAGAGCTGGTCTCTTGGTCACAAATTCTCTCAGTGATTTTTTGTCTGAAAATGTTTTAATTTCTCCCTCATTTTTGAAGGACAATTTTGCTGGATATAGAATTCTTGGTTGGCAGTTTTTCTCTTTTAATAATTTAAATATATTATCCCACTGTCTTCTTGCCTCCATGGTTTCTGCTGAGAGATCTGTGCATAGTCTTATTGGGCTTCCCTTGTATGTGATGGATTGCTTTTCTCTTGCTGCTTTCAGGATCCTCTCTTTCTCTTTGACCTCTGACATTCTGATTATTAAATGTCTTGGAGTATGTCTGTTTGGATCTATTCTCTTTGGGGTACGCTGCACTTCTTGGATCTGTAATTTTAAGACTTTCATAAGAGTTAGGAAATTTTCAGTGATAATTTCCTCCGTTAGTTTTTCTCCTCCTTTTCCCTTCTCTTCTCCTTCTGGGACACCCACAACACGTATATTCATGCACTTCATATTGTCTTTCAATTCCCTGAGTTCCTGCTCATATTTTTCCATTTTTTTCCTATAGTTTCTGTTTCTTGTCGGATTTCAGATGTTTCGTCCTCCAGTTCAGAAATCCTATGTTCTGTCTCTCGAAATCTACCACTGAAGTTTTCCATTGTTTTTTTCATCTCTTCTACTGTGTCTTTCATTCCCATAAGTTTTGTGATTTGTTTTTTCAGACTTTCAGTTTCTTCTTTTTGGTCTTTCCTTGCCTTCTTTATATCCTCCCTCAATTCATTGATTTGGTTTTTGATGAGGTTTTCCATGTTTGTTCGTATATTCTGAATTAGTTGTTTCAGCTCCTGTATGTCATTTGAATTGTTGGTTTGTTCCTTTGACTGGGCCATATCTTCAATTTTCCTAGTGTGATTTGTTATTTTTTGCTGATGTCTAGGCATTTAATTACCTTAATTAGTTTATTCTGGATATTGCTTTCACTTCTTTCATCTAGGGTTTTCTTGCTGGATGAATTTGTTGTCTATCTGTTCTTTGACATTCTGTTCAGTTTTACCTGGACCTTTAGCTTAAGTTTTGTTTAACAGGGGAGAATTTTTCAGTTCTTGTTTTCTTGTTTCTTGCCCTCCTTGTGTGGTGCCTTCCCCCACACACACACTTAGGAGGGTCTACTTAGATATTATAGATGCCAGCCAGATTTTCCCAGACCAAACTGGCCTCCTATCAGGAGGAAAGAGTCACCTGCGTCGGTTTTCCCTGAGGGTGAGACCCAGCAGGTTGAAAGACTTTCCTGTGAAGTCTCTGGACTCTGTTTTTCTTATCCTGCCCAGTATGTGGCGCTTGTCTGACTGCAGGTCCCACCAGCATAAGATGATGCGGTACCTTTAACTCTGGCAGACTCTCTCTGCTGGGGGCATGGTGGAGACAGAGGAGAGGTTGTAGGCTGGTTTTAGTGGCTTCGAATTACCAAGCCCTGGTGTCTGAATTCCTTGATGGAGGGATTCCACCTGGGTGGGGCTTCACCCCTCCCCTGGGGAAGGCACAGGTTCCGGATAAGCCCCCCAAAGAGCTCACTTCTGCCTATGCCTGTGGCAGTTGCAGCCTGAAAAGTCTTGCCACTGTATCCAGAGGCAGTCAAGCCTTTGTAGATACACAGTCACAAAAACCTCTGTTTCCTTCTCTTTTTTCCCCCTCTTTTCTGTCAGTCCTGCCCCCTTGGCGCCCGGGCAAAAATGAGCAACCTCCGCTTTGATCAGGTTCACCTAAGCTGGGGGCCTATTTTTAGTAATCAGAATTTTTTAATTAGTTCCACAATTGGCGTTTGGTTGTGCCCAGTCCTTTTCTTTCCCCTCTGGGAAGCGGCCTGTGGCGGAGGGGCGCTGGCCACCGCAGCTTTGGGAGCTCATGGTTCTGGGGGTTGCTCACAGCTGGTCCAGCTGGTCCAGACTGGGGTACGCTGTGTGCCTGGTCACTGACATGGCCCCAGGAGCTGTTCTGTACTGTTTCTGGTTATTCAGTAGTTGTTCTGGAGGACAAACTAAAATGCGCATGTTGTTAATCCGCCATCTTGACCCGGAAGTCTCGCCCTTTACTTTTTAATCTGTCTGTGCATTTCTTGTAGTCAGCACACCATTTTATCTAGGTATTTATCTTATTTGTAATGACATTTAACATGCTTGCTGATGCAGTCAGGTTTAAATTTACCAGCTTGCTATTTGTTTTCTCACATCTGTTGTTTGTTCCCTTTTCCACCTTCCTTTGTATTATCTGATTATTTTTGTGCCTCCATCTTATGTCCTCTATTCTTCTATATACCTCTTCATTTTATTTCATTTTTACGGGTTGTTTCAGGGATTATAGCATGCTTCTCTAACTTATCTCAGTTAACGTCAAGTGATATTCACAACAAAATACTTGCATTTCCCACCTCTGGGCCTCTGTGCTTTTGTCTGTCATAGTTTATTTCTTTATGTGCCTGGGCCTTTGTGCTGTTGTCTGTCATATTTTATTGCTATATGTGTTCTTAGCTCCACAATATGCAATTATTTATACTTTAAACATCAATTATATTTTAAAGAGATTTATAAATTTTTATTATAAAGTTTTATATTTACCCATGTCGTTAACATTTTTGTGTTCTTTACCTGGTAATTCCACATTTCCGTCTAGTATTATTTTTCTTCCGTGTAAAGGAATTCCTTTGGCATTTCTGGTAGGAGTGATCTGCTAATGATTATTTTTCCCAGCTTTTGAATGTCTGTAAAAGTCTGTTTTTCCTCCTTTTTTTTGAAAGACAACTTTGTTTAGGGATAATTGACATAAAAATGAAGTACACATGTAAAGTGTACAGTATAATGAGCTTGAACGTATATTAACCTATTTATGTTCATAATCCATGAAACCATTACCACAGTCAAGATAATGAACAGATCCTTCACTCCCACATGTTTCCTTGTGCTTTGTTGTCCCTCCCTCCTCCTGCACCCCTCCCCCAGGCAGTTACTAATTGGTTTTTCTAGAATTTTACTTAAATGAATTATAGAGTATGAACTCTTTTTTTTTGTTCATTTGTTTGGATTCTTTCAATTACTGTAATTATTTTGAGAGTCTTCCATGTTGCATATATCAGTAGTTCCTTTTTGTTGGTGAGAATGATTTTCCTTTTCGAAAGATCTTTTCATTGAGTATAAATTTTTAGGTTACAAGTCTTTAAATTTGTTGCTTACAGATGGGATCTTTTGAATAGATTATTTCCATGGAGACGTGGCCCCACCAATTCAAAATGGGTCTTAATTAGTTTACTGGAGTCCCTAAAAGAGCTGACGTGGGGTGCACAGGTAGTTCAATGGTTAGAATACCCACCTTTCATGCAGGAGACCTCGGTTCAATTCCTGGACCATGCACCGCCCCCCCCCCCCAAAAAAAAGAGTTGACATGGAGAGCAGAGAGTTGAAATCAGACATAGATGTTTGAAGACAAACAAGCTCAGAGAGGAGCCCACTGGAACTAGGAGCTGAGAGCAGCAGAACCTGGGAGTAGCAGGCCAGCAGACGTCACTATGTGACAGAGAAACCCCAGCTTTTCTTAGTGAAGGTATCCTCTTACTGATGCCTTACTTTAGACATTTTCATGGCTCAGAACTGTAACATTTTTGGTGGTGAGGACGCATAGGGTGGGAATCCAACCTGGGTCTCCTGCATGGCAGGTGAGTATTCTACCACTGAACCACCCATGCACCTAGAATTGTAACTTGTAACCTAATAAACCCCCTTTGTAAAAGCCAACCAACCTATTTCTGACATATTGCGTTCTGGCAGGTTTGGCAAACCAAACAGATTTTGGTACCAGAAGTGGGGTGCTGTGATTTGCAAATACCAAAAATACTGACACAGCTTTGTAAGTGGATAAGGGGAAGGTTCTGGAAGAACTGTGATATGCTTGATAGAAAAGCCCTGAATTGCTTTGAACAGACTTTTGGTAGAGATGGGGACTCTAAAGATACCTCCAGTGAGGGTTTAGGCAGGAATGATGTATTTGGTGTTGCAAACTGGAAGAAAGGCTACCTTTGTTTTAAAGTGGCAGAAAATTTGGCAAAATTGACTCCTGGTGTTGGATGGAAGGTAGAATTTGAAAATGACAATCTGGGATACTTAGCTGAAGAGATTTCCAAACTAAATGCGGAAAATGCAGCCTGGCTGCTCCTTGCAGCTTATAGTAAAATGCAAGAGGAAAGGGATAAGCTGAAAATTGATCTCTTGCATACAAGGAAACCAGAAATTGATAGTCTGGAAAACTGTGGACTTCCAGAAAATGAGACTCCAGAGGTTAGTGTCCCATGTGAGGATTTAATCAAACATGGAAGCAGTCAGCCATTACAGGACGAGTGAGGATTGGAGATAGAGTTTTCCAGAAAGGATTTGTGAAGAGTCCTATTGTCTAATGAATCTGACCCTGTATGCTGCATGTTAAAGCAACAATTTTTTTTCCAGATCTGTATAAAGTGAACCACTGCCAGGCTGGACTAAAAGGTACAGTTTGAAAGAAAAACTACTTCATAGGCATAAGCTAAGGTCTGGAGCCAGGAAATCTCAGGCCAGGAGAGTGGATCCATCCATGCATGTGGAGAGGGAGGGTGAGTTTGGTACAGGCAGAGGGTGGGCTTCCACTTTGTCGTTGGTGAAAAGTGTTACCCCCCTCAGGCTTTAGAGGGGGTGGAGCACATTCCTTGAGGATTGAGGAGAGCCTGCTGGCTGCCACCCCACTGTCTGAAGGGGCTGAGTTTGTGCACCAAAGATGGCAGAGACTCTGAGTCCCCCCAGATGTTTGGAGAAGGTGGGGCTGATAAGTTGGTCTTCCCAATTCCCCAGTGTTGCATCCCTCATCCCAGTGTTAGGAGAGAACAGGGGCTGCTGTGTAGGTCCTTGGAAAGGGTGAGACTGCCACTCTCTGCGACCTCAAGAATTTAAGGGATTCTCTGACCTTAAAATGTAATGTAGTTTGTCCTGCTGGTTTTCAGAACTGCTGGGTCTGGTGACCCCTGTTTTCTTCCCAATTTCTTCCTATGGAAATGGGAATATTTATGTTGTGACTGTTCCTCCTTTGTATACTGACAGCAGTTAACTTGTGAGTTTCACAGTCAGAGGAGGATTTTGCCTTAGGGCAGTCCTTGCTTGTACCTAATTTGATAAGATTTTGTACTGTTTTGACATGGTATCGTATTTGTAAGGTTGCTGAAATGATTTAAGGCTTTTGTGATATTGTGATGGAATTAGTGTATTTACATTTGGAAAGAACATGTCTTTTTGGAGAGGGTAAAATGTACTGGTTTGAAACTGTGATGTGTTCTAGAAAAGCCATGCTTTTTTAAAAAAATTATTTAAAAATATATATACAAAGCAAAGAAAGAAAACGCAATAATTTTCAAAGCACCGTTCAACAAGTAGTTACAGGACAGATCCCAGAGTTTGTCATGGGCTCCCATTCCTCCATCTCAGATTTTTCCTTCTAGCTGCTTCAGAACACTGGAAGGAATATCAATATAATGATTCAGCAGCCATACCCGTTTGTCAAATCCCATTTTTTCTGTTATACCTACTCGTCCTCCTCTGATCCTTCTTCCAACCCATATGGATCTTTAGGCAATGTTTATTTTGACTTTTTCATGTTGAGAAAGGGTGTTGATACTAAAGGATAGGGGGATGTAATTAATTGATAATATTAGAGGGCTGGTCCCTTTGGGTTTCAGGTTTTATCTGACTTAGGAACCCCTTGGGAATGATATGTTCTGTGGAGGTAAACTTAGTACATGAGACGTTTATAGATTCTCAGTTTGAACCCTACATGTTCTTATGAGTTAACAAGAGGATGTTGGTTGGAGTTTAGTAAACCAAAGCCATGTTCTTTTAATCCATTCTTATGGGTACAGTCTTTTAATAGATAGGATCTTTTTGATTAGTTTCTTTCCATGGAGATGTGACTCTCCCCATCAAGGTGGGTCTTAATTAGTTTGCTGGAGTCCTTAAAGAGTGGACACAGAGAACAGAGAGTTGAAACCAGACAGAGATGTTTGGAGATGCTTGGAGACAGAAGCTCAGAGAGGAGGCCTCTGGGATAAAGCCTGGGAGCAAAGGGCCAGCAGACAGCCCCATGTACCTTCCATATGTGATGGAGAACCCCCGATTCAGTCGGTCTTTCTTGAGTGAAGGTATCTTCTAATTGATGCCTTAATTTAGACATTTCTACAGCCCTAGCATTGTAACTTATAATTTAGTAAATCCCCTTTATAAAAGCCAGTCCGTTTCTGGTATATTGCCTTCTGGCTGTTTCAGCAAACCAAAACAGGCAGTTTGATTGTCACGTGTCTGTCTCAGTGTCATTTTCTTCATGGTTCTTCTACTTGGAGTTTATTGAGCTTCTTGGATCAGTGACTTCATAGTTTTCATGAAAGTTAGAAAATTTTCATCTGTTCTTAAAACATTTTTTTCTGTCCCTCTCTCCTAGTCCTTCTGAGACTCCCAATTACACACGCAAGAGGCTGCTTAAAGTTGCTCCACAGATCACTGATATGCTGTTCAGTTTTTTTCCTGTCTTTTCCCCTCATGTTTCATTTTGGAGAGTTTCTGTTGTTATGTCTCCAAGTCCTCAAATGTTTTCTTCTGCACTAATCTGTGTTCATAGTGCTCAATGGATTTTTCATTTTAGATATTGTATTGCTTTTTTTTTTTTTTTTACTTTTAGGAGTTAGATTTAGGCCTTTTTTATATTTTCCACATCTCTCAGTATCATGTTCAATCTCTCCTCTATGCTCTTGAACATATGACTATATATGATAGTTATTGTAATTTCCCTGTCTCCTAATTCTATCATCTGCCATTTTTGAGTCTGTTTTTATTGCTTTCTTTTTCTCTTCATATGACCTCATATTTTCCTGCCTTTTTGTTTTTAATACCTGGTTGGATTTGATACATTATGGATTCCAAACATACATTTTACATTTTTGGATGTTAGAGGTTTTCATATTCCTTTAAACACCTTTTTTTTTTCTGCACTTAAGTTACTTGGAAACAGTTTGATCCTTTTGAAGCTTGTTTTAAACCTTTTTTTAGGTGGGTTCCAAACAGCCTTTAGCTTAGGCCTCATTTGGCCAAGCTTCTGAGGCTGTGCCATTCTGAGGCCTCCCTACAGAGCTTTGTGACCCTACAGGTCCTTTTACTCTGCTGAAACATGGACATGATCTGCCCGGAGTCCTACAAAACGAGCTGCAGGGATTTTCCTGCCTAACACACATGTGCTGATCAGTACTCAGCTGGAGACTCACAACTCTCTGCAGAGTCAGGAGAGTTCTGTCCCCTGGTTTCCCTTCTCTGAAATCCTGCTCCCTGAATTCAGCTGCCTTGGCCTTCATGAACACTGAGTTTTCTCTCCTAAACTGAAGGGATGGCTGGGCTTTCTTTGGGTGTCTTCTCCCTCTGCTTCATCTTGGAAACTCCCCTGGCAGTTGACTACAGCAATCATAGTCCTTATTTCTTCAGTTTTTGCCATCCTGATGTATTGACCTTGTCTTGTGTTGCTTGTTGTTCAATGACTGAACATCATAGATTTGTATATTTTTCCAGTTTTCTAAGCCATTGCTTAAGACGGGGTTGGGGGTGGGCTGTAAATCTGATCCCTGGATGGAAGCACAGTTGCTTGACTGATTATTTTATAGTTTGGTGGGAGGGTACCATATTACTTTATTTGAAAGAATAGTACAAATGAAAGACCTTGGTGGATATTGTTCCAACTTCTCGAAAAGGTAAAGGTAAACCCAACACACATGCACTGCCGTGGAGACCCCAGAAGGCAAACTAAGGCTCACCTCTGGGTGTGCTTGTCAAAGAGACGCACATTCCAGGGGGGCCATCTCCCACAAATTTGTTATTTATTCATCTACTTCTTTGGTGTATTTCACCTGCTTGTTTAAGTGATGCATCTCAATACAGTCACACAAGTTAGGGGTCTTTTTTTTTTTATTTTAAAGCAAAAGTAATGATTTAATGACTATAAGCAAGACAGAGCAATAGAACCATGCTTCTTTGGCAGACTGTGGACAATGAAATGTTTAGCTACAATTTTTTCCCATACAGACATGCAACAATATTCATATAGAAGAAACACCCTCACAAATAACTGATGGGTGATGAACACACACCAAAATTCGACCAAAGCAAAACACGAACTGAAAATTGTTGGGGTTATTCGTATTTTAAGTTCAGCATGCTCACTCTATGTAAAAATTAAAACCTCTAGAAGCTCATAATAAATTGCTTCCATTTCCAGATATTACGGAGAAGGCATATGAGCATTGTTTATGACTATTTAAGTCTTAAATTTGGAATTACTGCTATAGGACTTACAAAAATAATTTTAGGTAAAATTCTTCCGAACAGCAAACAGCTGGAATATTAAAAAATTATTTCAGAATTATAGTGATAAATTTTAAAAACCCATGAATTCCATCATAATCCATGGAAAATGAACAAATGATTTCCATATTGCATGGTTACATTTTTCTTTACAACAATAAAATTTAAGAGTCAATATGTATTACTGGAGAAAAGTCAATACTGCAAGGACTTTCCAGTTGTATCCAGTGGAACAGAATCTAGAATTAGATAGCCAGATAAAAAATATTCTGTGCTGAAAAGCAGTGTCAAACATGGGGTGTTTGTAAAGGTCGAACCAGTTGGGAGAATTTTAACAACCATTTCTGAGTGCATGAAACACAATAATTTCTTTATAGTATTTATAAATGTATCATACAGTACTGTTTCTTGTTATGTCATATACCCATATGTTTCTTAAAATTTCAACAAATGTTAAGAATATGCATAGAATAATGGATTTTTGGAGCCATGTCACTGTGAATAACAGTTTGTTGCATATTTAGCCATTTTGACTTCTGTTGTAGAACAAGCATAATGCCATTTGATTCTTAGAAAACGGAATCATTTCAACAAGTCAGTAAAATAAGTAGCAGTACCTGCTTTTAGGCATACAGATTGTAAAACTGAAGTTTACTTTTCTTTAATCGGTTTGCTCATCAAAAAAGGAAACATAGAAGTCAAAATGGCTAAATAAGCAAGAAATTGTTATTCACAGTGACATGGCTCCATAAATGCATTATTCTATGCATATCTTTCCATTTGTTGAAATTTTAAGGTAAGAAACACTTGTTTTCTACAGGTACACAAAACAGCATAACAAGAACAGTCAAGGAGAATGTAATGTATATTAACAAACTATGACCTAGTGCTCATATCCATACTTCCAATTCAAACCATGGTTACAGAAACTATTTCCCATCTTTCCTAACACATACACACAGAAGTCTTGCCTGCCTCTCCCCAGAAACCAAACCCTTTATAAGAACAATCTTTTTCATTGAACGCACATATGAGTATTACACATCTAGTCCATCTTTTATAGCCAAATTTAATCGTCACTACGAAAGAAAGCAAATTGGACAACAGTCACATGTATTAGCATCCATAAAGCTGTAATGACAGGAAGATATCTATAATAAATCAGGAATTTAAAATTCTTTTCCTCAACAGTCTCAGGTTTCAACCAGGTGGAGTTGCTAAAGATCCATTGATGATTTCCGAGGTCTGTTGGCAAAGGAAGATTGGTGTTTCCCACTGGGGCTGCTGTTGGTTCTACTCATCGTACTGGAGATGTGGGGAAACTAAGGATGGGGAGACTGGACCGGGGTGCTGGGGTCAGCAAACACGAGGAGGTGAAAGGGAGGTCTCCTGCAGAGCTGTTGGCCTTGTCACTCCCAGAGTCACTTTCCAGTTCTCCAGCAATCATCAGTCCATCTCTCTGATGACTGATCTTCATTCTTTTACAAGTGGATCGAACTCAGTTTCAAAGGAAGCAGCCCATTCCTTCTCTATGTACAAATGTAGACAATATCCATTAGTGAACAGTAATCCTTTAAAGGTTCCTCTTCATGCATGACATCAATCTGGAATGTATTAGGTACGTCCATTTTACTTCTGAGAAACTTCCTTAGGTGCATCACAGTCATCGCCGCGGGGCACTATAGGTATCTTTTTTAATTCACCTCTTCCTTAGAATTCTCTTTGTTTACTTTCTGATCCAATCTGTTCGGGTCAAAGAATTCAAAGAATAAGCTTATTATCTCAACATCAGTAGTAAGTCTCTTATCTTCATCTGCAGCTTCTCCTCTATCTTCAGTAGAGCCATTGGCAGCATCAACTGAAGGATGAGCTGCATAAAAATCCAGTAGGAGTCATTTTTGTCAGTGGCTAGATTGTGCAGTTCCAGTGGTGACTGAGTCACTCTGTTCTCCAAGTGTCAGACACCCCATTGCATTCTGCTGGCTCTTCGACTTGTCACACCCTGGATTCTTGATATCCTCAAGGAATACTCATTCGCCTGTTTGGTTCTGCAGCCCCATGAGTTTCTGAGCATTTCCCTCTCCTCATGGGATTGGTGAGGAAAATAGTTGGCAAAGCTCTCAGTTGTTCACAGCCACAGCGTAACAGTGAGAGTAGGAAGACACTAGCAAATGTGAGAGGCCCAGGTTGATCAGGGGCTACTGGCGGCCTCTGAATACTGGCTGTCAGCCTGGCACACCTGTGAGAGGGATGTGGTTGTTGTGGCATGAGGGTGAGGAGGGGTGTTGGCAGCTGTGGGATGTTGGAGCAGCAGTGGGGGCCTTGGAGCTGTCGGGGGGCAGGGGTGTGCATTCTGAGGGGTCTGTGAGAAGGTGGGTGAAGGCTGGCTTGGAGAGACCATCCAAGAGGGTGAGTGCTGGGTTCCATTCAGGTACTGTTGAAGCAGAAACTACAGGGACTCTCTCCAAAGATGTTTGGCCTATATTAGTTTTTAATATTATTAATTGATTGCTTGGAAGATGAATTTATAATGGCAGTATTTCTGTTTCAGGTGTGTCCACGTGGGATAGGCAGGTATTCAGGTAAGAAATGATCACTGGAAGCTTACGGGATGTTAGGTCTGAGAAGACCTTTAGAGAGTGAAATGTTTTACAAATATTAGTTGATACCAGTTTTCACCCACATGCCATATAGTCTGAAAGTGCCTGGTGGCGAACAGTCTTCCCTCTCTGTTGTGCCCCTAGCGCGAGTGCATCTCCATCCACGTCGGGCAGGCAGGCGTCCAGATTGGCAATGCCTGCTGGGAGCTGTACTGCCTCGAACATGGGATCCAGCCCGACGGCCAGATGCCAAGCGACAAGACCATCGGTGGAGGGGACGACTCCTTCAACACGTTCTTCAGTGAGACCGGAGCAGGCAAGCACGTACCAAGGGCAGTCTTCGTGGACCTGGAGCCCACTGTGGTGGGTAGGTGTTCGGGCCCTGGCAGCGCCTTCCTGGGATGGGGGAAGACCCCTAACAGGGCCTCACGCATGCCCCCCTGAACCCCTCTGCAGACAGGGCAGGACTTAGAAGCCTAGTGATTTTAGGTGAGAAACGCAAACATTAGTGGTTGAGGAGCCTGTGGGAAGCAGTCTCCTAATTTAGGAAACCTGACCCACTGAGGGCGGGCTGCTCTGGCAGCAGTAGGGTGGGCTGGCAAAGGATCCACTTGGGCTCTGTTCATGGCGCCCATCGGAGGCAGTGGTGGCTACCCCTATCCTTCATGCTGTGCACAGTCTCGAGCAACTGTTCTGACCTGCGTCACGAAAACAAGGTAGGTGTAGCGCGTCCCTTTGATTCTTCCAGATTAGGTACTTGAGGTAGTTTCCAACAGGTCTGCTGAGAGCAGTTTTCAGTGGCTGCCCAGGAGGGACAGGATATCACTTTATGGCCCGTAAGTCCCAGGCCACACACAGTGCTGAGGAGACTTCCCGGCAGAGTCATGGGTGATTGTCTGGTGCTTAGGGTTTCTTTTTTCAGGTCCTTTGATGTAGCTCTGAGTATGAAAGAAAGTGTAGAATGACCTGTGTGTGCACGTGCGGGCTTGCTCTCCCTTCTTTGGGGACTGGTTCTGCTGGCATTTTACTGCAAGTTGACTTTTTTTTACTTTTTTTTTTATGAGAGCTAGTGACTGTGAAGGGTGAGCTAGTGACTCCTGCGCTTGCAAATGCATGTTGGTGCCCAGGTCCCACCTGGAGGGCAGAAATGTTGTCCGCCTTTTGCAAGGCCATGGGATGAGTTCCAGAAGGGAAACAGAGAAGGGGAGGCCCAGGCAGAAGTGGGGTCGGGGGTGGGGTTTAAGTGGACCTTTACCAGAGATTTAAAGATGGAGGTGAGGGAGGGATGGGTCTGGAAGAAGGAATTGTGAGCAGCTTGCCTGGCAGCCAAGGGGGGTTGGGTAGGGTGTGCCGGCCAGGCATGGGCCAGGGAGGCCTGAGATCTGGAAGGTTCCACCAGGCGCTGGGCTGCCATAAGGAGGGAGATGTGGAGGTGCTCGGTGGTCCCCATACTGAACAGAAGTGGGGGTGGGTGGGAGGGGAGTTGGGGAACTCTGCTCCATGCACATAACAGTCAATCTATGACATTGGGTTTCAAAGAGAGAATTTATTGAGTTTCGAAGAGAAGATTTGTTGCCATACCTGACGCAGGCGATCAGGTGGCCTCTCAGCCCCCAAATCTGTTTCCCTGGAGTCTAAAGGGAGTTCGGGGTTTTTATGATTTGTAACCAGTACAATATCAAGTATAGACAGAGCTGGTCTAGGCTAGAAGAAGCATTACTATTGTAAGCGTAAGCAGGGCTGAGGCTAATTGAGTTTCTCATTTCAGGTATTAACTTTTGGCTGTTTTGTACTAGAGAAAGTAGAAAAACGCCTATATAATGACTCAGTAATTGTAATCATTTGTTACTTCTTAAAGTCTCGCTCCCAGTCTTGGCATGACAGAGGCAAGACCAAGGAGTTTCGCTTCGTCTGGTGGGCTGGAGCAGGCCGGTGACACATATGGGTTGGAACCCGGTTGGATTGTAAATCTGGGAGAAATGGGAGGCAGGAAACCCCATAAGGGATCATTGCAGGGAACCAAGGAATTACCCCACACACACATACACACACCTCGATGAATGGATACAAAGAATATCCAAGCTATACACCCTCAGTTCCCCCCAACACCTCAAAAATTCCCCATCCCATTCCACTCTCCCGTCTCTCTGGGGGCAGTTGTAGAGAGTGTGTGGGTCCTTCAGTTTCACCCTTCTCGGTAGATGACTTATTCAGGTGGGGTCCTTTAGCTGCAGATGGGTTGGTTGCTTCCCGGTGTTTCCTGCTATGTGGGTGATGGTGGAGATATACAGAGAAGGCAGCGTTTAACAAACAAGTGTGCTTGCTAAATCATTAAATTGATGTCTCTTTTAGTCCCCAGTATCTTAGAGCAGCTGGAAGTAAAAGCCTAAAATTGTGGCATTACAACCCCTGCCAAACTCTGAAATCTGTACTACAACTAATTGTTGTGCTGTGCTTTGAAATTTATTGCTTTTTTGTGTATGTTATTTTTCACAAAAAAAAAGAACAAAAAAGTGATGATAATATATGTATATTCCTTCTAGCCTCCTATGTTCTGGAGCAGCTAGAAGGAAAAATCTGAGAGGATGGTATGGTAGCCCATGACAAACTCTTGGATCTTTCCTGTAACTACGTGGTGAACAGTGCTTTGATAACTATTTTATTCTTCTTTCTTTGCCTTGTATATATGTTATATTATACAATTTTTTAAAACTTAAAACGCACACAAGGGGCGGGCCACAGTGGCTCAGCAGGCAGAGTTCTCGCCTGCCATGCCCGAGACCTGGGTTCGATTTCCGGTGCCTGCCCATGCAAAACACACACACACACACACACACACACACAAATCTGGGTGTGTGGGGGCTGATCATTGATCACTGCTTTTAATCAGAACACTGGGGCCTGGCTGTGAGGGCAGCCCCGGTTCCAAACAACCTCACCTCACGTAAATAGCAGTGGCGGATTTTAAATAGGTAGAGCCTCCCTCTCCCTCCTCCTCCCCCGCCCCTCCCCCCACTCTTTCTCTCTCTTTCCATTGCCCATTTTGTAGCAAAATTAGTCTGGAAAAGTCACAAATTAATGCCCTCACCAACAATGTTTTATTTCTCCAGGCAACTCAAGCAACTGCCATGCAAAGGGATTTTTTTAAACTTTTTAAATCGTATAATATAACATATATACAAAGCAAAGAAAGAAAAAAGCAATACTTTTCAAAGCACACTTCAACAAGTAGTTACAGGACAGATCCCAGATTTTGTCATGGGCTGCCATACCATCCTCTCAGATTTTTCCTTCTAGCTGCTCCAGAACATTATAGGATAGAAGGAATATATACATATATATTTTTTATCATCACCATTTTTTCTTTTTCATGAAAAAATAACATTTATTCAAAAAAGTAAGACATTCAGCAATCACACGCATTTGTTAAACCCTACCTTCTCTGTATAACTCCACCATCACCTTTGATCTTTCTATCCCTCTCTTTAGGGGTGTTTGGGCTATGTCCATTCTGACTTTCTCACGTTGGAAGGGGCTGTCAGTAGTATGGAGTAGGGAAATGGAACTAGCTGATGTTCTGGAGAGGCTGGGCCCTCTAGGTTTCAGGACTTATCTGGTCCAGGGACCCATCTGGAGGTTGTAGGTTTCTGGAAAGTTACCCTAGCATGCATAGGGAATTTAATGGCTCAATGTTTTGAGGCCAAGAAAAAGTCCAAATCAAGACATCACCAAGGTCATGTTTTCTTTCCAAAGACAGGCGTTCAACAGTTGGCTGCCAGCCAATCTTTGGTCCTGGCAATGTACGTGGCAGCCTCTCCCAGTCTCTCAGTTCTCTTCTGGGTTCTGTTGAACTTCAGGTTCCTACTTCCAGTGCCTTTCTCTATCTGTCTTAATTTCAGTCCACTTATAAAGAACTCCACCAACAGAATTAAGACCCATCCTGGCCCACACCTTAACTGAAGGCGCCTCATCAAAAGGTCCTACTTAAAATGGTTTCACACCTGCAGGAATGGATTAAGCTTAAGAACATGTTGTTCTGGAATATATCTATTTCTCAAAACCAACACACATACACACAAAACAACCTAGCAGTCCCCGAGGAGTGGAAGAATACAGGTCCAAAGTTATAACAAGATAATACTCAGCATGTCCAGTTCTCACCAAAAAATTACAAAATGCACAAAGAAACAGGAAAGTATGGCCCTTCCACTGGAAAAAAAAAAAAAAAAGGATTTACCATACACCATCCCTGAGGTAGATCATATATTGGAATTGGTAGTCAACGGCATTGTATCAACTGCCTTAAACACGGTCAGAGAGCTAAAGGAACCCATCTACAAAGAACTCAATGAAATTAGAAAAACAACTGCACAAAATGAAGGGATGAAATTCTAAAAAGGAAACTTTTAGTTTCCTGGTTGCTAAAGCATTGAGTTGCTTAAAAACAATGAGAATTTATCGACTCATGCTTTTGACGCTAGGAGAAGTTCAAAATCATGGTGTCATCAGGCAATGCTTTCTCCCAGAGGACTGTGGCATTCTGGGGCTCGCTGCTGGTAACTTGTCAGCAATACTGGTCCTTGGCTTTTCTGTCACAGATCAGTGGACCTAGCGGCCGCTCCTGACTTCTCCCTTCTTTTGTGGGTTCCACTAATGTTCAGCTTCTGACCACTCCCTTCCCCTTTCTCTCTTTCTGTGACCTTCTCTATAAGGCCTTCAGTAACAGTAGATAAAGATCCATCCTGATTCAACTGGGCCACACCTTAATTGAGGTAACTTCATCCAAAGTTCTTATTATACAAGGGTTCATGAGCACAGGAACAGATTAAGGTTAAGAGCATATTTTTCTGGGATACTTAGCTCCAAATGACCACAAATGACCAATAAGTATATGAAAAGATGCTCAACATCATTAGCAATTAGAGAAATTCAAATTAAAACTATAAGATACAGTTTCACACGCACTCCTATGGCTATTAATAACAAAACTGAAAATAGCAAGTGTCTGGACATGGAGGAATAGGAACCCTTGTGCATTGTTGGTGGGGATATAAAATGGTGCCACAACTGTAGAAGACACCTTGGCAGTTTCTCAGAACGTTAAACCAAATTATTGCATGACCCAGCAATTCCACTCCTAGGTATATACCCATAAGAACTGAAAGCAGGAACTCAGACAGATAATTGTACACCAGTGTTCATCGTAGCATTATTCACAACAGCCGAAAGGTAGAAGCAACCCAAAGCATCCATCCAAAGATAAATGAATACACAAAATATGATCTACCAGGCAATGGAATATTATCCAGCCATAAAAAAGAAATGAAGTGCTGGTTCGTGCTACAACATGGAAGAACCTTGAAGAGGTGTTGAATGAAATACGCCAGACACACAAGGATAAATTATTACATGATTTCTCTTACATGAAATCCTTAGAATAAGCAAATTTATAGATGAGAAGGCAGACTATGTGGTTACCATGGTTGAGGGAAGAGGGGATTAGGGATTTTGCTAAATGAGTATGAGTTTTGGTTTTGGATAATGAAAATAGTTTGGAAATGGATAGTAGTAAGAGACACACAGAATTGTCAATGTACTTAATGCCAGAGAATTGTCCACTTGAAATGGTTAAAATTACATTTATGTTATGCATATTTTACTGCCATGAAAAATAAATGTTTATTTCTTAAAGCCATGGGAGAGCAGAGGTCAGCCTAATTGGAGATGGAGCTGTCCCAAAGTGATCTTCCACCATGAATTACCTGCCTCCTGGGTGAAGGTATTTATGTACTCTATACCTTTTTCAATTTTTCCAATATGCCCATGTTACAGAAGACCCACCTTCTAGGATTTTCCCTGGAAATACAGGTCTAACCATACAAAACTAAAGGTGCAAAAGGCTATCCATTCAAGTGCTGTTGTAAATTGCAAAATATTAGAAGAAATCCAAATGTCCGTGCACAGTAAAGAAGCGGAATAAGCCCTGGGGGGGCATGTCCCATGGAGTACTATGCAGTTGTGAAAAAGAATGGTATGATTTCCAGGCCATATTAAGAAGAAAAAAAAGTACAAACGAATATGTGTAGTATGCTACCTTTTGTATAATAAAGAAAGGAAATAAAAGGAAAAAGAAAGGGTGCTGGATTATATTTTTTTGAGGCATTTTAGGACAAGGGATATGTTCTAGTTTGCTAGCTGCTGGAATGCAATATGCCAGAAATGGAATGGCTTTTTAAAGGGGGGAAATTAATAAGTTGCAAGTTTACAGTTCTACGGCTGAGAAAATGTCCCAATTAAAGCAAGTTTATAGAAATGTCCAATCTAAGGCATCCAGGGAAAGATACCTTGGTTCAAGAAGGCCAATGAAGATCAGGGTTTCTCTCTCAAGTGGAAGGGCACATGGCAGACATGGTGTCATGTGCTAGCTTCCTCTCCAGCTCCCCAGGAGACATTTTCCTTCTTCATCTCCAAAAGTCACTGGCTGGTGGACTCTCTGCTTCATGGTGCTGTGGCAGTCTCTGCTCTCTCAAATTCTCAAACTTTCTCCAAAATGTTTTCTCTTTTATAGGATTCCAGTAAACTAATCAAGACCCACCTGGAGTGGGTGGAGACACATCTCCACCTAATCCAGCTTAACAACCACTCTTGATTGAGCCACATCTCCAGAAAGACGATCTAATTAAGGTTTCAAACATACAGTACCGAATAGGGATTAGAAGAAATGGCTGCTTTTACAAAATGGGATGAGGATTAAAAACATGACTTTTCTAGGGTCCATACATCCTTTCCAACAGACACAGGATATCTGCTGCATTATGTTTAGGCAAGCCAGGGGCAGGGCATGGGGGAGATGTCATCCCTGCAGGAAACGGACACCCATCTGAGAAGTTCCTCAAGACGATATCAGGCAAATACACGAAGGGGCTGAGGAAGCTGGCTAAGGGACAGGGTTCCATGGAGCACCATCCTGTCTGGACTGCTCCACCTTTCCATCGCCAGCGGTTGAGTCAGCCAGGCTGCAGGTGCCCTAAGATCCAGGCCCAAGAGCCACCTAGAAACTTGAAAACACATGAATAAAAAGTGAGGATGCCTGTTTCGGTTTGGTTTTGCTTTGCTTGGTTGGATGGTCATTTTGCTGTGAACAAGTTTCACCCCATCACATCACCTTTCTCCTTTGCAGCTACGCAAGAAGAGCAGCAGGGAAAAAATCATCCTAATGGCAGGGAAAGCAGCTAGTGGGTGAGCTGTGTTGGGGTCCCTCAGGGTCCTCCATGCCTGACTAGGGGCTCCTTTGGCCTCCCAGGGGTCTGGGGTGCCCCACGCTGGAGGGACTGCAGCTTATCCCAGGAGGTCCTGGCTGCAGCTGTAGAGTGGGAACAGGCAGCATTTGTTCTGGGCTCTCCCAGGCACCCTGCCCCTGGCCCAGGGTCATTCATTCACCAATCCGCCCCCCACCCCCGACTCCGGGGCTCAATTCACCAGGGCCTGCTGTGGCCTTGGGAACCCACCCCAACCCTGGGACTGGATGATGCCCAGCAGGACGACTGGCATGAGGTGGGGAGTGGGTGGGCTATAAGGCCCCCCACGTCTGCACCTTAAGCCTGCCCTGTGGTACAGGGGAAAGCACTTACTTAACCTACGTGGTGGCCTGGCCTTGCTTATCTGTGAAGATGACAGAGCTGCCCAGGACCCTGGTGAGTGCTGCTTTTGTTCATGTAAAGAGGGATAGATGCGTGTATGGGGAGAGGGGATGCGTGGGTGACCGCGGGGCGGGGCTGTGCACGGGTGCGGGCGGGCCCTGGGGAGGGAGAGTGGTGTGTGCGGGTGCGGGCCCGGGGAGGGGGAGGGGGGCTGTGCGCTGGTGCGGACCCCGGGGAGGGGGAGTGGGGGCGGCCCGGAGAAGGCGAGCCGGCGGCAGGATGGGCTAGGGGCTGGGGGCGGGCGGTGCGCACAGGCGGCGCGCGCTGGGCGGGCGGGGCCGGAGGGCGCAGAGTGGTGGCGGTGACGGCAGCAGCAGCAGGTGGGTCACTGGGGGACAGGCAGCGGCCCTAGCCGGGTGGAGGCTCAGCTGCCTGGGGACAGGGTCAGAGCTGGGCCGTTGGCTCCGAGAGGTGAGCCGGACATCCCCTCTGACGCTTGGGTCTCGGCGCGCGCTCGGGCCAGGGCCCGGCGCTGGCTGAGGCTAGGGTGGCTGGTCTGGGCCCTGCCCCGGGAGATAGAGCCCCTCCTATTCCGGATCCTGGCGACCTGGCTCTGTCCCGGGAAACCGCGGGTCTCCACCTAGCTCTCAGATCCCTGGCAGGGAGGATTTCCCACGTCAGACTCCCTGGGGCGTGACTCACCCCCAGGTCTGGATCCACCAGATCCCCCTGGGGAGGGGAGTGGCAGACAGACCCTCTGTGCTTCCCTGGGACCCCAGCTACCCCCTCCAGCAGGCCCTGACCCCTCCCTTCCCAATCCCAGCCCCACCCCCACCGCGTCCCCAGTGCTTGTGTGCCAGAACCCCCTGCCCAGGGACAGAGCCAGAGACAGGGATGGGCCGTGGCCGGGCCATCAGAGAGGCACTGGAGACTGCCAGAGCCCAAGCTGGGCAGCCGGTCACTCACTCCCCTGGGACCCTGGCAGGTGGTGGTGGCTGCCTCCTCTCTGCTGCCTGCCATGGCCCGGGGACTGCCCAGCGCCGCCAGCCTGGCACGCTTCTGCGGGAAGCTGACCCGGCGGAAGCCCCTGGAGGAGTCCAGCATGGAGACGTCACTGCGTCGCTGCCTGTCCACCCTGGACCTGACCCTGCTGGGCGTGAGTGGCATGGTCGGCTCGGGCCTCTACGTGCTCACAGGTGCCGTGGCCAAGGAGCTGGCTGGCCCTGCCGTGCTGGTGTCCTTCGGGGTGGCCGCCGTGGCCTCCCTGCTGGCCGCCCTATGCTATGCGGAGTTCGGCGCCCGCGTGCCCCGCACGGGCTCTGCCTACCTCTTCACCTACGTGTCCATGGGCGAGCTCTGGGCCTTTCTCATCGGCTGGAACGTGCTGCTCGAGTACCTCATCGGTGGTGCTGCCGTGGCCCGAGCCTGGAGCGGCTACCTGAACGCCATGTTCGGCCACCACATCCGCAACTTGACCGAGAGCCACGTGGGCGTCTGGCAGGTGCCCTTCCTGGCCCGCTACCCCGACTTCCTGGCTGCTGGCATCCTCCTCCTGGCCTCCGTCTTCATCTCCTGTGGCGCCCGTGTCTCTTCCTCGCTCAACCATACCTTCTCGGTCATCAGCTTGGGTGTCATCGTCTTCACCACTGTCCTGGGGTTCACCCTTACCCACCCGCAGAACTGGAGCGCCCAGGAGGGTGGCTTTGCACCCTTTGGCTTCTCAGGCATCCTGGCCGACACCGCCACCTGCTTCTACGCCTTCGTCGGCTTCGACATCATCGCCACGTCCAGTGAGGAGGCCCAGGACCCCCGGCGAGCCGTGCCCATGGCCATCGCCATCTCGCTGGGAATGGCAGCCACCGTCTATATCCTGGTGTCCACCGTGCTGACCCTCATGGTCCCCTGGCACAGCCTGGACCCGGACTCGGCGCTGGCTGACGCCTTCTACCGGCGCGGCTACAGCTGGGCCGGCTTCATTGTGGCCGCTGGTTCCATCTGCTGGGGTAGGCAGATGCCAGATAGGTTCTGTGTTCAGGGCTCGTGGGTGGGCCAGAGGAGGGAGCTGGGCTGGGGAATCACTCCTCCCCCACCCCACTCCCATTCTGCTGGAGAAACGCAAAGCTGGGTGAGGCCTGCCCCAGGCAATGCAGCACCACAGCCCACTGGGTGGGGGCCCCAGGCAGCCAATTTCTGCACGGGGCCTCCCACTCAGGACAAATGGGGGAGGGGGGCCGGGAGCCCACAGCAGCTGGTAGAAACCAGTGGCCCAGCCACCTGCACACCTGGCTCTCCCATCACCATGGTTACCTTGCAGGGCTCTAAGATACAGATGGCACAGCAGCTGCAGGGGGCCACCTGCCAAGATTAGAGGCAGGGGGCGAGGGGAAGGAGAGCCCCCTGGGCCTGCGGGGACCCCACAGCTGCCTCAGGCCTCCAGGGTGGGTCACCAGTGGGTGTCCCCCCGGCTCTGGGGTGGGCTGCATCTAAAGCCCCTCGGCAGCCTGCTGTGCGGTTGCGAGAGCCAGCTCGGTCCACGCGGGCTTGGTTGTCACCTTTGGGGCCTTCACCTGCAGGACAAAGGAATGTGGGTGGGGTCAGGGCTCCTGGCCACCGGCCACCGTCTGTCTGGGGGTGTCTGAGCTCGGCGGCTCACCTCCTTGTACTTCGTCCTCCAGTAGAAATGGGCTTCTCCGTCCACATACAGCAGCAGGAGGTCACAAAGGAAGGTGACCTGGGAGAGGGCATGGCACGTTCGGGTCTCGGCCACCCCAGACCAACCTGCAAGCAAGGGGCAGGCAGGCACCGCCGGGGTGACACTCACCACGCCCAGCCAGGCCGCTCCAGTGCCCAGAGTGATGGTGCTGGGGATAAGGCCGAACTTCCCGGCCTGCGAGAGTGAGACTTAGGCTGAGCCAGCCTCCCCTGCCACGAGTGGGACCCCATGCCGCCAGGCCCATCCTCCCCTCCAGCCCCTACCTGCCCAGTGACCAGGATATCAAAACGGATGCCATAGAGCTTGAGCAGGCTCCGAGCCTCCACACCGGGGCTCTCCCACCAGTGAGTGGCCGTCCTGCGGGTAAGAGACACGGCGCCCTGGGGATCAGCTCCTCTGTCCACTGCAGCCTGTCCCTTCCATCCCATCCCATCCCAGAAAGCCTGGGCCTCGGCTCTGTGAGGATGCTGAGGCCGGGAGAAGCAAACGGGCCTGCCTCTTGGAAGCTCGTCTGCCTGCTCAGATGAAGGTGGGGACGTGGCGGAGGTGGGGGGACAGGAGGGTCCCTTAACAGACACACCAGCAGTGGGTATGGGGAGGGGCAGGGGGCAGACCCAGAGCTGGAGACTCCACAGCCGACTATTGCCTGGGAGCCGGGAAGACTCCCTGATGGAGGGGGCATGTGTAGGCTGGGCCTGGAAGAAAGCACTGGAAGTTTCTGGGGACTGGAAAAGAGGTGCTCTGAGCACAGGGCCTGGCCACCGGCATTTAGGGCTCTGTCCCCAGGCCCAGAGGCCGTGTGGGCAAGTGCGAATCAAACATGGGGGAATGACAGCAGGCCCCCAGATTGGGGTGGGAAGGGCTGTTCAGGTTACTCAAACAATAAATGATGACAATAAATGTCACGCAAGGCCCTTGATTGAGAGGAAGGGGGGAAAACGATTAGGACTGTTATTGGGACGGTTGGGAAGATTCTGATATTGGATCCATTCTGCTTTTGCCCGATTTCTTGGGTATGTCCTTGGCACGATGGATCCCAGGGACCGAGTCCTTGTCCCCGGAAAATGCCAGACAGTGTCGAGTGGGCTGGGTCTGGAGGACTGCCCCTTGCTTCCACTCAATCTATGTAAATAAATCCACATCAGTCTGGCAGGGAGAGAGAACGAGACTGGCAAAATGGTAGCCGCCTGGCAACCCCAGAGGAAGTATCCATCAGGGGGGTGCTTCTGGAAGGAGCCAACTTTTCTATGGTGTCTTTGGAGCAGTTTAGATAAAATTTTGGAGGTGGGGTTGGGGGGAGGGGCGGTGGGTCCTGTGGCTTGGGGATGAGATACTAGAGGGAGGAAGTGGGGTTTGGGAAGGAGGTGGGATGGAGTCTGTGCCGAGAGAGGGGGTGCCTGCGGGCAGCACCCTCCCCACCTCTGTCCCCACCCCACCTCACCCCCACCCCACAGGGGGCACCCAGAGAGCAGGGCCTGGGAGCAGATGGAGAAGGAATCCTGCGAGGAGCACCAGGTACAGCAGGGGCCACACCTGAAGTTGTAGGTCCTCTCCTGCAGCTGGAAGGCGTAGTGAGGCCAGCACTCGGGGTCCCCGGTGTCCAGGTCACAGTCCCAGTGCACGCGGATACCGACAGCGCCGCCCTGCAGGCCGCGTGTGGCACTGCTCCACTGGGGCATTGGAGGTGGGGGGGGGGACTCTCCGGCCCCCTCCCAGCAGCCCCCACCCCTTCCCAGGCCTGCTGGGGGTGGACTCACCAGCAGTGCCAGGTCCTGGAAACCCACCCCGGCTGCCTCCACGAGGTCCCCAACGCGGAACACGGGGCAATAGGGGCTGGAGTGAGGGTCATAGCGGCAGTGCTTGAAATAGGCGGCGTCCCAGGTCTCCAGGGCGTTGGATCTGGAAGAGGAGGGCAGGATATGGGGGTGGAAGGGTGTCCCTGGGTGGGTGTGGGGGGGGAGGTGGGGACAGCCAGGTCACCACCCCACCTCTCCCCTCCCCTCATGGGGCTTACTTGGAGAAGTTGAACTTGCTAAAGGTGACGGTGTTCTTAATGAAAAGCGTGAAGTTCTCAGCCTGGACCAGAAGGGGCTTCCTGAGGGTAGAGGAAGGTGAGAGAAGGTCCCTGCACCGCCCTGACACCCCACCCCAAGGGGACCCTGCATGGGGCCGAGGGGGGAGCGGGGACAACTCACGCTGGCATGGGGCCACTTTCCACCGGGCACCAGCCAAAGATCTCACACGTCCTGTGGGTCCCGTTGAAGGTCACGCACTGGCCCGTTTTTATGCCTTGAAAACAGACAGACTCCAGGCCCTCAAATCTCAGGACCCCAACCCCGGCCCCACTGGAGGCCCTGGAGGGCAGAACCCAAAATTACCGTGGCTGTGTGTCCCTGTCTCCCCTTCTGGGCAGTCATTGTGGACCCAGCAGCTCGCGAGTGGGACTGAAGGGTGCTGGGGAGGGGAGACGAGAGTGCAGAGTCACCAAGCAGCTGGTGGAACCTGAGCTTCCCCATGTCCCCACAGGACACCCTGAGTGTTGTTTTTGGGAGGGGTGCAAAGAAAAGGAGGTGTCAGAAGTGGGAGGGCGAGGAGCCCTGCTTTCCCTCCTGCAGTTCTGTCCCCAGTGGGGATATCTGGGGACATTTGGGCAGACAGAGCCGGAAAGGGGACAGGCTCCCGGGAAGGTGTGAGCTGCCGGGGCTTTGTTCCGAGGCCCTGGTGGAAGCATGCTGCCCAGAGTCACAGCACCAGATGGCCGTCTCCTTCAACACGACCCAGTAGTAACCAGTGCGTGGCCTCCCCAGCTCCCACCCCGCAGCCTGGGTGGTCCCTCCTGATGTTCAGAAAAGCGCCCACCTCTTCCCAGAACCCAAGCATGGCTCCCCACTGCTTTTCCCACCACGGCAAACAAGCCCAGCTCCTTAGTGGGGTTCACGAGGCCTTAAGTTGGGGACTCCCGCCCCAGGCCAACTCCGGCCTCACTCAGCAGTGCTTCATCTCCCATGGCTCTGACTCAGCCCTGTGCCCAGCTGTCTCACACCAGCCGGTTCCACCAGCTCCCCGATGTGGGAAAACCTCCCCTGGTTCTCCCAGCCTTCAGCCTCTGCCCACCCAGCCCCGTCACGGAGCTCCGCTACCGCGACTTGTGTCTATCTGTACAGGGGTCCCTGGAGGCATGGCAAGTCGAGTTTGGTGGCCCAGGTTGAAGGACCTGACACCATCTGTGCCTGTTAGGAGGCTATCGGATCCACTAGAGCACAGCTGGGGGACTCTCGCAAGTCAGGAAGCCAGGTCTGTCCGTTTGGATGAATCGCCTGGCAGGCTTGTGGCCTCACGACCGCAAGCCTCCCTGGGAACCGTGGACAAGAGGGGAGAGGAGGGGCCCCGACACAGGGAAAGCAGAATCATATGGAGTCCAGAAAGCACTGACTCACAGTGCCCCACAAAGTTCCAGGTCGGCGTGCAAACTGAACATTACCTGGACATCTGATCGTTTTGGAAAGGGAAGGACATTTGGTTTCACTAAGCCTAAGCACATCCTTGCAGACATATGCCACCTCCATGGTGAATGGGCACCAACCACGGCCACGTTTTCCCAGCGACTCTGGTGGGACCAGTTGTTGGGGTTAGGGGCACAGGTGACTAAGCTGTCACCGTCCAACAAGTGATTCAATGTCTGGACTTGCTTAAGGAAAGAAGTTCTTGAAGCCTCTGTCCCACGTCCCCAGTGTTCACAGAGAATGCACAAGTTGGGAAAGGAGAGGGAGTGATCTCTGTAGGAGATGCTAGAACTGCCCCAGGCAATGGGGTTTCAGGGGCGGGGATGGGGGGAGGAGGGACTCTGCATCTGGAGGTGAGAAATGGACAAGGACAAGGTGGGCAAACCTGGCTCGACTGCAGCTGTCGCGAAAAACATCTAGAGATCATAAGTGATCCTGAACAAAGCAGGAACAAAAACGGAAGCTGCCTCGGGACATATTAATGGAGGCTGGGCCTAGAGAAAGGGGAGGTGAAATTCCAGGTTTGCTCAGACTTCTGTGCCCAACTCTGGGTATCAGGCTGAGCACCTGGCGAGGGCCCCAAGACAGGACAGGGTAGGGAGCTGGGCCCTTCATGGGGAGGGACAATGGAGAGCCGTGAAGGCCCGGAGCTGGCGGGGCTAGGGTCCATAGACCCAAGCCTGAATCCCAACCAACCCCTCTGACCCTCGGTCTTCTCTTCTTAAACAAGGATCATAGTCATTTCTATCATGGTCTTTCCGAAAATTGAGTAGAATGGATCAAAGAAAGATTTTATCCCTGGGATACGGCAGGCACATGGGGAAACTTCATTTACTTGGGAAGGAGAAGAAAGAAGACAAGCGTGGTCGGTGGGCCCAGGGCTGGTGGGGACCCAAGAGATCCTCCCAGGCAGGGAGGCTCTCAGGCAGCCTTACCTCGGGGCATCTGCCTTGAACTTGGGCTGGTGTCACATGGAAACTGGTCACCAAAAAGAAGACATTTTCTCCCTAGGAGGTAAGTCCCGGAGTTGGCCCCTGCTTGACTCCCTTGACTAGGAGGCCACAGGTGGGCAGTGAGAAGGAAGGGAACCGGTTCTATCTGGTCATCAACCCCCAAAGACACCCCCAGTGAGGGTGGTTGGGGCGGAGAGGGGATTTGGCTGAGCTTCCAGACAATTCCGAGCCATGGGAACTTCACTCGATGCCCACCTCTTGGGGACAAGTTTATTTCTCTCATTTCACCTGCATTTGCTCAACCAGAATTTTCCAAGAGTTTCCTGCTCCTAGGCACTGAGGATCAGAGGTGAGTGGGGCTGGGGTCCCACACAGGCTAGTGGGGGCGGTGGATCCTTGGCTGGCCAGGGGAGCAGGTGGTGAGCTCTGCTCGGGTCTGAGGTGGCCAAGTACCAGAAGGATGGCTGGCCCCTCAGTGCTATGCATGTGAGCGCTGTGTGTTTGTGGGGTCCATGACCAGGAAGGGGGTCAAGGGCTGGTGGAGGGCAGGGAAAGGTGCAGCAGAGGTTACAATATGGAAGGACTTTTCGTCCCACCATCAAGGAAGGGGAGCCTTGGCGGGGTTGCCAGCAGCAGCCTGTGGGACCTGATGATGCCATGTGTGAAAGCTCAATCTGTCTGCTGCATGGTGTGCACCTGGGCAGTAGGGAGTGGGTGAGAGGAGAAGTCAGAGGGTCACAGAGGACCAGAGCCTCAGCCAGGCATGGACAAGGAGCCTGGGAGGAGTGAAGAATGTTAGGAGGTGGCATCGACAGGAGGGAAGGATAGGTGCCCTCTGCAGGGCAGGCTGGGAAGGGCTTTCAGATGTGTGGGAGGTTTCCTTCACTCCTTCCGGGGCAGGAGTGAAGAAAATTAGGAGGCAGCATCTACAAGAGAGAAGAATAGGTAGGTGCCAAGTCTGGCCATCATGGCTCTCACTGGATGAGGAGAGGCTGTGTTGGTGCAGAGAGAGGGAGGATTTCTCTTTGGACACAGGGAGTGTGCATGCAGGAGGTAGCTGAGGCTCAGGGCAGGTGGTCGTTGGGACTTCAGTTTGGGAATCAGTAGAATGGAAGGTGTAGCTAAGGTTACAGAAGAGCTGGGTAGAGGAGAGGGGGATGGGCAATGTGGCTCGAGAGGGACTGAGAGCAACTGGCTGGTGCTCCAGGTTAGGAAGAAGAGTATTAAGAAGCTCCAGGCCTCCCCCACTCTCATGTGCCTCAACCCCACCCTTAGGCTCAAGTCTTGAGTTCTCAGACACCCCATGTCTTTTCAGATGCAACCTTTGCAACCTAGCTTCGGGACCCGTTCTCTCACCCTGTGAAACCTCCCACACATCCCTGGAAACCCTTCCCAGCCTGCCCTGCAGTCAGCAAGAGTCCCTCCACCCCTCCTCTGGCACCACATGCCTCTCTCTCATAGACATCCACTGCAAGAGCCTGGAGGGTTGGTGTCAGAGGTGGGAGCCCCCACCCCATACACCCCATTCGCGCCCAGCAGCGGGAAACCCACCTGTGGCGGCTTCACAAAGTCGGCCACGTCCCATAGCCGGTTCCCAAGTTCCTTGATCTGGGTCACAGAAACCCCTTTGAGTTTAGTGATGACGGAAATCTGGGGGTCCAGGTCTCGCTCTTGGTAGCCTTTTTTGGCCAGGAGGGCCCACCTAGGGGAGAGGAAGGCCGGCAGTGTGGGATGTCCCCGGTACATGGGAGCAGGGCCAGAGCTGGTTCCCATTTGTGCACCACTCTCCCTAGACGCTCATGTGTCGTGGGCCTGTGTGGGGACACTGTCCACCCCCAACCTTGCAGTCCCATCACACTCACAAGCCCTGGGGCTCCCTGTGTAGCACTCAATGCTTCAAGAGCCACCTGACTGCTCTCCAGCCTCGTTTCCTGCCCAAGACTCTTGCACAGGCCAGAAGCCCCAGCCAGACATTGGAGAGCCACCGTCCTCAGCCTAATTTACCCCACTGTCCTAATCAACTCCACCTTTGCCCACCGAGTCCCTTCCTCCCAGTTCTTAAAGCCCTCCAGACCCCCAGTTAGAACCCATGATCTCTTTTCGGGGGCTTTAGCACTCCAGCTTTCACCATTATTGGAAATGACCTCCTCCCTGGCTAGGGCATTTCCTGCAACAGAGGGGTGGCCACCAACCCTACTCTGTGCCTCAGAGCCCGACATGGGGCTGAGACAAAGCCCTGGAAGGGAGGCAAGGGACACACAGCTGGGCAAAGCTCACAGCTTGCTTTTGCATCCCGCTGGCCTCTGGACTGACGGAGGTCCCTCCTTCTGCCCAGCCCTTGAAGGAACCAAACTCTCAACCCTCAGGCCAAGTGAGCTTGGCCACCACCCCATGGCCAGCCTGCTGGGGACTCGTCTCTTACCCCAGCACGTAGACCACGACCCCCAACTGCAGCAGCCTCTGTAAGGTGCCCACCCTCCGGTTCCTTGTCATCACATACTTCTCGGTCTTGTAATCCAGAAGCCCCCAGCTTGTTGTGGCCCCCCGGGAGCCCATGCTCCCAGCTCCTGCTGGCTGCTGGGCTGCATGAGTCAGCACAGCAGCTGCTGTCCCAGCCAGACGGAGGCAAGGCAGGATTCCAAACTGGGCCAGGCCAGCAGCTGTTAAAGGGGCACTGCCCCCACTCCCCCCACCAGGCGAGAGGTGAACCCCAGCCCCAGCGGCCCTGGGCCTCCCCTCCTCTGCAGACTCCTTTGGCTGGGCATAGGTTTCCCCAAGCAAGCCCTGTCTGTGCCCTCTGGGGTTCATTTCCTCAGGGATGGAGCGGGGTGGAGGAATGACAAGTGCCGCGAGAGGGCAGCATGGGGACAGCAGGAGCCTGGAGGAGGGCCCAAGGAGAGCTTCAGGAAGAGGTGACCTCTGAGCTGACACGCAGATTCTGAAGTTCAACAAGCGACAAGGCTGGGGAGGGACGAAGGAAGGAGTGTATGGAAAAGCTGAGAAGCATGGGAGATGAACTGGGAGCCAAGTAGGGTCCTGAGCAAGGGTGCTCAGAGAGGGCTGCAGTGGGGTGAGTGACCCGCCTCTGCAAGAGTCCCCAGGCCCTCCTGTGCGACGCCTCCGCAGCTCTGGGCCCCCAGCCCCAAGGGGCGAACGGCGCAGTGACTAATGCACAGACGTGTTTTTTTTTTTTTTTTTTTGCAATCGGTGAAATCCGGGCGCTGCCAGACAAGCCTACCACGTGGGCCGCCGTCGGTTGCCGCGGCAACCGACAACTACTGGTTGTCCGGGCGACCGCTGCCCGGGGACGCGCATCTCTACTGGCTTGGCCGGGCGCCCGTTTGCCGGGCGCCGCGTTTGATTGGCCAGTTTAGCCTGAGAGCCCGCCCCCATGCCCGGGTCGCGCTGGAAAGTGGCTGCGCTGCGGTCACGGCCTCGGTGCCCGGCGCTGCGAGATGGCCGAGACGGTGAAGGGTCCCCACGAGAGGTCTGGGAAGAAAGAGGGGGAGCAGGAAGCGGCGGCAGCGGGGGTCCCGGAGGCCGAGGAGGGTTCGGACTCGGATTCGGACTTCGACCTGGAGACGGAAGAGGCCCCTCCGGGGAGGGGTGGGCCAAGCCTATCTTGCCTTGTGGGTTCAACCATCGGGGGTGGTGGGAGGCGGGCTGGGCTCGAAGTGGGCAGAGGACCCCTGTCGAGCAGGGTGCACACCCTTTTGTGGGTGCCCGGTGCCCCCACCCCCCGCAGTGCCTCACCACTGGAAGTCGTTAAAATGGAAAAACCAAACCCTGCCCAACAGTGTAAGGAGGGGTGCCCCACCCCGAAATGGACCCAGGGCTGGGTTTTTCCCAACTCAGAGGAAAAACTAAGCATGAATTTTGGCATCAGGCAGGGAGAAGCACCTGAGCCCGGAGGGAGAGGGCAGGTGAGGAGGCAGCCTGCTACCCCCAGGAGGGGTCCACCCACACTCTTCCCTTGTCTTCTCCCAGGCACCCGTGGGCTTGGAGACCTGGGCAGGGACGCCCTCTATCTCGGTCTTGCCTGGCCCATGGTGTCGTGCCTGCCTCTTGCTTTCTGCGCCAAGGGAGCGCCCCAGAACTGAACCTGCAGCACCGTGGCCTGGGGCCCTAGGTAACCCTGAAGAGACTCTGGGGGCCGGATGGGGTGGGGGTGGGGTCCAAACATGCATAGGATTATCTATTCCCGGTCTGAGTGCTGTGTCCATGGCACACTTCTCCAGACCCCTTCTGTGCCATGCAATTTCCATCCCCACATTTGGGAGACAGATGAGGGTGAAAGCATAGGGCTGGGGAGCTTCCAGCCAGGGGGGTGGTGTCCCCCCGGCGCCTATGTGAAGGGGAGAGTCTCCAGTGGGGAAGCACAGAGTGGGCTGAGCCCTGCGAGCATGAGCAGCCAGCTGTGCCTGGACCCTCTGCCCTGTCCCAGGGGGCCCGGGCTCTGGCTTCCGCATTGAGCTCCCATCCGATCATCAAACGGCTAAATCTGTGGGACAACGGGCTCTGTGCGGCAGGGGCTGAGGCCCTGGCAGCTGCCCTGAGCAGAAGCAGCTGCATCTGTGGTAGGTGCTGGGCCTGGGGCACGTGGGCAGATCCTGAGTCCTCCCTGATTCCTCTAGGGTGCAAAGCGACCCTTCCCCCAACTGGTGGAGATAGAGAAGGGGCCTCATCACAGGGTGGGCTGGGGAGGGGGAGGGAGTCAGACCCTCTGTCGTGCACCCACTGCGGGTCACCACTCCCCGATCCTCCCGACCCGTCCCACCTCCCTCCCTCAACGTGGTGGATCCCCAGGGTGCAGTGCCTGGATGCAATACTTGGAGAAGGGGAAGGGATGAGCGGGCCCCAGGGGGTGTGTGGTCTCAGTTTCACAAACCATGCGGCTGCAAACAACAGGAATGTATTGTCTCTCGGTTCTGGACACTAGAATTCCAAAATCAAGGGCTCGGCAGGGCCCTGCTCCCTCTGAAACCTGTAGGGGAGGAGCCTTCCTTGCCTCTTCCTAAACAGTACACTGGTCTCTGTCTGCATCATTACATGGCATTCTCTCCCCTCTGGCTGTGTCCATATTTATTTCTTCTTATAAGGACCCAACTCGTATTGGGTTAGAGCCACCCTAATCCGGTTCCTGCCTCTCATTAACTCAATCATGTCTTCAGTGACCCTATTACCCAGTGAGGTCACCTGCATGGGATAGGCACACACAGCCACCTGGGCTGGCATTGTCAGGCCCTATAAGGGGGCAGCGAGGGCTTCCGTGGGTGGGTTAGGTTGCTGCCTGTGTCAGTAACCCACGGGGGGCTGCACACCACAGCAAGCTGGGTAGTCCTAACCCCTTGAGAGGAAGGGGGGGCAAGACCCGAGGGGCCGCGCCCACACTACCCCAGAACAACCCATCTGCAAAGCTCCCGCCGCTGCCTGAGGCCTGGAAAGTTGCAGGATGGAGGAGGGTGGGGCCCATGGTTCCTGGCCGCCCTGCTGCCTTCTCCCCATCCCACCCCAGCTTTGGGTCCCACTGACCGGGTGGTGGTATCACCTGCAGATGTGGACCTGTCGGAGAACCAGCTGGGAGTGGTGGGGGCCCGGGCCCTCTGTGCTGCCCTCGTGGTGAATCCGGCCGTGCAGAGGGTGCAGCTGGTGGGAAATGGCCTGGAGATGCAGGCGGCCAAGTGCCTGGCGGAGCTCCTGCTGCTCAACACGAGCCTGCAATCCCTGGACCTGAGCTACAACCAGCTGAATGGCCAAGCAGGTACCCCGCGAGCCCATCCACACCTGGGCACCTGCTGGACAGCACCTGTCGGGGGAGTCGAACCTCCGTCGTCACCTTGGTCTGCTTCACGCCCACCCCAGCCACCCAGACATCTCTGAGTGACCTCTTCCTCTATGTGCTGGCCACTGATGTAACAGCTAGGGGGCCAGCCATCCACAAAAGAAAGTCCCTGGCTTCAAGAAACACAAGTGACCAAAACAATTCTCCATAATTTTCGGTGCTAGGAAAACAACAAACAGGGCAGATTTCTAGGGAAAAGCCAGGACCCTGCTATAGGGGGTGTGTTAGTTTGTAAAAGCTGCTGGAATGCAACACACCAAAAACGGAATGGCTTTTAAAAGGGTGGGGGGATTTATTAAGTTGCGAGTTTACAATTCTAAGGCCATGAAAATGTCCAAACTAAGGCATCCAGGGAAAGATACCATGATACAAGAAAGGCTGTCAGTAGAGAAGACAGGTGCCTGGCATGTGCTGGGATCTCTGGTTTCTCATTTCGAACAGCTTCCCTGGGGGCACTTTTCTTTTGCATCTCCAAAGGCTGTATAGGCGGGCTCTGTTGGCTCTAGGATTTTTCCAAAATGCTTCTCTCTTAAAGGGCTCCAGTGAGCAACCCCACCTTGAATGGGTGGGGACACATCTCCATGGAAACCACCTAATCAAAAGTTACCACCCACAATTGGGTGGGTCACATCTCCTTGGAAACAATGAAAATGTTCCCACCAAGCAATATTGAATGAGGATTAAAGGACATGGCTTTTCTGGGGTACATAATAGCTTCAAACGGACGTGGGGGGTTGCCGGGGAGAACTCTGTAAAGAAGTTCCATTTAAGTTGAAGTGCACACGGTGAGAAGGAGCCAGCCAGAAAGACCAGAGGGAGAGCATGCGTGTCCTCTTCCCAGACTGATAGCAGTCTGAATTTGTTATCGAGCCAGGGGAGACTGCCTATGGTGTGGGGTGGAGAGGCAGCAGGGGGCCTGTGTGGCTGCAGGTCATGTCAGAGAGTTGAGTGTTTTATGACAAGTGGGATTCCTTGATTTCGCTTCTCTCTGGGGCCCCAGGACCTTTGCACGGGTTGTCTCCTTTACATCTCTGCCTGCCTCTCCCCAAATGCTCCAATTAGCTGTATGAATTGCCTGGCACTCTAGGTTAGGAATACAGATTTCTGTACCCTGCACCTGCTGAGCCCAACCCTTGGGGGATATCAGTCTTGTAAAGGGTGCCCCCCCAGAAGATTTGTCTGATTTGGAAAGTTTGGATCTGTCTCCAGCTGCTTAGAGTGCGGGGCGGGGGTGCCAATTTCAGCCTGTGAGAACTGGCCTTTCCAGAGGGCTAGTTTGAGAAGATTGTTGTGGGGAAGTCAATCAAATTAAAAGAAAGGCTAATTTCAGACTTTCAGCGGATTAACCATAGGTGTCCCTCTGGACCTGCACAGTTGGAGGGCAAGAAGCACAGAGGACACGGACACTTTTGCTTTCCCAACTGGGAACCGTGGGTGGGCCCGACTCCCTTGTGCAATAAAGGGGTGAAGGAGTTTGGGTCTCAGTTTCCTGTCTTGGTCCCCGGGGGCGGGGGGCTGCAGGTGCCAAGCTTTGGTAAGTTACAAAGGCGGAGCCGTTCAGCCGAGAAGGGGCTTCCCCAAAGAGTGAGGAACCAGTACCCTTCGCTAGCAGGGCTAGAAGTGTCTGAGGACAGGGGGAAGCACCCCTTATCTGGGATCCTGGGAGGGAGGGGTAGGAGCAAACCCCAGTGCTGGGCGCCAAAGGCTGATCTCTCGCGCCTGCGCATGGAGCTCTCCGCGGTGCTGAAAATGTTCCCAGGGTCCGGGCCAGCTGGGCTCACTGGTTGTTTCTTTCCTTCTCTCCTCTGTGCTTGATTGGCCCGTGGACAGGGGTCAAGGCTCAGTCCCTCTACGGAGCTCCAGGCTGGTGGGAGAAGATCGGACGGGCCAGAGCCTTGGAAGGGTGGGAGCCCAAGTAGAGGTGGACGTCCGAGGAGGTTTAGCTTAACCCTGACAGGCAGGCAAAGCTTCCTGATGCTACGAACCCAGGTTAAAAGGAGGCGCTCTTAGCCAGGTCAAGTGGGAGTCAGCAGTTCCAATGTGGGGAAGAGGCTGTGCAAAGTCCCAGGGGCAGGGGAGAGTAGAAGCAGGGGTTTCTACTCCTTTAACATGTGAAATATTTCAGGTGGTTTTTATGTTTGTTTTGTTTTGTTTTACATATACACAAACACATGCCCCTTTCTCTAGTGTCACTGCCCCTCCCCACCAGAGCTAAGTCTTGCTCAGTCTATAGCATGAGCCTTTCAACTGGTCCCCCTGCTCTCGTCTCTGCCTCTGCCACCCCCCGAGTCCACCCTTTAAAGAGCCTCTAAAGCTCTTGCTGAAATAACAACTCAGCCTTGTCACTTCTTTACTTAAAACCCTCCTGTGGCTCCTTGAATCTATAGGGTGGTGCCTGAGTCCCTTGGCTTAGCATTCAAGGCCTCTTAGCATCTCCCCAGTGCCCATCACAACTCCCTAATTCCACCCTCACCCCCACCCCCAGCTTCTCCCTCTTCCGCACCCCAGCTCCATGTGTGCATTTCCACAAGTGCTGCATGCTCCCAGAGCTTTCAACCTCACACTTTCCCAGGCATGATGAGTTCCTCAGTGTTCAGGATTATCTCCTGTCTCCTTACTTCCCTGACACCCTAAGGCAGGTGTTTTGGTTTGCTGAAGCTACCAGAATGCAATATAATAGAAATGGGTTGGCTTTTATAAAGAGAATTGATTAAATTGCAAGTTAACAGTTCTAAGGCTATAACAACGTCCAAATGAAGGCATTGAGGGAAAGATACCTTCACTCAAGAAAGGCCGATGGGTCTGGAACAACTCTGTCAACTGGGAAGGCACATGGCTGGCAACTGCTAGGGTCTTTGGCTTCTTGTTTCAAACAGCTTCCCCGAGGGCATTTTCTTTCTTCATTTCCAAACATCTCTGCCTGTGTGGGTTCTGCAGCTTTTTCCAAAATGGTTCCCTCATAAAGGACTACAGTAAATGACCCCACTTTGAATGGGTGAAGACTTATTTCCATGAAAACCACTTCATCAAAAGGTCCCACCCAAAATTTTATGGGCCACATCTCCACAGATACAACTTATTCAAAAGGACCTCACACAACAACATTGAATGAGGATTAAGAACATGGCTTTTCTGGGGTACACAACAGCTTCAAACCAGCACAGCAGGGTTCACCCCACTCTTTTTGCACATCTCCCCATCTGTAGCCTATAATAGCTCAAACTCCATTCATTTGTATTTATATCTCCTCTCTTGGTGTGAGCTCCTTGAGAACAGGGCAGAGCCCATGTTGGGTTTTTCCCCTAGACCCACATGCCCAGTAGAGACCCTGGCACACAGGAGGCATTGGCATTGCTTTTTGAATCAATAAACAGTGTGAATGAAAAGGTCTCTCTTGGTGTCTCTAAAGGAACAATACTTGGCCAAGCTCTGGCAGAAAACACAGGACTCACGGAGCTCAACATAAGCTGGAATCACCTCCGAGGTTTAGGAGCTCTAGCCTTTGCCTGGGGTCTGGAGGTAGGAGTTCCCCCTCCCAATCCCCCTTGGGCTGACTTTGCAGCTCTTCAGAAATGATTCTTCAATCTTTTTTATTATTATTAGAGAAGCTGTGGGAATACAGAATGATCATTCATAAAATACACTGCATTGGTGTGCTGAATGCATTTAATGCATTCAACAATGGGCCCATGTGCCATGCCCATTCCTGTCAGTTACTGAGAACTCCCACAGGTGAATGTCCCACACCTTTTCCAGACATCACAGGTATTCAGATGGAAGGGGACATCCTTGCAGTCATCCCAGCTATTGATGCTGACCTGAAACAACACCTTTGCACTCTTGGGTGGCAGCAGCCATTCTGACACCCGCTCCCTCAGATGTTGCGGGTTCCAGGAACAGGTGGCACGAGCCTCTGGCCAGGCGGCATGAGCGGCCTGCAGTGCTGGCTGCCTTGGGGGGGTCCTCTTCAGACACCAGCAGCTGCTGCCTCACCCTCCTCCAGGGCCTGATCTGGGGGTTACGGCACACACAAACTCCCGCCCCTCATCCCATCACAGTCCTCCGGCATGTTTCATCCACCTGCCCTATGCCGTGGGGTCCCTGTCCTTGAAAGGCTCCTGACTGGACTTGGCAACTGATCATCATGTTTCTGGGTCCTGCTGCGGCATGGCAGACTCCCAGGCTCCAGTGGCCTCTGGGGGACATGTGTACCTGCCGCCCTCTCCTGCTGCCCACAATTAACGGGGCCTGCGTGGCACTTTCCCTAGATGCCACCCTCTGTCCTGGAGCTTCTCCCTGCTCTGTGCACTTTGGGTCTCCTGCATTCCAGGGCTACGGCCTGCACCCCCCCACCCCGCAAGGCTTCCCCTACTGTCAGGGCCCACAGCTTGGCTCTTCTGTGTCCTAAGCCAACATTTTCCTGAAAATCCTGGATATTTCCTACAATGGTTTTGGTGATCCAGGTGCCTCTGCAGTGGGTGAGGCCCTGAGAGCCAACAACGTGTTGGAGGAACTCAACATTGGGTAAGGAGCATGGGGGTGCTGGCCCCAGAGCACGGGGCTCTGGTATCCTGCTCTGTCTCCACCTTAACTTACCTGCCACCACCCACCCGTGATGGGCCTCGAGCCACACCCAAGAGCACTCAGCTCTGTCCTTCTCACTCTAGTTCGCCATTTCTACGTTGGGACCCATGACTTCCACTGAAAGGGCAGGTGGGCGGGAATAACAAATATCTGCAAAGGCCTGATGTGGAATGGGTGCTCCATGAGAGTTTCTCTCCCTTTCAGAAGCAGCAGGACCCTGACCTGTGGGTGCACGGGCATGCTCTGTGCAGCAGCTGGTTCCCAGGGGCCTGCCCTGTGTGACGCACTCTTCTAGGGCCGTTAGCACGGAGGGGAGTAGAAAGGCAGAGGTTAGGGCAGTCGTAGTTGCCTGGCTGAGTCCTCCCTTGGCTTGGGTGCTGGGTTGCTACTCGATCTTGCCCACATTTCCTCTTCCATGGAAGGAGCCGGAAGATGCTGAAATCAAGGCAAGGCAAGCCGAGCCAGGGTAACATGGCTCAGCAGTTACCCAGCAGCTGAGCAGGACAGAGGAAGGGACACAGGGAGGGAGCTGGGTCACTGACTGGCACAGGCCCTGTCTCCGTGATAGTGTATTAGTTCGCAAGCTGCCAGAATGCACTATCCCAAAACTGGAATGGCTTTTAAAAAGGGGAATCCAAGAAGCTACAAGTTTGCAATTCTATGTCTACAAAAATGTCCAAACTAAGGCATCTAGGGAGAGGTACCTTCATTCCAGAAAGTCCGATGGGTCAGGCACACCTCTGTCAGCTGGGAAGGCACATGGCTGGCATCTGTTGGTCCCTTGCTCCTGGGCTCTGTTGCTTTCAGCCTCTGTTCCTGTGGGGGCTCCTCCTTTGGCTTCTCCAGGACTGGCTTTCATCTCTTGGTTTCCCTTGGCTCTCTCCAGGTTCTAACTTGCTTAACATCTCATGGCAACATCTGCTGGGCTCCAAGCATCTCCAAACAGAGGTTTGGAGATGTCTCTGTTCTCCAAGTGTCGGCATCTGTGTCAGCTCTGCTCTGAAGTTTCTGTCAGCTCTCTCTGTCGACTCTCACTTCTGAGCTTTCTCTAAAATGTCTCCCCTTTTAAAGGCTCTGGCAAACTCGTCAAGATCCAGCTGGAATGGGTAGGGTCACATCTCCAACTAATCAAAGGCCATGCCCACAATTGGGCGTGCCCCATCTCCTTGGAGATAATCTAGTCATGAATTCCCTTGCTGCAATATTGAATCAGGGTTAAAACATGGTTTCCTGGGGTATGTAATCCTTCCAAATCAGCACAGATAAGTTTGGGGTACCAGCTGGGGCAGAACCTGTGGGAGCATCTTCCTAGCTCAGCAGGCAGGGGAGGCACTGACCTTCTCTGCCAGGAGGGGTGCTCGGGTCTGTGTGTCCCTTAAGTGTGTTGGCTGCATTCTCTCCCTGTTTCACTGACCTCCTCACGATCCTCAGGTGAGAGAGGCTTGCAATGTGTATGCCACGGAAGCTCCTTGGGACCGAGACAGCAGGCAGGGGCGGGACCCTGGGCAGCGCAGGCTCTGCATGGCTGTTGGGACGCACCCCACTTCTTTCTCTTGCAGTTACAACCGCATCTCAGCAATGGGAGCTTTGAGCCTGGGCCTGGGCCTCCGAGTCAACCAAACACTGAAGATTCTTGTCGTGAGTGCTGGCCTGATGGGGGAGGCTCCAAAACGGACCTGCCCCCATGCCTGTCCACTCAGCGATCTCCCCACCACATCTGCCCGGCCCGGTGGCAGAGATGCAGGAACATTCCAGAACCACATGTGCGGGCCTAGAGGAAAGGGTCTCCTGTGACCTGGCCTGTGCACGTTTTCAGACCCCTCCCGTTGATCCTTCCATCCCAGCTGCTCCCCTACCCACCACTGCCCTTCCTCTTTCGTATTTCATCATGCAGACACCCCTTGCTTCCCCCTCAGCTCTTCCTCTGGCCTTGCTGGCACCCAGAATTCGGCCAGGTAAAATAGGGGCTATAGCTGAGAACTCCCTGAGGACTTTCCTTCCTCCAGGGGAGGGAGCTGAGGAGCAGGCAGAGAGGGCAGTGAGCAGGGCGGGCATGGGGCAGGTCCACAGGGGGGGACCCTGTGCCCACAGCTGAACTCCAGGCCCTCCCACACGCGCCCCTCCCCTCCTGCCCTGAGCATGTATCGCTCACTCCCAGCTCACGGGACTCGCCACACCAGGTGCTCCTCCGCACCTGTGTGTGTGCTCCTTCTTCTCCTGCCGCAAGGCCCAGCTCTGCCCAGCTCATCTGTAAAGCTCAGCTCAGGCGTTGCCTGCACCCCATCCTTCCCACCAGCCTTCCAGAACCTTCCCGGCAAACTTGACATCCACCCTCTCCTTGCACTTCCCACACTGCATTTTTGTGATCTGTCTCCTTTTATTCCTTCCACTGAGAGCAGCAAACTCGACAAGGACAGGGGGTCCAGCGTGGAGCTGGGCACTGGGTGGGTGCTCAGTCCACCCAGAGCCGTGGGCCTGGCGCTAAGCGCCTCTGGTTTTGTGCGGGCGTGTCTCTTAGATGTCCAGGAACCCCATGCGAAATGAAGGCTGCCTGGCGGTTCTCAAGGCTGTCCGGAATAATCCAGTATCAGCCCTGGAACTGCTGGATTTCTCCGTAAGGGCTTTTGATAAACCTCGTCTCTGGGCCTCCCAACAGCCCAGTGAGGTGACATTGCCTCCACTTTACATCAGAAAAAGTGGGGAGCGTGGAAATAAAGCACTCTGCCCAGGGAGGTGGTGCTGCGTCGGGGTGTGAACCCGGCCTCAATCTAAGACATGAGGTGCCTAATCCCGGCTCCTACCTGGTGGCAGCAGCCTGGGCTCACCTTCGTGACCCCTGCCTGATTTCTGCATTGGCTAGAAGAGAATAGCTGGTTGGTTGAGGGTTGTATTAGCTAGGGTTCTCTAGAGAAACAGAATCAGCAGGAGATATCTGTAAATATAAAATTTATAAAAGTGTCTCAAGTAACCGTGGGGATGTAGATTCCAAAGTCTGTAGAGCAGGCCACGAGCTAACAGCTCCAATGAAGAAGGTCCTAACGAACTCTCAGGAGAGGCTTGCTGGCTGAAGCAGAAAGAGCGTCTCTTCTGAATCCTTAAAAGACTTCTGGTGGTTAGATTAAGCGTCACTCATTGCAGAAGACACTCCCCATAGGTGACTACAAATGCAATCAGCTGCGGAGACAGCCAACGTGGTCATCATTTAAGTCCGTGAAATGTCCTGATAGAAACAGACAGGCCAGCACTTGCCTGAGCAGACAACCAGGCACCATCACCTGGCCAAGATGACACATGAACCTGACCATGACAAGAGGCGTGATGTTCTGTTCACTGACGTTTGTTTAGATTTGCAGATTCTGTACTGCCAAGGCTGCTGGCCCCTCCACTTGGCCTGTACTGGCTGCAGGTGATGGATGGCCCTACAAGAGTCCCATGCCTGGCTGTGAAGGAGATTAGGCCTCCTTTTCATTCAATTTTGCTTTGTTTTGTATACAAAATGTCAGTCTTTTCTATATTAGGCAGTCAAACGTTAAAGATGGAAAGAGAGAATCCCACAATGCAAATTACTAAAAGAAAGCCTAGCTACAACTTCCTAGCCCTGATTTATTTCAACACAGGGTTGAGTCAAAAGCCTTCCCAGAGATGTGACTTCAGGGTTTGGGACAACCCTCACTGCTTCCCGCTAACAACTGCCTGGTCTCTATGGGTGCAAAGCCAGGGGATAGCATGCCTTCTACTCTAGGAATTCATCAGTTCTGAACCCTATCGTCCTAAATGAGATGAAGTTTATGTGATGTCGTTCTCTCAAAAAATGCCCATTTGTTCGTTATAACGTATGAGTCTTATAGTAGAGTGGAAATAGCTCGGGCTTTAGAATCAGATCCAAGTTCTGGATGCATCTAATGTGGGATCTTGGACAAGATTCTGAATTAAAGACCAACACGAGTCTAGAGCCAGTGTCCTGTCTTCTGATTCCTTAACTGTTATTATTAGTCAAATTTGACAAACCCAGATTTTATCTTCAGTTTTGAGGGAGATGTGTATAAGCTATAAAGTTGAAGTAAAACTTTTCCCAGGGCTCAGCCTCAACTTGGTCTCTATGTAAAATGGGGTTTATGCCCAGGCCTGCCTGGCATAATGACCCGAGAGGGGGTTTCCTTACCTCCTTCCATCAGACACTGAACCTTCCACCTCCGGGGTTTTGGCCACACATCACCTGCCATCTGTGTCTGCACCAGTCCCCTCATCAACCAGGTGCTGGGTGTAGCTGAACCGGCCTTCAGAATGATTCAGATGTAATCAGAAAACATCCTGAGGCCAATGAAAATGAGAACAGAGCATATCAAAACTTATCATGAAGACAGGGTGAGGTGACAGACCCTGTAGGAAAGGGCCTGCATGGAGAAGTTCTCGCTCAATCCTAGTTCTCCCCACCCTCTTTGCTTTTTATTGTTAATTGAGGTTCAATGTCTATATTGAAAGGGGCACCTAGATTAAGTGTAGAGCTGGATGGATTTCCACAAACAGCATACAGCTGCCTAACCAGCCTCCAGCCCAAGAAGGAGTGCATGTACCTTAGAAGCACCTCAAGTCCCTTCCCATCTGTTTTAATGATTTGAGGAGTGAGATTATCATGCACAGGATAGGAGTTATGTGTGGGTGTCAGTTCTTGTGAAACTACAAATAGTCACATTCTCAGAAGGTGAGACTATATCACCTTATAATGTGTTTTTTCCGTAGGATATCCAGGTGAAGAGAGAATTTATGGACCTTGCTAGCTCAGTGAAGACAATCCTTCCAGAGCTTCGCATCAAGACTGGGGCTTCAAGGGTGGAATACAAAAAAGCATTGCCGCCAGCCTCTACCAGCACCTAACTCTAAATGATCTGGGAGTGGGGCTTCCTTACCTTTTCCCATCAGCCACTTAACCTTCCACCTTGGGGGTTCTTGGCCTCACATCACTTGCCACCCCTGTCTGCAACTGAGTCCCTTCACCAGCCAGGTGGTGGGTCCTGCTGAGCTGACCTTCAAAATGACTGTTTCGGTTTGCCAAAGCTGCTGGAATGCAATATATCAGAAAAGGATTGGCTTTTACAATGGGGATTCATTAGCTTACAAATTTACAGTTCTGAGGCCATGAAAATGTCCAACTAAGGCACCAACAGGATGATACCTGGACTCTGAAAACAGACTGCCAGCATCTGGGACACCTGTGTCACATGGAAAAGCACCTGGTCAGTGACTGCTGATCCTTCTCTCCCAGGTTTCATTGCTTTCAGCTTCTGGCTTCAATGGCTTCCTCTCAACTTCTGTGGGTATGTTCTTGTCTCTCAGCTTCTCTGGGACTTCTCGAGCTCTCTGTGCTTTTTATGCCTTTTATTGTTTCACAAAGGACTCCAGTAAAACAGGTCTGCCCCAACAAGAATGAATTTAAAGAGCACAACATTTTCTGGGGTACATAACAGCTCCAAACTCCCACAATGACTCAGACCCATGCCCTCCTCTGTGCCCCAAATGCATGATCTGGTCCTTCATTTTCTCTCACTCCTTTAGGTGACATTTATTGAGCCCTTGTTATGTGCTGTTCGGGGATGCCCCAAAAAAGTCCTTGACTCCAGATGTCTGGGCTTTGATGAGCTAAAAAACACAATTAAAATAAAATACGCAATCAGCATTCCTAAACCCGACCTGTGAGAGTGCAAACTGACGCCTTTTTGAACGCGCTTTACCATTATGCCCCGAGAGGCTTGAAACTGTCTGCGCCCTTTTAATCCAATTGTTTGATTAATTTGCTCTACAGAAATAACAAAAGCTTGATGCCCAAAGGTGTTCACTGCAATGCTATTTATAATGATGAAAAATGGAAATCTCCTCAATGCCCAGTCACAAGGGATTGTGTGATTAAGATTTCAAACTTGGCAATCACCGAGAGCCACGTTTTTGAAGAACATTTAACTAGTGGGAAAATGCACGTGATTGTTAAATGAGAAAACCAAGATAAAAAAATCACAGGGTTTGTCTGGCAGTTCCTCAATCAAAGAGTTAAACAAAGGATCACCCTAGGACCTGGGAATTCCACCCCCAGCTACATACCCAATAAAACTGAAAACACGTGTCCACACAAAAACTTAGACGCAAATGCTCATGGCAGCATTCTTCATAATTGCCAAAAAGCGGGAACAACCCAAATGTCCATCAACTTATGAATGTATAAATTAATGTGGTACACCCATACCACGGAATATTATTCAGCAATAGAAAGAAATGAGGTTTGGGATGATGCAAATGTTCTAAAATCCATTGTAGTGATGGTTGCACAACTCTGTGAATATAATGAGACCCACTGAATTGTATGTTTTAAGTGGGTAAAGTGTATAGTATGTGACATATCTCCAAGACACTGTTAGCAAAAAAATCACATGGGGGCAGGCCACAGTGGCTCAGCAGGCAGAGTTCTCACCTGCCACGCCGGAGACCTGGGTTCGTTTCCCGGTGCCTGTCCATGCGGGGGGGGGCGGAGGGGAAAGCCAGTGCTCCCATTTCATATGTGGTCAATACCTACTTTGGAACAGAAATAAAAAAAAAATCATATGGATTGATCCCAGTTGAACCCAATTGTTTGTGTGTGTGTGTGTGTGTGTATATATATATATATACATATATATATATATATATACACATATATATATATATGTGTATATATATACATACTTTTTTCTTTTTGTATGGGCAGGCACAGGGAATCAAACCCGGGTCTCCGGCAAGGCAGGTGAGAACTCTGCCACTGAGCCACCATTGTCTGCCTGCCCCCGCAAGTGTATATTTAAAGTAGATAAATATATACACACACACACGAAGCGAAAAGAGAAAATGGGCACTGAAATATTAATAATGCTTTATCTCTGGATTGTGGGCTTATGAATGATTTTTGTTTTCTTTGTACTTCTCTGGCATTTTCCAAACTTTCTACTCAGCGTACATATTAATTTTATGACCAGAAAAATAAATATATTTTTACGATACAACATGAGAGGTGTATGGTGTGGTTGAGGCCCAGAGGAAGCAGGGATTCACTCACCTGGGAAGAAGAGGGGAGAGCAGGGGCCCCACCTGGTTTCCCTGGCTGTTAGCTGGTTTGCCCTTCCATTCTCCTCCCCCCTGCTGCCAAAGCGATCTTTGTAAGGCCAGACTTGGTGGCACTGGCCAGAGGCTGCCCAAGGCCTAGGGGAAAATCCCAACAGCTTGACCAGGTATGTCTACCACACTGGACACTGGGGAAGTTTCCAGCTCTCTAAGGAGGACAAGCTAAAAGTGCCTCATCTACCATCTAGGCAGATGCCAGAGCAGGATGCTGCCTTCGGGTGATGAGCTGGCCCATGCTTGGTGTACAGAGCAGTGTTACCAGCTCAAGTAAGTTTTTCGGACACTCACACAGTATGGTAGAAACTCTTTTATTTCTTTCTCGTGAGAAAGGGTGCTCACAGGAACAAGCTGCAAGTGAGTGCAGAATATGGAAGCCCATAGGCTCCTTTTATATTAGTCCCTAACCCAAAGGAGTCCCCCTCCCCCGCACCCCCACCGTTCACCATTGGGTGGCTCCTTAGGACTTTCAAGCTAGTCTCAGAAAGTAGCAAAGTAACAGCTGAGCTTTCTACACTATATTATCATAATTACTCATTTAGTTTTCAACCAATCACAGATTAAGGTAGGTTGAATACTTAATTTGCATATCCAACTGCCCTTATTTGGAGGGGATCAAGTGAATAAGCTTGATGCCCTAAGCACCTATTTCGTTCTAGTAAACTCAATCCATCATATACTGACGTAATTGGGGTGAATGTGGGCCAGGTTAGGAGGTGGAGAGTTAAACAAAGGGGTTTCCATACTTCTTTGACTGGGACGGATCCACCCCTTACATTGGGTGCCTCCTTTGTCCTTTTCCCCAGAAGTGAATACACACTGGATCCTAAGAAAAGTTAAGGTTTTCTTTTTTACTGAAAAGAAGAATCAAGTGATTTTTGCAGAGTCCTCCAAAATGGGTGCTGTGTCCCAACCCACCTACTTCACGGCCTCCCCTTGGCCACGGTCTGGGCCTTCCCGAGTGGGGACTGGGGGTGTACCCGGCCCTCCCTGGTCCCTGGAAACCCCACTCCTCACACCACATAAGTTATCAAATCCTGCACTCTTACTGAGTTCTGGTTGGGAAAGGCCCCGGGAAAGGGGCAGAAGAGAGAGCTGGAGGCAGGATTTGGGGGGCAGAGGCGGGGGTGGGAGGGTGAGGCCTCTGAGGCGGCCATGTTTGCAGAGACCTGAATAAGCGGCGCAGAGTCCAGCAGGCCTGTGACGCCCAGGGAGGGGGACGACAGCTCAATGTACCCTCAAGCCCTCCGCAGGCCGGAAGCTCCCGGGAACAGAAAAGCTCTGCAACAGCCCGCGCGGCGCCGGAGCCCCGGGAGCTGCCCGCCTGGAACCGCGCCGCCATGGACGGCCCGGCGGTCTTCCCGCCAAACCCACTTGCAATCAGAAAGCGTTTCCGCCTCGCGCGTGCGCCGGGACATGGCCAATCGAGGGCAGGCGAACCGTCCTCGGCCCCGCCCGTCGGGGCCGCGGACCAATGGGCGCACGGTTGGCAGAGGGCCAAAAGGCGGCGCGCGCGCAGTGTGCGTTAGGAGTTGGGCGCGCGGCTGCAACCGTTGAGGGAGAAGAGCGGCGGCGGCGGGTGAGCAGCGGCGGCGGAGCAGCTTACTATGGTGAGGCCCCCCGGAGGCGGCATGTGTGGCGGAGGCTGGGCCCAAGGGGCGGTGGAGGGCCGGGGTGACCTGGGCGGGCCCGTTGGGAGCGGGGCTGGAGGAGGCCGCGGGGCGGGGTTGCGGGCGTCCGGAAGCTGGGTGGACGCACGTGGATGGGCGCGGGGTCCGCGAGCTCGAGGGCGGTAGTGACTCCGGAGAAGTCCGGGGAATCTGTGCCCTGAAGAGCTGGGGCGGGAACCGAGCTGTTGGGGAAGGATTTGTAACCGGGGTGACACACGTGGGCCCCCAGGTGTGGGTGGTCATGGGGTGGGGGCAGGGCGGGCCTCGGGCACCCCCCCCATACACCCCCACCATGAGAAATGACTGGAGACCCCACTGTCCGTGTGGGTTCCCGGCTCCATGTTAGTCGAATTGGAAACTTTTTAAAAAATTTTCAAAGCACTCTTCACTAATGCAACTTGCTTTTTTATTGGGTGGGACACGGAGAAGCAGATAAGGTTTTAAAACTTAAAAGAAGAAAAAAATAGGCTTTATTACTTTAAATTTGGTCGTCTTAATTTTCTTTGGCTTATCCTTAAATTGTGTAAAACTTTCTCCTGAAGACATGAAGATACATATATTTGAGACTGACCCATAAGGAATTTTTTTTTCAGGACCACCATAAATGGATATCTCAGGTTAATTATAAGGCATATTTAAATAAAGTATCCATGTAGTCATTGTAAAATGTGTTTCCGTAGTAGGTTTCATAAATCAATTCAAAATTGAGGCTACAAGGGAAAGAAATTTACATATTCAGAAAGCAAAGTTCTTAAATTCTAAGTATTCAACACTAACTTAGATATCATTCAGTCAGCTGTCAAAACTGCGAATGTTCTCAAAATATCAAGCAGAAAGTTCTTACAAATATCTGCATTGCTGTAAGTCATACTGGAAATTAAAGCTGTGGGGTTAAAAAACAGTGATCACGACTGTGCTTAAAGATGACACATATCTGAAAATGGGACATCCAAAATTAGGATATATCCAACAGTTTGTCGGTCATTCTTTGGCGTACCGTGAAAAAGAAAAAAAAAGGTTCCTAATTCAGCTCGTCACTCAAACATGTGCTGGGTCTTTTCCTGGAGACGACAGAACTGCAGCTTTTGTCACAAAACTCAAGGGTAGAGATTTAATAAACTTAGTAATTTTTATTGCCCCATCAAAGACAGTCTGAAATGAAACTAACTAAAACAAGACTGAGTAAATAGGATTGAAGAATCCAGAGGTCATGTGCAATTTGGGGCCATGGACTTGATGTGTGCTGAGACGCCAGCAGTTTTGCCCACCTTTGCTTTTGCACAGCCAGTGCAAATGCCAACAGTGCAAAGGGCTCTAGATGTTGTAATGGTAGTGTGAAATTGGTTTTCTCCCCATGTGCCCCTATAAAGGTCTTCTGCGCCTCAGGGGATTAAAAATGCTGCTGAATTCTTTGAGGACTGTTGCTGGAAAGGGAGTAGGTAGAAAGAATGGTGGAACCAACAGCACTCCTGTTAATCCTAAAAACACCTAGGGCTCTAACTGAGACTCTGTAAAAGTTTCATGCACTAAGTTTACTTTCCTAAAACCTAAAACCTCCATTGGATTCCTAGGCCAGATAAGTCCTGAAACCCAGAGGGCCAGCCTCTCCAAGAGCATCAACCAGTTCCATCCCCCTATCCCATATTATCGACAGTCCTTTCCAACCCGAAAAGGTTAGAATGGGCATAGCCTAAATACCCTTAAGGATTTGGGAAAAGATCAAAGGAGAAGGAGGAATTGTAACAGAGAGGATAGGATTTAACAAATGACCATGACTGCTGAATCATTATGTTGATATTTCTTTTGGCCTCCAGTGTTTTGGAGCCACTAGAAGCGAAAACTAGAAACTGTGGTGGAATGTTAGCCCATGCCAAACTGTGACATCTGTTCAGTAGCTGATTCTTGAAGTGTACTTTGAAAATTATTGCTTTTTATTTCTTTTCCTTTTTTACTTTTTGTATATGTTATATTTCACAATAAAAATGTTAAAAACAAACAAAAAAGAATGAGTGGTGGAAAGGAAGAGGCACAGCTTTACTGTCAGGGAAAGGAAGAAGAGCATGGAGGTCTGTTTGCACATTGGGTGGCACCAAGTTGTAGCTTTTGGGTAAGTGGGGTAAAAGGTAAAATCTGCCAGGAATAGAAAGAGAGGAATTGGTCCGAACCTTGAAAAGAATAGAGGAAGTTGCAAATAATTTTCTTTTGAGAAAAGAGGTAAAAGGTTAGAATCCAAGGGAGTTTGGCAAGGATGAATTTATAGTGGCTTTCTGTTGCAAGATAGTGATAGTCCTGATTGATGACTTGGATTGTTTCATTGATCATCGGGGGTGGGGTGGGGTGGGGGGGTAGAAGTGGCTTTACAGACCACTCAGTTTCCCACCTCTGTTTTGCAAATGAAGAAATTGGGCTCGAATCCCCCAGGTTACAGAGCTAGTTAATGGTTGTACAGGTGAGTAGAATGCCAAATCAGGCATCCTGTGAAATAGTGTATTTAATTAAAGCAAAACAAGTAATATGGATTTGAAAATAGTGTGGTTGAATGAGTTCCAAAGGATTTTTCAAGGAGCTTTGACGAATTCCCCCTCCTCAGGATTGGAGAAGTTTGGGCTGGAATAGAATGGGTCCCTTTTGGAAGATGTGAGGGGACCATGGCACTTACTAATCTCGCATGCCCTTGCCAACAGGTGCTGCTTATATCAGAGGAGCCAGGTCACCACATTCTTGGGATCATACAAAAGAATGTTAGAGTGGGTACAGGATCTCAAATTTTATTTGCTCTTTCCTATGTATTTCTGAGGAAGACTTGTCTAAAGTCAAACAAATGAGTAGTTAGACATGTGGCACGGAAGAGATGGTACATTCAAAATAGGTACTTTAAGACTCTGAAAACATGATTTATAAAGCTTTGGGCAGGTATCTGCAAAGGACAGGACAGTATCCCAGTCCTTGTGATGTCTGGGAGCCCTCCATGTGTGCAGGCTGACGGGTCAGGGGAAGGAACAGTCAAGGCTGGGTTTGTGGGTAGTTGGAGGAAGAGGCTGTGGTCTTGTTAAAGGGACTCGGCCAGCTCCCAGCACGAAGGGAGGCAGGGCCAAGCACGCGGAGCATGTTCTCCTGCTGGGGCTGCCATTGGCCAGCCCTGTCAGAACCCAGAGGACAGGGAAGCCTTTGGGGTGGTGGACCTAGGTTGGCCCGCCAGGTGTAGGAAAATGGGAAGTGGACCTAGAGGGCAGGCAAAGGACCCACACAGCGATCAGCTGGACATGAACCCGGGGAACTATGCTTAGTCCACTTTTTCTTTCCCCATCCTATTCCCTGATTTTTTCATCAGGACACAACAAAAATGTTTGTGTCTTTCAAGAATTGATGTGACAGCAGGCATAATGTGGACATAATTGTTCACATTCCTTGCCTTCCAAGTTTTAAAATAATCCAATTCTTGTGTGGTGGCAAACATCTAGATTCTGGGAATAATTCTGGCACTTAGCTAGTTTGGACTAGATCAGGTCTCTTCACGGGATAGTCACATGAACTCACTGGAAATAAGTGTGAGAAAAGTCTAGACATGCTGAAGCATTACAGAATGTTAACTTAAAGTCTGGAAGTGCCTGGTGATGAACAGCCTTCCCTCTCTGTTGTGCCCCTAGCGCGAGTGCATCTCCATCCACGTCGGGCAGGCAGGCGTCCAGATTGGCAATGCCTGCTGGGAGCTGTACTGCCTTGAACATGGGATCCAGCCCGACGGCCAGATGCCAAGCGACAAGACCATCGGTGGAGGGGACGACTCCTTCAACACGTTCTTCAGTGAGACCGGAGCAGGCAAGCACGTACCAAGGGCAGTCTTCGTGGACCTGGAGCCCACTGTGGTGGGTAGGTGTTCGGGCCCTGGCAGTGCCTTCCTGGGATGGGGGAAGACCCCTAACAGGGCCTCACGCATGCCCCCCTGAACCGCTCTGCAGACAGGGCAGGACTTAGAAGCCTAGTGATTTTAGGTGAGAAACGCAAACGTTAGTGGTTGAGGAGCCTGTGGGAAGCAGTCTCCTAATTTAGGAAACCTGACCCACTGAGGGCGGGCTGCTCTGGCAGCAGTAGGGTGGGCTGGCAAAGGATCCACTTGGGCTCTGTTCATGGCGCCCATCGGAGGCAGTGGTGGCTACCCCTATCCTTCATGCTGTGCACAGTCTCGAGCAACTGTTCTGACCTGCGTCACGAAAACAAGGTAGGTGTAGCGCGTCCCTTTGATTCTTCCAGATTAGGTGCCAAATTAAGGCATCCAGGGAAAGATAGCTTGGTTCAAGACTGATCAAATTCAAGGTTTCTTTCTCAGCTGGAAAGGCACATGGCAATGTTTGCTAACTTACTCCCCAAGATTCTTTAATGGCTTCCTTGGGACTCTGTTCTGGTGGCTCTAAAGCTTTTTCCAAAATGGTTCCCTTTTAAGGGCTCCCTGTTTCCAACAGAGCTGCTGAGAGCACTTTTCAGTGGCTGCCCAGGAGGGACAGGATATCACTTTATGGCCCGTAAGTCCCAGGCCACACACAGTGCTGAGGGGACTGCCCGGCAGAGTCATGGGTGATTGTCTGGTGCTTAGGGTTTCTTTTTTCAGGCCCTTTGATGTAGCTCTGAGTATGAAAGAAAGTGTAGAATGACCTGTGTGTGCACGTGCGGGCTTGCTCTCCCTTCCTTGGGGACTGGTTCTGCTGGCATTTTCCTGCAAGTTGACTTTTCCTTCCCAAAGCCTTAAACGGCATCGTGGTTCATGTATTTGACTCCCATGTTTTCTATGAGGTCTTTACATTCTGATCCTACAAGGACCGGATCGGCTTTGTAGAGCTGAGTGGCACCCCAGTGTGTGGGTCCTGGTGCGTGTGGCAAGCCTGCAGGGCTCACGGGCTACTCTGTGTCTGCAGACGAAGTGCGCACGGGGACCTATAGGCAGCTCTTCCACCCGGAGCAACTGATCACCGGGAAGGAAGATGCCGCCAATAACTATGCCAGAGGCCATTACACCATCGGCAAGGAGATCGTCGACCTGGTCCTGGACCGGATCCGCAAACTGGTGAGAAGTGCCGAGAGGGCGTTGTGCAGAAATGGTAGTGGACGGGCGGTGGGCCTTCATTTGCCATCAGGAGGGCATTAGGGCAAAACCTGGGCCAGAATCATGAGTTCAGGTGGGTTGCCGAGGTGTGTGTTGAAACATATCCATGTACCTCTCATATCCCTCCTGTTTGGTGCTGAGTGTGCTGCACGCTCGCCGTGGGAGGCCCGGACCTGCATGTATGTGCCGAGCAGAGCAGGACAGGCCCTGGCTCACTATCAGACAGGGTTGTGGCTCCTGTGGGCAGCGACTCACGCGCTTCTGTCTCTGCAGGCAGATCTGTGTACGGGACTGCAGGGCTTCCTCATCTTCCACAGCTTCGGGGGCGGCACCGGCTCCGGCTTTGCGTCCCTGCTCATGGAGCGGCTCTCGGTGGACTACGGCAAGAAGTCCAAGCTAGAATTTGCCATCTACCCGGCGCCCCAGGTCTCCACAGCTGTGGTGGAGCCCTACAACTCCATCCTGACCACCCACACGACCCTGGAGCATTCCGACTGTGCCTTCATGGTGGACAATGAGGCCATCTATGACATCTGCCGGCGCAACCTCGACATCGAGCGGCCCACCTACACCAACCTCAACCGTCTGATCGGGCAGATCGTGTCCTCCATCACTGCCTCCCTGCGCTTCGACGGGGCCCTCAATGTGGACCTGACGGAGTTCCAGACCAACCTGGTCCCATACCCCCGCATCCACTTTCCCCTGGCCACCTACGCGCCGGTCATTTCCGCCGAGAAGGCCTACCACGAGCAGCTGTCCGTGGCCGAGATCACCAACGCCTGCTTCGAGCCGGCCAATCAGATGGTCAAGTGCGACCCTCGCCACGGGAAGTACATGGCCTGCTGCATGCTGTACCGGGGGGATGTGGTCCCGAAGGACGTCAACGCAGCCATCGCCACCATCAAGACTAAGCGCACCATCCAGTTTGTGGATTGGTGCCCGACCGGGTTCAAGGTAGGAGTGTGGAGGAGCCTTGCTGTGCTTGGGAGGGCGCGGGACACCTGCATAATCATGCCGGCCCCCAAGGCCAAGGCCTTGGGGAGAAGTCTGCCCCATCCTCTCAGGTTCCTGGTCATACATGAGTGAGCCAGAAGTGATCACTTATCCAAGTTTGTATTCTGAGTTTCCTTCCTGAATCATCACAGTGTATATATGTCTGTGGTGAGCATTTAATTGCAGAAAATAGGAAGTATTCTGAAAAGAATTTTTTTTGCAATGTACTTTGAAATTTATTGATTTTTTGCTTGTGTATTATTCTTCTCATTAAAGAAAAGAAGAGGAGGGTATAATAGAGAAGATAGGATTGAAATAAGTAATATGACTGCTGAATCAACACATTGATATTTCTTTTGGTCTCCCCTCTCCAAGTGTATGGGTTGGGTCTATACCCCTGGCCCAAGGATTCTTGACTTCAGACCTTAGTTTCCGTTGTTCTGCCTCTGAAGTTATTTTCCTTCATTTTGTCGTTTTTCTCTCCCTTTTAGTCCAGAGTGGCAGTCGTTCCATTTATACAGATCCCGCAGCACTCTTGTTGATTTCCTGTGAAATATGCTGGGATCATGCTCATTACACAAAAAGACTTTCCACAAATCCTTCCTGGATAACTCCATCCCTAATCCTGGCTTTTTCTGAAATGTCTGACTGGTTCCCTGTTTCATTAAATTCTCACGTGGGACACTATTCTCTGGGGTCTCTCTTTCTGGAGGCCCACACTTTTCCAAAACACCAATTTCTGTGTTCTTTGTACCCAAGATTTCAGTTCTCAACTTATCTCTTTTTCTCTCACATTTAACTATAAGCTGCAAGGAGAAGCCAGACTGCATTTTCCACATTTAGTTTGGGAATTTCTTCTGCTAAACATCCAAGTTTATCACTCTCAAGTTCTGCCTTCCATCTACAAAGAATGCCTTTCTTCCGGTTTATAATGATACATTCATCATTTCTGTATAAAGCCACATCAGAGGTATCTTTAGAGTCCACATTTCTACCAACAGTCCGTTCAGAGTATTCTAGGCCTTCTCTATCAAGTGAATCACAGTTCACCCCGAATCTTCCCCTTATCCATTTAAAATCTGTTCCAACCTTTTTTACTATTTGCAAACATAGCAGCACCCCATTTCTCTGGTTCCAACATCTGTTCTAGCTTGCAAGCTGTCAGGATGTGATATACCAAAAGTGGTATGGCTTTCAGACAGAGGAATTTATTAATTTGAAATTTTATAGTTCTAAGGCCATGGAAATGTCCAAATTAAGGCAAGTCTATAAACAATGTCCAAATTAAGGCATCCAGGGAAAGATAGCTTGGTTCAAGACTAATCAAATTCAGGGTTTCTTTCTCAGCTGGAAAGGCACATGGCAACGTAACTTACTCCCCAAGATTCTTTAATGGCTTCCTTGGGACTCTGTTCTGGTGGCTCTAAAGCTTTTTCCAAAATGGTTCCCTTTTAAAGGGCTCCTGTAAGCAACCCCACCTTGAAGGGGTGGAGATATGTCTCCATGGAAACCATCTAATTAAAAGTTGCCACCCACAATTGGGTGAGTCATATCTCTGTGGAAACAATAAAAATGATTCTACCCAGCAATAGTGAATGAAGATTAAAGGTCATGGCTTTCCTGGGGTACATAATAACTTCAAACCAGCACAACCATTCTTGCAGATGCTGACATTCAAGGCTCCTGAGCCCAGGCAGTTTCCTTTAGGTATACAGAAGCTGGCATTGTCTGGGGTATTGACTAAAATTTCTGCAGGCAGCTTGTACCAAAAGGCAGATAGTCTCCACATGCTCACAGTTGCTGAAAGTTATATACACTGACCGTCTCAGGGTGTCAGAGACCAAAAGTCTTGCTTCCTCTGGTGGATGGTAGTGTTCTGGCAAGCTGACAGGCCTCAGAGTGCCTTGGTTTTTTCATTACATGGCGGTGTCCTCTCTTTTCTCTTCTAGGTTCCTGCTGACTTCTGGCCTCTCTCTGAAGGGATTTTTATTCTTTTTTGGGTAAAATTGGTATAGGAAATGTAGATTGAACATAACCATGTGGGAATTTTCAGGATGGTTTTGTGATTTGTGTGGATAGTGGATATATTTGAAATTGGGATGTTCCACAAACTGCTCTCACCAAATCTTACTTTCGTTCCATTGTTAGAAAACATCCTGTATAATTTTAGATCACATAAAAACTATCACAATCGTCTCGTGAAGAAAACGGAACATCTCTATTTCTCCTTGGTTAGCTCCTCATCCTGGCCTGTGTCTGTTTCAGACACAGCATTTTTCTGAACCTTCATGAAAGGATGCATGATGCATCCTTCCTGTGGCTTCCAGCTCTGGGAGCCCTTGATTCCTAAACCCAGTCCATTCTCCTTTTCTTGGCCCTCTGATTCCTTGTGCCAGGCTATTCACACCACTTGGTCAGGTTCAGACCCTTCGTTTGTGCTCTGGTCATGAGAATGATTCCTAACTTGTATCTCCTTGGTTGTCTGTTACTCTTGCATAAGCCCCTGCCTGTGGGGACAAGGGGGTGGGGGTGGGGTTGGGATGAGCTTCCCTTATCCCAGTTGTGTTCTCTGAATCTGTCTCAGCTAAACAGTTCCAGCTACAAAATTCATCATCATCTTGTAGAAGCATGGGGGGAAATAATCTCTAAGAAACACAAAGCAGTCCATTCCAGAGGGCAGACAGTCCCTTCCCTTGAACTCGTATGACATGTCAGTTACTTGGGACCCAGAGTCTTCAGGCAGCTTGGAAGCGAGCCAGGGTGGCTGAATCCGGCTTCTCTTTCCTGGCTATTTCCTTGTCTTTGGAGACCATTGCCCAGCTCTGGCAGCCTGCCTGGCCCAAAGAAGGGAACAGTGAAGGTGTGTGGGCGAACCGAGTTTCTCCCTGGTGGCCACACGGCACTTTCAGCCTGTCTTCTGTGTGAGTAAAAGCAGCTGCCACTTCCAAGAGCCGATTTGACTTCCCTGTCGTCTCCCCTTCTCCCACAGGTGGGCATTAACTACCAGCCCCCCACCGTGGTCCCCGGGGGGGACTTGGCCAAGGTGCAGCGGGCCGTGTGCATGCTGAGCAACACCACGGCCATCGCCGAGGCCTGGGCGCGCCTCGACCACAAGTTCGACCTCATGTACGCCAAGCGTGCCTTCGTGCACTGGTACGTGGGGGAAGGCATGGAGGAGGGGGAGTTCTCGGAGGCCCGGGAGGATCTGGCTGCCCTGGAGAAGGATTATGAGGAGGTAGGCGTGGATTCCGTGGAGGCCGAGGCTGAAGAAGGGGAGGAGTACTAAGTGAGCCGGAGGCATCCTTTTCTTCCATCCCCTTCATCCCACACCTTTCCAGCCACTCCTGTCACGGCTGCTTTCAAAAGCTGTTTACAATTAAAGTTGCTCTATTCTACCTGTCTGTCTTGATGCTGCACTGGGACATACCTGCCTTCTCTCCCACAGGGGCATGGACAAGGTCTCCATACCCATGCCAAGTGGAGGGAAGGCTGCTTGGGTTCCAGGGCTCTGCCCTCCGGGTGGGTGTGGGATACTGCCAACACCACCACCCCATTTGAAGAAGCCACGTCACATGACAAGATCCAGGAGAAATAGCTCAGCATTTCACATCTAAGGTTTCAAAATGGATTTACTAAATTCTAGGAAAACTGTTAGGTTTCTCAATCAGATTAGCCATTTTTGGCCTCCACGATGGGACATGCTTATGAAGGTATCACAAAAGCTTAGAACTGGGCCATTCAAACTGGAGGTCTATGGGTAGGCCTAGGTGTGTGTGTGGGGACTGTGGCAGAATAAAGAACTTGGCTGCCTTTGGCCAGGCTCTTGGGAGACATCCTCTAAATCTTTGAAATTTCCTATGATAGCAGGGTCTTGTCTAGGTACGCCAGAGTGGATTTGGGGGGGGGGGGTTGGAACCAAATCGCATCAATGGGATCTCTCTAAGGAGAGGAGCAGGGCATGTGGGCATTGATGTCAACAATCATATAATGAGACCCCAGTAACAACCAGACACCTGAGGCCCAGAGAGCTGCCATGATCGACACATCTGGGCAAGAAGGGGGCGTGTTGTAGCCCCATGTGCAGAGGGCATGGGAACTTGGCCTTTGAGACCTGCTCCCCTGCCCCCCACATTGCCCTTACGAGTCTCTGCTCTTGGCTTCTCATTTGCATCCCTTTTGGCTGCAAAAGCTGTAACTGTAGCTATGCTTTCCTGGGTTGTGCATGTGGTTCTGGCTTACTGCACCTGCTGGGGTGCTGGGAACTCCTGAACTCGTAGCCAGTTGATGAGGTGAGGGTGGCCCTGGAGACCCTTGAGCTCATGGCTAGTCTGAGCGGGATGAACCGTGGAGGAGTCTGGCCTAACTGCAGGTAATTATGTGGGAATTATGTGAGGGCTTTCCGGTGTCACAGCAGTCCTGAAGCCGGGCGTAGCCACAAAATTCCCAAAACGGTGGGTCAGATTTTTCCTGGGGAAAAACTACAGGTTTTAGTGAATTTTCCATGGCATGAATGACCCACAGATTAGAATCTCTGGGTTACAACAGAAGCAGTTCCTCTTTTGACCTGATTGTCCCAGGACTGTTTGAAAAACTGCTTTCTCCCCTCCACGGTGAAGCTGATACCACCACTGTACCTCAGCCCTCGCTGGGAGTCGCTGCACCTTTCAACTTAAGCAAAAGGTGAGTGCACCCAGGACCAGCACACAGCACCCCAATTCTAAATTTTTTGGCCTCATTATAAATACCTATTTGCAATAAGATGAACTTTATTCAGAAGGTGAAAGAAAACATCTTGAACTGGACCATCAGTTTTTCAAAAAGGTTTATTTCCCCCGGAAGATGACATATCCCCTCTCATATGTGGATGGTGGGGCCCAGGAGTCAGTGTGAGGGCAGCCCCTGGATGATGTACCCTGTTCTAGGTGCTGCCCCGAGTGGGGCTTTTCCCAGGCCCTCCACCCTTGGGCAGCCGGGTGGCACTGGGCTGGCGGGGCCTCCTCTGGCTTGATCCTTCCCGGCTGCTCCGCTCTGCCAGAACTGGGGCTCCGCCGACAGCAGCGCTGCCCTTATTTCTCCCTGGGGAAACAATACATCATTAGGAGCCCGGCATACCCCGGTCAGCATGCCTGCGCCACCTGCACTCCCTGAGCAACGTTTAGAGTGCATTCCTGTCCAGTACATTTTCAGCCAGGGACCCTACATCTGCGTGGAGTCTTGCAGCTCAGGGCTGCCTCAAGTCAGTCATCCAGCAGAAGCCCTTGGAAAGGACAGCAGTGCAAGCAGAGAAAAATTTGAAGGAGCAAAAGCCATGGGCCAATTCAGCTAACAGTTCAACTCATTTACTCTTGCCCTAGAAAGACTTCACCTGCCTGTCATTACTGTACCAAAAGAGGAAGGGTCCACCGGAGGGGCTGCACGGGACCCTCTGGCACTCAGCCACCCACCTCCCCACCTCCCCTGGTGCTCGTACCTCCTTGGGAACAGTCCACCTGAATTAGCTGACTGAGCTGCACTGGATACACTCATGATGAAGGAGGAAGTACAATGGTTATCGCCAATTTAAGTCAGATTTTTGGTTCTGGTTTCGGAAGCTCTTTTGCACACACTTTTTCCTATCAAACTCTTCAGGTACTCTTGGCCATCTTTTGTCACATGAAGAGTCTGTTAGGATATTCTGTGATCAGTGATCTCTCCTAAGTTCCATTCTGTTAATAATTAGAAATCAACAACCCTATAATTATTTTAAGTTTGAACATTATGACTACCCAATTCTCTTAAAATTAATTTCAAAATTCAAATAGTTTTCAGTTATTTCTGTCCTCCATGCTCTACTATCAAGACTACATAGGCGTAGTGTGGGTTGTTCAGCTCTGCCTGGGGCTCCACAAGTTTTATGGGCTGCACTCTGCTCATAGGCACGCTCTCTAATTTGGAGCAATGCCCAAATTAAAGCCCATTTCACAGGAAGACATCTTTGGCTCCACACTCTAGGCACTTTATAAAGTGTCTAGGAAAATCAGTGGCTCTAGTTCTTATGCAAGTAAGAAATCACATTTGGGCCTCAGAATATTTGCAAATGCACACCAGCTCTACAGGGTTCCGTGATCAGTTCCTAGAGAGGCTTGAACACCTGGCATTTTCCCTCTGAATACTAGGTGGTCACAACTCAGATAAATATCACTGGCTCAGCTATACCTGAGTCGTGACTTGCTTACTTTAACTCTCCTCCTCTTTGCCACGCCCTTTGGGCTGCTGTGAACAGCCAGAAGACCTGTCATCTTCCTTGGGCCACTGTGGCTTCCCCGGTGTCAACCACATCCGCCAGACTGAGAGGGGAACAAAATCTGCCCAGTAGCAGGAATGCCTGCTTGGTCACAAGTCCCCTCCGCTCCCCCAGAGTGACCTCCTTAGGGATCTCCTCCACTCAGCTTTAACCAGAGCGTGTCCCCTACCCCGGTAATCCTCATCCCTCCACAGGCCTCTATCTCAAGTTTAGTCAAATAGCCTGCCCGGGCAACTTGTGCCTACCTGGGCAGGAGGATGCAACTAAGTGTCCTATAGGTCTGATAAGCCATTTCCATTTCACAATTTGTTACTGTCTTGAGCAAGAGGCGGCACTAGCTTTGAGGCACTGCAGACTCTGGTTCCTTCAGGATTTGAAACTCGCTCGCCACAGCCTCTAATACAGCTAAGTTCTTCACAGGATTCGTGCAGGGCTGTGACAGCCCTGAGGAGAATTTCTGGGAAGTCATTCTTGGGGGAACTAGAGGCTCCTTGCTACCTGGTGGGGTGAGAGGGCTACAGAGGTCTACCGTGAGACCTGACAGCTCCTCCCCACCTTCCTGTCTTGATTTTCCCATGCCTCGCTTCTCTGGGCTTCATACTGAAGTATTCATTTGATTCAACTAAGAAACAGTGACGGCTATCCAGAGCCGAGGCGGGAGAGCAGACAGGACCTGTGGGGGGTGAAGGTGGGCTAAGCCAGCTGACCATGGCGAACAGAGACAAAGCAGAGAACGTTCCCGAAGTGTGGGGAACAAAGCGCCAGCATTCTGATCCTTACCAGCTGCTGGGGGGGCAAGGACCCCGTCTCCTGTGGGCTTGCCACCAGCACCCCCATCGCAGGCTTGCACCCTCCCTGAGGCTGGGACGAGCAAGAAGGACGCAGAGGTCAGGGTAGGGCCCTGCAGCACTAAGCCCACCTCGGCCACTCCCTTCCCAGGGCCTGGGAGCCGAACGAGGCATTAAACTGGGGTGACTGTGGCTCACAGGCCAGGGTCCTCACCACCTCCTTACTTGCGTCAAAGACAGCCGCGACTGACTGGTGTTAAACACGGGCTGGCTTGTCGGAAAGTCAGGCTTACAATTTCGACTTTAGGACCATAGGACCCAGCAGTCCTACTTCTCAGTGTGCACCCAAAGGAATGGAGCAGCGGCTCGAACAGGTCCTCTGCACCAATGTCTGCAGCAGCGTTATTCCCAACACCTGGAAGGTGGGCACAGCCGAGGTCTGCCGACAGGGAGGGGATGAACAAATTGCTGTACGCACGCAGTGGAATGTTACTCAGCCGTAAGAAGGAACAGGGATGCACCTTGAAGACATAGCGTTGACTCAAATAAGCCAGATGGAAGAGGACAAACACTGTGTGATGCCACGTCGTGTTCTGGCCACAAAATTCCCCATTTTAGTCATTGTGAAATGCACAGTTCAGTGGTGGTAATGGCGTTCACGAGGTTGGCCTACCATCAAGAAAACTCTTCCCTCTCCCCAAACAGGAACTGTCCCCATTTAAGCAATGACTCCCCTTCCCCACCCCCACATTGGAACGATGTTTTTGTGTGGGGGTGTTCCCTGTACCTCCACCTCAGCTCTTCCTTGGTGTTGCTGGGAATGTTCCAGAACGGCCTGCCCCACAGAACAAGTGTGAGCCACACCTGTAATTTAAGTTTTCTAGTAGCCACACTCAAGGGAGAGGAGAGACTGGTAAAACTAAAAGAAGTAGTATATTTTAATTGTCCAGTTACCCAATATATTATCATCTCGAGATGTGACGGGTATGACATGTTACATAGTTTTCTCAGGGCCAATTCTCGGACATCTGCCATATATCTTACGTGCACAGCACATCTCGCTTCAGATCAGCCAGGTGTGGCTCGTGGCTCCAAAGTGGTCCCTATATCCCGAGTTTCCTCTTACACCTCACAGGTGGCCATCTCTTAAAAGCGCTTATAGCTTCTTTAATAACTTAGAGAACATTCAACTGGATTCAGTTTTCCCCAGACACCTTTGCCATGACAACCATCACCCCACTGTGCTTTTAGGTTCCTATCTCCCCTGTTTTTGCCAGGCATGAGCGAGCTGACAGTCCTGCAGGCAAACCCACTGTGCTGCAGCTCAGTGTCCAGCCCCTGCTGCCTGTAACCTTGGCGGGTCTCCAGCTCCTGGTTTGTGGCCCAAAGCAACTCCACACACCCTGAGTTCTGTGAGAAACCTATGGCCAGTTAGTCCCAATGACCCGAACCCCAGTACTCATGCCAGGCCAAACCTGTTAGCTTCCATCACATCCCTCTGACAGCTCACGCATTTTCGCCAGCCCAGATCTGCCATTTACAGGGCAGCCAGGTCGGTGAACAGCTGCTGTGATACAATGGCCTGAGATCTCGGCTCTTGCCTGATGGGCTCTGCCTCTTGGCCGCAGCCCACTCCAGCGCACCCCTCTATAGGCCCCGATCCCTGCCAGGTTTCCTCAGACTCCCTTCTGCCCGCACTGGGCCTCTCTGGGATTATGCTCACCCAGGAGCCTCTGTGCCCTGTACCCCCCGGCACCCTGCTTCCTCATGCAGAAATTGTTTCTGTGGGACCAGCCCTCCATCTACTCCTGACCTCACCCTCAGAACCCCTCTTCAGCTCAGGTGCTCCCTGTTCCTTCCACCTCTGTCTGCCCGTGCTCCTGTGCCACGCCAAGGCGGCCCCATCCCTACTCCACCAAGATGCACCAGCCTCCACCTCCCTTCTCACCCCACTTCAGGACATCCCTCCCCTAAAACCAGTGTGTACCCCCTTGGCCCTGCTGACCCTCCTGGTCCCTCCTCTTTGCTGACACCCCAAACTCTAGTCCGTCACCAAGGCCTACCTACTTAACCCCCAACATACCTTTTAATTCTTTGCCCTCCTTTCACTACCGTAGGCCAGGCCTGGCTCCCACCCGAGGCTGGACACGTGCCTCTGTTCACCAATGCCTCAGCTCGCCCCACTCCAGTTGGGGAGAGCCCCTCCAAGGGCCACAGGGTGACAACCCAATGTGCCAGCTGGCCTTCCCACCCTGCTTCACTTCTGTTGCTACAGCAAGGCTAGGACTATTGAGGTTCTAGAAGCTCCTGTGTGACTGGACAGGCTGCACTGGCCTCCCCCCATATGCCCATCTCTATCACTATTGGTTTCTACAGCCATCCCTCTCTGTCTGGAAACTCACCCACGATGCCTCCTTTTTGTCTTGTAGCCAGTCCCAGCCCACCCTGTCCCGGGGTCTGAGCTATCCAAGGAGGCTCCTGTTCCACAGCTGGGGACACAAAGGGCCTACAGAGAAAGACCATGTACCCCCAATAGCAAGGTGGCTAATGTGGGGTCTTAGGAACAGCTCCTGGCTCGGGGACCCCCGTCTCACCCCACCTGCAAGGTGCCCCCAGCCCAGGACCCTGCAGGAACAGGGCCTCACGGTCTCTGAGTGATGATTATGGAGGCCTGGGAAGGTAGCAACATCTCTACTGCACCCTGTCTGGGTGACAGCCTCGAAGAGGCCATTGTGGGGTGCTTCTTGGGCCTAAACCTGTGGAGGCCACAGAACACCAGCTGCCTCCTCCCTAGCCCTTGGCCTGCTGTCCTCTCCCTGGGGCAGGGGCACTTCTGCAGAGCCAACTGTCACCTACCAGGGCTTGCCTCTAGGGGTTGTCCTGTCCCCTGACACCAGCCTGACCACATGCTCTAAAAGCACTGCGGGATGCCTCTAAGGAAGTTGAGCCATGAATTGCATCCCCTGCGTCTACACTGGGCAGTCGGGGCCCACAACAGGTTCCAACGAAAACGAAAGTGAGCACCAACCCCCAGAGATAAACCAATAAACGCGACCTGCAAAAGGAGAGAACAGGCAGCAAGAAAACCGGAGGGAACCAGGGGGCCCTGGAGAGAGAGGCGAGTACGTGGCAGCTGGGCCGTGGAGCAGAACCGGAGAGGCTGCGGGCCGAGGGGCAGAGAAAAAGGAGGACCTGGTCGGGGAACTACTGTTCTTGGCCGAGAGAAAGGAGGCCTCTGGAAGTCGGAGAGAAACACAAAGAGAGCAGACAGGGCACGTGTCAGTGAGACGCCGGGCCTCTCGGGACAGGGGCAGAAACCCGGGGTCACTCACTCCCGCCCAGGGGCCCGGCTCACCTGCCACCCAAATGTCAACCCCTTCCCGGGATGTCTGTGGCCCCCCCGGGCTTCTGGGCCAGGATACAGCCCGGACCGCCTTTGGTTCACTTGGGAGGTTCGGCTGTGATTCAGGGGATCCCCAGTAGCCGTGGGGAGCAGAAGTGACTTGCCCGTTGAGGCTGAGACAGAGCAGGACCCAGCACCTTTATTCCCCAGTCGTCACCCCCAAAAGGGAAAGCCCTTTAAACTGGAGCCCAGAGCTCTCCCCTCAGGCCCCGGTGCCCTGGGAGCTCTGTAGGTGCAGGGACAGCAGGAGTAGAGGACCCAGGCCAGGGGATTGCAGGGAGGAGCACCTCCTCGAGGACCAAAGTCATTCTGCTCCCGTGTTTTCGACGGAGGGGCGGAAGGCGGAGATGGAGAGAAAGCTGGGGCAGCGAAAATCCCGGGGCGCCCCAGCCTCCTTGGGCTGCTGTGGGGCCTCGCTGTGTCCCCAAGATCTGGAGGTGCCCCGCCCCCCACCCCCCACTTGCAGCGCAGCACCCAAGCCGGGACTCTGGGGCCACTAAGACAGAGAGGTCCTGGCCATCCCCTGGCCGAGCCACCGGTGCCGCCCCCAACCCCCTTCCGGACCCTGTCTCCCGGCCGGGGCGCACCAAGCCCGGCTCTGACCTCGCGTCTCCGGCATGCTGGATGCGGGCAGAGGCATGGCCGCGGGGTCTGGGGTCTCACTCGCCAGCCTCTGCCCGGCACACATGGACTTGAGCATCTGGAAGATGGCGAGGGGGGCCACATTCAGCTTCAGCAGGTCCACCAGGATCCTGGCGAGAACAAAAGCGCAGTGAGTCCTCCGCGCCCCGGGCTGGGCCTGCGCGCGCGGGCCGGGCGCGGCCACGGGGGCCTCCTCGCGCAAGACCCCGGGTCTACGCTGGGCACACCCCGCCACGGGGGCACGCCGGGGGCCGGGGAGAGCTGGGGCGCCCGAGGGACCCAGAAAGCGCGCGAACCCCCCAACCGGGGCTCACTTGAACACGTCGGGGTCGATGGCGCAGCCCGCCGCCTGCGCCAGCTCGTACAGCTCCATATCCTCGGCACTCAGCACCTTCTTCCGCCGCAGCGCCAGCTTTTGCAGGGCCGCCTCTAGGCCCGGGGGCACCCCGGGCCCGGGCCCAGCGCCCGCCGCCGCCAACCCCGCGGCACGCCCCCCGCGCCCGCAGCGCCCCCTGGCGGCCCGGCCTCACGACGGTGCCCGCGGCCCGCCGCCCCGACCGCCCTGGCCTCCTTCACGGCGGCCCCAGCTGGGATGCCGTGGCGCGCCGCGCAGAACCGCTCCGGGGCGATTGCGGCCTTCCCTGCTAGGCCGCCCGAGGCGCGCTTGCTGAGGTGTCCGCAAGCAGCACAGTGCCTGGCATACAGTAGGCGCTCAATAAACGCCTCGGGGACGCGGAGCTCGTCGTCGCACCCCGGCGAGCAGTGTTCCCCACTAGGCGGCGCTCCTCCAGCGCGCTAAGAAACGGCCGCCGCTGACGCGCACGCGCACTTCTTGCCGGAGACCCCGCGCGGGCTGAAGAGGGAGCGCATATGGACCCAGTGCGCACGCGCAACCAGAGGCGGCCCCGCGCAACCAGGGGCGGCCCCCACCCAACCCGGCGGGTCTTGGCTTTGCGCACGCGTAGTTTGAGGTTGCAGCGCCAAGAGATAGTGGCGCTTTTCCCGCCAGGCTAGGCGCAGCGCGCAGTTTGATGACGACGTTCCGGCTCCAGGTGGCTGAATGGCGGCCTCCCGCTCTCAGGTTAGCTCAGGTGAGTGGCTGGAGCCGCCCGCGAGTCGGTCCCGCGCTTTGGCGTTCTCCCTGAGCCCCGGCCGGGTGGGAGGCCCACCGGCCGTCTTCCGGCCAGGCCCCGGCGTCTTTGCCCGGCCTGGAACGGGCCTGCGGTGGAGACGAAGGCCCCGTCTGCGCCCTTGTGGCACTCTCCCGGCGCGGCCAGCAACCCAGTCCCGGTATGTGCTCGGTTAACGAAGGTTGAGGAAGTTGGAGAAAAGTGAACTGCGAATGTGTAGGAGCCAAGGGTTAATAGAAAACCTGCGGAATTTATTGGGAGTGACTGGCTTCAGAGTGGCCTCGGCAGTCTGAGAGGGAGAGGATGTTTGTTTTTTCCTTAACCCCCAAGGTCTTGTTAGCTATCTGTTGTATGTAGGGAGTAATATACTGAAAAGCAGGCACTCTGTTTTATCATGAAATGTATGCATGCTTTTAGTCACGTAAACCCTGCAGTATATAAGCAGGAACTAGTTAAGAATAAAGTTGTCTGTTGTCTTTACTGCTAAAGCTTCAGACCCCCTGATCCCAGTGGCTCTCGTTTTACTTTAACATTCCTTAGGGTCATAACAGCGGCCAACAGATGGCGACCACGAAGGGACTCTAAGAAGGGACTACTCGGTTTCGTAAAGTATCCAAGGAAATTGAGTGTCTACGGAAGCTGAGGATTCGCCACAGGAACAGACCTAGGTCATTGTTGTAAGTCTTTTAAAGTTTAAAGTAATTTAATTTCCTTGTAGCATCAGGGTAATGGGAAATCATAGCGGGCGAATGGAGGAGTATATTTGTGTGTTGAGAACTTTGTTAGAAACTACAGGGTCTCAATGAAGACTTCAGAGTCACTAGAGCTCTTTTCTTTAGTACAGAAGTATTGTTATTGGTTTCAGCCTCGAGGCTACAATGTTTTCCATTATTATGATAGATTTAAAAGATTGCTTCTTTACCATACCTTTAGCAGAGCAAGAAAAAAAATTAATTTCTGAACTTGTTTTTAATGAGCTGCCTTTATATAAAAATTCTTATACACCTGAGTCAGAAAGTATTCAATAGGAACAATGCAGAACAAGTCAGTGCTCATTAATGGTTCCTATGGAATTGTAACAGATTCGTCCCCTAAGGGGTATGCAATTCAGGATTGTAGTTCTGACTCAAAGTGTTCTGTTGTTACCTTGGTTTAATCTAAATAATTATTCTACTGAAATTTATACCAATGCTGCAAATTAAATCTTGTGACAAGGAATGGGAATGACAGCTCCATCTCCTTTTGTTAACTTAGATCGTCGACAAATAGCAATTTGGAAACTAGCCATGAGTTTAGCTCCTATTCATATTTGAAAAAGAAATATATTTTCAGAACTTTAAAACTGAAAATTCTTGTTAAAAACTATATATTGATGTTTCAAATATGCATTAACTAAAGTATTTTAAGTATTTAACATTATTCTAGGAACTCTAATTTTGATGGTAAGTATGTGTGGTAAAATATTTGTTTAAAATAATGACTTTAAGCATGAAAAATATAAAAGATGTATTTTTATTAATAGGAAGAAGAATAGTTTTATCTTAAGATAAAATGAATAACTTACAAAATGAGAAAAATGTAGGACAAAGCCTGAACTAATGTAATAATTGCTGAGGGTTTATACAAATGGAAATTATGGTCAAAATGAAGAAAGAGTTAATGAGTCTAAAATAACAACGTTTTCTTGGACTCTTAATGAAAAGATATAAAATTTTTTTTCTAGATAATCAGTGTAAAAGGCAAAGAGTCTGTGTTTTATCAAAGTAGCTTACGTTAACTTTTATCATGTCGTTATCTGTATAAAAAATACTGATTTTCTTCTGGGTATCATTATACTGGCAAAAAAACTGTTTCTTTTCTTGCCCCAAACCAGGTGGCTTAATCTATTAATCTAAGTAATATTGCTGTAAATGAATCTATTACTCACTAAATAATATTCAGATGATATGAATACCTAAATTCCTTTAAGCCAAAATATTTTAATGCTTTATCCAGTGTTTATATAAACTACATAGGTATAAACTAAATTTATCCCAAAATAACGATGACTCAATTCAGGAGCAGATCAAATTTGAGGGTTGAATGCAAGGAAAAAATATACTTGTGGCATCTGCTCTATTCACCTGATCTTGCCATCATGCAGCTGATGTTGCTATCACATGACCTTGAAAAGAAACAATTAAAATATGCACTTTAGCTGGGAGGACTGGCTATCCTCCTGGAAAGAGGTGTACTTTAATAAAGATATCTATGTCCCAGGAAGCTCCTCTTGGACCCTAGCCAGTTCCCAGAGGACCCAACTGTCATGGTTAGGGACAGGTGTCAACTTGGCCAAGTTGTGGTACCTGTTTATCTGATTGGGCAAGCGCTGGCCTGTCTGTTGCAATGAGGACATTTCGTAGGATTAGGTCATGATCACGTCAGCTACGTCCACAGCTGATTCCATTTGTAATTAGCCAAAGGGGAGTGTCTTCTGCAATTAGTGATGCTAAATGTAATCATGGGAAGCCTTTTAAGGAGGACTCAGAGGAGACAGATTCCATTCCTGCTTTGGCTGGTGAGCCTCTCCTGTGGAGTTCATCCAGGCCATCCATCGGAGTCATCGGCTTTGCAGCCTGCCCTGTGGATTTTGGACTCTGCGTTCCTACGGTCACGTGAGACACTTTCATAAATTTTATATTTGCAAGTGTTCCCTGTTGATTCTGTTTCTCTAGAGAACCCTGACTAATACATCTTGGTACCAGGAGTGTTTCTTAAGGAACAGAATCTTAAAAATGGGTTTTTATGAATGGTTTTCTACTCTGACTGGACTCAGAGACACTAAGGACTCTGATTCCCGTAATCAGAATGACACTCCCAATCCATGGAGTGAGTTGGCAAAGGAGATAGTCAAAATATCATCATTCGATTCTCCTAATGCTTCGCTTGTACGAAGCCAGACCCTGGAGGATAATGTTTTTGACACCTTTACAGAGTTTTGTAGAAATAAGAGTTACAGAGATGTTGGTTGGTTGTTGTTAGATACACTGTCTACGTTAAAGGGTGAAAGGGATGGGCTTAAGGCTTCAAACGAGAAGCTTAAGCGCCGTCTGAAAGATGTAGACGTTTCTATGAGTATCCTGAAGGAAAATCTTATTTCCTGTAGCCGTAGACTTGAGATCTCTGAAAATCAGACTCAGAATCTTATTGTTAGGGTAGCAACTTTACAATGTAAACTGAAATCTCAGTCTTGCACGGTGTCTGCCGTTAAAGTGAGGGCATTGATTGGAAAGGAGTGGGACCCTGAAAAATGGGATGGTGACATATGGATTGATAATGATGTTGGGGGTGAGGTTGAAACCCTAGACCATGCTGAGCCTTCTCTAGATAACCCTGTAATAGTCTGCCCTGAGGACATAGCCGCCCCACCTCCAGCCTGCCTTGAGGAATTGGCCACCCACCTCCCCCTGAAGGGATTAGCCCTAGAGTTATTAATCCTGTTTCACCAGATGAAACTGCAAATGAATGCCCTGAAGCAAATGGCTTGGAAGATATTTCTAATTCTTTTCATGACCCACCCCCACCACCCCTCATTTCTTCTAGACCTATAACTAGACTAAAGTCCCAACAGGCCCCTAAAGGCGAGGTACAAAGTATCACACATGAGGAGGTACGTTATACTCCAAAAGAACTGTGTGAGTTTTCCAATTTATATAGACAGAAATCGGGAATATGTGTGGCAATGGATTTTAAGAGTGTGGGATAATGGTGGGAGGAATATAAGGCTGGATCAGGCTGAATTTATTGATATGGGCCCACTAAGCAGAGATTCTGTATTCAGTGTTAGAGCTCGAGCGGTTAGAAAAGGTGTTAACAGCTTGTTTGGGTGGTTGGTTGAAACATGGATCAAAAGGTGGCCAACATTACCTGAGGTTGAAATGCCAGAACTGCCCTGGTATAATGTAGATGAGGGGATCCAGAGGCTTAGAGAGATTGGAATGTTAGAGTGGATTTATCATGCAAAGCCTGCATGTCCAGAGGAATGTCCAGAGGATGCACCTTTTACCAGAACAGTGAGAAATAAGTTTGTGAGACTAGCACCATCATCCCTCAAGAGCTTTGTGGTTGCATTTCTCTGTTGGTCAGATATTACTGTAGGAACTGCTGTCACTGAGCTGTAATCCTTAAAGACAATGGGGATGACAGGATCCCCAGTTGGCAGAAGCCAGGTGGCAGCACTTAATTGACAAAGACTGGGTAGACGCGGCTATTATAATAGACAACAAACTCAAAGGAGGCATCAAAATTATATGACACACAGAGATTTGTGGCATTGGCTAGTAAATCATGGGGTGCCTAGAAATACAATAGAAGGGCGGTCTACTAAATTCTTGTTGGAGCTGTATAAACAAAAGAGTTCTAGGTCAAGGGAACAGAAGTCTAACCTGAATTACAAAAACACAGAGTCACGGCCCCTTAATCAATTTCCAGACTTGAAACAGTTTACAGACCCTGAGCCCCTTGAATGAAGGGGAGGCCAGGTCCCTATGGGGGAGAAACCTGTTACACTGCCACAAATTTATACTGTTAACCTTCCTCTAAGTCTTCCCCAAGGAGACCGACGGCCTTTTACCAGGGTAACTGTGCATTGGGGAAAAGGAAATGATCAGATATTTCGGGGATTATTAGACACTGGTTCAGAAGTGACATTAATTCCAGGGGACCCAAAACGTCACTCTGGACCACCAGTCAGAGTGGGGGCTTATGGAGGCCAGGTGATCAATGGAGTTTTAGCTCAGGTCCGTCTCACAGTGGGTCCAGTGGGCCCCCGGACCCATCCTGTAGTTATTTCCCCAGTTCCAGAATGTATAATTGGCATAGACATACTGAGCAACTGGCAGAATCCCCACGCTCGTTCTCTAACTCGTGCAGTGAGGGCTATTAAGGTGGGAAAGGCCAAGTGGAAGCCACTAGAACTGCCCCTACCAAGCAAAATAGTAAATCAGAAGCAATACCGTATTCCTGGAGGGATTGCAGAGATTACTGCCACTCTTAAGGACTTGAAAGATGCAGGGGTGGTGATTCCCACCACATCCCCGTTCAACTCTCCTATTTGGCCTGTGCAGAAAACAGATGGGTCTTGGAGAATGACAGTGGATTATCGTAAACTCAACCAGGTGGTAACTCCAATTGCAGCTGCTGTTCCAGATGTAGTATCATTGCTTGAGCAAATCAATACATCCCCTGGTACCTGGTATGCAGCTATTGATCTGGCAAATGCTTTTTTCCCAATAGCTATTAGTAAGGACCGCCAGAAACAGTTTGCTTTCAGCTGGCAAGGTCAGCAATATTCTTTCACTGTCCTACCTCAGGGGTATATCAACTCTCCAGCCCTATGTCATAATCTTGTTCGCAGAGACCTTGATCGTTTCTGCCTCCCACAAGACATCACACTGGTCCATTATATTGATGGTATCATGTTGATTGAACCTAGTGAGCAGGAAGTAGCAACTACTCTAGATTTACTGGTAAGGCATTTGCGTGTCAGAGGATGGGAGATAAATCCAACAAAAATACAGGGGCCTTCCACCTCAGTAAAATTTCTAGGTGTCCAGTGGTGTGGGGCATGTCGAGATATCCCTTCTAAGGTGAAGGATAAATTGCTGTATCTGGCCCCTCCAACAACCAAAAAAGAGGCACAATGTCTAGTTGGTCTTTTTGGATTTTGGCGACAACATATTCCTCATTTGGGTATGCTACTCCGGCCCATTTATCGAGTGACCCGGAGAGCTGCTAATTTTGAGTGGGGACCTGAACAAGAGGAGGCTCTGCGACAGGTCCAGGCTGCTGTGCAAGCTGCTCTGCCACTTGGGCCATATGATCCAGCAGATCCAATGGTGCTGGAAGTGTCAGTGGCAAATAGAGATGCTGTCTGGAGCCTTTGGCAGGCCCCTATAGGAGAATCACAATGCAGACCCTTAGGATTTTGGAGCAAAGCCTTACCATCTGCTGCAGATAACTACTCTCCTTTTGAGAAACAGCTTTTGGCCTGCTACTGGACCTTAGTAGAGAGTGAACGCTTAACCATGGGCCACCAAGTTACCATGAGACCTGAGTTGCCTATCATGAGTTGGGTGTTGTCTGACCCACCAAGCCATAAAGTTGGGCGTGCACAGCAGCACTCTATTTTAAAATGGAAATGGTATATACGAGATAGAGCCAGAGCAGGTCCTGAAGTTCCTACGGTCACGTGAGACACTTTCATAAATTTTATATTTGCAAGTGTTCCCTGTTGATTCTGTTTCTCTAGAGAACCCTAACTAATACACCAACTGGGCCAGGTCATGTAAGCAAATTGGAATTTGGCCACTATTGTGGGAAAATATCATAAAAACTACATGCAACAAATTTAAAATTACCAAAAATGCACAACCGATTATAAAAAAATCCTCATTTCTGCATTCATTTTCAGTCAATCTAATGAATTCATTTTACAAAATCTGGTCATTTACTATGGGTATATGTCATTATTGACACACTGCTTTCATTTTTGCTACCAGCCACTTTAAGCATTCTAAATTATATGTTACAAAACCTGTTTGATATTTTAAAAAGAAATTCTGATTTATTAAGCAAAGGGCAGTTAACAACTGTGGCTGGACAAGAATTACAATTAATTGAACAACGCATTCAAAAAGGACAGCTTGTTCAAATAGATTTAGAAAAACCTGTTGATTTTATTCTTTTCTTTACCTTGCAATCTCCCACAGGCCTACTTTGGCAAGATGGTATTTTAAAATAAATTTTTTTACCAAATAATTGACAAAAATGTTTAAATACATATTTGCAAAAAATCGTTTCTTTAATAGCCAAAGATCGCCAAAGATGTTATCAATTAAGAGGTCACAATCCTAAGCGCGTAGTGTGTGATCTCACAAAGGGAAAGGTTCGAAGTCTATTTATTTTCAATACCTCTTGGCAAATAGCATTAAGTAATTTTAAAGGACAAATTGATAATCATTTGCCTATGTCAAAACTTTTGCAATTTCTTAATCATAATGATGAACATGCAACTATGTGGTGATGTTATGAATTACTGATTTTATATATAGAACGGAATAATGATATGTTAGAAATGTTTTTATTCGTTTGTTAAATTTTTTTTTTTAATAAATAAATAAATAAACAAACGTTTACAATTTCTAAAAAGAACACAATGGATTTTGCCTAAAATAGTTCGGGCTTCCCTGCTAGCTATTACCGTCTTTACTAATGGTAATAATAATGGGCAGGCTGCATATGTCACCCCAGGGGAAAACAAAAGTTAGAAAACACCTTATACCTCAGCCCAACGTACTGAATTAGCAGCTGTAATTCAGGTATTGCAAAATTTTCCACAATCTCTTAATATTGTTTCTAATTCTAAGTATGTCTGCCAAACAGTTACTCACACTGAGAAAGCTTCTTTGTTTAAAGGAGATGAACTGTCCGGAATGTTTTTACATTTACAAACATTAGTTAGAAGTCGAACTAATCCTCTTTTTATCATGCATATAAGAGCTCATACTAATCTTAAAGGTCTTTATCATTACAAAATCATCAAGCAGATACTCTTGTAGAAGTAATTCAAGATCCCATGATATTTCACAAATTGACTCATATTAATAGCAAAAGGTTGTGAAAGAAATTTCCATCTTTATCTAAACAGCAAGCTCAGGACATTGTTAGGACTTGTCCAACATGTGGACCTTTAAATGCATGCCCATTTGCATCAGGGGTTACTCCTCGAAATCAAAAAGCAAATGAGTTACGGCAAATGGATGTTACTCATATTTCACGTTTTGGTAAAATGCAATATGTACATATTATTATAGACACCTTTTCTCATCTCATCTGGGCTACCGCATAATCTGGAGAACATTTCTGTCATGTTCGATCACATTTATTTAATGCTTTTGCTGTTATGGGATGCCCTCAATCTATTAAAGCGGACAGTGGTCCTGCTTATATAGGGAAGCAATTTCGTAAATTTTATACTACTTTTCATATTACTCGATATATCACAGGAATTCCACGTAATCCCTCTGGGCAATGAATTATTGAATGAACCAACCAGATGCTAAAGTCTGTGCTCATAAAACAAAAAGGGGGAGATCAGGATGATGATGTTGTGAAAATAAGTACACCAAAAGAGCAATTAGCAAAAGCACTGTTTACTTTAAATTTTTAAAACATTTATAATAATTCATCACAGACTCCTGCAGAACAACATTTTAGTAATTTGGAAAAAAAAGTAATATGACCCAAACAGAACTGCAGCTGCAGCCAATCTATTGGAAAGATGTTAAGGATGATTTATGAAAACCAGGCATGATAAAGATGTGGGGTAGGGGATTTCCTCTTATCATTACAGATGATGGAACCTCGGTTCGGATTCCCTCGAAAAAAATAAAACCCAGACATGTCGACCCTGACGAAAATAACTAAATGGGTAATGTACATTATAGGACATACAACTTTAATTGCTGAAGGACAGAGACATAATTATACTTATTGGGTGTATATTCCTAACCCACCTCTGCTGCAGGCCCTAACATGGGCAGATCCAACTTTACAAAAATATCTGAATACTAGCTTAGGATTCCCAGGTCCAGTAGATTCAAGGCTTCCAAAACTACTTAAGGAAGAAGGAAAAATGGTGTCAAATTTAACTCTTCCACTTTTAGAAAAACCCATATGCATAAGTAATAAATTACCATGTATGACAACAAATAATCAGACTACATGGTTTAAGATCAAAGATGATTCTCATAATTACTTATATGTATATCTCCCTCCATAAACTATGGAATCAAACGATATTTGCCTGTTAAATGGAAAAGAAAGTTGGGATGGATGGCAGTTATGTCATATGGATTGAGCAGTTATCGTAATTAATGATTCCTATGGAATTGTAAGAGATGCGGCCCCTGTGGGGCCTCCCATCTCTAACTTGAAGATACTGAAACTATATGGACAGGCAAGCTAATACATAGAGGACGATTTGTGCCAAATCCATGGGATGATAAATATAACATTAAATCAGAAAAATTTATGGAAATTTTCCTAGGACCAGGATCAATTTTTATAGCAAATTCTAATAACTATAACGTCTCTTTAAATAGCAGCTATAAACATTATATGCAAATATGTACTAGAGATCCATATGTATTTGTTAAAAGTCATATGCATATAAGAAATCAAACTTTTAATTGTGAGAATTGTTTTCTATTCACTTGCGTCCAAGCATTTATGTTGCAGGAAAATGAGGTGATTATAGCAGCAAGGAGAAGAAGAAGAGGTATGCTGCCAGTACAGATATCAAGATCCTGGTAATCCTCTCCAGAAACACAAGTCCTGATCCATTTGGCAAAAGAATATCTGAAAAGGACTAAGAGACTAATTGGACTCATTATTGCAGCTGTCGTTGGAATCATTGGAATTATCACAGTGGCTGTGGTTGCTATACAGACACAGTATTATGTTAGAGAGTGGGATAAAAATGCCAGTGAACTGTGGCATAATCTATCTCACATTGATGAGCAAATTAATAATAGAGACAGCATTGGTTCATATTGGAGATCAAATGTATAATTTAAATTTTTTACGACGTTTAAAATATGACTGGAATGAGAGCAATTTTTGTATTACCACTTTTAGATATATTCATTCTGAAATAGAATGGGAAAAGGTAAAAAGGCATCTTTTGGGGCATTCAAATAGTTTAAGTCTCAATATTTTAAAATTACAAAAGCGAGTATTAGAAATATCTCAGAGTAATTGACATATAACTGATGGAGATGATGTTATACAATCACTGACCCAAGAGCTAAAAAATCTTAATGCTATTTATTGGTGGAATTCTTCTCATTTTGTGACAACATTGGGAATAGGAATCAAAGTCAGAGCGCTTGACTGGTGGCCAATGACGGGTCAGACCCTTCCTTCAGAACTTAAAGGCAACCTAAGACAGGCACAGTCACCTCGACTTAAAAAATAAAAAGGGAGAAATGTAGGAGCCAAGGGTTAATAGAAAACCTGCGGAATTTATTGGGAGTGACTGGCTTCAGAGTGGCCTCAGCAGTAAACTGTGGAGACTGTTATCTGCTTACTTGGAGGACAGTCTGAGAAGGAGAGGATGTTTGTTTTTTCCGTAAACCCCAAGGTCTTGTTAGCTATCTCTTGTATGTAGAGAGTAATTCACTGAAAAGTAGGCACTCTGTTTTATCATGAAATGTATGCATGCTTTTAGTCACGTAAACCCTGCAGTATATAAGCAGGAACTAGTTAGGAATAAAGTTGTCTGTTGTCTTTACTGCTAAAGCTTCAGACCCCCTGATCCCAGTCTCTCTCTCGTTTTACTTGAACATTCCTTAGGGTCGTAACAGCAGCCAACACGAATGAAAGTTGAGCAACCTGGGGGTCCCACAGCCCACTTCATAGGATGCTTGTGAGGAATGATTGGGGGGGGGCGTGCTGATGCTTCTCAGAGAGAGGGAGGTGCCGCCTTAGGGAGGTATTAGCAGCAGTGTATTGACGTTAACGGAGGGTTGCCGGCTTCAGAAGAAAAAGCAAAGTTTGAAGCGCTCCGGAAGAAAAGTGGGTGGAACGCTTGGTGCGCAACGCTCTGGGGTGTAGCTGGGGCGAGCATGGCCTCGGCCTTGTCAGAAAACAACCGTCCTAGGAGACATGTGTGGTTCCATGAAAGCTAACTCTGACCCAGGAGGTGTTGTCACTTTATCATCTCTAAGGCTCTGCCCTTTACAGACTGTCCAGGATTTTATGTTGCTTTGAACCTTTCAGAGTAATACACACTACTCTTGACCAGATGGTTCAGGCCTAAGGCATTTTGTCTTAAGCCTTCCTTAAAACTGAAATTGGTAGCCTGTTTAAACTGACAATTGAAAAAAACTGGGTGGTGTTCCTGCTGCCAATTGGCAGAGATGGGGTGTCTCCTCAACACCCCTTACACAGCCTCCTTGCACACTAACTCCTGTCCTTCCACATATCCTGCCAGTTGCTGCAGGATATCTTTACTGGGCATCTTTACTCATATACAGCGAACAGAGCTGTGCCAGGAAAAGCATCACTAACCCATGGGCAGGACTCGGGCAAGCTTCTTCTTTACTCAGTCCAAGTATGGGTATTTTCTGTTTCTGTCCTGGGTCGGCAGGAATCTGGCCGGCAGCTCATATTTTTCCAGTGGCCAGTTCAAAGGCTACCTTGGCAGAACTTGCCCCACCCCTCCATTCATTCCTATAGAGCACAGGTATAGGGGAGAGCATTTACACACCTGTCTCAGATTTGCGAGGAGGTCTTTGTATTTGAATCTTGACTCTGCCCTTTATTAGGCAAGGGCAAGTGACTCTAATTCTTCAACTGTAACTGACCTGGTAGAGTTGTTGCAAAGGTGTATGTCCTATAACTGTGTAACAAACTGAGAAGCTTAGAATAGCACCCATTTATCTCACTGTTATGTAGTCATAAAGATGAAATCAGGGTGTCTGCCAACTTTACTCTTAATCTGAAGGCTCTGGGGAAGAATCTCCTTTCAAGTTCATTCAGGTTGCAGGCAGAATCCACTTCCTTGGAACTGGAGATAAGAGCCTTTTTCTGTGTTGGCTGCTAGCCAGGAGCTGCTTTCTGCTTCTAGAGCCACCTACATTCGTTCTTGCATTGCCTCCTACATCTTCAGAGTAGCAGCTGTTCTTCCAGTTCTCGTTACACTTTGAATTTCTCTGACTTCCCCTTCTCTTACCAGCCAGAGAGAATGTTTTGCTTCTGAAGGACTTCTGTGATTCAAACAGGCCCACCTGGATACTCTGTATGTTAAGGTCAGCTGACTTGAGACTTTAATTTCATCTGCAAAATCCCTTCACAGCAGTGCCTAGATTAGTGTTTGAGTAGCCCAGGAACAGGAATCTTAGGGGGCTGTTTTAGAATTCTGCTACCAAGAGGATTCAAAGAGGAGGTACGGGGAGATCCTTGAGAACTGGATTTTGTACATAGTGAGTGTACCCACGCGTTACCAAAGATTCTCCACCACAAACTCAGGTCTGTAGCTGGCCACACATGTCTAGGCCACACAATAGTGGCATTTCTCTAAAAGACAGGATTTGACAGTGTAGCGTGTGGGTGGGATTACACAGATGTTCTCCTGGGTATCGTGAAACTCCATCTAATTCTTTTGCGTGGTGTATATTGAGGTCCTACCTTTGTTTTTCCACAGTGGTTTCTTAAGATGGCCAACTTGGATTTTCCACCAGAGGCTGCAATGGCTTTCCCTCATTTCCATCAGCCCGGCTTCTTGCTGGTAAGTATCAGCTGCCTGTGTGGGTGTCAGTGTCATGACACTGAACTCACAAGCTGAGAACTTGTGAGTTCTTTCCATTGACTTGTGGAACTCTGTAGTGATGGTTCTCTAAGGGACAAATGATGAAATAACACGGGTCTCCCATCAGTCTGGTTTTCTCATCTACAGGGCAGGTTAGTCCAGATGCCCATCCTTCCTGCTTCAAGAGTGTGTGGAGAATCTGCTATCCAGAATTCAATATTTATTTACAGTTTTTGAGATAAAATATATATACTGTGCAAATGCACAAATCTTAAGTGTATAATTTATTAAGCTTTGACAATTGCATGTACTTAGGTAACTATACTCTTATTGACATATTATACCTTCATCACACACACACAAAAAAAGTGTGTGGAGAGGCAAGTGAAAGGGGTACATGGGAATTTGCATGCCCTGTAAGTCATTTCATAGTGTGAGTCACTCATAATTGTGACTGTCATCAGTAAAACATTGAGGATCAGCCAGGACTGTGTTTTGAGCATTGAACCTAATGCCAGGGAGTTTGGTATAGTCCAGACATTGACAACAAAGGGTCCTAGCTTCGGTTCTCAGATGATGCTTTTTAAAAGCCTTTATTTGAAAGGACATTCTTCAGTGTCAGCAGGCCCAGCCCATGGCCTACACAGCTCAGGACTCTATCCCTGACAGACCCTGGGGAGTATGCCGTCATTTGGAGGTGTACACAGCCTTAGATACCCTTGGGCAAAAGCACTCTAGGTTAAAGTGCTGCCATTTCCTCTGATCTTCACCCACACATGGCTTTCCCCATGTCCCGTGACCTTGTATATATTTCCTGAGTTTCCATCCTGAATGCTTTGTGGCCACCCTGTTTCCATGAGGCTGGTGCTGACATGTGGCTGAAGCTGTGGTTTTACCTAGCTTTGTTTCTTTGGCTAACAAATCTGGTAGGCTCGTTATGTACTCTGTTTAATACAGCTAATTTTGTGGGACATTCACACCAACACCTGTAGTTGTGTAAATTCATAGGTGATCAGTCACATGGGAAATTACCAGCTTATGCTCACAGGCTACTCCGTGGTCTGTGAGGGGTCCTCTCCTGATGTTGAAACTGACCCTGGCACCGACCCTTTCTCTCCCCTCATGTGTCCTGCAGAAGTCAGTTTTATTCTGATAATAGACCGTGCTCTGAGATGACTGCTGATGCCGGGGGGGGGGGGGGGGGGGGGGGGTGCTGATTTCAAGCCTGGCAGTTGCAAGTCTAGTGGCATATTTCTTTGGCCACCGCCAGCATGACCTGATGCCTGTAGGGGCTAGAATCAGGCCAGTGGTTTCTGCCACTTAGATTTCTGTTTTGATTTGAGCCAGAAGAGCAGCAGAAGCTGCAAAATGAAGGTACTTATAATGTTTTTTGGTTTGTTCTGTCTTCTAGGCTAATCTGAAAGCCGACTCTGTAAATAAGCCCTTTGCACAGCGGTGCCAAGACTTAGTTAAAATCATTGAGGATTTTCCAGCTAAGGTACAGCTTTGCTAGCATCTCTTCTCTTGGAAAGCTTAATTGCGGCCCTTGATTCCCATGTCCGAGCACTGCCTGGCAGAGGCCTGTCCTAGTGTTTGTCACGTTTATAGGCACATGTGAACGTGAGCACCAGGCGTTCTTGATCATGGGTGCTGTACCCTGCAGGGGACACCTGGCAGCATCTGAAGAAATCTTTGGTTGTCAAAAGTTGGAGGGGGGGTGGGGGAGCAGTTGCTATGGGCATCTAGTGAGTGGAGGCCAGGGGTGGAGCAAAACACCGCACAGTACACAGAAAGGCCACCCGTGCCAGGTAGCCCTAAAGAAGCAAGTGTCAGTTGTGTTGTGGCTGAGAAACCCATATGTAAATGCCTAAACCTGGGATTGTCCAATAATTAGTGTAACTAAGCTCAGGATGCCAGCCTGGACGAGTAATTAATACCGAGTGGCAGTAAGTCATAGTTATGTTTCTGGAGCTCACTCTGGAAAAGAATCTTGCCACTTTGTATATATATATATATATATATATAACTTTGTATTTAAAGTATCTCGCATCCGTGTTGGGTGCTTTCCAGGTTTTGCTGCGTGTTTGAATGTTAAAGGTTAAATTATTTTTTACATGCATGTGGTGTGAATCGTTTTCTCCCCACATGGAAATGATTATTATAAAAAGATGGCATAGTACATGAGTTAAATGTGTTTTTTCAGTTGAAAAGCTACAAATTGCCTAGTTTTATTTCTAAAATTAAAAAACCCAGAAACTGGTAACTGAATCCCTAGCCAGCGTTCAGAGGATTAAAAATACAAACGCACGCCCTCAGATCCATTTGAGGGAGCCCTCTCTGCAGTCTAATCAATCCCAGTGGCCCTTGTAACTGTAGGCAGCTGGAAAACTCAGCCATAGGTTTGGAATCTGTAAACCACCCATGCAGTGAGGACAGTATTCTGCTAATGCAGTCGATGGCTGCTGCATTTGTCTACTTGTTGTCTAATATTCGCAGGTATAGACAGAGCCATACAAGTGATACTTGGAACCATCCTTTTAGTGTTACAGTGTCAGGCACAGCGCTTCACTCCTTTTCTCGCCGCGGGTTCTCTGCCACCTGGGCTTCCTCCTCTTCCGTGAGGTCATTTTTTTATAGTGAAGGTCTTGTAACTCTCCCCAGTAGTTTTCCACTTGACCCTATTGGCATCGTCTTGAATGTAACAAGTGTTTTGCATCCACGGTAAGTTCAAAAAGTGTTCCCTAGTCAGCTCTCAAGAATTCTTGGTCCCAAACAACGGTCTGGTCTGTTTGCTTTCCTTTGTTCCCAGCCTCAGGGGGAGAAGGGTCATGTGTGTGGCAGGCGCCCTGCGGGATGACCTTTTCCAGTGGCTGCGTAACATCTGGTAGAGGAGCTGGGCCACCCTCGCTTCATCCTCTGTTCCCACATCTTCCAGCATGGTGTTCATAGTTACAGATTATTTGGCAGCTCACCCTCGGATCTCTCTCCATCGGAACTCTGTGGTTTAATTGAAGGCCTGGTGTTGGGTCTCAAGGAGATGGGGGGCCGGAAGCTAAAGAGAGCGGGGTGGCATCAGCACAATAAGAAGGAAAAGGAGGAGAACAAGGCCACCCTCCCCTCCCCGCTTTTGTTTGTTTGTTTCATTTATTTTCCCCATTTTGGTCAAGAAGGTTTTTGCAATCCCATTATGCCAAGGCCATTGCGACTCTTTTTTTTTTTTTAATTGTGGACTATAACGTGTACAAAAAAAAATACATTTCAAAATACATTGTAACAAGTAGTGACAGAAGAAATTTCAGAGTTTGGTATGGCTCCTGTTCCACAATTTCAGGTTTTTCCTTGTAGCTGCTCCAAAACACTGGAGACTAAAAGAAATATCAGTGTAATGATTCAGCAATCATACTCATTTGTTAAATCCTGTTTTCCTCTGTAATAACTCCTCCTTGGATCCTTCTCCCAGTCTTTAGGGATACTGAAGCTATGCCCATTCTAAGTTTTTCATGTTGGAAAAGGCTGTCGATAATATGCGATAGGGGAGTGGAACTAGTTGATGTTCTGGAGAGGCTGGCCCCTCTAGGTTTCAGGACTTATCTGGCCAAAGAATCATCTGGGGGTTATAGGATTCCGGAAAGTAATCTTAGGGCGTGAAACTTCTGTAGAATCTCAGATAAAGCCCTGTGTGTTCTTTAGGGTTGACAGGAGTGGTTTTGATTGGGGTTTGGCAAACCGTGGTAATTAGGAATCTGTAGCTGAAGCATACATAAGAGTAGCCTCTTGACTCAATTTGAACTCTCTAAGCCACGGAAACTTTCTTTTGTTATGTTTCTTTTCCCCCTTTTTGGTCCAAAAGGTGTTGTCAATCCCACAGTGCCAGAGAAACTTTCACCCCTAGAAGTCATATCCCACTTAGGAGAGAGGGTAATGATTTTCCTTGCAGAGTTTGGCTTAGAGAAAGAGGCCACATCTGAGCATAAAAGAGGTCCTCTGGAAATAACTCTTAGCATATATGTAGGCTTAGCATCTCCACTACAGAAATAAGCTCCATGAGAGCAAGCCTCAAGATCAGGGGCTTGATTGGGAGTTCCTAATGTTTGAGACAGTACCAGGAGTTTCCTTGGTGGTAAAGCTTAATAATTGCATATTTTTTTCTCCCGTCCCTCAAGGGACTTTGCCAATACCTTTTATCTTCCCAGCCTTCTCTGGGATGTATCTGGGTATTACATTAAGCTATACAGAATTATAAGCCCTTGTTCCCATTATGGGCTTCGTGTGTTTGGGTTATTTAAATCATCTATCCAGAGAGATTGAGTTAGATTACGTGCTCCAGAAAATTTAGGTTTTGAACAAAATACACCTCTCTTTCTTTGGTGTCATAGAGTAGGTGAAGTTGTAAAATACAGACAGTGTCCTTCTTACCCTTTGTATTCTGATTTGCTTTACTTACAGCCTGATCGGCTCTGTTCTTACCTCTGCTTGAAGCCTGATCTCTTTTGGTTTCTTTAACAGTGGCAGTAGGTAGCAGTGCTCACTTTCAGAGCTGCAGAACTCCTCTGAGTCTTAGGTGTCACACAGGTACCCACAGTCCCAGGGAAATTTCAGATTATACATTTATAGCATATCCTCTTAAAATCTAGAAATAAGATTTACAGCTCCAGTCTAAACGTGGCTAGTGTAAGAGCTTACAATCTAGGGTGCCATTCTTTTTAATAGAACTCTCTTTGGAGCAAGTTCGGTATTTTCAGAAACGCTCCTAATCCCTAGGCTGATAATTTGACTGGCCCAAACATGAAGTACTGCTGTTTTCCGTGCCCTGTGGCCACAGTGAAAGGATCGGAGGCTTCTCCTCCTGTTGGGTGGTTCCTGCAGGGCGGGGCTGGCCTGTGGGTCTCAGCGGTGGCTGGGGTGGGCGGGTCCCGTGTGGCACCCGGCCTGGCAGTGGGGCCTGGGCCTCACCGAGCCGGCCCGCACCCTCCCCCGCTCCTCGTTGTTCCAGGAGCTGCACACCGTCTTCCCGTGGCTGGTGGAGAGCATCTTCGGCAGCCTGGACGGGCGGGGTCCTCATTGGCTGGAATCTTCGCTGCTTACAGGGGCGCGTGAACCCTGTTGAATTCAGCATCGTGATGGAGTTTCTAGACCCTGGGTAGGTGGGTGGGTTTGTCTTCCGAGAGGCGCTCCGTATTTCCTCGGGGTGTTTGCACCCCGCCGCCCCCCATGGGTTGGAGTCTTTTTTATTATTAAGTTGAGGTAGATAAATTAACACGAAAGCTCTTCCATTTAACTTTCCGAATTCCTATTCCACTTCCTCCTAACCCATGCTGCCAGAAATCTTACAGGACATAAGCAAGATTTCCAGAAACCTTTTCTTCCCACTTCTTAGCAGTAATACTTGATGAATTGCTTTCAAATAATTAAGTTGCTACTAGCATAAATTTTTAGTATGCAAAGAAATTCATCCTCTAAGACGTTCTGCTGGCTATATGCCAGTAAAACCTGCCACCGATCCGACAGGAGAGCAGAGGACAGACGGTTCTGTTTCCGTAAGAGGCTGCACGGGAAGCTTCCGTTAACTTTTCTGTTGTTAAGTCCCTGGGCATGTTAGGGCAGAAGCTGGTGACGCCAGCAAAGCAGAGTCCGCTGTGTCAGTTGGCTTGAATGGTTGTCTTGTGACCCCATTTTTAAATCACACTATTTTTTATTTTTTCATTAAACATTTCGAACATACAAGCACAAACATTCTTACCATGTGATCATTCCATTCTACATATATAATCAGTAATTCACAATATCATCACATAGTTGCATATTCAACATCATGATCATTTCTTATACATTTGCATCAGTTCAGAAAAAGAAAACAAAAAATTCATACATTCTATACCCCTTACCCCTCCTTTCATTGATCACTGACATTTCAATCTCTTCTATTTTATCATTTGTTTCCCCTTGTTATTTGTTTATTTTTAATCCGTATGTTTACTCATCTGTCAGTAAGGTAAATAAAGGGAGCATCAGACACAAGGTTTTCACAATCACACAGTCACATCGTGAAAGCTGTATCATTATACAATCATCTCCAAGAAACATGGCTACTGGAACACAGCTCTACATTTTCAGGCAGTTCCCTCCAGCCTCTCCATTACACCTTAACTTAAAAAGGTGATATCTATGTTGTGCTTAAGAATAACCTGCAGGATAACCTCTCGACTCTGTTTGGAATCTCTCAGCCATTGACACTTTATTTTGTCTCATTTCTCTTCCCCCTTTTGGTCGAGAAGGTTTTCTCAGTCCCTTGATGCTGAGTCCCAGCTCATTCTACGATTTCTGTACCACGTTGCCAGGAAGGTCCACAACCCTAGGAGTCATGACCCCTAGGAGTCATAGTCAGGGGGAGGGTGGTGAGTTTGCTTGTTGTGTTGGCTGGAGAGAGAGGCCACATCTGAGCAACGAAAGAGGCTCTCTTGGGGGTGACTCTTGGGCCTAACTTTAAGTAGGCTTGACCTATCCTTTGTGGGGTTAAGTTTCATATGAACAAACCCCAAGATTGGGGGCTCAGCCTATTGCTTTGGTTATCCGCACTGCTTGAAATCACACTATTCCTTAACGTTAAGAAACGATCAAAACAAAATGGTTTGCAATTCACTTCCCTGTTTTTGCTTGTCTGTTTAATTTTGTGTTCAGTGGCCCGATGATGAAGTTGGTTTATAAGCTTCAAGCTGAAGACTATAAATTTGACTTTCCCCGTCTCCTACCTGCCTGTGAGTCAGCTAGTTGTGGGGGTTGGGGGGGCCTGGGGTGGTGAGGGCCCTGCACGGCCGCTGTGAGGAGGTGGGCGTGCCGGGGCTGGACTCTGGTGGTGGTGGTGGGGTGCTCAGAAAGTGGGCAGGTCACACCATAATTTAAAGACATTCCAGACTCTGCCGGTGTAGAAGGCGCCCCTTTGCCTGGCTTGCTGCTCAGTGGCAGGCTGGGCTGCGTGACCTGGTTGTTTTGTTCTTCTGAGTCTCTAGCCCTTTTGGGGTATGTCGAGGGATGACCTCTCTATGGGTGTGAGAAGCAGAGGTGACAGGGCTCATTGAGGGCCTGGCTAGGCTCGGAATGGGCACAGCTGCTGCCCTTGCTGTGGGCGGGTTTTTATAGGGAGGATGGAGAGAGTCTAAGAGAGGCTCTTTTGCTTGAGCGCTACTCGGGGGATGGCCATGGCTGTGCGTGCTGGTCCCTGCCTCGGCAGCCTTCCCAAACAGCTGCACCCATGGGTGGGGGCGCTGTGCCTGGCGCCCATTCGGGATTCCCACCTCCATCTCTCCGCAGGGCCCTGTGAAGGCTTCCATCCAGGAGTGCGTGCTCCCCGACAGCCCTCTCTACCACAACAAGCTCCAGTTCCCCCCCACCGGGGGCCTTGGCCTGAACCTGGCCCTCAGTATCCTTGGTGTCCTGGGATGGCGGGGACCGGGGTGGCCTAGCTCTCAGGGACAAGGTCAGCCCAGCAGCCTCATGCCGCTGCTCCTTGACGCTACCGTCAGATCCGTTTGAGTATTACATTTTCTTCTTTGCCTTGAGCCTCATCACTCAAAAGGTACCTGGGCAAAGCCTCCTGTGCAGGGTGAAGTGGGTGGGGTGGGGCGTCCACCTTCCTGTGTCGTCCGTCACTCCGCTTCCCTTCCATCCTCCCTCATTTCCCCTGTGGCTCCTTCCTCTAGCCTTCGCAGTGCGTTGCTCCTGGCCCGCAGGCCACTGTCTGTTCGCAAGGACAGTGGATTTGGGGGCAGGTGCGACAGAGAGTGAGGGCAATCCGGGCACCCAAGAGGTGGTCAGGGAGGCTTCCTGGAGGAGGAGCTGCCTGGGGCTGGGTCCAGTGGCAGCACAGGCACTGCTTCTTTTCCCATTTTCCTAATCCTCCTTTTCCTCTTTCCTCTTTACTCTTCATACCCCTTTGCCTGTCATTTCTATATTTTCTCCCAACCACAACTTTTGCTCAGTTTTTTCTTTGAAAGTCTGGTGGAAAAGATATTTGTGTAGCATTGTAAAGTTATAAGGTGAAGCCTCTGGGCAGGTTCCCCTGTGGGCTCACACGGCAGAATGTGGTGGCCAGATTAGAGGATCTATCTGCTCAGGCCCTGTGTGCTGGGAGCAGCTCCGGGGCGTGGCGCATATCCTGGGTCTCCCGGACATCCGGAATAGAGCCCTGTGCTGCTGGGCCCTGTGGCCTGAATGGCCTTGAGCCCCTCGCCGATGACCTGTTTGGTTTCTAGCCATTTCCTGGGTCCCTCCACATCTGTACTTCGGACTGCGCCTACTTCATCCTCGTGGACAGGTACCTGTCGTGGTTCCTGCCCACAGAAGACAGCGTGCTCCCTCCATTGGCCGCCAGCCCCTCGCCCACCCCCAGGTAAGGCCCCCTCCCCCGCCCCGGTTCTCGGCCACCCACAGGTGGTAGGCGGGTGCGGGGCCTCGCCCCCGTCAGATGCATTGCCTGCTGGGACCGTGGTGCCACCCTTGTCCACGGCTCAGTTTTCTCTGTGCTTCAGACTTCCCAGAACCACAGCTGTGGCACAGCTGCAAGGTGGGTGGGTCAGGAGGGTTTCTGTGCTTGCTTTTGGTCGTCTGTGACATTTAGGTGCTGGGTCCTCTGGCTGCCTCGACCATGCCTTGGTCTGGGATGGGGCAGGATTGGACTCTGCCCTCAGCAGCCCGCCCCATGTTTGCCCTCGAACCCACACTGTGAGACCATGAGCAATACGGGGAGTGGCACAAAGCTGCACCATGGGCATTGATTGTAGGTTCTGGGTATCAGTACTAGAGAGAGACGGCCTGTAGGGCAGGCCATGGAAGGGTGCACGTGGGTTGCCAGGACAAGTTCTGGGGGGACTGGCCCCCAGGCCAGGTCTGTAGGGACAGTGTGGCCACTGGGCCAGGTCTATATGGACAGTGTGGCCCCCAGGCCAGGTCTATAGGGGCAGTGTGACCCCCGGGACCAGGTCTATAGGGGCAGTGTGACCCCCGGGACCAGGTCTGTAGGGGCAGTGTGACCCCTGGGACCAGGTCTGTAGGGACCACGTGGCCCTCGGACCCAGGTCTGTAGGGACCACGTGGACCCCGGGACCGGGTCCGTATGGGCAGTGTGGACCACGGGACCAGGTATGTAGTGACCGTGTGAACCCTGGGCCCAAATAGGGATCCACTGCACCAGGGCTGGGCCTCCCTGCCTCAGTTCTGTCCTAGCTGCCTGGCTGGCCTGCACCCTCCCTGGTACTGCTGTGCTGCCCGCACCCCTGGGCTGGGTGTGGGGGCTGGTGACAGCCATGCAGTGCCAGTCCCACTGGCCCCACTGTCACGTTCGATCTTCACACCTACGTTAGTCACGAGGGTGCTGGGCTGCCGTTGTGAGCTCGGGCAGCTGCCAGTATTGTTGGCATTGTCGATGGCCTGGCCAAGGCAGTTCTCACCAGGATGGTCACCTGTGGTGGCGTCTTAGCACTGCCCTCCCCGTCTGTAGCTGCCCTCCACAGTAAGGAAGACCTTTTCCCACTGGATCTACTCTCTCACACCAGTGTGAGCGTGTGGGCTGTTGTGTGGTTCAGCAGGCGCCGTCAGTGACTGCCCTCGGTTATTTTGATGCCCCAAGTGTCCCCGGCCTGTCCGCAGCAGTTCCCCCACTGGCCGTCCCCGGACGCCCCACGTAGCCTGTGTCCCTGCCCCCAGGACGGCGGCCGTGCCCTTCGCCTCCTACGGCCTGCACACCAGCCTCCTCAAGTGGCACCTGGCCCACCAGGCACCTGTGAACGCCGACCCCGCCTCCCACGAGATCTGGAGGTCCGAGACCCTGCTGCAGGTGAGCCTCCCGAGGCGGTTTTCTGCCTCCACTTCCGTGGCAGTGCCAGCCCGCCCCTCCCTGCCATCCTGGCCTAGAGGAGAGTAGATTCCCTGCCCTGAGATCTCAAGAACCTCTGTGTGCTGGGCCCTGTTTTTGCATTCCAATTATTTTTCCTTGTCCGTGGTTGTTGCTTCTCACGGAGTGGGCTTTGCGGGCTCGGGTGGCACCCGGCTGAAGCAGGCTCTGCTTGGCCACCCTGAGGACAGGACTGGAGCGCGGGCTTCTGGCGTGGAACCGCGGCTCTGATTCTTGGAGCGAAAACCAACGCTAAGGCTCTCACAGGTTTTCGTTGAGATGTGGCTGCACCATTACTCGCTGGAGATGTATCAGTTGCAGTCCCCTCATGCCAAGGTGCGTGTCCTCTCCACCCCCTACCTGGCCCTGGGGTGCCTGCCCATCTGCCACCGCGTGTCCTCGAGCCAGGGCAGCAGACAGCCACTATCAGCCCCAAGTCAGATGCCAGGGGAGGGCAGGAGGGCGGAGAGGCCCCAGGAGGGCCTGCTGCTCCGGCTCTGGGGGCAGAGTCTGCGGCCTCACCTGGGAGGCGTGCTGGTATCTCTGTGTCATCATCAGCTCCTGGTCCTTCCGCGGTGCGGGGCGGCCCGGGCAGAACCACCACTTTGACTGGCCCAAGCCCCTCTGCCTGCCCACCCTGCCCTCTCACCTCATAGCGCCCCAAGTGGCTGTGGTAGTGGGTGGGCCTGAGGCCTCTTGCCTGCGCCCGGCTTCTCCTCTCCGTGTCTGCCCTTCCCCCTCCTTCCGGGCCGTGCAGCAGGGGTGTGGGGACCCTGCAGCCCTGTGGGGTCTGTCGGGTGGAGGGTCCTATTCAGTAGGTCAAGCAGCAGGGGTGGGTGGTTCTCCAGGAGGCACTTGAGTCATGCCCGGCCCCTCCCATCCAGCTGCCGTGGCTCCGCACATGCTTTCGCCACTAACGGACGTGACTCTCTGGGCTTCCTCAGGGACTCAGCTTTTGGGCAGCGGGGTTGGAATTGAGAACTGGGTCCTGTCACTTGCTTGTCCTCCAATCCTGGTGGCAGTTGCCTTGTCCTGCTGCAGAGCCAGCCTCCAGGCACTTCCTGGAGCCCTCGAGCTGCTGTAGGGAGGGCTGGACTGTGGCCCTCCCTGCTGCCCTCTCAGGGGCAGGGAGCACCAAAGACTCCAAATCCCCAACATCCCAAGGAGAGCGGAAGTAAAAGCGAGGGGATCTGCGTGGGGTCTTGAGCTGCCACGGGCTGCAGCGCCTTGTTGCCTCCAAACACCCATCTGCTGGCTGTTCCCTGCACCCCGAGGAGCTCACAGTGGGGCCCAGGGCCGGGACACCTCACCACGTCAGCCACCCTCCTCCGGGCAGGTGGTAGGAGCCGCTTTATGCCACCTTTCGACACGAGGGCCACCAGCCAACATGGCCCCTCCAAGAGTCCCTCCAAAGGCTTGAGTCCTTGGGGGAACTTGAAAGGGCCGTGGGCATCCCTCCTTCCTCTCTTCCCCCTGTGTGCTTCCTCCTGGCCAGCCCAGGGTTGGGCCTACCTGCTGGATGCCCCGGTTATGTGCAGATGTCCCTAGCAGTCCCCAGGGAGGCTCCTGCGCCTCCCCCTCCCGTTGAGGCAGAGAGGACGACAGAAGCTGCCCCACGCCCACCCCTCCTGGCTCTATGGAGGAAGGCTGTGGGGCTGCTGCTGCCCTGCCACACCCCTCCCTACTCCTCCTGGCCTGGGCAGGGCCTGTCCCGGGGGTGGCGGGGCAGCCTTGGGCTGTGCTTGGTGGCGAGCTGCTCCAGCGGTCTTGGGTCAGCAGGGCAGGCAGAGCTCCCACTGCGGGCAGGCGCCTGCCTCTTGGCACCCGGGCTGACCAGCCCATGTCCCTGCTGCTTCTGGGAGGTGGGCTGTGGCCGGGTTCTCGAGGTCCTGCCCTTGGGCCTGGGGAGCACCCCTCCTTATGCAGGGCTTGGAGGGTGCTCCTGGTGGGGTTGGGGAGGCTTGAGGGCCGCCCAGATTAGTGCTCTTGGAGCGAGCTCCCTACATTCTCCAAACCAGGCAGTGTAGGGAGAAGCTTTGGGGGGCGAAGCCAGAGCTTATCTCCGAGCTGTCTCTGGGGACCAGTCCCTGTCCACTCGGTCCTCAGGGAAAGCACTGTTCAAGGAGGGGTCACGGGTCGGACTTTAGACAGATGAGAATTAATGTAGATACCAATTTGGGAAATTCTCACAACAACCCTAGAAGTCCACCGAATCATGTTTTCCTTTGTGGGTGGGGACTCCATGTGCAGCTGGCCCTCGGTACTGTCCTTGCCAAGCCCTGTGGCTTTCAGGGCCTCAGTGGCTGGCAGCTGAGCTGTTGCTGCTGCAGTCTGACCCCTGCCCTGCTCTGTGCTCGGGGTCAGGTGGGCAGGCAGCTCCTTCTGGAAGGAAAGCACGTTGGGCCCATGGAGGAAGCTGGACGAGCCTCAGCACTCCACAGGTCTCTGCTGGTCACCCAGCCAGGCTCGGCTCCAATTGGTGTCCCCCTGCTTCAGGCTGCTGAGGGGAGGCACCCCACTGGCGTGAGGCTGTGGGTCAGAAATGGTTTGGGGTCTCACTGACTGCTTTTGTTTTGTTATTTTGTTTTACCTCCTCTGGGCTCATGCTCGCTTTTTCTTTGTCTCCCCTCCCTTCTGTCTCTTGGCCCCCCCGCCCTTCCCCATTTTGTCATCTCAGCTGGAGGTCCTGCACTACCGCCTCAGCGTCTCCAGCGCTCTCCCCAGCCCTGCCCACCCTGGCTGCCCAACCCAGCACGCCTACCAAGTACCTGTGCCTGGCGCCCGTGTTTTTGTCCTGCCTCTTGGGTCCCCCCAGTGTGCACAGTGGAGTGGTGGTAGCGTGTGGCTGGGGGCTGCAGGTCAAGGCAGTGCTGAGACTAGGTCTGAGCAGAGCAAGGGCTGTCCTGCAGCTCCGCCCTGTCTAGCATTCCCCATGCCCTGTCCTGCAGCCTCCGCCCTGCGCTGTACCTGCCCTCTGCCCCCTCTACCCACAAGCTGCACACGGCTGAGGTGTGGTGAGGGCTCAAGGGGCACCTCCAGCCATCGCCCTGGGTTGAGGGAGCCCTAGAGCACGTCTTCGCAGTGTTCCACACTGTCTCTGTGGTGTGTGGTGCTCTAGGGATAGAGCCAGAGCCCCGAGGAGCGGGCGGGTCAGGCTGTGTCTCTTGGAGGCCACGCAGGTACCAGGGAAGGATTTGAGGCTGGGGTGGTGAGTCCCAGAGGTCAGGCGTGGGGGGGGAGGGGCAGTCAGTGCCGGGAGGGCAGGAGCACTGGGCCAGACCCGGCTGGGGAGTGCTTGACGGATGTACTCACAGATTTGCAGTCCAGTGCGCTGAGGGATTGGGAGGGGCCGGGCTGGCAGCACCCAGCTGGGATTCCTGGGCAGAGCCGCGGCACCGACTCGGGCCTCAGGCTGGCCTTGCTCGGCTGACAGCCTGGTCTGGGAGGGTGGGGGCTGCTGCCCCTTGGCCTGGACGAGGGAAAGGGACCTGGGGAGGGAGCGCTCTGTGGACAGGCCTTGAAGAGGTGCAGTGGAGGTGGCCACATGTAGCTGTGGGGGCGTGCAGCAGGGACCAGGCTCAGTGTCCCAAGGGCCAGAGGGATGGGCCAGCCACGGGGCCGGAAATGAGATTGAACAGGGAAGGAACTCCTGGTGGGACGCAGCTAGCGCTGACACCCTGTACGATTTTGGTCTTGCATTGAGATGATTTCTGAACATCCCCCACTGCTTTCCCTGTTTTAGAAACAATGTGTGCTCAGTGCACAGATTTAAAAATACAGCTCGGCAAAGGAGATACCCTCCCTCCCTGCCTGGTTGTGGCCAATGGCTGGTGGGAGCATTTCATGCCAGGGATACCCGAGTGGGTCCTGGTGTGGGCGGAGGCAGTGGATATGGGGCGACCTGCCCCCAGGCTGGCTTTTTCCAATCTTGGGCTCCTGAAGGGCAGGCAGGTGTGTTGGTGATTTGGGAGAAGCTGCTGAAAGCTCCCTCCTCGGACTCACTGCAGCCCCAGAGGCTGGTGGTGGGTGAGGCGGGTGGAGCTCAACCCCCCAGAGGCCTGCACAGCAGCCTTACCCAGGGGTCCAGCCTTCGAGCTCCTCCACTCACCTTGAGCGCCCAGCACCTTCTCCCGAGCTTGAGATGCTCCAGTGTGGGGGTTTTAGCTGGCCACAGGTATGAGCAGGCGAGGCCACATCCCCCGTGTCCCCCCCGTGAGTGCCCCCATCCCCCTTCCAGGAGGGGCAGCACCACTGAGTCTGAGCCAGGCTCCTTTCGGGATCGTCATTTTCACAAGTCAGGGCAGGCCAGGCAGGCACTGGGGCTGAGCAGCTCTCCACTAGCTGGTGTGCGAACCGCAGATGGGGCTCCGAGCAGCAGGGTGGCCCGTGGGCTCTGGGCCCCCCGAGTGCCTCTGGTTGCTGACTCGCGTCTCCTCGGCCTCAGGAGTCGTTCATGCCCTCCGAGGAGCACGTGCTGGTGGTGAGGCTGCTGCTGAAGCACCTGCATGCCTTCGCCAGCAGCCTGAAGTCTGAGCAGGCCTCGCCCTCAGCCCACTCCCACGCCACCAGCCCCCTGGAAGAGTTTAACGGTGGGTGCATGGTGAGGGTGGGTGCAACCCACCCCGACCCCTCCTCCCTATGGGTGGCCCTGCCGTCCCCCTGCCTGGGTAGGCGCCTGGCTGCTTCTCCACTGTGCGGCCTCTCCCCGCAGGCAGCCCGAAGAGACTCCCTCTTGCAGCTCCCTGTTGTCCCTTCCCCCAGTGCTGGGGCTGAAGTAGGAGCTCTGTATTGACACATTCCCATGGAACAGCCCGGAAAACTGACAGGCGAGGGACATCTGTGCTCTGTCTGAGCATGTCCACTGACCCTCGAGCACCTTCATGGCAGTGGCTCATGGGGCTGGTGTGCTGCTGCCCCCTCCTTCTCTCCTCCCCCACCCCGGGTCTAGGAACTGGCCTCTCCCTGGTGAGCTTTGTGGGGTGAGTCATGCCAGGATACACCCAGGAGCCAGGTTGGCTCAGCGGCTGCTGTGTGTCCTCAGGACGGTCCCTGACCCTGACCTCTCTGAACCTTGATTCTTTCTCCAGCGAATGGGGCTGTCTGTTGGCCTCTAGGGGGTGCTGAGTATGACCCGTTCTGGCTCTCCCGCAGGGCCGCCATCCCACGGTTTGTCCAGCAGAAGCTCTACCTCTTCCTGCAGCACTGCTTCGGCCACTGGCCCCTGGATGCGTCTTTCAGAGCCGTGAGTGGTGGCCAGTGCCTGGCCTTGGTAGCCTGGGTGGGGTAGGCTCCCCTTGGCTGTGTGCCAACTGAGGGCTTGGGGCGGGGCAAGGAGGAGGTCAGGTTAGTGCAGAGGCTGAGGCCTGGGGCAGTCATGTCCATGCCCCTTTAAGCCCGAGCTGGGTGCCCAGGGCTGATCCTCAGCTTCTGAAGGGTGAGTGGTGGGTTAATCAGTTAATCAGACTCTGTGGGGGTTGTCCAAGTCCCTCTGGAGCTCTCTTCAGGGGAGAGCTGGTGGCTTGTGTGTGGAGGTTGTAGAAGAAGCCAGAACATCTCTCTCCCTAGGTGCTGGAGATGTGGCTGAGCTACCTGCAGCCCTGGAGGTATGCGCCTGAGAAGCAGGCCCCGGGTGCCGACGCCCAGCCCCGCTACGTATCGGAGAAATGGTGAACCCCTGCTGGGCGGCCCTTACCGTCCCACGCCCGTCCCCACAGCCTCTGGCTCAAGGACAGCCAAGGTTCCTCCACCCCCAGTCACCCGTCTGCCAGCCGTTGGTGCCTTTGCTGGCTGCTCCTCCATCCCTCTCCTGGGCAGCTGCCCCCCGGGCCACCCTCCCATGTGCCATCGCCCGGCCTCATGGATGGGGCAGGCTCTTGTCGCTGATTCTGCTGGTGCCAGAGGCCTGCGCCTCACCTGCCCCTGTCGCCACCCCCCGCCTGCCCACCCACAGGCCCCCCAAGGGCCTTGGTGCCCTGGGGCTGGGGGTGCGAGGCCTGACTCTGAGCCGCCATTCGCGCCCAGGGCGCCCTTCGTGCAGGAGAACCTGCTGATGTACACCAAGCTCTTCGTGGGCTTCCTGAACCGTGCACTGCGCACCGACCTGGTCAGCCCCAAGAACGCGCTCATGGTCTTCCGGGTAGCCAAGGTCTTCGCCCAGCCCAACCTGGCGGAGATGATCCAAAAGGGTGAGCCCAGGCCCTGCAAAGCAAGTCCCCTCTTCCCCGGGCCGCTGAGCTGGGGCGTGGCAGATGAGGGCTGCCCCCCCGGAGGAGCTGTGCCTTCCTTGGGACCCGTGGGAGCTGTTTGTCATCATCGGCTTTGAGGGGTGGGGTGGCCCCTTGAGGCCTGCCCTGTGGCTGGCTTCAAGCAGACGCCCCTGTCGAATGGGGCTCGGTCTGCAGGGCTGTCAGGAAGCCCTTGGGGGAGCTGCTGGTGGCCCTGTCTTGTGCCCTTTGATGGACAACAGGCCCGTGTCCCCCTTGCAGGGGAGCAGCTGTTCCTGGAGCCAGAGCTTGTGCTCCCCCACCGCAGCACCGCGCCTTTGCGGCCCCCACCTTCACTGGGGGCTCCCGTCGTCCTGGCCGCCGGCTGTCACCGACGCCTCCTTCAGGGTGAAGAGCCACGTGTACAGCCTGGAGGGCCAGGACTGCAAGTACACCCCACTGTTCGGGCCCGGGCCCGCTCCCTGGAGTGAGGCAGCCGGGCCACCCCAAAACCCTGGGCCTGAGGAAACAGCACAGGGATTCAGGTCACAAGGGGGAGGCGCCCTCCCTCCCCTATGAAGTCTCACTTTTAAGGAAACGCTTAAATCGAGACGGTGCATCCAGCACCTGTACTGTCCTTCCCTCGTGGAGGCTCTCTGCCAGACCGGGTCACCGGGCTGCTGATGCACCTGCCCTTGCCCACAGGTCTTGCGCCTAGCCCAGCTTATCGCTCAGGCCCAGCAGACCGCCAAGGCCTGCTCCGACCATGTGGCTGACAGCACAGCCAGCCGCTCCTTCCTGGCCTGGCTGCGCCTCTGTCCCGTGGACCCCAACAGCTCCAGCTCGGCCAATGACCTGGACGAAGGGGGCCAGGACAGCATCCGGAAGACAGACGAGCACCTGGAGAAGGCCCTGGAGTACCTGTGCCAGATCTTCCGGGTATGGCCTGGGCCCCGTGCCGGCTGGCCTGCCTGCCTCTGCCTCGGGCCCTGGGGTCACTGCCGGGGCAGGGGTGCCGAGGCCGGGTTCCTCTCCTCACCTCTGGCATGGTATCAGCACCTGGTGAGAAGGTCCCAGCTCATTGGGGTGTCTCCCCGGCAGCTTAGCGAGGCCCAGCTCGCCCACCTCATGCTGGCGCTGGGGGCGGCTCCAGACGAGGGCAGCAAGAAGCAGCTGCCGGACTGCATCGTGGGTGAGGCCGGGCTTGTCCTCACGCCCCTGGGCCGCTACCAGGTATGGCCCCACCAGACTCCCATCCCCCCAGCCTATGAGGGGAGGGCACCTGCTGAGCCCTGTGTGGCTCTCTCTCTGCGGCCTCTAGATCATCAACGGCCTGCGCAGGTTTGAGATCGAGTACCAGGGGGACGCAGAGCTGCAGCCCATCCGTAGCTACGAGAATGCGAGCCTGGTCTGCGTGCTCTTCCAGCTGTCGTCCGCCATCAACTGCAGGGTGAGTGGGGGGTGCCGCGGGGCCGGTGCCGGAGGGTGGGCTCCGCCAGCCGGGGGCTCCCACTGTGTCTCTTGGATCCAGTTTGCAGGCCAGATGGCAGCCCTGTGCTCCCGGGCTGACTTCCTGGGCAGCTTCTGCCGCTACCACCTCACTGAGTCCACACAGGCTGGCCAGCGCCTACTGAGTCCCACAGGGCCAGGCCGGGCGGCTCCCCAGGCCCGGGGCACCCGGATCAGCCTGCGCTTCCTGGGCAGCTACCCCACGCTGCTCTCGCTCCTGTTCACCTTCTTCGTGGCCTCCCTGCTCTGCGTTGGGCCGCTGCCCTGCACGCTCCTCCTCACCGCGGGGTATCTGCTCTACGCCGTGGCCATGACGCTGCTCACCAAGTGGGCGAAGCTGCACCAGCCCTGACGGCCAATACTGGATGGACAGGGGACCACTATGCACTGTCACCTCTGCCACCCCCACGCCTGGCGCAGCTGCAGCAGCCTGCACAGAAGGACACAGCCCGGTCCCTGAAGCC